>NW_026136710.1:5182606-6382606 GCF_905237075.1 Dicentrarchus labrax
ATATAAACTTTATTTCCATCCACCTGTTAACATTTTAAAGTAACAGCACTTGAGTGAAAGGTGTGAAAAGCCTTCATATTCTTCCCAGCATATGTATAGACAACAGTGCAGTGAAGGGAATGCAGAGGATTAGTAGACTTCAATTAATAATGAAGAAATGCATGTGGATTATTGTAAATGCGATTTTACTTTAGATAAGTACACATCCATCTGTTATTAAATCCATTAAATACACATTACTGTAATGACACAAACGGCTTTCTTCTTTAAAAAGCTCCAAAATCGTTTTAAAAACCCAAATTGAATGGGTATTTATTGATTTGTAGGCATCATTTGAATATTTATTTGGCTAAATCAAGACTCAAAGTCGTTGTTTTATCGCGGGATGTAACGGAATTTAAATTGTATTAGTGATCTCTCCTAAAGCAGAACAAAAATAATGTCACTTATCCTTTGAAAAACAACGAAACTCGCATTAAAATGTCGATTTAAAAGTATTTAAAGGAAGTGAAATTGGGGCACGGACATTTTAAAGTTAGTTTAAATAATCTTTCAGTTATACACCCAACCCCCTCCTGACGTGATCCTCAAGGTGGGTCGTTTTTTTTTTTTAAGTCTTGTTGCCGTATTTTAACACGTGCCCTGTCTTTATTTAATTGTTAAGAAGCTTTAAAGTTTCAGCTTCTCTCGGCGGGGAGCAGACACTTCTCGGCTCCGCGGCTCTGCCTCTCGGCCTCCTCCCTCCGCCCCTCTCGGGGGAGTTGTGGCCCACATTCGCAGCCTCCCCTGCGGACACGGAGCTACATGAACCTGGCCAGTCAATTAGGAGAGCAAACAGAAACTAGCTGCAACCATCGCGTGCAGCGTTGCGCTCGAGCCAATAAACACACCCAACGCGCGTGACGTATAGCCTGCGCCACATTAGCTCTGCCCGGTTTATTGCTCTTTATTCAACTATAACGCTTTATTACTCTGTTTTTCGGTTTCCATTTCACATTATTTGTTGCTATTTTCTTTTTAATTCCGGTCTTAATTAGACTGCTATCCTCAATATGACTGCGACTATGACTAGTAACAGCCACTAGGCTATATACTCCCATGAGTTTATGACGCCCACACACATATCAAAATGAGACTTTCTGAAGGAATAAAACGTGAAAAAACGACTTCATCAACTTAAACTGATAACTTTGGCGGTAATATTTGACCTGATTCTGTTAACTTTCCACCATAAACTCAACCCGCATCTTAAAGATCCCCTCCAGACATGTTTTAAGACTTATAAAAAATACTAATAATAATTTATGTCAGCGGTGGAAGTGCTCAGATATTTAACTTAAGCAAAAGTTGTTATACCACAGTGTAAACAATTACTCTGTTACAATAAAAATACACAAATATTTGCAATCAAAATAATATAGCCTATATAAAGTACCAAAAGTATGCAGAATGGCCTATTTCAGAATCATATGTAGCCTATATCATATTATTGCATTATAATTATTGATGCATTAATGTGAACTTTAATGTTGCAGCTGAAGGTGGAGCTAATTTTAATTAATATCATTACTTTTTCCATAAAGTATTTTTAGCATCATTTATTTGTATATTTTTTGTATTATTACTGTGATTCTGCAAAGAAACATTTATTCAATAAATTCCAGAATCTATGAATATGCAAAAAAAAAAAAGTTGAACTACTGCACACAAGATGTCTCCTAGTACTTCACTGTAAGGTTCCTTCTCAGTTTGTGCACAGGAACCTTTAAGTTTCCGTCTCACACTGCTGTAAGTTGCATATTGAACCTCACATGGCTGGCTGTAATGTCACAAAATAATCTCACATTATGTACACATGTTAAACTCAGAGAAAAGTTCTCCCTGCAGCAGATACATGTGAAAACATCCTTCTAGAGTCAAACTGTCCTGCACAGTGAATTAACAAGAAGCAAAACACGTTTTTAAGGGGGGTTGGAACATTAATTAATCTAATTAATAATTACATACATTATGTTTGACTGTTTTTACTTTGTGCATTTCATAAAAGAATATTATTAATTCAAGTGTCATATTTGTTGTCCCCCTACACCTGATCCTCACATTTGACTGTATCATCTGTTTGTGTCAAACCATTTAGGCCTCCTTAATGTGGAGGTACTGTGTGAATTTCCTCCAGTAGGCCTAATGTATGCCATGAGTTTGCCAAGACAGTGACAAACAAGACAAGTCTTCAAACAAATGTAAAATAAATAATTAAATAAGACTTGTACAGTGATTTTTCTGTAACTTTTATTACTAAAATGATCTCGATGATGATATATGACAATAATATTAGTCTAAAATGTGTGTAATTTCTCACTCTTGAATCCTGCAGACCTGCAGCTCTGTATTAGGTTTGTTCTCAAGCCTTTTGTGAGGCTTTGATCTGATGCAAAAATGTGAGTCGCACATAGTGTGTTTGGCGGTGAAGGGAAGGGGAACAGCTTCCTTTTAGCTTTGGGGCAAAACACACTCGTCTCTTTCATCAATTAGCCTACCTCCCACCACGACTCAGCCCCACATGGAGTTTCCCCCCAAAACATATTTCGTTCAGTTCATGGGAAAACAAAACATCCATTTTTAAACAGATTTTTCATCAACGTGACTGTTCGGCATTAATATTTTACTTGTGATGACAAAAGCCAAGCAACACAGTTTAGACCAATGAGTCAGATCTGTTTGCTTGCGCGCATATGAGCTTGAATAAATCTGTTCAGTCACTGTAGGTGGCGAGTTTCGTCAATTTATTAAATTGCAACATTTTGCCAATCCTCTTGCACGGAAAGCATTGTTTCTTTTTTTCTTTTTTTTCCACAGGGCATTATGAATAATTAGAGGCCAAACACACAATCCTGCTTAAGTGACACCGGGAAAGACCTGCTCTGCGCTGGGGCGCTTATTGTGCCTAATGCCAAACTATAAACCATAAGCAGCTGTGGGCGATCAATAATTCATACACCGGTCGCGCATGGGCGACGTTAACTGTAGATCCTGGGACTGGCTTGGACTGTATAGCCTTATTATAAGGAGTGACGGGGAAAGTACTCACATTGTTAAGTAAAAGTGGCAACATCACACTGTAAAGCTATCCGATTACAAGAATAAGGCATGAATTGAAAACGTTATCAAAGTAAAAGCATGTATTATTAAAAATAACTTAAACTAACAAAAGTACTGAATGCAGACAAATGACCCCTATGATGTGCTGTTGTGCAGATTATTATTGCAATGTACAGCATTTTACTGTGGCATTTGTTCGAGGTGGAGATCATTTTTTTTTTCGTTTATGATACTGGTTAATCAGTAACAATGGATTTTATTTCATACATGTTTTTTGAAACATCTTGGTGAAATATATTCCTTCCTGGATGCAGTAGAGTAGTAGAAAGGGCCTTAAAATGAAGTATTTCAGATCTGCACTTAAGTAGGCCTACAGTATGCCTGCTTGAGTAAATATACTCAGTTACACTCCACCACCCATTATAAGATTTGGTTGTACCTACATATGGCAGCTTCACCAAATGGCGCATGAATAACACAACTTTAGACTTTCAAACTGCGTGCACAAGTTCAATTTTGAGTGCAGGAGATACATTAACTTCTGTGGCAGTCCAGCCTTACCAAATGGTTGTACTGTGTCAGATAGGCTGCTGTAAGAGTAATATGTGATGAGCTACTTCCTCTTGTATTTAGACAGGCACTTCTCTGGTGTCACATTAAATACCAGTGGGTCTAGATGAAGCATAAAAGTGTTTAAGCCTAAAGGACAGAACGAAAAGTCGGCTTTTTCTAAGCCTGCAACGCCGTAGCAAATGACTTTAATGTACAGTGCATATGCTCAATGGGTTTCACAAACTATTTCTGACCCTCTTCTTATTTTTTTGCCCTCATTTGTGATCCTAAAATCAAATCTATACTTGCTTAATGAGTCCTTTTAAGATAGAAACAAAGTACAAAGCAGGTTTTAAAAAATAGGCTGCATCCATTCAGGAGTAAGTCCAGGAAAAGGCATCACAACTTGCTTGGCTCCACTCACTACTGCTAAACTCCTTCTAAGCAGGCCAGTTTGCAGAGTTTGAACTGGAAATCCTCCAGTCAGCAGGTTTACCTCAGCTGAACTAAAAGAGCTTGTGTGGGTCCAGTGCTGTGACTGCTCCGCCTCTGGAGACTATTCAATAAATAATCTTAACAAAACTACACATGCAAACACTGTGAGGATCACGAAACATGGCAGTTTAAACTAAAGAAAAGAACTAAAACTTAAATTCCTTGTGTTTTGCAATGATGTAAAAGTTTTAGAAAATTGTATAAGATATTTCTAAAGATTGGGAAACATTAAAAAGACTGATATTCAAGCTATAACCCAAAATCTTATTAATTTTATGTCGGGAAAAAAAAATATTCAAATTAAGATTTAGGATTTTCAACTTAGAATAAAAACGCATCTTTAAAATATTCCTCCTGTTAAGTATTTTTAATTTAGATGAAACTTTGGATATATTTCTTTAATTGCATGGTGGGTAATTTGAAAATCACAGTGTACTAGTCTTTAAGAGTTCTCATCAAGTGTCACCAGGTGTTTGTTGACAGAAGCCAGTGATGTGTCTGTTTTTCAGCGATTTGTCAGACACTTGTTTCTAATTCCTGAAACACATAAAATGACATCAGTAGCGATCAGTTTTTAGAGTTTGGTGAGAGGTTAAAATAACTTGTAAAGTGAGCGTTTTTTTTTGCTGCAGGAATTCACTGTGGAGACATTTTTTTCTTTCCTCTTGCAGTGTTTCAGTAGACGTGCACGGTGATGTTAGATTGAAGGCTGTGACAGGGCATAAAGGAAATGCCATTTTTCCCCCGGTGGGAGCCCACAGAAGCGATCTGCTTTAAGTTTGCAAGAAGAAACGTTCCCAAGATTTTTATCGGTGAAATGATGCAGTTGAGGCAGTCCTGGCTAACAGATGACTCCAGGCTATCTGATACGCTCCTGCAGCCAAATAGCATCGGTGCCGGCTACTCCACTGAAAAGATAAGGTGCGTTTGGGAAATGTTTGTTTCTGTGTTTAGTCAGACTTAATGACAACATAAACTTATCTTGAAAACCATAATGAATGGCCATTAGGACTACAAAGGTTTCCAAATGGTGCGCGTTCAAGGGAATATTTTAGTGTCATATCAAAATTACAACTCAAGTAAACCAATTTTCTCCACACAGGAATAAACACAGACTCAAGTGAACCGCAGAGATCAAGCTCAAGGAATATCACAAAGTGTTTTCCAAACTGCAGCAGACTTCTTGAGCAATTAAGAGCGTTTGGCTTTGAATGGTAAAGGAAATAGCTTTCCTTGCTGTTAAATGTCACCAGAAACGCGCCTGGGGCATAAAGTGACCACTTTGTTTTTGTTTTGTGTGCTTAAATCCCTCTCAGTTACAACGGCTGTGATATCACAGGAGAGCAGGGGTCAAACCAAAGTCTTTATACTGTAGAAAGTTTCCTATTTTTACTTTAAAAAAATAGCTAATTAAAATAATCAATAATGGTTTAATTTGGGTGCAAACTGCCATTAACATTTTTACAAAACTGTTAAAAAAATAAGTACTTTTTAAAAACTTAATTCAACGATTTTATGACCTCAAAATGTATTTTTCTTAGTTTGCACAACTTTGAACCAAACGACAAGTAATACAGGAAATTATTATGATTATAATGAATGTCATGAGAAGAAGATGTTCAAGATAATAATGCAGCAAGTTGAGCTCCACTAGGAAGATTCCATTTGTGGCAAATTACTTGGATACACAAGAAAACAATGAGGAATAAATTAATCCAGATTGGGATGAGACTGAACCACATGCATGAATATTACGAGTATTTTTAGATTTTGGTGAAGGCTAATCTTTTAATTTCTTTGAACCGCCATGTTTTCAGCTTTGTTGGAGGCTACGTATTAACTTGCAGGAGTCTCACAGAAAACATTCAGTCCTTCTTAGATTCTCCCTCAAACCAGCATTAGATTTTGAAGAACTCCTAACTGTTTCTTGGTATATCCACACACCTCTTTTTACAGCGGTTTTAACTCAGATCACGAGTACAAAGCATGGTGTCTGCAGGAATTCCCTCAGGTCAGAGAGAAAGCTGTGTTTTGAGGACCTTCTTAGCAGCCTTTGCCTCACTGGCCTTTGACCCCAGCCAGCCCTCTTTAGTGAAGGAGCATAATCCACCTAACATGGATTTAAACAAACAGTGTAATCCATAACACTCAGCCGTTGCACACCATCTCATTCAAGTTATGAGCCCTGCTGCTGTTATGACTGCGTCGCTTTGAGTGGGTGATTTGTCTCACGGACTTTATTGTCCTTTGGCAGCAGGAGCGAGTTCTCACTGTAATTTCATGCGTAATTCCCTGCAGTAACATTGAATTTAAATGGGAGCGAGCTATCTGAGCTGCAGGGGAATCACAAGGAGCACACCTTTACAGACACACACGCCTGCATTCTAACTTCCCAATGTGAAAAAATGGGACTGCGAAACATGGTGGTTCTGTTTTCCCAGTGCACGGCTCTGTGTGTGCCTCGGTACAGCTGTGTTTGTGGCCCTTGCACCTCTGCCCTCGCCTGCCTCCCCGCCGCTTCAAGCCTCACTGCTCCCCCCTCCTTCCTTAAAAAAGTTCATCAATATTTTGGTTGACCTTTGACTTGACCCGCACAATTAAACAATGGGATTTTGGGTACACTAAATGGCCTGGCTTTGCTACAGAGGGCAGACTAATGAGAGGATGTCGTCTTTAGTTTATAGTTCAGTCCAGAAAGCAGTGGAGCGGAAAAACAACCCGACGATCCGTTAAGCTGCCTCACGCAAACTTTCAAAGCAGGGGCACTTGGAATCAGACTGAGGCTTTCCAATGTCATTTACCTTCACTCATATAACCCCGCCCTTCCACCTTTATGCCCTCCTCCAACTTTATCTCGCTCTGGACTTTCCTTTTTTTGTAATTTAGGTGTCTCTTAGTCGCATTTGCTCTTGCAATCCTCCCCCTTATGTGCATAAGAGAAACAAACATTTTGCAGGTTTACATGAACAGATGTAGAACAGTGCTGAACTTGTGCATTTGCCGTCACACTCAGTCTGTGTCTGTGTGTGTGTGAGACAAAGGCTGTTTTTGTATGTTTAGCTGTGTTGTTGATGTACTTTTCCCTCGGTCTTGCCAGTGTTGCTTTTTCGGTCTCCCAGCTGGAGTAACAACTGACTGCTGAGACACTTTTTTATTAAAGACAGTTTGACAGTGGCTCTTCTCGAGCAGTCACACAGGTATAAAAACACTTTTGTAACAAAGTACATTTACTTAAGTAAGGTACCTTTACTTACTATGCCACTTTATACTTATATTATTCTATTTACTCTAGTTGATAGTGACAACTAAACTTGGTAGATTAAAATGTTTCATATAAAACATATAATAAGCTTATTAAACACAATGTATTGTTGTAGTTTAAACCATTGGCTCTCAACCTTTTTGGCTTGTGGATCCTTAAAATGAGGCTTTGTCATCATTCTGGACAGTAAAGCTCAAACATCTAAGTAAACTAAATATGAGAAAAATATATTTTTGAGTGGAGGGAGACTTGAAACTTTAAGGTCAGAAAAAAAAATATAACTATGAATTTTTCTTTGCCAAACTTTTATTTTAAAAGAACCTAAGTTAAAATAAAATGTACAGAACAAGTGTTTGAACAGTTAACTGAATAAATAACTACTACTTCTACTACTAAAAATAATAGTAATACTTACTTACTATTCTAATAACCATTATGGTTGTTGGCTGTTTTTTTGGGGGGGGCAGCAGGTTTTGGGGGGGATTAGGACACATGACCTCAATATTTATACAACGGCCATGCACCTAAGCACTCAACGAAAGCATTTTTAAATGTAGACCTCATGATTGTTCATAAGTTGTTATGTGTGTGGCCTATATTTATTAATTGAACACTTCATGAAATATATATATATGAATATATATAAAGATATATATTTATATATAAACATATATATATATATATATATATAGTCCTTGAAGAATATTAAAAAGTTAAAAACCCAGTGATGAAACAACAGTTCTGCACTATGATGGTTTTCAAGAATGAAGCTGAGCAGGCGCTGCTCTGCACTTCAGTGATTTATTAGAGAATCAGCCGTATGTTTATGTAGTATAATGGCACTGAATCTATCACTGCCATAATATTGTCACAATGGAAACATGTGTGTTGTTACTGTTATATATCTGAATGCCAGTAATACTATTACTACTAGAGCCCCTCCCCCTTCACTATATAAACACACACATGCATACGCACACACTTCAACCCCTATGGTGCACACACACATACTGGCTCCATCTCCATTCATTGGTTCAATCTTTCGAGGAACCTCCTCCCAGAGCGACAGACTCGATATCTTTCGCTCTAATAATCTCTCACAAACGCTGCGTGTGGCTTTAGTGTCCCAGAGTGCTCTATGCACGAGATGTCTCATATAGGACTCCCTGTATGACCACACAGACAAACATACTGTACACACATATAAATAGCACCTCAACTGTAATAATCCTCCTCCACAGCACTCAGATATGTTTTTACATCACCATCTTGGCAGCTTAACATTAGCGCTGCTGTATGTCTTTCATGCTATCTGGTAAAATAGATACATTTGCTCATCTTGCTAATGTGCTTGAAGGTACTCTCCTTTAATCACATCATGATAAAAGCCCTGAAATATCACCTGATGTGTTGGTTGAGGGAATGGACAGCATGAGAAATAGCAGCGACAAAGGATTGAGATGAATGGATTTGGGAGAGGAGGACCCACTGTCTCAAAAGCAGAGGGAGGAGGGCTGTGTCATGCACAGATATGTGCGTGTGTGTGGGTGTCTTTGAGATGGAAATAGACAAGCAGACACATTATGGGATTACAGATGCAATTTTGGGGATAAGGGGAGGTTAGGAGACCTGGCTGTCTTGGAGTGAGAGGAAAGGGGAGCTGTTGGGGGGGGGGTAACTCGTGAGTCCTCAATCCAACCCTGGAGGAGTTTCACACCAGGGCAACAACAATGCTCAGAGGGAGTGGTGGATGTCCAGCAAAATAGTCAACAGACTCCTGAAGACATGAACAACAGAAGAATGATATATTTATTAGAGAATGGGTTTTGAAAATAAGGAAATCTGTCTTTTTTTTCTCCTTCTTTTTTTTGGCCCAGTCTGATGAGTTTAAGAGGTTCAACGTGGATGATTTGCTGGTGGCTCTGTCCTCACTGGCACTTTGCCCAAGCAGCGGGTTCATTACCACTGAGTCAGTTACAGCAGACTGACACCCAGACTTCAACCCGTACACCTCACTGCCCTCCTCCTCCTCTGTGCCAAGATGGTTTGAGACCTCCTCTTTGTGATGCAGGCGGCTTACAGTCGTGTGACCTATGAAGCAGGAAAAACACACCTCAAAGTGCTCTTAGGTTGTTTTTGCTTCATCCTCCCTGGGGAGCACTTTTAATTTCCACAGGGGTTGCACTATTTTTGTAGGTCAGTCCTATTGATCTGTTGAGTTTGTTAAAGGGAAAGGTTCAGGAAATATACCACACTACTTTTTACTTACTTACTTAGTCAAATTCATCAGTGCCATTTCTGGGTCTTTCCATGCAGTTTACTGTAATACAAAAGTATAAATTAATAAAAGTTGAGATTAGCTTTGTTTATGAGATCACAAGAAGGTAAAGAAATGCACTTTTAACCGTCTCAGAAAAGTACTGGTGAACAGCCATATTGGCTGAATGGATATGAATGGATGCATATGTTTATGAAAAAAAGTTGGAACTGGACTGGAATTAGATCTGTCTGGAAATGAGTTTTTTCTGAAACTAATTATGAATCAATTTGTTGCTCATTACAGTGTACTTAATTTCCAAATGGAACCACAATTTTAATGGTTGCCAAGTTGGCAAGAATTCATGGCTCTTAAACTAATAGTTTAAACTATTAGTCAATAGATATTTTTGAGAAGATTGATACCACACTCCTGTCTGTAACAACAAGCTTTTCTTTTCAAATTTCTTGACTGGGACCAGTAACTTCCTGGAGTGTCTGCTGGTTGGTTGGCAACCGCTCAGAGCCAAGAAATAGTCCAGTACATAACCCCTAATAAAATGCTGAATTGGGGTTTTTGTATGGATTTACAGATGAGCTTTAACATGGTAAATTGTGAGTTTTAGAGGTGCTAGAAGGCAGATTTCATTATCTTTGGGTAGAGTGAGGCTAGCTGTTTCCCCGTTGTTCCTAGTCTTTATGCTAAGCTACGTGAGCCAGCAGCTTGGTAGCCTCGTATTTACTGTGCAGAAATTAGAGTGGTACCTTCTCTTCCACCTAAGTGTTGTACTTTTTTAAGTAAAAAAAAACAGATATAAGGTGTTCATTATTAAGCTTTAGGTAATGGTAGGTCCTTTGAACAGAACCAGGCTAGCTGTTTTCCTGATTTGAGTCTTTGTGCCGAGCTAATCATGCTAAGCGAAGTTAGCCTGCTGCTGGTTGTACATTCATATTTACTGTACAGACATGCGATCGGTATCGGTCTTCTCATCTAATTATATTTCCCAAAATCTGAAACTATTCCTTTAAGATTTACATCTCATGAATGGACCAGAAAATTTGCCAAATTTACTCACTTTACGAATTCACTTTACGGCAATTGAACGGCAGCAGAATCTACCTCAAAATAATCGCTCATAAATGAAAACATGTGCAGCCGGCCAGTTAGAGGGAAAAATGATTGAGAGCCGCAATTGAAAGAGGAAGTAAAAAAGGTCAAAAAGTGATCTTTATTTTCTTAAGCATCCCTACCTCTGCTATTAGCCAGTGGTAGTTTCTTAACCTTTCTGGTCTTGAATCAAGGGCCTGCTCAGTTGAGTTTCCCCCCCCTAAATGGAATTAGACTAAAATTACAGCATGAGGTCATGGCTTCTTGGCAATGAACTCAACAACTGAGAAAAAAGGGGTTAGCGAAAAAGATTTTAAACCTTTGAAGAGCATGGCTTGGTATAGAAATAATCATAAAAAATAAAGTAAATTATATTTTCTGAAGTATGTCAAGAGCATGTTAAAGCCAGAAACCTCAAAGTGGGAGGACTATAGCAGGAGTTTTATGGAAGTGGCCAGTTTCGGCATTCTTGTGATATTCCCAAGGAACTAAAGATAGCAGGGCTATAAAGTACACATAAATGCTTATGTGCAACAAAGACACACATGCATGGTGTCTTATAAGTTAAAGTTTGTTCAGATAGGTACCCAAAATATCATATTTGATGCATTGTTTTTACAATCACAGCCGCTCGCCTTGTAATTATGTGATCTGGCAAAATGGTTGTGGTATTGCATAAAGAGTACATTGTGAGGACAACGGCAAGAAGAAAACACAAAAGAGAAGGGGGGAAAATCATCACTGTCCGCAAATTGGTATAAGAAGTAGAAACAAAATTCCAAACTTTACACTTGGCGAGTTATGATGGCTGTGTATGATGCTTTTTCATCATGCTGTGTCTGGTTTTTAACATCCTTAAAGTACAGGTTCCTTTGCTTTGCTTGTGGTTCATCTTTGTCCAACAGCTTCACTTATGGGGCTTATAAAACAAACGTCCTGGGGCATCATTCTAACCACAGTACCTTCATATGGCACAGACTCTCTCTACACAGAGTTTAAGAGCCAATTTTGAATGTTACAGTAGGAAACAAAAACATATGTTTACTTAACTGACAAGCACTGTTAGTTTAGAAGTCCCCTTATACTGTATCTTCTCAGCGGTATAGAAATACAAGTTTTTCTTCAGCTGTGAGGAAGATTGTGACTCATCACTTGTGTGACATGATGACTCCCACAGAGCTGACCTACGGCTTGGTGGTAAATTTGGAAGGTTTTTTATGTGGCAGTAACAACATGGCAACACGCCTACAACAACACAACAACAAATACTACTACTACAGGAAATAAGACCATTATCATAATGATACATAATTAAAACCTTACTCATAAAGGTAAGTATTATCAGCTAAATTTACTTCCATTATTCAGAGTGAAAGTACTCAGTGTGTAGTACAATTGTCCCTGTCAGTGTTATACTATTATATATGATGTTTTTGGATTATTATTGATGCTGCATTAATCTGTATGTCGCATTTCTGTAACCAAAATCACTTAAAATGAAAATGAACAAGTAGCTAAACCATATAATAACCAGATAAATGTAGTGGAATATTAAGGAGTGTATGAATAAAGTTAATCTTCTTCTTCCTCTTAGTACATCGAATATGTAGTTAAAGTCTCCCTCCACTCAAACATGTGTAGAGTTTGACACTAGAAATTGGAAAGTTTCTCTGAGCTCATTGAAAATGTGATTTTAAGAGGTCAGAGCATATGAGCATGATTTGTGACATCACAAATAGTTTGGAAGTCAACCCTAGTCCAGTATGCAGTGTTATGTAGAGTTATTTAAGAAAACTATTTAAATAGAAAGGAGTAACCACAAGACAATACAGCCAGAAATATTTAAGAACAAAGGAACAAGACTATAAAACAAGCTACAATGATTTAGACACAATGAACACAAACACAAGAAGATAGGTGGAAAAATAAATAAATGCAGTCCAAGACAAAATGGTCAAATTGGCATTTTAAATGGGGTTTTTAATGTCAACAGAATGTTAACGTGATAAGCTGTTTTCTGAGTGTAACTGCAAAAGTTCAGTCTCCTTTAAATGTAAGTTTTGTTGTTGAGGCGGCAAGGAGACCTTAGTCAGGTGACCACAGACAAAATGCACCGTGGGACTTTGCTGAGTAATGGTATTTAAAATAATTTAAAAATTGATTTTAATGCCGAGTGGGAGCCAGTGTAATGAGACTGAGTAATGTGAGCAGGCTGTTTTGGTGTTTGTTAGATGTCTTCTGTTCATTAGGAGCAGTGCTCTGCAGTACACACACAGGACAAAAAAACCTCCAACAGAGATGAACCCCCCCAAAAAAAAAAAAAAAAAACACAATAACACTCACACTGTAATGGACCCACAGGCAATAGCTGGCATAAGCTTGACTGGAAATGACAAAACAGCAACTTGTGTTACAATGCAATACAATTCAAGCTGTTTAGAGTTTTTCAGCCATTAAAGCTGAGGTAGATATGTTTTAATTAGTTTGTGTTTACTCTGTGTGGGGGCGTGTGTTGGACAGTAGTGTTCCTGTCAAACTGAAGTTACATCAAGCAGTGCCGCACAGTGAGGCACATTGTCCCATCCTTGTGTATGCACTGTGTTTGTCGGTTCCGTCTTGATGGAAATTGTGCTGTAAACTGTACTGTAACCATAGTAATCATTTGAGCTCTGGCTGTAACATTTGAGATAGATAGAGGAAGAAAAATACATCGGGACCAGATTTTCCCTCTAAAGTTGGAGCATCAGAAAATTATAAATGTTCTTCACAGAACAAGAACATTTTGGGTCAACAGAACATAGAGAACCTAAAGAATAAGACACAATCAGTATTTTAGATTTTTTCTTCTCAGTGAATTAGATTGAAAGTGTGCTTTCAGTCTACTGTACACACTTTCAGTCTACTGTACACACATTCAATCTACTGTACACACCTGTCAGTAAGTGTTTGAGAACTTTGTCCTGTTTATTACCAGTTGGGACATTATGGGCCGGTTGCACCAACAGGGCTCTGTGGGGGACTTTGTGTTCTAAGTATGATGTAATAGTTGCAGCGGTTGCACCAATGTAAGCCTTTTTCTCACCAAGAATGAGTGTAAATCTAGTCAGGAGCAGGCGTAAAGTCAAAATCTGTTTATAAATCACTTAGTTCTGACATCTTTGGGAGAAGCCCCCTGCTGGTTTGATGGATTGACGTTTGATATTTCTTGGCCTTAAAGGTCTTTTCACTTTTTCCTTACATCATGTACTGATCGAATGCTGCCCGAGTCTGAACAATCATTTATTTCCCTCGAAGCTGACTGCTTTTTCTTGTTTATTATTATGTTGGACTTCTTGGCAGTCAGCATTTTCTTCTGCTTTCTGTACAGCTCTATTCATTTTCTTATCACAATATTATCTCATAATATGAAATTGCCACAAATTAGAAATGATTGGCTACAAATTAGCAACACAGCAGGAGATTATTAATAATGTATCCTAGCAACCTAGGCAATAGTCATGTGTACATTCATATGGACGTGCACAGTGAAGATAGATAGATAGATAGATAGATAGATAGATAGATAGATAGATAGATAGATAGATGGATAGATACTTTATTCATCCCCAAGGGGAAATTCACACAATGTGAAGACAGGGCGTTTAGAAAAAATTGTATATCTGAGTATATCTTGCCTATTGGAAATGTTTTGGTCAAGTAATGCATCCACTGTTTGCTCCCTTGTGCCAGTACTTTAATAAAACAAATTGATTTTCTTACTGACATTGCATTGTGGCTATATATGGCCTTTTTGACACACTGGAGAGAAGTGGACATTATCAAACTGCATGAGAGATGATCTCAGACAGTGACAGTGACAATCAATATGAAAATACTGTGCACTGTACTGTAACTGTGGCTATGTATGGAGTGTATCAGGAAACCCTTAATCTTTTTGTGTTTATTTCCGCAGCATGTGCCAAAAATGAAGAAATGTTTCTGAATTTACAGCTTAAAAGGCCAGTGTGTAGGATTTAGTGGCAACGCAAAAGGCCTTATCTACAGCCAGTGTGTGGTTTGTTCCACGTAACAGACTCCATAGAGGGTTACCCGCAGCATAGATTACAATAATAAAAACTACCTATTAATATTAGGCTAAATATGGAAAGAATTTGCGGAACATGATGAACTGGAAAACATGTCAACTGATGGTACTGGTGTTCCAGGATTAGCTAAACATTAAACCACCTGCTCTGGTGTATATCATAGATGATGTGAGAGGCATTCATTTTAATGAAAGTGTTGAGTGTGGGTGGTCGGTCTGTACACCACACCTCAGTCAGACTCACATCCAGCACACCCTTCCTTTGAACAGAGATGGGACAAAGCATGCTGCATGTATGCAAGCAATCACACACATGCTGTAGATTACTCGCAACATGCTGCAGGTCGCTTGTTCCCTTACGTGTCATGAGTTTGCAGATTCTTTCCTATGAATGTGAATCTGACTTAGGATCATCAACAAGCTCATTCTGCTCTTTGTCTAATCTTGCACGTACAACTTTAATGACCTCAGCTGTAAAAACAAAAAGAGCATCTCCTCCTCCTCCGCGCCCTGTCCTACGGCAGGTCCCTGGGGGCCGGCGTTGGCGAGGGGGAGATCGCAGGAGTTAGGTTTGGGGGGATCCAGATGCTTGGTTCGAAGGAAGCTAAATAACTTCAAGGTTCACTTGGTTAAGCGCCGTAAGACATATTTCAACACTTCTTTCACTCTCTCCCTCTCACTCGTGGTGGGTGCGCCTCCGCTGTATGTTTGTCTAAGGCAGTGTGAGAGAGTGAAAGTTTGTGTTATTCTTCAGTGCATATCAATCCTTCTACATTTATGCAGCCAAAAGGTGTCTCGTTGAAAGAAGGAATATCAGGAATCAAGTGCATTATAACGCCATTTTAGAGCAAGGCGAAGAAAAACAAACAGGTAGTAAAGGGGTGAACAGAAATGTTATTGTGTGTAAGTGTGAGTAAAGTAGTTAAACGCTTCCATTGCTCTCCCTTTCTCTCTCCTTCTGCTCCTCTGGCTCCATAAAATGGCAGTGGATAGCAGGCCGTCCCTGTGGAGCATCACTAGGATAAACACACACTCATGAATGGCCTGCATTGAGCCGGGGCTGGAAGGGGATGCAGGGGAATACAGGGGTCACCAGTGGACCCCTCCTACCGGGGAGAGGTCACCACACTGACCGCCCTCATAGCAGCCAAAGACAAGGAGGATAAATTCTTTGGCAAACCCCGTCTCCACTCCTCCACTGCCATCAGCCCTTGTTCCCTCCATCCCTCCCTTCTACACCCCTAAAGAGTGAATTGATAGCCTCATGAATCCCCCTGCTTTGCTACTGAGAGACTGATTATTTGTTTAGACTGGGAAAGTCATTAAGTATTAACGAGAGAGTATCAATCTGTCAGGCTGTTTAACAGTCAGCTTGAGCAACTCTGAGCTGGAAATCAGGTAACAACAGTGGAAAGTACTTTTATAGGTATATTTTGAGCTAAAGAAACAGTAATAAACTGATCACTTGCTTCCTTCTCAAAAGAAGGAAGTCAATACGTTCTTGATAGTCATTCTAAAGACCAAAATACAACTCTGTAATGCTTTCTTACTTCCTGGTTTAACCTGTATAGAACGACGAGCCAGATTTGTCTGCTACTTGATGCCTTGGTTTCAGTTGAATGTTTGGGATACCGCTAGCACATAGCTGGATCCAGATGCACCAATGAGCTGTCTTTGAAGATTCTGGAGATACCTTCAGAACAGTGGCGTTGAACATCCTTCCAGGGTTTTCAAAGGTTTTTCGGATTATTGAATGTTTAGCACTGTGAATCAAATGTTATAGTAATGCATGATAACCACAAAACTGGGGTAAGCTAAGCTAACTGCGTTCTGGCTCCAGCTACATATTTACATGAGAGTGTTATTGATTTTCTAACATAACTCCTGGCACGAAGGTGAATGACCATACTTTCCAAAATGTCAAACTATTAGTTCGCTGCACCGTAACTTTTCCCCAACATGGCAAAAAATAGATGTTCCATTTGGAAATGAGCATGCTGTAATGCACAAATTGATTCATAATGTTGTGCAAGGAAACTTCCATTTCCAGATAGAGCTGATTTTCAGGGTCCAGCTCCAACTTTTTTTTCCCCCACAGAAATAGTCATATTTGCATTCAGCTGCTTGGCTGTTCACCATGGCTGTGTGTGCTAATTGGACCTTTTTTATTTTCTCTGTGCATGAAGTTTTAGTTATACCAGCTATTAAATTTTTGAGATGTTTAATGGTGCATGTCCTTACTTATTAATGGGAGCTGCCTCTTGATTTCATAGATACCCATAAACAAAGATAATCTCAGCTTTTTATTATTATGTACTTTTACAGTAACGTGCACAAAGAGTCATAGAAAGGGAATCAATGAATATGTCTGAAATTCCCCTTGAAACTGACCTTTTGGACTGTAGAAGGTGGGTTAGGGAAATATGAGGTACATGGGGGAGGAAAGGTCCCACAGCTAACAAATGACCTGCATTCAGATGCACAGATTTATGTGTTCGCTGTGTGACATCCTAGCACCATCCAACCAGCACTGCATTTCACCCCTCTTCCCTCATCGGCACACGGTAACCCTATCCCCTCTGGTGACGGGCAGAGAAATGGAAACACGCTGATCTGTGTAGCACATGTGCTCGAGCTGGACTGAGACCAACGTCCAGGACCCCCTACCGTCTCGTTCCACCTGAGTGCAGAGTGACGGGAGAGGATGGAGAGATCAAGAAGAGGGGACCAGTGCGACCAGTGAATCAATTAAACTACTGTGAAAACAACAAGCTGCACAGGCAGGCAGAGAAGTCACAGCTGTCAGAGTTGTTGCTACCGTCTGCATCCTGCCTGCACTCCATTCACTTCATCTTGGATTATGGGTTTGTTGTTAGGTTTGTTTTGTGAGCTTTTGTAGTTAAACGTCTCATTCTGGGCACATGGGTTCCAGGAATACACATGATTCCCTTCAACTCGCAGCAGAGCATCTCTCATTAATGAACACATAGTGGGTTCCTTCTGGTGACTTTCAGGAAATATACCAGGCTCTTTTAAAAACGATTTTCCTACAAGCGGTCTCACTTATTGTCAAAATTCTCAACTACGTTTATCTGGCACCTAATATCTTTGCTTTTAAAACAAGAACTCACTGTGTAATCCAGTTCTGTTGAAAGTTTCCAAATGTATTATTCTACCATGTTTGAGTTGGCTTCACGGGCGCAGTGCTGTACATGAATCAGTAAAGAATAAACAGCGACTGAAGACCATCCAGGGCATCGTTTGAGAAACTTGCATGGCTAAAGAAACAAATACAGACTTTAAACAAATTTAGATACTGTTATCTTAGGCTTCACATACAGCAGACCACAATTAGCAAAGCACTGCCTGTGTTCTGCAAAAATTGTTAGAGGAAGATGAGGACATGTCACACTGTTTAAGATGCCATATATAGTTAGAGTTCAAGTTCAAGTAATTTGGCTTTTTATTATTTTTTGCTTTGGTTTTGAAAAGAAACAAGGAAAATAGAGCAGAGAGCTGCATGAACAGGAGCCTACGGGAAACACCTGATCAAACACTGCACATTAAAGGCTGGAGCTGACCTCTGGACATATTCTCATTATTTTTCATTTTCCTTGTGTATACCAGGTGCTTTCTTTAAAAAAAGGATACCAGAATTGACCAAGAGACTAAATCAGGACCATAGCCAGGTTTTTAGAGATACTGAAGCCATAAATCCAAATTCCCCTTTTCCTCCCAATTTCTGATTAGCTACCAAAACATTTTGATATTTTCATATGATTATTTTACTTTTTTTCTTACAGTGATAATTTCATCTTCTTAAATTCTGTTTTCAAAAACTCCTCTACACTGCCACTGCAATTCTGGTGGGAGAAATACAAATGTAAAAAATTGTGAATATCCATTTCACATGTGAAAATTTCACATTTTGCCACGTGGTTTTCAGATATTTGACATGTGACGAATTCACATATGAACATAAGACATTGTGTGATTATCACGTCATGTCACATATGAAAAACACTGATTTCATAAATGAACATATATATATATATATATAGTTTTTTGTAATATATACTGTAATAAGATGTCATTAAAACTGTAATTAAAATCATTACATTTATACCAGAATAATGATTGTACATCAAATTTAAATATGTTTAGTTTAAATATCAGAATCATCCTTTAAAACGCCTCAGGTTGTCAAAACACCTACGTTATTCATAGAATTAACCTGTAATGTGAAATGAAATAAGACAGTTGGTAGTTAGCTGCTGCTTTATCAGTATCACAGAGTCAGAGTAACAGCACTGAGTCCTGGTAAAACAGATATTTTGCTGTTTGGAGAACTCCGCTTGCATAATGATTGCACTGAATTACCACTATTGGATGGTGGTAATTAGTCTTGGTGTTCACATTTAAGAGTATGTGTGCACTGAGGGTATGTGGGTGTGTAAAAGCCACTTTTCTAGCTTTGCCATGTACGAGAGGGCAAAATGGAAGCGTAAGTGAGCCACTCTAAGCATTGGAGATAAAACATGTGAACCCCCCCCCCCAACGAGTGACTGTCGATACAACTGGGATACATGAAAGCGAGTTCAGATTATGGAACTTCAGTAAACACAAAAGATGGACCTCTTTACTACTCTGTGAACTGTTGCAATTTGTGTGAGTTGAGTGCGAGTGCAACTTTTTGGTTCCAATCAGATATATTTAGCTTACATTAGCGGGAGAATTGCATTAAAATTCAGCCAGTAAATTTAGCCTGTGCTAACACTAGAGTTAAGCTACATTTCAGCAGGTCCGCTGCACCCTGCTGTGCTCTGAATATGTATCCAGTTACCTGCCAGTGGAGCCACTTCACATATCCAACAGAGATCCGCTCAGAATTGGCGGGCTTGACCACCCTGAAGCACAGGGGCCGCTGGATACCCCCCCTGCAGCCAAGTTAAACTTTGATAGAGGCCCCTGAAAATGTGACGGGGAACAGGAAGTGCCTACCGCCTTGGGAGGAAGTATCAAATAGAACAGCATCTTTTTTCCACTTTGGTGAGATCTTGCCAGTTCGATGTTTTCTAGTGAGTTTTACCACTGGCACTCCAGACAAAAGGAGGCTTTCAGCAGGACCTCGCTAGGATGTACAGTGTTTTTACAGTTCCTTTCCTCCCTCTGAGAGAGTCAACATTGTTGTTGCACTCTAGGTGTATGTTTTCTTTTGTTATTTTATCAAACCTGTGGAGGAAAAAGACGGGAATGGAGAAGGGTTTGAGGAAAAAACTTCCGTCAATCTCCCAGAAAATTCCACTAAGATGAGACATAAGATTGACTGCAGGCCACAGTGAGCTGTACATGCACATGTACAGTAGATGTGGAGAAATGAACACTCAAATACTCACATATACGCACATATATTTCCTCTCACCCCCACCCCAGTAATTGTTCTTTTTCCAGGCATTACCGAGTCATGACTCAGAGGGCAGTTGACAATTTAAGAACGTGTCTTTCTAAGGGATTTTCCTCACCTCGACAATGTCATACATAACCATGCAGTGTGTGATCGGGAAATCAAAGCTCAGATCCTTAATATGTTGCAGAGGGTCATGGTTTTGTCTTTTATGTGGCCCACATTTTGGCAAAGGCTATATCCAAGAGTTGGGAGGGGGGTTTGCGAGTGCATCCTAAAAAACTCTGGATCTAATTGTGGGTCGATCTGTTGCTGTGTGAGAAGAAGCACGTATGTCAAATATTGAGACAGATTCAGGCAATCTTCCAAAAGCCCTGAGAAGACACAGCGACACACAGAAAGAGGTGGGGTGCCTTGATCCGACCACTTAAATGCTCAGCTCCAGCGTCTCCCTGTTCCTTTCAGAGATCCGAGTCATCTGCCATAGACACTTTGTGGTTGAGTCAATGAGGCGGAGAGCTGGAGACAGAGGAGGATGGAGGGAAAGAAATATACAAACAGAAAGGGAATGTTCGGGGGGAGGAGTGGGGAAGGATATTTAGGGAAGGAAAAGTGAGGAGTGAATGAACCTACATGGGTGGCTTCCAGTGTTGATTTTTTTCCCCTTTTGAGTGACAAGGCCATCGTCATTGAGAAATTGATGACATAACGCAGGGGATGCAGACTGAAATTTCAAACTTGGAAGCTGTCTGAGGAAGGCAGAGTTTGAACTACCCTCCACCTCATCCCCCCACCCATCTACACACACACACACACACACACACACACACACACACACACACACACACACACACACACACACACACAAATGCTCTACATATGGATGTACACAAGGCAAGAGCTTCTCATCTGTCTGGTTTCCTGTTTTTTTATATAGCCCACTATATTTACTGTGAGTGTAACGCTCTGTGTTTGCTGTATAGATGGCTGGCAGTCTGTGTTTAGAAGCGGGTCCTTCTCAGAGGAAATGTTTGGGTTCTGCCTTGTGTCAGCTGCAGCCTTTGGTGTGGATTACCTGTGGGTGTCACAGTGATGAACGGGCTGCAGTGGCTCGATGAAGTGTTTATGACTGAAAGGCGTTGTTGCATGTAACTAATCAAGCCTGAAGCTGGTAGTCGCAAGCAGTGCTTCTTTGGCAGACCCTTCTGAACGGTAATGTGATGATGCTAAATGATGTGTAGGATGCAAACGGTCAGCGGATGTTGACATCACACAGCTGCTGGACTCAGAAGTTTTTGGAGTGACCAGGATTTGGGACTTTCCAACTGGCTGAGATGCCATTGGCTTTGTGCAGCCAATTTTTTGTTCTATTTATTGTTGTAACCTAAGTAGGAGATGTCTAGGTAACCTCTGTACTTTGTTTCAAGTGGACAGAATAATAAATTTCGCTGTAACAAATGGTTTGTTTCAAGCCGCCTGTTATTTTATCATCACATTCTGCACAAGCGTGATGGATAAGCTACGGGCCCCAGTTGTTTGTATGAGCGGATAGCATGCCAAAGCAAACACGTGCAGGGCTAAAAAAGTGAAAAATGCAGTGAGAGGCAGCAACATAATTCTGCAGCAGATCCCGGATCTGCGGGTTCACACTGAGGTGAGACAGGCAAGATGTAGAACAAATAAAAACACCCCCGAAAGTCTTCAGCTAAATAAATTATGTGCAAGGACGCGTAAGCTTGCACTTCATGAAGTGGTGAAAGCTCAGTGTTTCTCCCTGGCCTGTCTGGAGCGAGGTGGCCTGGAGCCAGAGTCTTTAATTCCTCTGTCAAACAGCATCTCTACAGCTGTTACTGTAACTGTATGTCTCATCTTGTGCACTCACCACTTCTATACACTATAGGCCCTGGACTTTCACCATCACTCAGGCTCTGTAGGGGAGGATCAAAAGTGCTAAAAAATGATGAAAGAGTTGTTCTCCTTTTTGTTAGCAAGTTCTGATGAGAGGACACAAAGAAAGAAAGAAAGAAAGAAAGAAAGAAAGAAAGAAAGAAAGAAAGAAAGAAAGAAAGATGTAATGGGTCAGAAAAAGAAAGAGCAAAACGATGGCATTACAAAAGGGGAAAAGCAGAATCTATCCCAAAGCCACTCTTGTGTAGCAGGTCCTTGCAATTCTGAGCAGCCTCTAATTAGGGTAGTATTCAGGGGTGGCATTAGTTCCCAAACTTTTTAATGGGGTGGAAAGCGGAGCTCCTTTTAGAGAGAGGGGATAAGTGTAGCGACTGTTCCATACACTGAATAGCACATGGAGAGATTCTGCACCTCCCTGGGAGGTATTCACTCTTTTTACTCTTTTTTTTAAAATTTCATTCCTTGCACTCACCCCTTTTCAAATTGCTCTCTTTTTTCTAATATTTGCTCCTCTGTTTTCTAGACATTTCACATTAACAGATGTTCTAAGGTTTATGGTGCAACTAATTTACATAAACGGATCTGAGGGATAACTGCTGAAATTAAGTCTTTTGGCCAACACTGGCACATTTACAGTTGCTGCATTTGCTGTTGATTAATGTGCATTGTCCGTTTAGTCAATAATAATAAAGAAAAATGCTAACAGATGTATGTTTATTATTTATTTAATTATTTAATGTCTTTAATGAGGATGAAACATATGGATAAAAATACATTCCTGACTAGTAAGACTTTAAAATTAGGTAATAAATGTATTAGTTAGCTTCAAAGTACTAAATAGGCCAATATTTAAAACTTGTGTCCATATGTACAGATTTTAATGTATCTTTCCTTTAAGTTATCGTTCCATACTTATTTATTCTTTGGTGTTTTCATTTTTTTCCCCAAATATATATTTTTTTATTAGGTGAAAATGTTTTATTGACTTAGTATGTCTGCTTTTTAATATAAATGAATATTATTATAACAATGGGGATTGTTATTATTTTCAATCTTCAACTTATTTTTGACCTCGTGCTGTAAAATGTAGGATTTTGTAATAAGATTTATTTTTCCTGCAAGGATAAATATTTAAAGGTATATAAAATGAATATACTGTGATATAAAAACACCAGTAACTACACTTTTTAACCATTCATCAATAAATAATAAATACAAGTTGACCTGTACTACCATTGAAGCTGAAACAGTTTACAAAACAGGGTAATAGTAAAAATGTTATTCTGGCCTCATAATACCTCTTTAAAATGTTGAATTATTTACGCCAGGTGCAGGAAGTGTAACTCAAAGTCCTGGGCAAACTGAACCAAGCTATTTATATGTTTTTTATTGTTCTCTCTAATAATAGTGTTCATGCTGTGTTGAAGCAATTTATACAAAAATGAAAGCTCATCAAAACAACAGACTGACGGATATTAACATAACTTGCAGTCACAAAAAATATATTTTTATTTTCAAACATTTGTACACTATTTGTGTGTTTTATTTCATAGCTGGAAACATTTAGAAATGCTATATTCCATAGATGTTTTTTTACAACTGGTAAGTAACTGGTATAACTATCAAATTTATTCCACGTAGTGGCCAGTTTTCTGTCTTTACAACACACTTCTGCTGCTTTGTCAAGTGATGGCAAAAGCTGATGAGGTCTGTAAGACCTATTTATTCACTAGCGCTATATAGGTGTCCAAAGGTGGCCGGAATGACCTGTTTACTGGCCCTAAGTTTAAAACTAAAGTAGCCAAAGTCTTTATGACTTCCTTTGAATTATAGATTATTCTCACAGTCCTGAATGCCGCAACACATTTAACCAAAGCCCAATGTCTTTTATGGGCTGAGTGTTGTGCTTTATCCCCTCTCCTCATGACCTGTGACCCAGCAGGATAAACTGCTAACTGAGCTTCAGTCATGCTCAAGGAGGCTGATGCCCACATGATCCATGACATTTCAAAAAGACCCTTTTTTTAAACTGCAGGGCTACCTAATAATCAGCTGTTGTTAACACTGCCCGTGACAAAACACTTAATGAACAAACGTCTGAGTTACTTGATCATTGCAGACAATTCAAAATGAAGTTAAGAAATTGCTTTTTTCCTCTTGGTTAATTCAACTAAATCAGTATAAGCTTTTGAATTTGGACATTTTAAACACTCCTAATAACTTGCTCAATTCTTTATTTTGAATATTAGGCAATACATTGGTTGATCAATGTGATGAATTATTTATTCATTCTATTTCAGTGAAAATAATATCATTATTATAAATAATCACAACAACAGTAATAGTTATCAAATAAATAATTCCATTAAATTAATACATAATTTAGTAGTAGAGTTTTTCTTAAAAGAAATCATAACCATTTTGGTGAAAAGTGGTTCTGTTAAGTTCTCTTCTTCTTTCATTTTCTAAAACAGGTATAAAAACAAATTTAGGTTGTTTGGCTAGACGGGTGTAAGGCACCAGCACCCAGAAATATGAAATAACCGAGATTTTTCACAACATTATTTATTAACTAAACTATAGCTTACAGAATAGATAGATAGATAGATAGATAGATAGATAGATAGATAGATAGATAGATAGATAGATAGATAGATAGATAGATAGATAGATAGATAGATAACGGCCGGCAATTGTGCGCACGCGTAGTGGGCCTATATGAATTTTATTTTTGTATTGCGCCTTTTTGAGATACATGATTTATTTTACAAGAGAGTGGTCAAAATGGCACAACGTTCACCATTAGTATATAGCACAATAACATAGTGGCAGGATCTGGGAGGCATTCAGTAAAGCAGAGAGTTTAAGTATTAACACTTCATGCTTAGGAGTGTTTTCAATCTAGGTTTTAAAAAAAAGACTGAAGCTGAATTAACTCTAGATAATTATGTTCCACAAAAAATCCTACAGAACACCCCAAGGCCATAGACACGCTATAACCAACTATAGAGAGATAATAGACATTTGATAACACATAGCCTATAACGTATAAGAGGGTGGCAGTCTAGACTACATGTAATACCCAGATATTATACATAGATTGGTGCCATAACAACACCAAAAATTACAATTCACTGCTGTGCACAGACAACATATAAAACCCCTATTATTGTGATAATTCAGCCATTACGCGCGACTACAAACAATATTATTATTATTTGTCTTATTGCATGAACTATTATTGCCTTTTCTCCAACCTTCTTTATTTGTAAACAAGCCCATACAGTACAACTGACCTCCTTCCCTGCTCTCTCTCTCTCTCTCTTCAGTGTGTGTGTGTGCGTGTGTGTCTGTGTGTGTGTGTGTGTGTGTGTGTGCCTGTCTGTCTCTCGTTGCGTGTTACATCATCACGCAATAGCTGTCCTCCCGTGGCCTAGTGAACTGGCTCTAAGCGCTGCACCAATTTAGCTATCTACTACACACACACACACACACACACACACGTTGCTTTGAATCAGGGGGTGAATCAGGGGGAGGCAGACACACGCAGACGGCCGGGCGCACACATCCAGTCACGGAAGCAGCCGGGGCTGTACAGTAAAGGCCACATACATACAGGGCTCATGAAAAATTAAAAAGAAGGAGGTGTAACACATTGCAGCATCACGGCATGCAAGCCCTGAGCTTTATGCACCTGCCTCGGACTGGAAGGAATAAGTTTGTCAATATGTGAAGCAATCCACTTCCAGGTCTTTCTCACAGCTCCTCACAGTGTCTAACCATCTGTCTCTGCGCTTCTGCGTAAAAAGTAGCACTCCGTTTGGCTTTTTGTGCCATCGGCTACTCGCAAATTACAAAATGTCACGCTTTTTCCCATGTGGGGCAAAAAAAAAAAAAAAAGGGCCAAAATAAAGGAGAGTAAACACTAAAAACGGTGAGTGGATGGTGGTTTTAACCTCCTGTACCATCTCCATCCGTGAGCCACCAGAAGCGGGACTTCTGGAGCCAACATTTCATTTTCTCTGGGAAAAAAAAACAAAACTGTGTCAAATAAGAGCAGATAATGAAATATTGTTTCCTCAAGAGCTGGCCAGCTGTCGACACCAGCACCGGCATAATCACCGACCTGAAGCAGGCAAAAATACAGCCCCTGTCTCACCCCGCTGACACCTTCCTGTCCGCTCACCGTAATTACGAGGATGAGTGTGAGAGAGGTCAGGTGGACACGCAGGGCTCGTGTGCGCATGTTCCATAGTGTACAGCACTGGTTTTTAGAGTGTGTGTGCAGCATCTGAACAAACTGATCACAAATCAGATACATTTCCTTTTTTTTTTTTTGAGGCTGAAGACGGGCGCTGACACAGGCTTTCTGAAACACTTTTCACCACCCAATAAGTCAGTTATCGTAAAGCCTGTTTGGATAGTTACTGTATGAGCTGATTCATTTGCACAATCCCAATATAAAGACACGATAAAGTCAAAGAAACTTCAAACTTTAAGATTTTTTGGCAACATTATTCAGCCTAATTTGCTCCTCGGTACCAACCCTGGGGTAGCAGTAAAGGCCCAGGAGGCTCAACATTAGTTCATAAATGTATTGCCAAACAAATTCCCTTCTTTTTTTTTTTGCAAAACGAAATTTATTCTTGTTGAAAAAACAAACTGTGTAAAAATATCACACTTCAATTACACAATACTTGCCAAAAATGTACAATGTTTTATTACTGAAATAAACACACACTGCATATTATTATAAATGTATGACTTTGCTCTCTGTGTTTTTTTTTTTAATACAAAGTTCAAATCAAAACTGTAAGAAAAGAAGTTTTGATTTGCCAAACTAATAAAAAAAAAAAAAAACATGGATGTGTTTGACACAAATACATTATTAGCCTATTTTAAACATGTGATCATTTATAACCTGTCCATTAAGTCCTGAGACGCCCTAAACAGTGACTGAAACGAAATTACTTGATGGAAAATACAAGGAAAGTTCGTGGTCAAAAGTCTGATTCACACCAAAAAAAATAACATAAATATATCTTTTTTTTTTAAAAAAAGAACAGCATGAATATAGGCACAAATAGTGTTGTTTATGTCCATCATTCAGCTGCGTGCTATCAAACAAACATACAAAAATAATCCTACCTTCAAAGAGGGGCGTTTTTTGTTTTTGTTGCTGTTTCTTTTTTATTTTAGTTTCTTGGAAAGTTTGTTGTTAAGACATTTAACAGCCGCTAGAGCCGCTGACAACTCTGTTCGCAAAGTTTTCAACCGGGTGTAAGACATGCTGGCTGGCCGCCGGAGGCCCCAAAGAGGACGGTAAGACCGGGACAACGACCGGAGAAGTCCTGGAGGGGCTCAGTGACCCCCCGATGATACTCTCTATGGAGAAGGGAGACCGCTGCACCGGGGAGCTGGACTTCTGCACCGGGGCTGCAGCCTGCACGCTGGCTGAGCCCAGACTGGAGCTGAGCTGGGGATAAAACCTACTCCTGGCTAAGTCCGTGGTGGTGGCCATCAAAGACGGCGCAGGGATAATGGTTCCCGTGTGTGAGTGTGAATGCCTGGAGTGCTGCTGTTGTTGCTGCTGATGCTGCTGAAAAGCAAAAAGTGCAGAGTGTGTGTGGTAGGACTGGAGCTGGATGCCGTATCCTCCGCAGCCGTACGGTCCGTACCCGTACGCAGCGGCGGCGGGAATAAAGCTGTTGTGTTCCCGGAGCAAGTCCTGCGCCTGCTGCCGCTTGAAGCGTTTCCTCCGCCTCAGAAAGCTCCCGTTGTCAAACATATCAGCCGACTCTGGGTCCAAGGTCCAGTAGTTGCCCTTCCCAGGATTCCCGGGCTCCCTCGGTATCTTCACGAAGCAGTCGTTAAGGGACAAGTTGTGCCTGATGGAGTTCTGCCAGGCCGGGAACTTCTCCCTGTAGTACGGGAAGCGGTTGCTGATGAAGTCGCAGATCTCGCTGAGAGTGAGCCTCTTTTTGGGACTCTGCAGGATGGCCATGGTGATTAAGGCGATGTAGGAGTAAGGGGGCTTCACCAGGGTGTTCTTGCCCGCCGGCTTGTAGGTATCCCTTGAGGAGGTGGAGCTGTCCAGGCACTGAGAAGGAGAGCCGGCCAGGAGGATGCCGTCGTGCATCTGTGCCACCTCGTCCACGTAGGAGCGCGTCTGGTTGTCCCCATCCTCCCCCTCGCCGACCACGTCTATGTCGGTCTCTTCCGAAAGGATGGAGGCATCCGACATCTCTGAGCTCAGAGTCATGGCTCACACACAACGGCTGTGCCCTCCGACGCCAGATGAGGAAGACGAAGAGACGCGCAAAGCTGCCCTGCCCTCCCTCTTCAAAAACTCATATGAGGAGGGGGAGAGGAGAGGAGCACGTGTCGACGTCGGTGAGAGATGTCCCCCTGTTTTCTCGCTATTTCCATATGTTTTCAGGTTTTTTTTTTTTTTTTTTAATATTATCGCCGACTAACGAACGGCCCCGTCAATGGCAGGCAGAGAAATGTGCCGGGAAACCTGCAAAAGGGTCCAAACCTTGAATCACAGAGGGGGCGGACCTTCTCTCGTTATTTATACCACCGCCCTGGTCACATGGGGAGGAAACGTCACCGAGGCAAATGAAAAGAGAGAGAAAAAATTAAATAACAAAAAAAAAAAAAAAAAAAGATCTTTGAAAATTAACTGTGAGTGGTTTTTAAAAAAAAGTTTGGTGTGGCCTACATCCTTTTTAGTGGTCATTCATGGTGGCCTATAGTCCACACTAATCTGAAGCTTTTATTCCACCCCAGTGTTTTGCGCAAAAATAGATGGTGGAAGATAAAAAAAAAACATCTTTAGGAAAGTCTAATTGCTGGTATGGACATTGCTAAGATCGAAGTGGATATTTTGACAACCGTTTTATTTATTTAGGCTTAGTTAGTGTGATATATGAAGAGGGCTCATGTAGTCATAGCCTACATTTTAATGTTTTATATTTTTTTTAAATGCAGAAACAATACCTTTAAAATAAAGCAAATAAAAAAGGTTGTAGCTATGATATGACATTCAAAGAAAACCTGTGATATTTAATATGAATGCCTTCTGAAATATAGTGCCGGAGACTGGTGCACCATATCCAGCCAGCTCGGTTTGCGTGATCCGGTAGTTATCTAGATTATCCGCGAGCCATTTGTAATGGAAAAGAGTCAGCTGTTAACTCGAATCAGTCACGGGTCACGCAGAGCATGCAAGCCCCACATATAAGGCCTCTGCCGTGCGTATGGAGCATGGTGCTGTGTGTATGTGTGTGTGTGTGTGTCTGTGTCTGTAAGTTTTATTTCATTTTATGGAGGACTTTGGAGTTAATATTATAAATATATATATATATTTGTGTTTAGAAAAAAAACACAAAAAAATCTCAAATGGTTTTACAGGTTAATCATCAAAGAAAAGTGTCAAGTGAAAATTGCACAATGTGTGTAGGCCTGTTAAAAAGCCTGATAATATAGGTCCCTTATTGTCTATAGATTGTGTATTAAAGCCTAAATAAAACAAGTGAATCTCATTAATTGTTGTTTGTTGATTTAACTCTATTTACAGCCATTATTAGATCAGAAGTGAAGATGAGTAAGAGTGAGGTAATAAAGTATGAATATAGATTGTGCTTTATTGTTATTTTATTTAGAAGGAGCACCTCTCTGCCGTTCAACTTTGCCTTCACATGTGGCTGTTAGTGATGTGTTGGGTTGAAAATGGTTTAGTAACTTTTTTTTTGGTCAGTGAAAACAGCTCACACGGCCCTAAATTTTAGCAAAAACTATTAAAACAAAGCAAAAACATTTACCATAATAATATTACACTCTGTTAAATTTAATCAAACCATTAAAGAAAGTAAAACAACTTTCTCCTCATGTGCATTTTACTTTTGACTTATTTCTGTCCTGAAAAGAGAAACAGTCAGCCCGTTCTCATTAATGCAGTTGGCCTATCACACATTTAAGACATTTATTTAGATAATAAAAATGTATAGCATACATAGGGTGGCTTATCATGACTTTATTTCAGATTGAGTGACATATTCAGGTACTGTGTGGCCCCTCAGTAACTTTTCAGATGTTTCCATTTGACCAGCGCCATCTAGCGGTGAACTTGTCTCATAATTAAAACACTTTTGTCCATTAATAAAAACTTCTGCAGTTGTAGTTGACACATCCAGGGATTTATACTAATGTCCCTAAACTTTTTTGATGCAGTTTATTGTAAATATAGTTTATCCGACTTATCATCCTGGCATACATCTCTAAACTACTGGCCTCTATAAATATAAATAGAGTTTTATATTTAATAAACGCACTGCGCTATTGTAAAATTATAGTAGAGTGAAAAATATAAACAATAATCTCGGCATACACTGATCGTTACTTGTCTTCATTATAACAGATTGAGGCCTCTATTTTATGTATTATTAATCACCTGCCACTTCCCAGTTTGAAATAGCTTTACTATCACCATATAATTCACTTTTATACTGATTATTGGTTTTTAATTTATGGATAAAATATAATCTGATAAAAACTCGACAGAGAAAGTTAGACACACACTCGCTAATCACGTTTTATATGAATTAGTTACAAACATTTTGATTAGTTCTTTAAAGCAAAGTGAAGGAATAAGTTTTGTCCATGGATGTAGACGAGCAGGGTGAGACTCGTTCATGCTGAGACTGATGTTGTTTTAATCGAATCCGCTGTCATAAGCTTTTTGGCCTCACTGATATATTACCTCGATCAATAACCAGTTCATATCGATTGTGTTGTATCTCATCAGGAATGATAGCAGGCTAAAACACTACACAATGGGTTTATCAATAACAAAACAAACAAAAACATCTGCCTTCATTGGAAAAAAGTTAACTTCTTTCCAATTTTTTTTGTGCCTTATTTTAAAAATCACACCAAGGACTTGTGCACATTAAATAGTTCCATGTCTTATTCCTCAGATATGTATTATGTTGAACTGACTCCCTAACATTTGTAAATTCAAGCCAATATTAAGTTTTATTTAGTTTATCATTAGATTTGGTCAGGTCTGTTTTCCCAAGGTTACGCCTTACTTTATTCTTATAGAAAACTAAAAACTTAATAAAGTAGCGAATAAAGAGCCATAAATATGTGAAATTAAACTCAAGCACAAGAACTCTTATAGAAACTTATTTCAATGACACTATCAGAAAAAAAAAAACCTGAATGAAGTCCAGGCGATTTTTTTCTCCCCCTTTTTAAACCGACACTTACAACAGCAGCACTCGCATGTGTGGTAAACCACCTCTAAAGTGTTTCTAAATTCCCCCTTTGCGATCCGAGGGTGTTTCCGTGCCACGGGGTACCAAGAAAGCACTTAGCTGTTTAAACGCAGTCCCTGCCTGCCTGCCTCTTGCTCTGACAAACCCCGAGTGTCACCAAAACGGTCCGTCGGAGAGAGAGGGTCTGTGGGGCATGTGATTAATGTGTATCACATGCAGAAAAGGCGAGACAAAGCACCAACAAAGATACTGTGCGTGCGGTGGAGTGGAGAGAAGAACAAGCCACGTGTGTATACATGAAGACTATCACACTCATCCAGGTTTAAAAAAAAAAAAAAAAGAAATTGCTTGATTAAAATTTTAAATATTTATCTGTATTAAATCTCAACGGGAATATTTAGAAAATATATATATATAAATGTAAAAACACTTTGAGGGTATAAGTGCCATACTTTTGGATACTTTGGTCTCTCAATATTTCCAAAATAAGGTTCTGAAAAGCTTCATATCTGTTAACGCTCCGCAGTAATCCAGCATAAGTAGTTAGTTCAAGCCTCTCTTCAAATGTGTTCATATTACTAAACCAAACAGTTAATTGATTGCTAAGAAGGGGCCATGTGATTCTTATGGGGGTGCATGACAAAAAAAAGATATATGAGCTAATTGGTGTTGTTATACCAATTATTAGGCCTTATGTTCTGGTTATGAATATATGAGTGTTATACTGTATAGGCTATTGTGTGTATCCATGTTCCTGAAGGTTTATTGTTGTCTACAAGGGAACATGCTGATTTGTTATGTTTACTTTTTTATTTATTGTTTAGATATGTTTTAATGTCTTATTGTGGAAGGTATCATATAATAGGTGCTGCAAATATTTGCTGCACATGCAAGTTTAAGATAACTAAATATTACTATTCATTCATTTTTTATTTTGAAGTTTTTTTTTTTTACAGAATATGTTTAAGATATGCCCCTATCATATATGTGTGTTAGTTGATTTTAATTGAACAGCTCTATGTGAAAATGTTTCTTTCTAGACTGACTGTTTTGTGTTATAATGTTCAGCACCATACAGGAGACGAGGTTTGTCACCTAACAGCAGCCTAAAAAGACCAGAATGCAATGCAGGGTTGTGTTTTGAGTGATCAGCCCGATAGTCTTACCTTCCCCCCAGCTTACTTCTGCTTCTTCAGTGCAACAAGCTGGAAACCCTGAAAACTACCTAAAAGAGAAACAGACAAAGCTGGATGAGGTGAAATCTCTTCACTCGCTCACACACACACACACACACACACACACACACACACACACACACACACACACACACACACACACACACACACACACACTACGGGATCTACGGGATTAAAGATGATTTGAGGTGAATTTTCAAAGAGAGTGCACTAACTGATATCATATCCTCCTATTTTATTCTCCTGTTTTATGGATTTGAGTCATTTATCATCATGAAAACATCAGTGTGAAGTTACTGTAATAAAAGACCCCAATGAACACATTCATTTGCTATATTTGGGCAAAAAAGATATATATCACATCATATTTATTTCATATTAAAGGACAATATGCTGTTACTGCAATCCATTTGTCTTATATTCCCAATAAATTACAACAATTACGTTGTTGTAATTATACATGTCTTCCTCCTTCTGCCATAACAACTCATCCATCTTTTAAAGGGGAGAGTGAGTGTACAGTGAGAAGTAATCACGAAAATATAACCGGTGTTCATCATAAAACAATTGTCTTGTGAGCATGCCAAAATTGCTCTATAAAATGTAAATTTAACACTCAGTAGTGTTCTGGTCTATAATAAAATGCCTCATGCTCTTTCCATGGGTGTCTAACATGTCCATGTCCCATGACCACTCAACTTGTGACTGTGTAATAAACCTATGTCCATCTAAATGAAGCACAATCACCTGCGGCTTGAACTATACTTTCATCAACCAACACAAACAAACAAGGTAGTGGAAGGATTTCTTAGTGTTTTAATTTTGAATCACCCTCCCTTTGAGGCAAGACTTGAGGAGAGTTAAACATAATCATGGCCAGAGAATGCATTTAACAAAGGGTGGAGTTTATTCCCAAACATATGAGGGCAACTTCTTGCGCCAAGAAACCACATTGTAAAGTTGTTGTGTCAAATCTTAACATCATCTTAGTGATCCTCTGATAACCATCCCATCAGCTGAGTTACTTTGATCCACAGCCCAGAGGACCTCTGAATGGGGAGTCCTATTTCAAAACAGGATGAGGGTGTCATTGTCATAGGACACAAGTTGTTTTTAGTGAGTGCACAGTTTACAGGCAATCTGACCATCCTGGAGGTATCCACCACTCCTATTTCAAACTCTACAGGTTGCAAAAAAATCCTGAAGAGAACAGGGGATCTTGTTGCTCAGACTAAGTTTTGGATGACAATCCCTTGTCTTTGTCTGTTCATCGCAATGACCTTACAAAAGAGCCCTGAAATTACTCACTTCAGCAAGCAATCACTTCACCTTCCACGCTATCTTAAATGTCTATGCACATTGTGCACCTGCATGTGCTTCACAGTAAAAGCCTTCCACTCTTGGAGATGGACAATCTGACAAAAGCAATGAATTAAGTACAGAGGCATCGGTGGAAGACTTTTACATGTGAAGCACCTGGAAGTGTCTGGCATGCCTGTTGCTTGAACTTAGTAGATGTCAGTCTAAAGATTGATTGAATTAACATTTCTAAAATGGTGCATAATGGTTGCGTATAATATTATTATTTCATTTATGGTGTTTATTTATTTATTATATTTGCATTTCAACATACAGTAACACAGCTCATTCCAGAGGTCTATAGAAAACCCCAGGAAGTGACAGCCTATAATAAGCGTTATGTTTTTAACACATGCATACAAATTTCAAACATCTTGCATAATCTTCTCAATCTGAGGAGTCTGAACTGAACCGAATCTTTACATTTCATTGATAAAAGATAGTTTCGAGCATGAATGTGTTAAGGGAGTGGTGAAAGTGTTGCCTGCGAGGCTAAACTCAGGGCGAGAAAGAACCCACAGCTAGATTGCGCTTTTCGCCGTACGTCACTTCCTCCCTCCTCTCTCTCTCTCTCTCTCTCTCGCTTCCATCTTGCTCCCCGCATGTGTCTGCCGTTAGTTTACAGGTCAGTGAGGAGCTTTAAATACCTTCTTCCCTGCACTGTTTCCCCCCGATCCGACGGCAAGAGGTAAACGAAAGCCTTTTCTGTCTAGGTGGCTGAATTGTGCCGGGGTTTGACGCTGACGTTACTGACGGTTGTGTGTGGCTGTGTGAGAGGCTGTGAGTGACAGGCCGTCCACTCCACAATCTCCCAGTTAGCTGAGAAAGCTAGCTCAAAGTTAGCCTACAAGTTCTTGCATAAAAGCTAAACCACACCTTGTTTCGGTGGAGTGGGTCGGCTGAATTAGTCAGCAGCCGTTCGCTTAAACCTGTCTGACGTTACCCGCTGAGCTGTTGAGTTGTGCCCATTGCAGCCTTTAATAATTTGGCTGTCTTTAGCTTGTTGTTCACAATACAGATAACAAATGGGGTGAGCCATTAGCTCTAGGTAGCACTGACAGTTCCTCACTGTTCTTCTTATCGCTTTGAAAACGGTCCTGCCGCCGACCACCACACCCACAACAAAGCCTCTGCTCCCCGCCTGTGTGTGTGTGTGTGTGTGTGTGTGTGTGTGTGTGTGTGCACATGTTGTGTTGAAGTAGGATTTCCATACATTCACTTGTGTACACCTTGTTTATCATTAGGATGCATTTCTGCCATTTTCCCCAGGGACACAGTAAGCATGTGTGAGGCCCTATCCAAAGAAATTAGACCCAGACAGTGTCAGCATTGTATGTATTTCATGTACATTTTTTTATAGTAATTTATTAGTTTGAATTTTATGGACTAATTTGAGGAATAAAAACAAAACAGTCTATTCTGCAGGACTCAGCTTTGTTCAGAATAACACAATTCTCAGCATGTCACATGTACGCTGTACCAGGTGTGTTTGTGTTCCCAAAATTCATGTTCTCTGAACGCAGGGATCAGATACACAGCCATTTGGTCATGTTAAAGCCCCCAAGGCTGTAGCTCATTCGCCTGATGTCTGTCAGCATCTATTGTCCTTTTCCATTATCCTTTACGCTCCATGCGTGTACCATATTGTTTGTGTTCTGGGTTAGAAGTGAAACAGAAGACTGTGTTTGCAGTGCTCAATGAGCTCAGAGCCTCTAGTCATGAATGAACCATATCACGCCCAGTGTGTGAAAGTCATAAAACACATGAGACAAGTGCCTGTGAGTTAATTGGTAATCAGGAGGCTAGGTAAGGAGCTGCGAAGCTTTCAGGGAAGCATTAATTTCTGTGCTCAACTGTACATGCATTATAGATTCATTACTGCTAGGCTGTAACATTGCAGCTCACGTTCTAAAAAAAAAAAAAATGAATACGTCTCTGAGGGTTCATCTCATTCACCCAGACAAGACTAAATAATATACTGCTGCTTATACAGCTTCTAATGTATTAATACTGTAAGGATATTAATCTTTGAATCAGTACAAGAAAAGATAGAAAGGTGGTTTCATTTACTCTAAATTCATGTTGGGTTTTTTTTGTTATTTGATGTCAGACAACTACAACATGGTGTGTTACAGCTCCTTAGTTGCATGGTGTGCTTTGTGTCTTGGTGCCTGCTTTGTGCTGTATTTTCAGCAACATGACATTTTGTGAATTACCCTTAACATGATTTTCTGTCTTAACTGTGACACTATGATACTCTAGATCAGCTGTGCCAGTGACACTAACGTTTTTTTTTTCCAGATGAAAGAAGCAATTATGAATCAAGAAAAACTTGCTAAACTGCAGGCACAAGTCCGCATCGGCGGAAAGGTAATTGACAAAATAAATGCATTATTACAGGTAACATGAAATGCTCGATTTTCTGCAAAGCCCTCAGTGATCTGTGCTATTTCTTAATGCCTTACTACATACTTAGTTTTAAGGGTTAAGCACCAGGTTGTCAAAACCATTACAAATGGGGCTACATCATCAACCCAGTTACTGCATACTTTACTGCACCAACCTAAAAAAATGGAGAAAAGAAATGCTCTGACGTAAAATACTGTACTATTTTGGTAGATAACATGGAGACACAAGGCTGAAATCAGGCATCTTAACATCTTAAGCTGTGAATATGCCTTTTAAAGGTAGTTTCTATGACAACCAGCTATTTTATCCATAGTTTGTGTTGCATAGCAGCAGTAATTTTAGGCAACAGCGTGCTGTAGGCCAGAGAGTGAACTAAAAACAGTTTTCAGTTTCTGGGGCAAAAAAGGTTTATTATCTAGCCTACAAGTTATGTTAGATACAGAAGATGATGCTTGGATACATCCTTCAGAATTGAAGGTTTACACAAAAATATGATTGTATGAATTTCCCCATAGGGTAGTGCTCGCAGAAAGAAGAAGGTTGTACACAGAACAGCAACCGCAGATGACAAGAAGCTCCAGTTCTCCTTAAAGAAACTCGGTGTCAACAATATCTCCGGCATCGAAGAGGTAGGCAGAAACTCTCGTCTCAGTTTTGTCCTACCGTGATTTAAGGTGAATCTGCGTCAGTACTGGCCCTTATTTTGTTGCTGACAGTATAAAACTTTGGTCTGTTACAGGTTAACATGTTTACAAATCAAGGAACAGTCATCCACTTCAACAATCCCAAAGTGCAGGCCTCCCTCGCGGCCAACACCTTCACCATCACTGGCCACGCTGAGACCAAGCAGCTGACCGAGATGCTGCCGGGCATCCTGAACCAGCTGGGAGCAGACAGCCTTACGAGCCTCAGGAGACTTGCCGAGGCTCTCCCCAAACAGGGTCAGTAATTTATAATACTAAATCATATTCAGCAATGTTGAATGAAGCATATACCTCATTATAAATTCATTGCTGTATTTTCTGTTTAGTCAAATTTGGTTCAAGAGATGAGTCCTTGCCCTTAAGGATTGTTTGTTTCTGGCCACTTGACCATTTGAACTGCCCGTCAGGCTTCTCACAGATCTTCTTTCTCCCCACACAGCTGCAGATGGAAAAGCGCCGATTGCAACAGTAGAAGAGGAAGATGATGATGTTCCAGGTGGGTGCCCTAAATGTCTAATTTTGCACTTCACTGAACTGTCCATGTACATTAGTCTGTTCCACCATTCAAAATTAATTCTGTGTCTCAGGTTAAATTTGGTCCTCTTGAGTGAAACTCCTTCAAAGTCTTATTTGGAAATACTCCTTCACACTTGTCCATTATCAGACCTTTTTTTTTTTTTTTCTTCTTTCTCTCGGTTAAATAACCATGGCAGGTTTGTTTTTCTTTTGGCTTGTGAAAGGGGTCATATGAAGGGGATTCATCAATGACTTTACGTGATGGTGCAATGCAGCGTTTTGTGTTTGAATCTCATGTTCATTGTTTATAAGATCTTAAGGTCCAGTTTGCTTTTCTTTGTGAGCAAAATGGGCCAAACACATGAGGTTGCCATTACAATAATCTCAGCTTTTCCCAGGGCTTCTCTTCCCGTAGCCTTAGTTCTCACTAATGTAACAAACGATTACACATGTATTCAGCAATAGAACAGTTGAAGCCTGATGGCACAGGGTTAACAGACACTGCCATCATGTTGTTATTAGAGTTAAGTTTCCTTTTTGTTCTCCCACTGCAGGAACATGTTTATTCAGACCTTTTGGATTGTTTCCAGTTTAACCCTCGACCCTTTAAGCCAAAACTTGGAAAGGCAGATTTCTCACATTTCATGGAGTAATTGAAGCCAACTTTTTGATGCTTTACGCCATAATTTTTGCAGCTGCTTTCAGTAGTTGTGAGGGCCTTCATATGCCGAGCACATTGCAGTCTATATAGGAGTGGGGAAAGATGAGCAGAGAATTGGGATTGCATTACACCTATTATGTTTCAGATAAACACGCCTTTTCCTGAATTGGGCTCTGGCACTTCATTCTCTGGCAGTCATTTGCGCAGATGGACATGCCTTTCTCTCCAACTCAGCCAATTTACCACCGAATCTTTTGTTGTTTCAGACCTGGTGGAGAACTTTGACGAAGCATCCAAGGATGAGGCTAACTAGAGGAAAAGGGACTCCCTGGAGTGTCAAAACTTGACAGGACCAAGTGGGGCACAAGATGTTTTTCTGTCTATTTTGAGAGGTGGAATGTTAATAGTTAAAGTACCTGACGTACCTGTACCAGTAACTGAGAAGATGGATAACCTGTCAACCTTTGGCTGTGAGAATTCTGTAATATGTGCAACACCTGAACAAAGTACTTGTATACTCTTAAGTGAATTATTTTTGAGTAATTTTCTAGAATAGTACTCTGAAGTATTAAAAAACGGGGGGGAACAGTATTTAAGCATAAGGTATTTTAGTACTCATTCCACCTCTTTTCCACCAGACTCTCCAAATGCTTGTTGTGCTCTTTGGTCTGTATGTCCAGTTAGAGTGAGAGATTGTGTGTAAAATGTGGTGTTTAAGGCTCCTGCTGTACATCTGTTTCCTCATGTTACTGAACCTTAATTTCCTTGTGGCCTCGCTCAAACCACCATATCTGGATAAACCTTTGCTACTGTCAATAAATTGCCAACATTTCTGTGTTTCTTTTTCCCTCAAGTACTATTTCCACTGCTGAAATACTGTAGCATGCTCTAGTGTGCAGGTTGATCTTGGCCAGACTGTTTACATCATTAGAGCAACTCAGTTAAAGGAGCACTTCACTAAAAAATCTCAAGTAGATTTGAAATGATTCTCACTGCTTGGATCACAACTGTATCACCAGGTGTTTGATTTTGCATAATGTATAAGATATTACCTGTAAGACCTGTAGTATAACGATGTAGATACAAGTAAGACCTCGTAACATAATCATATACATAGAGACAGAAAAAATTTATAACCACAAACACGTGAAATACATTTTTAGCCATGCTGGCAGCACGACTGTAGGGTTGGTGATGTTGGTCAGTTGACCAGTTAAATCCAGACTGAATTATCTCAGTGACTGTTAGCTGGATGGCCATGTAGTTTAGAACTGACATTCATGGTCCCCCAACTTTGGTGATCCTCTCTAGAACCATTATGAGGTTGACATTTGTGGATTGTTGTGAAATGTCTGAACCATTGAAAGGATTGCTGTGACATTTGGTGCAGACATTCATATCCCCCCCCTCCAGGAGGAACTGTGCTGACTTTGGTGATCATCTGACCTTTACCACTATCATCTGGTCTAAAATTCAGTATGTCCACACAAGCCCAATTCTAGCATACCAAACTAAAATGGTGAACATGGGAGATATATCTGCTTAAATCAGCTTGTTGGCATCATTGAGAGCATGTTAACAGCACAGCAGTGTACCTAAGAATGGCACAGAGCTGCTACCATGGCTGTAGCCTCTTATGAAACACAGCTCAATATTATGAAATGTTATTTCATCATTCTACTTTTCATAATAAGAGCTTATTGTGGGTCTTTTTTTCCCCTATTCCCGCAGCTTTTATTTCTAAATGTCATCTTCCCCAATGACCTGCCTCAGTGGAACTTTGCATTCATTCACTGTGTGTCAAACATGACACACTGGCCACAGCCAGTTACGTGATTTGAGACTTTGAAAAAAGGACTCTGAAATAAAGACCCACAATAAGCAGTTATTATGAAAAGAAGCATGATGAAATAACTCAACATTTTAAAAGACAATGAGCTTGTTGGTTATGGTTATATATTTTGGCTATATTCATTCAAATGATTATTTGTTTGGCTTATTTAATGTTGTACTGTATTATAAATGTACAGAATTTAATAGTACCCTACAGTTATTATTAGATTCTTAACTTGTAACTGGATAGCCCTATAGCTTTACATTCAGTGATACAGGCTTCTCTCCTGTCTTACTATCTATCCCTACTAGCCACTAAATAAGTGTATATTCTCCACATAACTGACTCTGTTGACTGCAGTTTAAAAAGATATTTTAATTAAATAACAGCTTAATTTCCATTACTATAAACAGTGGTTTGACCTTTCTGACTTGCAATCAGATAAATATCTGTACAGAATGATGTCTGAGACTGAGGTCAGTACAAGTAATTTCTTGATACACCACTTACAGTACGACTGGTATAAAACACAAGCACACTCATACAGTGGCAAACAGCACCACAATAACCCCGTGGGACATTTAAATGAGGTGTGAGGTCACAACACATCAGTAGAAATTAGTATCACAATACAGAGAAACACAAAGGACTTACATCAATATGATCATTTTATCACATTACGACACAATGTCCAAATTATTCAAATAAATAAACTCAGTACAACCAACACAAACATCTTCAGGAAAAACAAACAGCTTGGCAGCGTCGTGAAAGCACACAGTCTGTGCCATAGGCCTTCCAGTACATAAAGTATTTCCAGTCCACCCACTGCAGTCTTCAGCGGAGCCTCACAAATGTGCTCACTATGAAGACCATACAGCATGAATGTCAGGAAATTCAACGTATTATATTAATATTCTTTAATTCTTCAGAACGGTTTATTATTATGGTTAATAAGCTCGTTTAAAAACACTTGCCATGATGGCAAAAGGATAATGTAAATATACAATATTAAAAGATTCAAAACAAAACCTCCATGCGTATTTCAATCAAAATCAACCATACACTGCACTGCACATTTTACAGCATACTACAGGTGCAGTGCAGTGCATGCTGGGTTGTAGTGACGAACGTAACTTTTTACGTTCCTGTTGAAAACCTTTCAGTGTATCTCGAGCTGATTTGCTACTCCCCATTCGGTGTGAAAAAGTGCAGAGTAAAACAGTTTGGGGGAGGGTTAAAATTGAACATTTACACGGCACAAACCTTATCGTGCATCATGCCAACAACATAATATCGATATGATGCAACGCTGTTGAAATGTCACTTAATGGAACAAACTATTTCTGTTGGTCGACAGCCTGGGCGTGCTAAATGATTGTCCAGAGCCCAGCGTTGTCCCTTCAGTATTTGTTTTCCTCAAGTGTCACAGTTCATTCTCTGATTCCCATCAGTAACTTCAGTAAGTGTGCCTCCATCACCTGTTGAACTAAACAGAGAAACACAAGATAGTTTATTGAATTGAGCTGTGTGTCATTTCAAAGTGGATAGTGACTTTTTCTGAGCAGGCTTTTACTGTCTTGGGAGCAGCAGCATTATCAACATCTCACCTGCTCACCAGTACAAACTTGAATTATGTACATTTAGAGAAAAAATCCAACTTGCCTCCTTTAATGCTCACTTCTGAGTCATGAGTCAAAGTGACTTTATTTCAAGGGATTGTGAGACTCAAATTAAATAGAAGAAAATGTTTCTCAGCCTTTGTGTATCTACATGTTTTGTTTTTTTTTTGTCTATTAGGCTAATGTTTAATTTACACATACCATTCCGGTGGCCCATAGCCACAGCCATGTCCATTGCATTGAATCCAGAATCTGACTCTATGGTAGGGTCAGCACCACTCTCTGAGGACACACAGACATACATAACACTTTAGTATTGTACAGGTTGATGTTAGACACATATCATACCAATACAGAAGAACTGACTTGTTTATCCTTATATCAATAAAGATGGGTATTTCTGAACACAGGTGTTACTTTGAGTAAAATATTTGTCCTTACCTAACAAGATTTCGACACAGCGCACATGGTTCCCGTGGACAGCGTATAGCAGAGGGGCTCCTCCATTCTGAAATCCACAATAGGAACATCAACAAGGCACATGGACTGACGCCGCCTTACTTTTTTGTTGTTATATTCTACTTAACCACGTCAGATGAACATGTGATAATGACATGTTAGTATTCTTACCCAGTCATATTCATTGACGTCAACCCCGCAGTCAATGAGCATCTTCACAATATCGGTGTATCCCTTACTGCAGGCCAAGGACAATGCACTTTCCCTCCCTTTGGCCAGGAGGTTGGGGTCAGCACCCTACAGCAAAGAATGATACAAAATCATGACCAGTGAATACATAAAGAGCACATGGTCTAATATGATAAAAACCTTTACTTTTCCATACATTTTGGAGCAGAAACTCGACAACAGCGATTTGTCCATGTGCAGCTGCCCACATCAGGGGGGTAAAGCCTTCCTCATCTTGGAGATTGATCACAGTCTCTATTAAAATGATACAGACACAGATTTTTTTAAAAACCCCAACATGATCACTACATATATTTTCATCATCATCCATATGCACTTCATTTGCAGGATTGTGGCTGCCATTGGGTGAGACTCACTCTTTATTATATATTAAGTACCATCTTGTTCAGCATGTGATTTATATGAAATAATAACTGCCAAACATTTTCTTTTTGGATTGTTGGTCTAACTAAAGAAGACACGTGAAGACATCATCTGGGGCTCTGGGTAATTGTGGTGGGTAATATATATTAGCCATTTTAAGGACAAATCAATCAATTGTCAAATTAATCTGTTATGAAAATAATTGTTAGTTGCAGCCCTAAACACCAATGGTTATTATTATGTTTCTTTATGCCTGTTTGATGACCCAGATGGACAGCCTACCTTGTTCAATCCTGCTGGCCAGAAACACCATTTCACCCTGGGCCGCGAGCTGATGAATGGACAGAGCTGAGGCGGAAAAAAAACATGCGTGATTAACACTTTGACTTGATTTACGTTAAAAACATTTTTAATAAATGAGCTCAAAACAAACTGTGGTACTTACAATGCACCAAAAGAGGCGTGGAAGAAACTTCATTGCCGCGGTGCTTATTGGTGAGTGTGGTGGACTGCTTGATGGGGGAGAAATGTTTGGTGGTGGATGGTGTGTAAACATGGCGTACTTGTATACCTGGGGAAGGTGAGGTCTGGATATTGCACTCGGCTGAAAGAGAAGGAAGACATCGTGTGGTAAAGTAAGCTCACATTAGTCGTGTGTTACTTGGGCATTATAACAAAAATGTAAAATCTATGTCGTTCTTACCTTTAAATAAAACAGAAGCCACCTCCAGATCAGAGTTGACCTGGTCCTGGATGTTCTTGCTGTCCTCCTCGTTGAGCGACTTGACAAATCTGGAGCAAACATTCATGTCAAAGCGGTTGGGCAGGATGAACTTGATGCCCATGGCCACATTCTGGGTCCCTGGGTCATCTCCTGTCGACTGCTCTGTCTTGATGGCACCCAAATCCGGCATTACACAGATCCCTTCCATGTCCTCGGGTGCCAGAGGACACTCTCCTGTCCCATCTGAGGCTGACACGGTAACGTTGTCCATCCTCTCTGCTCACACACTGAACTGTCAATCTGAGGTTACACTGAAGCCACTGCACGCCTGAAAAGGGTTATAAACAAGTTATATTGAACTAAAATGGGTACGTGTTGCTCTAGTTCACACTGCGTATAGCGTTAACATGACCTAAGTGTGGCTGACGATGCTACTATAGATATAGTATTATTATAGATATAGTAAAGTCCCAATGTTAAATACCTACCAACTGTCTGTTAGCTTTCAGTTAGCAGGTTAGCTATTGTTATCGTGACCTCGCGTTAGTTACTGACTAACTGTGGCAATTACATTTGAACGTGGAAACACGTGGAGCGTAGACGGCGAACTAGCTATTAAAAATGTAAAGACGTTTCTTACTCGCAGAGGCATTGTTTTATTTGAATATCTTCGTGCTGTTATCTCCCTTCTTTCGGCGTTTTGATTGATGTACGCATGCGCAATGGGCCGCGTCCACAACCCGGTGCACCCATTATTAACCTCCCTGTATTTAGTTCCGGAACCTCCACATCATACTGCTGGTGGACGGATGGATTTATTTGATTCACTATGAGCAGACATTCAATTCATCAACATAGCATTATAGGATTCTATAATCTAAAATCAGTCTGTTCAGTTAATACAATAAAATTGTAATCTATTTGATGTATAGTAATTTAGTTATTTATGTCAGTAGCACATCAGGGATTTAAAAATAAGTTCATCAGAGTGCTAACATAAGGTGTCTTGATATTTTCACTGACTTATTAAGGCAATCTTCCACATCCAGGGCTATTTTCCAATGAAAGCTGTAACCAATTAACTAAATGACTAACTGAACAAAAAAGAATGATCTGAACTCGATACCAAGTAAAGCTGAGCCAATAGCCTTCTGTTGTACTGCAATTGTATTGTAATAAACAGTTAACTGATTGCGGTCACTTATTTATAGGGCACCTTTCTCGGGGGAGGAATTTTCCATCTTTATAGTTAATTCAAATCATCACTACTACATAACAACGGACCGATTCAATTACTGTGTGTAGCCAACATGAATGCTGAATGGCATGTTACCACATGACAAAATAAACAGATTCAAATGAACTGATATATAAACAAAATTAAGTTTTAATCAGAAATAATTTCAACAAATATCGCAAGTCCATTATACATCATTAACTGACTTCATTACAGGCTCTGAACCATTATTTTTGGGTCTTATCTGGCATGCCCTGTTGCTATTAATATCTTTAAATCTAACTAATGGTTGTGTAAAAAAATTACTGACCGGAGATCGCTGATGAGCAGATGTTACAAATAATAATCAAATAATGACACCTTATCCTCAAGAAGGGGTACGCATCAGAAAAGTTCAACAAAGCATAGAGATTTTGAGCTTGTTTAATATTCTTTTAGATCAGTTTACCACATTAATGACGGGGAATTACAAACTCCTTCCAACAGTGGTTATTATCTTTGCTCCAAGTTCCAACCCGTTAATCTGATTTAGAGGTAACGCCAAGTATTTCCTCAGAATCCGTCAAATCCCTTCATCGAAAGGCATAAACATGGCATTAGTCTTCTTTTTTTATTGAATTCAGAGATGAAGAGGTGAGTCTCACCTCGCTTCGCAGTGATCTGTAGTACTTTTCATGAACAATATCAATCAGTCAATCAATCAATCTGTCTGTCTGTCTATTGATCTATCTATAATGGCGTAATTAGGCTTTTCAGGATAAACTGTGTTTAAGCCCCTGGAGTATTTATCCCATTCATTAGTCCAAAATAAAATGTTTAATTGCCATCTTTCCTGTGTGATGCTTTATTTCAGTAATTTCAGAACATGTTGATACTTATTTTATTTAACCTTATTTCTCACTTGGTACATGTCCCAAAATTAAAATCCCTAAACTTTAATTTAAGGCCATAATTTTTATGATTTGTGTATTTGAAAGGTCAAGAGAAGCTTTCGATGTTTGTTTGTGGTTTGTTCAAGTAAGAATTACCACACAGCAGTTCCTAAGCTGTTGTTCTTGGACTGGATATGGAATTTATTTTTTCATCAAAGAAGTGCTGATTGACTGTGCTGGGATCACACCACCAGGCACTGCAAGGAGAGACATTTGTCCTGAGGCCTCTTTGTGGGCAGTTGTTGTTGCTGTTTACTTATTTACTTGTTTTGTTTTTTTGTCTGATAACGAGGTCAAGGGTCACGGTCCATCCATGCCTCTATGATAACATGAGGGGGTCTTGAGGAGGTTCACATGCTCTGGTCTTGGCTGCTCTCGCCATCTACAGGACACCTGGATTACTTGCACTGAAAATACATGAGATTACACTTTATACTTTACCTGGCGTGGACCTCACTTTGTGCTCTATTTTGAAAAACTATTAAAATTTTTAGAAAAATAAATTAAAAAGGATTAAAGATGATATGATGTTATTTGGAAAACCTCCACATGATGGCAGTATTGTACGTTTATTCAGTTTCTACTTACTTATTTGGCCAACAGATGGCACCACAATTTAACAGGATATGAATTGCAGTGCTGCATACTTGATGGGCTTTGTTCCTTTCCCAAATAGCCTATAATCCTCTCATCTTCCCAATTAAGCAGGACAGCGCTATCTGAGGGAAACTCTAAATTAACTGACTGCCGACTGTGTCAAAAGTAAGACAGTATTGTTGCAGACTGTCAGCTGTGACCTCGTTTCAGACATTTAATCTGTTGCTCATTATCAGTCAGTAGGATAAGTCTGGGAAGTTTGGGAGCAGGAAGGGTGGGAAAGTCTTCCTCTTGCTTCCTGTTACTCTCATACATCTCTGTGAACGCCTGTTTCTTCTGTGCCTGTTTATGGTTACAATCCAGCTGAGACCCGAAAGATTTTTATCCCACAGAAGAGCATTAGTATTTCATACAAATTGAGCACCGTTTTTTTTTTTTTTAAACCCTAATGCACAAGTCATTTGACAGTTCACATGTTCATCATCTTAATTCACTCTAGTTATAATTCAGTTATGAGAACAAAATGTCTCTAATGCTAAAATAAATTATATATATGATTGGCTACAAAAATCTCAGATTAACTGCTATTACTACAGTCACATTTATATGATAGAATCAGCAATCGCTGAATAGTTTTACAGTAAATATGAGCCTATAGGATTATAGTAAATGCTGTTAAACTCCAGTGGAGAAGAGTCATAAAGTCAGTGAACTAGCTATCTAAAGGTTGCTAACATCTGCTAACATTAGCCACCATAAACTACTGGTCATACCAGACCAAGTAACTCTGTAGCAGCAAAACTGTGGAGTGCATTTAATTGATCAAGGGTGCGTTTAGTTGGTAATGAATGTAACATCTCATTTGTAAGGCAAAGAATGTTTTTTTTCTTCATTCAAAAGTTATATTCTCACTTTAAAATAGTTTTTGGGTGTTTTATTTTGAAAATAGGAAAAGAAAAGCTCATATTTTTATACGATTACAGGTTCTCTATCTACTATGTGTATTTTTTTAAATTAGTATTCTGTATTTATATAGCGCCTTTCTAGTCTTTTGACCACTCGGTGCGCTGTACACTACATGCCACACCCTATTTGCACACATTCATACAGTGATGGCAGTGGCTGCCATGAAAGGTACCAACTGCTCACCAGAACGAAAACTAAGCATTTACACACAGTCATACACTGAAGCACAGCACCGGGAGCCATTTGGGGTTCAGTATCTTGCTCAAGGACCCTTCGACATGCAGCGAGAGGAGCCACAGAGGGGCCCTCTATTGATTTTAAACATGATGTTCAGTTCATTAGACATGATGAGTTCTACTCAATCAACTAGGAGAACAGTTGTTTAATGTTATCTGTGGCTCAGAAGGAGCTTTCAAAGTTTTTTTTAAATAAACCTTAGCTTACCTTTGATGATGTCCTTGAAGTCCTTGGCTTGAAGATTAAAAGTGATCAGAACTGTGGGACATTTAGAAGACAAAGAGGTCTAATAAAATAAATGATTGGGTTGCATCATGGGAAATGTAGGATCCAGCATTTTTGGAGCTTGACCCATTATACAGTATAAAAGTAAAGAAAAGTTCTATGGAAATGCAATAGTAAATTTCTAAAACCCTTTAATGAACACAACCCCTCTGACACAAACAACTGTCTTGTTTTCTTCTTACTGTCATGTAGCTCAGTAGTGGCTAAATATATCTGTATACTGTGACAAACACTGAGACAGCATAGATACACAGTAGATATTAATAACACCCACATATTGATATAATGATATAATATCATACAATATCAAAAACACTTCCGCGGTTTAAAATTATCTCTTAGTCAGATATATCCTGTGTCAGAATCAACAAAAATGCAGTGGTGGAAGAAGTGATCAGTGTTATTCAAGTAAAAGTAGTTATATTGTGTAAATATACTCAATTACAAATAGAAGTTATGCATTAGACACTCAAAAAGTGCAGAAATATTGTCAGCAAAATGTAATGAAGTATGTATTTAGCAGAATCACCCCTTTTAGGGTGTTTATTACTACATATTCTGTATTATTGTATTAGTATCATTGATGTTTTAATGTGTAAGCAGCATTTTACTGTTCAACTATTCTATATAGACATTGTATGTTGTTGGTCATTGTTGTTTATTATATATTCATATAGGCTATACACCTATTTTTTCACCAGTAGCATCCTATTTTGGCCTCTTGTGCATGACATTTTTAGCACTGTTGTTGTTGTATTAGGGTTTACTGTATATTGTTTATGTATGCTCTTGTGTTGTGTGTGAGTTTGTGCCCCTGACTGCAACTGCAGTTTCCCATCTGGGATAATAAAATGACTGTACTGAACTAAACTGAACATATACACTTTTTGTTGTCCTTGTTTTTAGCTGTATGTCTAGTTCTACCTCCCTTAAATTGTGGGACTGTGTGTAACACTGAGAGCAACCTAAAAGCAGATTCAGATTCCTGTATTATATATACACATATTTGCTGATTTCTCATTCTGACTGCTGTTAAATCTATTATCTATCATATACAATATTTCCTGATACAGTAGCAGGCTGTAAAATGGAAATGCATAAGTAGAAATATCTCAAATGAGTACTTAAGCACGTGAGTACATTTCTGCTTGGTGTACAAAAGTGACATCACTCCAACTTGTCTCTGATTGGAGGAAATTGAAATTACAACCGACCCTGATGCAGGCTGAACAACGCCATAAAGTACAGTAATGTTAAACCCACAGTAAATACAACGCATGGAAACACCATGTAAAGCACGAAATGTCACGTTTAACTCACCATATACAGGGGGACATTACATTTATAGGGGATAATATGAGCATATATCATATCATGGGAATCTCCCTGCCTCCCTGGGGAGGCTTCAGTCCCGCAGCCCGTTTGTGTGTGTGTGTGTGTGTGTGTGTGTGTGTGTGTGCGTGTGCGAGGGGGGCTGGACCAGGGCAGAGGAGCAGACTGCTGCAGAGTGGAGAAACAACTCTGGGCGACACCTGCAAACAAACTCCCAGCCGACTCTCTCTTTCTGAAGCTGAGACTGAACAGTAATGCGGAATAAGGGTGTGAGAGGTGTTACTGATTATTAAGCGCAGAAGCAACAGCAGAGAAACTTTTTTTTTTTTTTTTTTTTTACGATAAGTCGTGCGAGTTCCCGGACAGACCGAGAGCTGAGAGCTGAGAGAGGCGACAGCAGGTAATGGCACGCTTATTCACCTTTTGCTGCAAATGGTAGTCGTTCAGCTCAGTAACATTATCGCGATGATGTTCACTTTTTTAATTTGTGGTTTCTTTTGTTTTATAGTCGATCTAATGCTGGTGCGTTCACAGGTAAAACGTAAAAACAAAAACAAAAAACGTGGCGACTTCTCTCATACTGTGGCACTGTTATGGTCATTTTGCTCTGATGCATTTACTGACTGCATTTGACTGCAGGAGTTTCACTTCCCGGTGAAAGCAGCAGAGGTCATTTATTTTTCCCTGAGGATATATTTGACTGCTGATAATGTGTATGCTAATCTTTACAGCCTGTTTTTCACTTCTTTGTTTGAGGGATTTATCGACCAGTCCATCCAGTGGCTTAGCAGCGAGGTTGTTTTCCATTATGTCCTATCATAAGGGTGTAGTTTTTGTTGTTTACCCTCCACTCTGAATTACCCACAAGCCTTATTTCCAAGGTTGCCACTCATATTTATGTTACCATCACTGTGAGTACAGAAGAAAGTTTTCACACATTTTTATTACATGAAGATACAATGACAGTGCTGAGTGAGAATGACAGTTATCTGTGTTAGTTTAAGAAGTGATGAGTAGCATTAGTCTCAAATTTATCTTCATGATATTTAAGCTAAAAAAAAATGATAATGTGTCACACATTAAAGTGTAATAATAACCAAAGAGCCGAAAGCAGAAAGGAACACCTTTTCATTCAGCCTTTAACTCATTGCAGCTTGTCATGTGAGAGGAATTAGATTATTCAATCATGCATCACCTGAAAAAATGTTCAGGACAACAGGATCAGCTTGCTCACGTCTGAGAGTATTTGAATCATGTATAGAGATATCATAATGAGCTTCTCAAATGCTTTTTGACAGCGTGCGTTCTCTTGTTATGTGTAATCTCTTTTCTCACGCTCTGTTCTGGAGTGACTGGCCACCAGCCAGGTCAGGTTTCTTATTCACATTGAACATGTCAGAGGCTGGAGTGAGACTGAGGACAATGACTGACACAAATTCTGTGCAGACTAGAAAACTGGACTCTGCTTTAAGAGTCATTCTTACAAGTACTGTGTCTTACTTTGGTCATTATGGTTATTTTTGACCTTTGAACCCAAGAAGCTCAAATCAAGATGGATCTTGGTCCTTTATAAGATTCTATCTTTTAAACCTTACGTAAACACCAGAATATTCACGTTTGTTGATGTAATGGGGCGCAACCTGCCAACCTAGGGCAATGTTTATTCTACAATATGACACGTAAACCTTCTCTAGTTCCACTTTACAATAGTGTAGCCCAGTTGATATCAGTAGGATTAAGAACAGACACCCAGGCCTGTGGCATTGCACTCTTCTATTGATAAGATGTCCTTTTGACACAATATTACAGCACGCAAAAGTGATAGGGATAGTATTGTTACATAAACCCAAAGGACATCAGTTAGTGTATTATAATATAATGTGACTGGATCTGCTTTAATGACACTGGATGCTGTTCTTGGTGTTGGTGTCACTTTATAGTTTGATTTGCGCAAAATAAAATAAAGTCATCTTGGGTTTAACCCAGATTCAGAGGATTGTGTCTCTTGCCATCAGAATTAGGATTTTAGATTAATTTACTTTATTTACATGCAACGTTAACATGATAAATGATCGGATGTTTTATTTTGTTTGTGGAATAATGTGGTTATACTGAGAATACTCATTAGAGCTGGACAATTAGTTGATTAATTGTTTAGTCAACTAACGGACAATTAGTCTTGCACTATTTTGAAAATTGAGTAATCATTTACGAACATATTAAATAGCTTTTCTCTGTTTAATATAAGTGTAAATGTAATATATTTTGGGTTGTGGACTGTTGGTCAAACAAAACAACACATTTCATTCATATTGGCCAATGAGTATGTGTGATGGACACCAAATGATTAATCGATTAGTATTGTCAGATTAATCAACAGTGACAATAATTATTATTTGCACTTCAAATTGGGACAGAAACTCACCATAGATGCCTCTGAGCCACATAATTAAGGGCTTGTTTGAGAGGCACCAGCTCATGCAAATGAGTGTCTATGGACAAAGTGCAGACTGCAGAGCTGACACCACTGTGCAGCTTTGAAGTCATGCACTATTCACAGCTGAGAGTGAAGTCACAGCGGATCAGGTGTGTGCTGATGATACAGTTACCCTTTCCTCCACTGCTGCATCCTGCCTGTAGAGGCGGACGCTGCACAGCAGTTAAAGTAGCTTCATCCATCCAGGTGGTTATCTCAGTCAGTGCAAGCAGAGCATCATAGTGTTTACATCTTATATTTCACCAGAAAAAGTGTTGTATTTGCTGTTTTAAAATCGTTATCAGTTATCACCTGGGCTACTCAGTTCATTGGCTGCAGCATATGTTTCATTTGTTCTAGGCTTTATACACAGTGTCAGTGAAATCAATGCAATGATTCATTATATGGGAAATAGATGATAGTGTATTGTTTTCTAATTACAGCTGGCTATAGATTAGACTATACAACAAGAGACAACTTTGGACAAAAAATAGATAAAAGTCAAAAGGTTTCAGGTGTTATTATCCCAACATTGTAGTAACTTGACTATTTCCTCCTCAGGCATCTGGTGGATGGGGAGAAAATGGAGGTGAACAGAAGAGAGGTGCCTCTTTATGTAAGTACCTTTATGTTTTGCTCCTGTCTGTAACGATCGTACGTATTGGAGATGTCTATTTGGATATTTATTTGGGTGTGGTCGGGTGAATACATTTCTGTTTTTCATTTTTTTCCTCACCGGAATTAGAGCTCTCTAGTCTTTCCCTCCAGCCATCCCTTTGCTCTCAGCCCTGACTCTCCCTCTGTGCAGTGGTTGACTGGCAAGCCTTGTGTCGCAGGTGAAATCCAAGCCAGGAAGGTTTCAGTCCCCTGGGGAAGCCAGGCCTTACACAGCCTGCTCACCAGGTCCTCCGAAAGCAGGGCTTTCACAGAAAACAAGGGAGCCAGAATGAGCGACTATACCCAATTGTTTCTTAGCTTTTGAGGAGTACACCAGTGTATGAATTGAATGCAGTCTTTTCTGTCAGAATGTAAGAGTGCAGCGTGTGCAGGTGTGTTTGAATTGACAATAGTAGAACTTTGTTTCTCTCTGATACGTTCATTTCTTCCATCTGTACTCCTTTTCCCCTTAAACCTCCATATCCGCCATCTCTCCCTCTCTCTCACCCTTTATTCTCCCGTGTGTGGAAGCCTGGGTGGGCCAGTCACTGAAGCGTTGCCAGATTTCTGGTAAGCAGAGTGTGCTTGTTTTGCTGTGTCACCAGTTTCAGAGTGGGTGGGGTGGGGGGGGGGGGGGGCTCATAGAGGCTGATTGAGGACCGGTCTAAAACCCAGGCATGTGAATCATTACGGGCTCTACCACTTTCACATACACCTCTCCATTAAGAGGAAGTGGCGTCTCCACCCTCTAAGGTCACAGCTCAACAAGAGCAACTCTCACTGCTGAATGAGATCCAGATTTCAATGCCGGGCTTTGTGTGGGCAAGCCACGGCACACTGCTGTCATATAAAGGCTGTTATTGTAACACCCTTAGTAAAGTGTTATGGTGCACCTCCACACATACTACACAGTGTCAGGTCCATAGCAGATACTGTTAGGCCAGATCAATGGATCAATGGTTGCATTGAATTGCAGGCAGAAAGTGTGGGAGTTCCTGTGTTTGAGGAGGTTTTATTGAGCTCCAGTGTAGGACTTCACGTCAAATTGATTCTGTTCGTCCAGGTGCATATGTGTGTGTGTAAAATTTCTCCCCCTGCAAGAAGACTGTGTGCTCACGTTGGTGAGCTGAAAAGTTTCTCAATGTATAGTCATCCCTAGAAACACGACTAATAGAGTAATGGCTGCCAGCCTATTTGTCAGCCAACCACTTTGGTTCAGAAATGACTCAATAACTATCGGAGGGATTGCCAGGGAATTTTGTACGAACATTAATGTTCCCCAGAGGATGAATTATGACGACTTTAAACTTTCATCTAGCATCATCATCAGGTGGAAATTTTGTTGGTACCTGTTGGTACTGTTATTTTGAGTATGTTAGTATGACATTAGCGTTTTGTCTAAAGCACTGCTGCACCTGAGAGTCTGCAGAGCATGGCTGTAGACTCTTAGGCTTTTTTCTTTGTGGCAGCTATTATTTAAAAACAGCACAAATGGATAGTAGTTTATCTTTTTACTTTTTTTTGTAGTATGGTTTGATAGCTGCAGGTATCACCATTCTGTTTGAGCTAGTGGGTATGTCTGTATTACGGTTTATGGTTTTCCTCCCCCTGTAAGTGCTTCCACTGATTGTGTTTGTCAGGCTTTTCACATGTCAAACCAACAGAAAACATTTTTGTTTTGATAAGGTCATCATAAAAGAAAAAAAAAAAAATTTTAGTGATGGCATGTGCTCTCTATTAGAGCAGCTTTTCCAAATATTGCAGCCCTAAAACATCAATATGAGTCTTAATAATGATTCAAAATGCAGGTAAAATTCTTGGTAATTATTATGTAAGAATGAGTCTAATACTTGGCAGCCCTAGCCTTTGAAATGAAATGTTTGTGGCACCACTCCAGTTTCACTGACAGCATTGTAGACTAGTTATTAGTATCTCATTTGCACAGCAGATTAAATCAGAGGTATGTGTCTCAGCTGAGTATGAGAAAAGGCCTCCAGCACAGTTCTAGTTATCACCCTCAAGACTCAAATGAGATTCTGGTCCACTGATTTTCTTTTAGCTCTGATACACGTACCCTACGTGTCACTGTGATACTGTGTGACTTAGAAGTGTTTTCACTTTGAAACGTTATTTCAAAAGTCTTCACTTGATGTAAAAAATTCTGAATTAACCACCAGACTTCGCCTGCAGCTTCCTCAGGTTCACTCAGCAAACGATGTGTTAGATTGTTTGAGTGTTTATGAAATTCATTGAGCATGTGGAAGGTGGTAGAATGATCTGCGCATATGCCTTTTCTCAGTCCTCTGTTGGTTTTTGATCAAAGCCAAACCACTGAGTTAGAATGATTTATAGTGACTGGAACAGCAGTCTTTTTTGTCATTTCTCTGAGGACTTCAGCACACATCAATATGTCATTCGGGTCAGTTTCTTAACTGTTAATATTTAAAACAAAAAATACTCTGTCCCCGCTGACGTCAGGCTGTCCTCTCACCGAGGGAACTGACTGTTATTGGAGCTGTTTTTGTTGTCGCAGTGGCTGTGATCTTGCTCCCCTGATGTCACCTACGTGTTGCACTCAGGAGATCATGGCAAAGAGCTCTAAAGCTGATGATTGCTGGTTTCCTGGAGACCACAGGCAGCAGATTTGATGTTGTTTTTCTCCACTAAATGGCCAACAACATGGGGAGATTATAAAATCATGTCCCTGGAGTATACTTGGATTTAGTATTCTAATGAAAACAAGTATTAATACCCAGCACTTAAGTCATATTAAGGTGATCTACACAGCACAATTGCCTTTTAGATCTTTATTAAGCTCCGATTGCATATGTAATAAACCTCCTCATGTTTATGTTCCGTAATTAACACATTTTGCCTGATCTGAGAACTGCCCATATGGGAGGCATGAGGTAGAACCACAAGGTGTTGAATATTTCATTGTTACTGGATCAGGTTGTGTCATGGTAAAGCCCTGGAGAGAAGGCCATAGATCACATCAGTCTGACGTCTTATCACCAGCCAGCCATCCTCCTTCCTCCTCCCCAAGGCACAGAAGATACAGTTAGGATCAAGCATATTCTGTCTGATCAAATTGTACCTGTGTAAACCAATATTATCTGAGGTTGGGACAATTAAGTGGGAACTACAGCCTCCTTGGAGGAGTGAAAACAAAATCAGACGATATTAAATATAAGTTTTCACATATGTTTCTGTGTCTTTCAAAGACATTGAAACCTAATAGCTAAAGGACAATGTCAAAAGAATAAAACACAAAAGACAGAGAGTAGATGAAGCTAGCTGAAGAATTATTTTATGATCCAAAACTTAGCAGAGCAAAGTCACTCCAGGGCGAAAGTTAAATAAAGTTTCATGGTTACTTTGAAAAATATAAAGATATTCACAGTCACATTTCGATAGAATGAATGAATTCTACTTTCAAAAGGCACAAAATGTACAGTAACTAGCGATGCCCTGTGTCTACCCAGCCTCTTAAGAAATCAGGAAGGCTGCAGAAACTACAGGCCAGCATCTTATCTTCGTTAGGTGGAAAAACAATCAGCGATAACATTAACAGTGGTAAGTGTGCACTAAGTGGTACTGTAGCTAACCAGTGCACACAACAAGCTGAGAAACTGCAGCATGAGTCAGACCTCTATTATCAGTCCAAACAGCAGTCATACTAACACAAGAGGTCAGCTGCATTTTTACCTCTGAACCACTACGGACTGGACTCAAGTAGAAGCTGTCGAAAGCTCCCAAGAGTTAAGGGTCAAATAAAAAAAAAATCAGTCTGAAGGCTCAGACTGATATCAGTCTGAAGGCTCAGTCAGAATTGGAGATTTTATGCTTGTCTTATTATTGATTTGTGAACCAGGGGACAAGATGGTCTTTTCTTATGAGGTTGCGTAGGAAAATCTTTCACCTGTAATTACATTAACAAGATGCATTTTGAAAGTAACATCATGAAGCTCTCATCTGTGTCCTTTTACAGGCAGCTTGCTATCATGCTATATCCTAAATGTACTTCAATGGATATTAGGAATATAGAATAAGAATCTATTTATAATTGCATTCAGCAAATTGATTTACTGATCATATTACAGATGGCAGTCTCCGTCAGTCAGTCCACCACATGGTCCCTAGAAGATGTGCTGACTTTGGTGATCCTGAGTTTTTTTATTTTAGTTTTCACTAATCTCGAGAAATATTACAACATCTACTAAACGGATTCACACAAAAAACTATAAACTGGCCAGGATGATATATCAGCCAATATGAGTTTATTTTAGATTAAATATCAGTGGGGCTATAGTAATAAGCTTGATAATACTAATCATTTGATAATTTATTTGGCACCATCGTCGAGCATTGTCTTTTTGAGCATATAAACATGGTGATGGTAGCATTTAGCTCAAAGCACTGCTGTGCCTAAGTATCCTCACAGCTTAGAGGGGATATAGATAAAACAAAACGCAGTATCAGGCCCTTAAAATACATTTTAACATGATGGATGCCTTAGCCTAAAATATTAACAATAAGACTAAATTAAGGATGGCCCCATAAATCATAAGATAAAACCCTAAGCTGAGCACAAGAAAACAGAAGATAAGGATATTGCACAAGCATGGAACTCTAAGTATGCAATCCCTCTTGAACTTGAAAGATACACTCTGAGCTAACCCTCTTGTAAAGGTCAGCCTCTGGAGAAAAATAATGCTGGGTAGGTGAAGTAAATCTTGTGGTTTCCGTGTTTAGTAATCTATATTGATATTGAGGAGAAAAACATTTACTTTGTTTTGTCAGTGACAAAGAGGCACTACTTTCACTCTTCCAGTGTGTTGTATTGGCAACCGAATGTTGCAGAGACATTTTCTTGCAGGCATCAGTCGCAGTTTGGGTTTGTGTACACATAACATGAGATTGTTCTCAATAAAATCTTTGTGCTTTTCCTGCCCTTTGCTTCTTCAGTAGAGTGTAGACACTCCTCAGAGTTGTCTTTGGGGTGATGAGGAGAAAGCAGAGTTTAGACGAGGTCAATAAAAAACAGAGGGAACAGAAATAATGAATCTCATTATGAAGGTGGATCATGAGGTAGACGCTCAGTTGGGTGCCGCTCACTCCCATTGTGAGAAAAGGACTGGTGTCTTTCTTCTTTTCTGCCTGCTGCCCCATTTTTATTCTTCTATCTGGTTCAATGAGTACAGTGAACCTTACAGTGGGATAAGAAAATACATTTTCTTACTTATTTCCACTTAAATTGGAGCTGTTACAATGCAATGATGATATGCATTTTACATTGGTTGTGAGTGAAGACTATTTCTGGGAATTATATACTTTGGTTGTGTTGTATAAGAAATTAAATTGGATTTTCTTTCTCTCATTTCAGGGACAAGTGGAGGACCATGTAAGGGTACAAGAAACCAATGCTCCTGAAGACGCAGAGTTTTATGTTGTTGTACAAGGCTCAACGCTCACACATGTGACGGGAGCAAAAAGAGGAGATGATGGGCTGACCCTCTGCTTCACAGTTCCCGGTATGTCCTACAACAACACTCACTCAGATTTCTCTCTGTGGCCTGCCGTTGTCTCAATACCACCTATCATGACTTATCTCCCATAGGCCATGCCCTTGCGGAAGTTGTCTCTGTCACATCCTACTTTTACGCAGAGGACCAAGTCAAGCCATGCAAGGGGGAAACATCTCTTGAATACCTTAGCGACATTGCCCAGGAAGCTGCAGAGTACCTGAGTGCAAGCAGGGACCAGCTTGGCCCCCAGAGCTACCTAGAAGTCCTTAATAGGTTTTCCACGTGGACGCAGGCGGCTGACGAGGAGCTCCCTACTGTAGGGTCAGACCGCGGTGAGAAGGATGTGCGGAGCAGACAGAGTTCAGGTGATGAAGCTGGTCTCAGGCAGCTGGATGAGAAGATCACGCAGGCCATGGCCAACATGGATTACCCTCCGCAGTGGAAGAACATTGACAGTCAGCCTAGAGAAGGTAATGAAATAGGAAGTTGGAGTGGTGTGGTCTTGTAGGTTGCCAGAGGTCCTTTCCTATCATCAATGTTTTTCTGACACTTCCAGAGCACAGATAGATCTACAGATTGTGCTGTATGAATCATTGAAACTTCAAAAACCAAACTAGTCTGACCAAAACGAAGCACATTCAGGAGGTTTGTATTTGTTTGGATGTATTTCAGTCTCCTATATGAGTTAAGGATGTTCAGCCACAAATCCTAGAGGCCTCATCCACACACACTTGTGCTCTGCTATTTCCTGGAACATAGAAAAACCCCAGAGGTCAAACATCAGGGATTCCCCTCTGCTCAGCAGATATGAGGAATACTCTTGAGTGAGTGGCAAAAAGCAACTCTTCAATTTCCAAAAGACTGTTGTTGCTGTTATGTACTTCCTGGAGATGTTCCTAATGACTGGTTCACCTAAGTTCAAAAACACATTTTTGGTGACTTTACTCTAGGTAGTTTACCCAGGTTTTAAGATATCCATCCTGTTTTCATAGGGACTATTTCTTCAGTAGAAAGGAGCTAACTCATCCAGAGTGATGTTTTTAACCCTTAGATGAATAGGTAATTTGAACGTACACGTTCTACAAGTGGGTCAGAAATGACCTATATTAGAATTAGTGGTAGTTATGATTTATCGTCATATCTTTGCTCAAACTATTTACCTGATTTCCACACAAGCATTTTTTTAGTTTATGTTTATTTGTCATTTCATAATCTCAGATATCTTGAAACCTGCTAAATTAAAACCACAACTATCGTCATAGCCGCATAACACTAGGTTGTTTTTTTTTGTAATTTGTGTGAGCTGACCCTTTATCAAACAAACAATATTAGTTCTTCTGGTTAATATAGTGGTGTTTAGAAGGTTTCAAACTCGACATGAGACCTGACTGCACAGCCCAACTCTTTCATCACATGATGTGCAGGTCCAGCCAGCCAGCCAGCCGGGCAGAGGTTGGTGTGCTCCAAAGAAGGAGCAATTACTGCCATTATTCCTCTTCAGTCAGATTAGACTTGTCTTGCAGACCTCTGTGTCTGTTAAATCAACTCCCACAATCCTCCTCTGCACTGCACTTCACACCACAGCTGTGTCAGAGTTGTTTCTGGCGTCTGGCCTCAGATTTTGTTATTTATGATGTTTCATTATTTCAAAGAAGTCTCTCCTCATTGTTAGGAACTGAGGGTGAAACACTCATAGCTTTTCAAGGTATTACTAAATATTGAACAGAGGTGCAGTGAGATTAAGACATTGAAGAGAATGCCTTAGTATGGAAAAGTATACTGAGTTGATAGATTGGTGCAGATAGTTTATTGCCTCCTGAAAGTTCCAGATTTATTTATTTAGCATGGGAAGAAAAAGGAAATGAGGCTGTCTGAGACAGACTGGATCAGCCCTCTGCTGATTCAGTCTTAGAAGGTATCCTCTCAACAGACAGCAGCATAGTATATTATGTACATGGCTTGCTTCAAAAAACAAATGTATATGCAAAACATGGGCGAGGTGAAAAATGCAAAGTAGCTGTCGGCCCCTAGTCTCTCAATGCGCTATTTATTTGTCTATTTAACAATGACGTTCTTGTTTGTTGAACTTTGCATGAAGAGCATGTTCAGTATTCACTCTTCTCAGTTGGTTGAAACTGGGTCACAATTAACGGCGCCACTGTGGAGGTGATGGGGCATTTCAGTTCATCTCAGGGCTCCTACAACAAATTGGGGGAAAAGGAGAAAATAGGAGTTGTTTTCTTCTGCTCATTGTTTCTGGGTTCAAAAGATAGCACCATGGCAACCTTCAGCTCTCACACTTAGAGGGAAGGCCCAAAGATAAAGTACCTCTGGCCCTCTCGGAAACAGTCTTTCATCCTGTGCTTACAAAACAGCAAGGGTGTATACGGAGGATTTGTGCCAAGCTGTTGCCACCCTGTGCTCCTGCATGATATTAACCTAGAGAACGTGTGTTAAAGAATCATTCAGTCACAGTGAATCGGGACTGTTTATATACCATTATACTTGCTGTTTATGCTCCCTTATACTCCACTGCACACAAGGCAAAAGGCAGCCACTGTTTCACAGCAGGTGTTGGCTAAGTGAAACATCCAGTTTTTCTGGGTAGTAATATTATTGATATACTGCAGACCTTAAGCCTTTCATTCCTTAATCTGCACAGTTTGCTACTGTCTCACATTCTGTACATATGCAGCAGATGATCTGTGCATCTGCACAGAGTTGAGAGAGCATGTGTAGAATGCCAAACCCTGATTAATTTGAAGGTTGATGGAAAGGTTTACTCTGCATACTGTAAGGGGCTGATGCTTCTATCAATTTGGGAGTTGTTGATAATGATATATCAGTAATTTTTTTATCTTAAGTATGCATGGTCGGGATATTATACCCCTGTATGCAAATTTGTTTTAAGATGAAAAGCCTTTCATAGTTTCTGATTCCTGCATTCATTTCAGGTAAAACTGCACTACACAGTGCCTCTCCCTGCATATCATTACCTCTTCAATCTTTGTCTCTCCCTCTAGCTGCTGAGCTTCAGCCCAAAGAAACCCTCCTTCACCTCGCAGTGCGTTTGGGTTTGGTCCATCTCTCCCGTTTCTTAATTCACCAACCAAGAGGTCAAAGGGCATTGACTTTACCCAATCGGGAGGGGGACACACCCCTCCAGCTGGCTCAGAAGGATGGACAGCATGCCATGTTCAGGGTGCTGGCAGCGTAAGTCTATGATTTTGTCTTATCTCTTATTTGTGAGAGGAGGAGGGGTTTTAAGGCTTTCTGGAATCATTTTCAATTGCGAATGAAGCTCATGCTATTATTTTATATTAATAAGCTGCTGGAAACAACACATCATCCAAAAACAAGTTAGTCATGACTTAGACATTATCAGTACAGGGAGGCCCACCACTTTATCAGAAGACCACACATGCAAACATCAAACACCTTTGTCTTATCAGGAATTTTTCATTGGTAAAATAACACACATACAACATAAATCCACTCGATAAGCAAAGGAAAACACGAGACTCAGTTAAAACCATCTGTCCTTTATAGACAAGTACAGAAATCTGCTCAAGCAGCAAAAGAAAATAAAACTGTTTATAGACTGCACAGTAGAGTTCCTTCAGACATCATATTTCAAAATGTGACTGCTGGTTTTAGAAAGTAACAGGAGCTGTATGTGGAATAGATTAGTAAGGACTGAAATGTACACAAAATTCTCCTTTAAACACCTAAAATGTGTTTAATATGCCCAACGTTTTTACCTTCTGTGGTAAAGTTGTACAGATAGAGTTTGAGAAGGCAAAGTAAATGATGACTAATGAAGATTTCTGATAAGGCTTATTCATAGGGGAGGCTCCTTTCTGTTCTCATTAAATTCACTTTATGTTAACTTCACTTCCTCTGATATGTATTCTAATTGTGGGTGCGTCTTTGTCTCGCCTCATCAGTCCTCCAGGTCCTGTAGTCGGCCCTGTTCCAGGTGTGTGGTGTGTATGGTCTGACAACTCCTGCATGCTGAGGTATTGTCCCAGGACGGACTGTCTGACCCTGACTGTGCGGCAGACACCCGGCAGCTGCCCTCAGGATGGCATCACGATCCTCCGAGACAGACTGGGAGACAAAAGCATCCTCAAACTGGTGAGAGTGAACCACCTTTGTTTAAAATCCTTATCGCAATCACATCTGCTTTACAATATAGCACACAAATGGCTAATAAATATTCCCATGCGTCTCTGTGCATGATGTAATGTGTCGTTGCCGTTGAGATAACGCCATTTGCACCAGTTTTGTTTGGGCTTGTGTAAACAGTAAACCCTCTGACTCTCACACCCTTTAACGGGCAATCATACATTTTGATAAGGGTTGAGCAAGTAACAGTAAACACAACACTGCAGCGATTGCAGTTTGTAAATCAGAGGGTATGAAGGGGTAATATAACAAGGACAGGCAGATCAGGATGCAGTAATAGTAGCTCGTTCAGACTGAACTTGCATTATGTTATGAAATATTTGATCTCATTAGTCACTCTACAGATTTTTGCTGAAGCAGTTTTACAGCATTAACATTATTGTAGTCAATAATTATGGCAGTATGACCATAAAACTGTATAACATCACAAATCTTTGCTTTTGGCTAGTATTTGCTGATTTCCTTGTGTAATTTACAGTGTGACTGTGTTAACTTAAGATCTGTTATTGTTCCAGATCAATGTGCTCAGAACTGATAGTGAGGCAGACATGGGAAGCAAAGACGAATCCCTTCCTAGTGATGCAGGTAAGGTGATTTTATTAATTCAATTCCTGTTTACAGGGGCCATTTATTACCTTCAGACTTTGCAGCCGTTTGATAATGAGGTTTGGTTATCAGTGACTATCCTGATCAACCTGCATGCGAAAGTAGTTAAGTGCAATTCTACATCAAGAATTTCTGAGCAGAATTACTTATTTTACAACGAATAGTACAAGTACTTGAACCTGTACTCAATAAGTAAGTACTTGTAATCAACTTTGTGTTTACCCATGATACTCCTACTTGAGAGACTCAATCCAGACATGTGGATTACCAGCATTCTCCCTTATGTGCCACATGCTAGCTGTCCCATGGATGTAGCAGCTGTGTAACATGAGCTGCAATAAATAAGCATCACACACGCAGAGATACGAGAGACACACAGTGACAGAAACTCATCAGGACTCACAGATGTAATGTCTAGTCCTTAAATGTGTTGTCAATTAGTTGATTTATAAGAATTTGGATAATCCATTAATTATAATATTTTAATTCACATATGAATTGGTTTCTTAATGCAGATTTTCTCTGTTTTTATGTCACTCTAAACTAAATATATTTGATTATGGACTGTTGTTTTGACTTCTGCAAAATAAGCAATTTAAATACGTCACCTCAGGGTCTGGGAAATCGCGATGGCCATCTTCTTTACTCTTTTCTAACGATCAACAGATTGCTCAATAATACAAATAATCATTAGCTGCAGCCCCGATATTGCCATCACTGCATGCACAAACAGCTCTTATTTGCTGTCTGTGTGTGGCGGTTATGCAGAGTGCAGGGACTTCACTGAAGGGCGGTGCAAAACAAACCACCACAGATCCACTTGAGCAAACATTTGTATGTTCAGACATCCATCATTTACAACCTAAAGAGACTAAGAAAACATTTCCAACAGACACCATAAAAGGAGCACTCTCTTTTACACGTGTGTTTCTTCTTCTTCTGAGTGTACAGAGCAGATTGTGTTATTGTTTTCCTGGGGTGACATGCTCAGGCTGGCATGCAACCACACACAGAGAGAGACCCTTGCAGATCTTCAGTGCTGCCATTACCTCTTTTATTATTCGGTTTGCCTTTCTCTGTCATACACACTCACATGCACACACATTTGGTAGCTCTCAATTAACCTGTGGCCACTGTTTTTGGTAACCATAGAGATGGCAGATGGCAGTATCGACTCATAAAGGGAAGCAGTAGGTGTACCTCAGTATTGACCTTAACCCTGTCCCGTCTTCAGTAGCCATCCATTAATCCTCTGGAAATAACAACCTCACAGTAGGGAGTATGTGCTCTTCCTCTGGACCTGCTGCTTTGCACGAGCACAACATCTCATTGGCCAGTTTTCCATTCCTGGATAGTAGAGTCATATCCAGAGGACCTGACTGTTCCTGGGAGGAGGAGGAGGAGGAGAGCATGTTATGCATCAACTTCTGGTTAAATATTTTTATTTTGCACAGGCATTAGCAGGGAGCTCCGAGTGGAAGAGCATGTGCTGGTGGACAATGTGAGTATACTTACAGATACATGTGTGAGTCTGTGCTACCGAGTGTGTTGTGTGTCTCTAAATATTTATAGACTTGCCTTAAAGTTTTTTGCTGGTTCTTTGCATGCAACTGGGTATGTATCTGTGTTGTTTTAAAGTAAACAATATTTGACTTTTCCTAAGAGCAATACGCCCTCTGTTGTGTTTTTTATTGTTTTTATTTGTTTGAAGGTTTTTGAAGAACAGCTTGTACTGTCTTTGGATGACGACGATGATGTTGAAGAGTACACATCCTCATTATCTGGTAATTCTTCTCTTCTCTCTCTCGATCTTTTTATATCAAGGATTAAAGATAACTGAATTATTTTCTTGCTCAACATTTTGGCTCGGCAAACACAACAGCAACTTATCAAGACCAAAATTTACATTTTAATATTATGGAAATAATACTTGGGCATCTGGCTTCCATTGCTGGGTAATAGAGTCATATCCAGAGGACCTGATGTTGTGCCGTCAACACGACGTGTGTCATGCATCAACTTTTGGTTACATAAGTATTTTTATTTTACAAAGGCATAAGCAGAAAAGCACCATGTGGCTTAAATGATGAACCGGTAATTCATAAAAAAAACACAGCAACATATTTGTGGCTGTACTGAACAGCAGGGTGTGGGAACAACAAGCAATAAGAGTTGAGAAGCCTTGACAGGAATGTTTTCTCTTGTGGCTTTGGCACAATATGGAGAGCTCTGTTTTGAATCACATCATAGGAAATCAATATACTTACTGTTGCACAGACAGAAATTCACTTTTGTCTCAGGTTGATGAGCACTTTTCTTTGATTAAATGGATGTATTATCCTTCAGGCAGAGCAGGTTGGGGTCTACCCGTTGGCTTCCACTATGACTCAGTCTGAGACTTCAGAAATCTGCCCTGTCACTGGGACAAAGACAGGAATGGGGTCAGGCTTGTCCCACTCGAACTCTGTCTAAGCTGGTAAATGCCCCCCTCCCCTCTGGCTTGTCGCACTGCCATCCCCTCCCCCGACTCCCCTTGGACAGTGGAGCTCTGTACTTGAATTGAGAGGGGGGATGTTAACAAGCTCAAATATCGTAGGTTTACAAAAGCTGACATTTTAGACGAGCTACATACATTAAGCTTGAATTCTCTTTAACCACACACGTGCACAAAAGATTGTACAGGCCTGGCTAGCTGAAACACTCACAGGCTAGTAAAACATTTGAGGAGGATGCTCAAAATGTTTCAGGTGTTGCCACGGTTACTGTGAATGTTAATTTCCTGTGTGTTGTTGTGGAAGAATGAAGAGTTTGCTGTAAACTCTAGAGGGACCCTGGTGCTGCTGAATGTAGCCTATAAACTTTGTGACCATAAACTGAAGTGTGTCTCCTTCGTGAAGTAGTGATGAGTGACAACCCAGGAGCATTGATCCCCCTTAAGCAGACTGCAGATTCTTCGGTGTTGCTCAAGTCATCAAACTCACTGTTGAGCTGAATACTTTTGTTGGGATGTGAAGTGCCTCGAAGACGCTGTGGTACAAAGTTGTCATCCAGAGTTATTGTTTTTTCCAGATCTGTTGAAATGATCGTAAGTTTTTCTCTGGTTTCACTGACATAACTCAGGAGTGTCAGTTATTGTTGGAGCTAACCAGTGTGACAATTAGTCTACCAGCTGAGACTGGTGCTGCCTCAATCTGTCACCATCCTGTAAATGAAACAGAGGAGAGATTTGTGTGGAAAGAGGTATGCACACTGACAGTTTGATTTGAGCAAATAGGCAGACAGAGACATATAGAGAAAACAAGATACACACGATGAGTGGATATAAGAAGTGTGCCTTGTATGTTTTAGCTCCATGCTAATGGCTTCACTGTGTGAGAGCAGCAGAGAGGAAATGCCTCTGTGATGCCCAGGATTTCCCTTACACTAATGCTGGCATGGTTGGTCCAGACATCAAAATCTGGGTGGAAAGTGCACAGAGAGCTATAAAAATGGCTTCTCAACAAGGGAGGTTATTTTCCACATTGTTATAGTTGAAATACCTTTACATTTTTTACACTTTAACTTGAGAAGATGCTACTTTGTACTTCTGCTTTACTACATTTCAGAGGGAAACATTGTAGTTTTTAAGTGCACTATATACGCTTGACTGCTATAGTTACTAGTTTCTCGTGTCTCATGTTAAAAAGTAACAACACTAAGGGTCTACACAGCCATGCTTGTAAATCTGTACATCCCGCCTGATTGGTACTGAGGATGTGCATCTGTAAACAGAGCTGAGAAGGAAGCGAGATGGCTCACTCATTCGCTATTTCCATCGTCAAAAGAATTATGTGTTACTTAAGAATGTCATTGAATAAGACAGTCTGCAGTCTGATGGGTTATATGATATGGTGTAAACATGGTGATTTATATATACTATATAAATCGTGTATGTCATTTTTTGACTTTATGTATGGGATTGTTCCCTACGGAGTCTTTTTGGCCCCTATGGCATCATGTAACTTGCAATATCAAAGTTTGCCGCTGAGCCCTTGCAGACGTGCGGGTCAGCGCTGATCCTGGGGGCCTGCACTAGGTTAAAGCTGGGTGGGATAAAAAAAAAGAAATGTGGCACATTGATGCTTTGAGCTAAATGCTAACGTCACCGTGCTAACATGCTCCCAGTGACAATGGCAACATTCTGATGTTTGGTAGTTTTTTCAACTTAGTTTAGCATGGTAGCATGCTAACATTAATAAGCACCAATCACAGAGTATAGTTGAGGCTGATGGGAATGTCATTGTTTTGCTATGCATGTCGCCTCTGGAGACTCACCTGTACTGGGGCCAAAAATAAAGGAGGACAAAACAGAACAAAGGAGTTTCTGTGATAAACACTGGTTTTAAACAGCTCAAACAGAGCCCAGGTGTTATAGTCATGTTATTTTTTACCCTGTGTATCAATATCATACAGAGAGGTTGTGTACATGACTGTTGTTCAGCAAATAAATGACTCAACAAAAGCCAATAATCCTGTTTTTTCCAGCAAATAGAGAGCCTGCTGGTAAGGTTGATATGTGGAGATTTCTATGAAAACAAACCTTTAAAGGTCAAACAGGGAGTAGGTATGCAGTGTCTCATCCCATTTTCCTTTCTTTACTCTAAGCCTTGACATTTAAATGATGAAAGATCAATGAATTATGGCACAATGATCTGGAATTACTAGAAAGAAGCAAAACAGAAGGCTTATCAGAACTGAAGTCGATATATTATTAAATGTTGGTTTATTTTTATTCTTTTTTTTTATGTTTATCTTTTCTGGCATTTTAAAGTTTTCTCTTTTATATGGTTGTTGATGTGTTTTTGTTGTCTGGTTAAGATATCTGGTTGTCTCAGGCAGCACTGAGAGCTGCTGCCTGTGTTCGGCCAGACTTTTAAGTGTCTGGCTGCTGCTAGGATGAATAATGGTAACGAAAAGTGGCTTCTCACCATGTTCTGTAGCAGTAAATCATTCAGCAGGATCAAAACAAATTCCTGGTAGACATCTTGTACAGTACAGTACCGTTGAGTCGTTGATCTTAACAGGGAAAATGGAGTGGAGACAAAGAGAAGTTGTTTTAATGATTATAAACTATACTGAAGCTATCCTGAGATTCTACTGTGTGTTTATCACAGTAAATGGGCATCCCGTGCAGTCCAGTGGAGTCCAGAGCCAGTTCACCCAGTGTGCTACAGACCCTCTGCTCTCCATGATCAACACCAGCAGTCAGACCATCACACAGCAGACGCAGGTCATACATCAACCTCTGCCATTAAACCCCAAATGATCGTTTAATCTTCTCTGTTTTGCTACTTTTTAAAATGTATTTCTCTCTTCTTTTACCTCAGGCGGAAGATGCCGACATCCAGTACAACGTCAGCGGAGTGACCAGGGAGAGCACAGGGACAGACAGCGGGTTATGGGATACAGTAGACTCAGAAGATCTCTTGCTAGCAACCGACACTCCTCCACCCTATCCTGAAGATCTCTACTCTCCCTGTTCTCCCCCACTCTCACCTGCTGACCAGGCCCTCACCAGGCTGAACCGTCCCGCCTCCTCTGAGACGACCACCCAGAGAGAAAGTCCGCCCATGGACAGCTGCGACCTCAGGTATTAAATATCTCCAATCAGAAGGTAGAGTTTTCCCGTTGCTGGTGTGTGTCTGTGTTTAACTGGTTGTTAATTCCTCCAGTCCCAGTCTAGTGGCTCTGGAAGTGGACAGTGAAGAGGACACAAAGTCTCCGCTTTCCCCGCTCTCTTCAGATGTTGAGAAAAGTGAGGACAAAAGGGAAAGCTGTCGTCCATCCCCTGACCTCACTTGCACCCGCAGCCAGTCGGCCTCCTCAGCATGTGAACCCACCACAAAAGTAAACTACCATGTCACCATCCTCTCACCCATGTCATCAGATAATTTCACTTCTCCTAAAATCACAAGAAGCAAGTCTTATGTTTTTGTTTTCAATATTTTTTCCTTGTCTAGGAATTGGGTGACCAGGGGATTCGACTGCGTTCGTATTCCTACTCTTCCCCCAAAATCAGTTTGCGTCCTGCTCGTTTTTCCCGGGACAACCACACCTCAGATATCAGCCATGGTCAGTATCACTGGGACTCCCTAACTTGGTTAGAAATCTAGTCTAACTCATAACTAACAATGTTTCCATGGACCCAGAACTGACTTCATTTGTTTGGTGTGTCATTAATGGTGTAGTCTCATACAAGATTTATTGCACCTGACTTTTTACCTTTTGTTCATTTTAAACCTGCTTTTAACTGTAGAAAGTCTCACTACTAACATAATGCAGTCAACTCCCAATATGTGCTTAAAGAGATATTTGCTATTCGCTTTCTTGCCATGAGAAGATCAATAAATGTGAAGCTACAGAGAAAAGACACTTAGCTTAGTTTAGCTTGTCTTAGCTTTTTTTTCCAATGTGGATTGATGGGGGATTATATGCTGCATTATTTCTTTTCTGGGGGCAGTGCCTTCCTGGAGTTTTGTCCTCAGACAAGGTTGTCATAACATTTCTGAAAAAGCACAGACATGAGCATTGATCATCTTAATCTCTTGGTAAGAAAGCAGATAAGTAAATATTTCCCAAAATGTCAAACTATTCCTTTAACAAAGGGCTTTTTTTCTCCAAATATTCACAATGAGGCTACACCCCTGCATGAACAGTGATTTAAGAGCTGTCAGACTGGAGTTGACTGTACGTGGTGATAGTTTACATCCTCTGTAGCTGATGTGTGAGTAGCCCTCTGTCCACTGTGCCCTGTAGATGCCGTGCTCCACAGTGTCAGCCACAGCCGATCTCTCCTTCAGGCCCTCTCTCTGTCTAAATCTCTGTCTCTGCTCCACCCTAGTAGTAAGTACTGGACACCTGCAGCCGTCACACTGCGCTGAGGCCCAGCGCCGCCACTGTCAGTGTCAGTGCCTGTGTGTGTGTGTGTGTGTGTATGTGTGTGGGTGGGCTGACTTGATTCGAATGCAAAAGATCTTTTAAAGTGGCTATAATCAATAGTTTTATATTAACAATGGAGCATATCACTAACACATGACACCTGACCTGCAGTTCCCCTTGTGGCATGTTTTAGCTCATTGTTTTGGTTTCACAGCCCCTCAGATTTCACTGTTTTGGTTCATTCTCACCGCTCTCATCAGCATCTTTTCCTCCTCATCTTTACCTGTTTTCACTGATACAGCTCTGATACACTCACTGTATACCACCTGCCCAGCACTGAACAAAGTTAGCAACTATCTGGTGAACATAGTGGAGCATTTAGCTGCTAAAAAGCTTGATATTTTCAGATATTTTAAGTGAATATTGAATTTACATTCATCAAGTGGCCAAAAACATGACTCCACTGAATGCTAATGTTGCTCCGTAACTACCAAATGTTGCCTGGTTCAAATATAACCAAAACAGAAACATGACTTTGAAGTTTAGTTTTTATCCTCCTGTGTGGAGAGAGCAGGACTTTTTTCAGATCAGAACTGCCACTTGCTCTCCAGATTTAAGGGCTTTTATATAACATTAGTTGAAAACACAAAGGTTATAATTCTTTGAAATGTTAAATCTGTGAATATTTATCCAAGAAAAAGCTCATTTTGAAAAAACGAAAAACTAAAAGTAAAAATCAGCTGGAATTAGAAAGGTGAATTAAAAAACAACGATCAGTACAAGTACAAATTAAATTAGAATCATGAAACTATAATAACCTTTGGTGTGTGTTTGCATGCGTGTCTGTGCGTGGCTTTCCTGGCACAGCTTTATCGTGATTAGAATAGGTGGGAGTGGGAGTGCAAGAAGAAATCACAGTTGCAGTGACATAAATGTGCAGCCTTGTGAGGGACGTGAAGTGTCTCTGAGGGCTCAGTGCTTTGTGTCTGTCTGTGCTGTTGTTCTGTCTTTGTTTACGTACCTGTGGATCATCTCTGTTGCTTTGCATATTAAATGTGGTTGTATTCAGATGCTTCTATGTGAACCTGTTCAGACGGTGAACAGCTCCACCCGGCTTGAAATGAAACCTGACAGGATTTTTTATACATTATATGAAATGTATATTTGACTTTATGATATTTACTTTGAAAAAAATGTTCTTCCCCAGTCTGAGTGAATAAGAATGGATAAATATTTGTTATGCTGCCGGAGTTTGTCTCTTTTTTTTTCATGTCCATTTTTCCGTTTTCGAGTTCTTGAACAATTAGTTTAACAACTTCTCCTCATTCTTTCTGTTCACAGAGCAAAGAGCATTCGGTACATCAGAGCAGTCGCATGAAAAAAGGTATTTATTATTATTTTTCCAAATACCAAACGTCTCAGCCTTCCTTATTGGCTTTGCTCATCTGGGCTTTTGCTCTTCATTAAAATGACAGCACGTTTAATCAGATATGTAATCCCCAGGGCCAAGAGCAACATATGTGTGTAACCATGACAACCGGGTTGCTTGGTGACAGCGGTACTCTGTGAAGTTTGCTGCCGCCTTTTATAAAGCTCTTTTGTCCTTGTGAAGCAGAGCTGGTTTCGTGTGTGTCACTGGTGTTTTGATCCTCTCTGTGTCTTCGAGTGACAACAGAGGTAGTGACGTACAGATATCAGTGTGACCCTGAGCTACTTCCAGCCCTGTTTTTAATGCACAATGCCTTCGCTCTGTTTTTCATCTATGGCTTACAGTGTCATCTTGCCCCTGGGAAACTTATTTTCAGATATGACCGGCTGTGTCATGGGTGCATGTCGCAACACATAATGAAAGTACTGTATGTTACAAAGCACGGGCAAATTATGGTCAATCTAGTATAAAATAATGAACACAGTGTTGCTTTATATGGCCTTAAAGGAAAGATCCTTTACTTTTCCCATTCCAATCAGCCTATTTTCACTGTTGAAAGATGCTAATTGATACAGTATTTCCTCTGCCACTTCATGTATACATACCCTAATTGAACTGCCACTCTTCAGTAGCTCCCCCTAGTGGAAGATACTAGACAGAATCAGGGATAAAAGAACAGCAGACAGCATTATTATTTTCCATTTCTGTTTTGTTTTCTGTTAAGGGAAGTTTCTTCTTTAATATTTAATTATAGCATGTGTCCTGGGCCTTTGTGGCCTCTCATCAGCGTTAAAACACCAGTGTATGTCCGTGTGTGTGTGCGCTGTCCTTTGCAGGGAGATTAGGTTCCGTAAGCGAGCCCAGTCTGCTGATGATGAGGGCAGCATGGAGCTGGCAGAGTCCCTCCAGCATCTCACCCTGTCTGAGTTCCTCAAAGAGTATGTGGGGGGGGGTCGAGCCCCGTTCGACTGTTCTAGCATCCTTGACCGTCCACGTCAAACAGATTAACCCTAACCAAAATTTACAGCACGTTTACGCCCTGACAAAACTGCAACCTCCTCTCCTCTCCTCGTTTCGTCTCCTTTTTGTTTCCTCTTGTCTGCTCTCGTCTCCTTGTTCCCCCTGTGCGCCTTTCCTTGTTTCCTCTATTCTTCTTGCCTCCTATCCTTGTCTCCTCTCCTCACCTTGTCTCCTCTCCTTGTTCCCCCATTCTCCTTTTTTTCCTGTACTCTCCTTGCCTTGTCTCTTCTCCTCCTCTCTTCTCCTTCTCTCCTTACCAAAACTTACAGCATGTTAACCACCTGACGAAACTGCAACCTCCTCTCCCCTCCTCGCCTCTCCTCTCTTCTCCTCTCCTCGTTTCGTCTCCTTTTTATTTCCTCTTGTCTGCCCTCTTCTCGTCTCCTCTTCTCCCTTTTCCTCTTGTCTCCTTTTCCCCGCTCCTGTCCTTATTCCCTCTACTGTCCTTGCCTCGTCTCTTCTCCTCCTCTCCTTTCCTCTCCTCCCCTAGCAGCAGAACAATAATTACAGTAGGTTGTCTTTTATCGTAACACTGTGCACCAAAAGTCTGCCTTTGTTGTTGTGCATGTATCCAGCCTCTAACAATTCTACTAATTTTACTTTACTTTCAGAGCAATGTCGCTGAGAATTAACATAATTTTGTATCCCAATTTAGCGACTAACAAAGATTTATTTTTTAACAGAATTTTATGTCATTTGCTTTCATTAACATTTATTTTAACAGAATCTACATGCTGTGCAGTATCAGATGAAATTGTATTTTTTGGATGAAATGTTGAAGTTTGAACTAAACACAACCCATGACATTAACCAGTTGTTTGCTGTGCACTATAAGCATCTGTACACCTACACCAAGTCCATCATACTTGCTCTCGTTGTCCTGTTGATTCAGCAAGAAGAGATTCTTCTGCAGACCAACAGTTTTAGTATTGTGAGTTATAAAACACAACTGCGGGGTTGAGAACTTGCTCTGACTTTGTTTTCATTTTCCATCAGAATTGAAGAGGAGGAGTTGGATAAGTACAACATCCCGACAAAGGTGGAGTCAGAGAAGTACAAAGTCATTCGCACTTTCAGTTTTCTCAAGAGCCGGATGTCCAGTACCCGCAACAAGACCAAGGTAAACCACCAGCATTCCACGCCTCTGTGGTTACAGCCATTAAACACAAAATCTAAATTAAAACTGGAATATAAGAAATAACTGAACAAAACCTAGACAGGTATGTATTGGCTGATTAAATTTGACTTATTTATGCCTTCAGAAGTATTTGTAATTGTAGATTTTTTTGTAAAAGCCTGTGTCCCCAGGTTTAGACTCAGGTATGGAATATGTGACTCCATATGTCTGCTCTGTGGGAGACACAACCAGGAAATGTTTCTGGGAATAACTCAAGGTCAGAGTGACAGACCAAACATGGTGTCCGGCCTCTTTCCTTTCAATGATTAATCCTCTGTTGTTAAGTCAGCACAGAGACTGGAAGCCCTCCCCGACATGCATATGCTGTTTACGCTGCGCTCCATTTCCTTTTCGGTGGACTTTCATACGGTTTTGGAAAAAGTCAGGGATTCCTTCCAGGCTCATATATTTACTTACACGTGGGAGAGTTTACTCTGCAAATAGAAACTTGACAAAGATCTTCACTCCAGTGTACAAAAATATGAATTAAGGCCTGCTTTGCTCAGAGTTCTTGGCTGTAGTTGTCAGTCACGTTTTGTTTCTGTCTGTATGGCCTCTTTGTTTACGTCTATGTCTCTGGCATGGTTCTCCAAGGGGAAAGGGAAGGACAGAGAGGCCAAGGATAGGCAGCTGAATGGACATCGGTTTAACACAGGCTCCTGTTTAGGCCCCACCGTGTGCGTGGTGTGCGAGAAACCAGCATCTGGAAAGGACCTGCTGCATTGCTCAAGTAAGTAATAGTGTAATTCCAGTGGTGGAATGCAACCAAGTAATCAACCTCCAAATGGGTGATTTTAAGTACTTTACTTGACTTGTTTCTTTCTACTTCTACTCCGCTACATTCTTCTGACAGCTTTTACTGTACAAATATGATGATAAATATGATGCTTTGTTATGAATTAAAGTACCCAACAGTATATATATATACATATATAAGTACAGCTGAACCCATCGGTCAATTGATAGAAATGTAATCCGGAAATTTGGTTTATGGTTCCAGCTTCACACTTGTGATAGTTGGACAAAATAAAAGCATTGTGAAACTGTCATTTTTGGAAAAGGGTAATTGTGACGGCATGTCTCACAATTTTCAGAATTTTACATACCAAACAATCTATTTATGGAGAAAATAATCAGCAGATTAATCTATGATGAAAATAATAATTAATAATTAGTTGCAGTCCTATACAAAATAATAGAGAATTAGCTCTACCTCAACCACCCAAAAACACATGAGTGATAATAATCTAATAATATAACTATTATATTTTGTAGTATTACAGTCACATAAGACATTATTCTGCATTGACACTTTCACTTGTAGTACATTTTCCTGATTATACTTACATACTTTTATTTAAATTTCAATGCTCTACTTGTAGTAAAGGTTTTGAACACTTTCTCTATTAAGAGGCTTACCTTTATGTACATAAACTTGAAAATATCTTTCTTCCCCAGGTTGCCCTGCTATTGTCCATAAGGGCTGTAAGGAATCTGTCCCCCCATGTCTGAAGGTGAGTACTGTCTTGAAATATTGGAATAAAAAAATGGTTTGAACTGCTCATCTCTTCTGGAGCCTTTTCCTGGTGCCAATTGTTTATATGCCGTAACCAGCCTCTCTAATTTGTATTACTTAGAAACTTCAGGATAAGTATGCAGTTACCATGGTGAAGAACAGGACAGCATCCCTCCCACAGAGTGAGTTTACAACACAAGGGTCGTCGGCCATGAACTATTTTTCTGTCAAGCTCTTTTGTTTGTTTTGTTGTACCATGTTGTACGAGAAATGTCCTGTTATGTTTTGGTTGCACTGGGGATGGTTCTTGTTCATTCTCTTTGCTTTTCCTGCAGATTTCACAGTTAGAGACAATCCTCCTCAGTGTGTCATCCCCATCTCCACCTCTCTACCTGTCATGGCCCCTAAGGAGAAGAAAGACACTGCGACCCAGTTGAGCCCCCTCTCTGGGAGTTACGCGAACAGTGACAGGTCACAAAGCTCTCAGACTTTAAATTACATGATATGACGTGGGCATATTGGTTAAAAAAATAAGGGGTAATAATGCTTGTCTATGTTCTTCTCTGTATAACAGTCGGCTCAGCGAGGGTTCAGAGACAGAGTCTGATGCCTCCAAGGTGACCAGCCGATCAGAAGAGCTCCTGCCGACTCCAGTGTCCTCCACCTCCACTGACTCATCCTTTGGAGAAGGTATAAGGCTCATTGTATTCACTTTTTCAGATTTCCATAGAGAAATACTTAATTTATGTCCTCACGCACCCAAACGTTAATCTGTTTCCTGCTGTGAGAAGATGCTGACTAATGTAGTTTACAAGGTCCTTTTGTAACCAGCACAGGTCAGAAAAGCATCCGGTACTAGAAACTGAAGAAAAAGTGGGGAGAAAATGCAAATAAGCTGCTGACTATGCATCTATGAGTTTAAATGCTACTGTAACGCACAAAACAGAAAATGGTTGGACAGACTTGAAGATTGAAAATTATTATTTTAAAAATGTAATTTTCAGACATTGTTTTTTAAAAACAAATGAGACGATTTGTGAGTAATTCACAGTGTTACAAATTAAAGCCACATGACACCGAAATATTACAAGTAAAACTTTACTTTGATTATTGTCTGATCAATGGGTGAGGAGCCCATGTATGGTTTGGGGAAAAACATACATAACCCTACTTTGAATTTCTACAAGAATGCAATGGGAAGCAAAAAATGTATCCAAGTTTTCCACCAGCACTTAAATGCAACATGCATTTGATTCATGGACCTTAAGTCAGATATATATGTATATGTAGAATACTGACATTTATTCAAGTTGGGTTGTTTTATTTATTTGTAAAATCTGTTCAAATTGGTCTGTATTTGTGGAATGTATGTATTACTCACATATCATCATACACATTTGTAAATAATTTGTTTACTATTATTAATATTTTTTTACCAGTATTATATAATTAGAGCCGGTAATTAAGAAGTAAATTGAGATGGGTGAAAGTCTCAGTAAATGTTATGAACACTGACTGATCTGAATCCTCTCCCTCCATAGACTGCGTGGATGCGTATATCCACAGCGACATGTCTGTTGACGCTGTGGATTACGAGGCTGAGTCATGGAGTCTGACAGTAGAGCACAAGTTCTGCAAGAAGCAGGATAAACGAGCTGTCAAGAGGCAGGATGTTATCTACGGTAAGCAGATGTTAGAGTTGTGAAAGAAGACCACTGGAATGTGTCATTTTCTGCCAGTGTCAGTATTTCATATATAAAATTGTTGTATTCACATATAATTGTCATAAATTCCTACGATTGAGTAACAGATAAGGATATAATTCATGTCTTTATGTGACACATACATTGAATTTTTACATGTGTGACCCTGACGCAGAGCTGATGCAGACTGAGCTTCACCACCTACAGACGCTACACATCATGGCCGAGGTTTTCCGGCGAGGTATGAAGGAGGAAGTGCAGCTGGATACAGAAGCGGTGGAGCGGGTCTTCCCCTGTCTGGACCAGTTGCTCCTCTTCCACCACGCCTTCTTTGCCTCCATGAAGGAGCGGCGACACAGCTCAGCCCGGCCGCAGGGACATAGGAACTACCTCATCCAGCAAATCGGAGACGTCTTGCTCCAACAGGTTAGCCGCTCTTCTGGGACTACCTTTCTCCTAGGTGTAATAGATGGAAACCAGTGAGGGTGTGAATCACTGTGTGTGTTTTATTGCAGTTTTCAGATGAGAACAGAGACAAAATGAAGCAGGTATATGGAGAATTCTGCAGTCGTCACAACGAAGCGGTCAGCTTTTTCAAAGAGCTCCAGCAGCATAACAAGAGATTTCAGAACTTCATTAAGGTACTTAACCTTCCCAGAGCATCTCTTTGTATCCTGCTTTCAACCAAACTAAACTAAAAGAATCAGTTCCTATCTGCTTAGGGAGATGTAGCATAACTCTCGATGTTACTTTTTCAAGCAACAAGGTAATAATTCTTTGGTGAGACGGAGGGAGATCCCAGAGTGCATTTTGCTGGTAACCCAAAGGATTACAAAGTACCCAGTGCTGCTGGAAAGGATCCTACAATATACTCAAGGTCAGTCATCTACTGCCCTCTGCTGGCTACACGGTCACATGGTCATAACAGCACAATACACAATATTGCAGTTGGAAATGTACAAGTAAAACAAGATATCTCTCTTAGTCTTCATGTATTTATCCTTCCTCAGAGGAAACAGAGGAGCACGCCGACATTTCCAAAGCGCTGGCTCAGATTCGAGAGGTGATCACGGCCGTGGACCTGAGTGTCAGTGAGTACGAGCGGCATCAGAGGTTACAGGAGGTGTGGAGCCGCATGGAGAACCGCAGCGCAGCCAAGCTCAAGAACGGCAACACCTTCCGCAAGCAGGACATGATGGGGCCGGGACAAACGCTCAAACACCAGGGCCTGCTCCTGTGGAAGACTGCCACTGGTCGGCTCAAAGGTGACACTGGCATATACTTTGTTGTTTGATTTTTTTACACGCATCTGCATAATATGAATACATGATGAGGCTGATGATATGACAGTGTTTTCCTGCCTGTCCTCACTTCCATAGATGTGCTGGCGCTCCTTCTCACAGATGCACTCATCTTCCTGCAAGAAAAAGACCAGAAGTATACATTTGCCACCGTGGTACGCACGCATTAATTACAAGGGATTGATCTCGAAGAGACAAATACTGAGCTATAACAGCTGTGCCTCTGTTATGATGTTACACCCTATTACCTGTTCTGTTTTTCTTATCACATCATGTAATATATTATTCCTCCGCACTTTTAACATGCTCCAGGATCAGAAGCCTCCAGTCATCGCCCTGCAGAAGTTAATCGTGCGAGAAGTAGCAAATGAGGAGAGAGGGATGTTTTTGATCAGCGCATCAGCCGCCGGGCCAGAAATGTACGAGGTTCACACATCATCCAAAGAGGAACGGAACACCTGGATGAGGCTCATTAGAGAGGCTGTAGAGAGGTGTGTATAAGTCTGTGTTGTATATGTGTGTGTGTAAACTGAGGAGAAGGAGGCTGTTGAGTGCTACATATTCAGATTTCACCAACAGTTTAACCTTCAGTTACTGCTTTCTTTCCTCAGCTGTCCGGAGGAAGAAGAATACACAAGTGAGTCTGAAGAGGAGAAACGAGCTGCTGAAGCTCGTATTCAGAAGATCAATAAGTGCCAAGGTATTCAAGATCTTTACACTGTTGAATGGTTTTTCTCACCCTTGAGTTAACATTTTACAATACCTCATCTGTGAACCCTGTGAACTTGTGTACCAGAGAGTCTGACGAGCCTGGACCAGCGGATCTGCTCCAGCCTGGAAGAGAAGCTGCAGGTCTACATAGAGCTCTCTGCTCTGAGTGGGAGGACGGATGCTTCGGTGGTTGAACCGCGACTGCTCGTCCAGCCGCACTCAGAGGAGCTGCCCCAGGCTGCCGTGTTGCTGGCTGCAGCTCTGCAAGAGGGTGAGACATTTCATATATACTGTACACTGCAGAAACAAACACAGACAACACAGAACAAGAACGTGAAAAGAAAAGATATTAAAAATTGGTATTGCAAGATGTTTTGCCTTAAAAGTGAATGTAACACTTTACCATAACCCTCATTTAGCATTTACAAGTACTATATACACATTTAGATATAAATAAATGGTTTATAACACACTCTACTGTAGTTGTAAGCAGATATAAGGACATTTTAAGTGTAATGACATATTACTTAATGGGATACATCACATAGGCACTTATAGTAACTTTTTTACCCCCACGATTTTATATTTTGTTCATTAGATATTTTAGGATAAAGGTTAGTTTCTCCATACAGTTTATTTCATGACAATTGCAGTCTAGTCGTTCTTGGTCGGAGGGTATTTTAAAGAGATATTCATCCTGTGGTATACATTTATTCAGGATTTTGTTCAGGTATAATGTAACAAAAAAGGAACTCCTATTACAAATCTTCCCATTATCTTTATAGCAATCTCTTGTCAGCATGAAAAAATTAAGGGGACAAGCCCAGAAAATCTGAAAATGATTGGTCATTTTCTTTGTACCTGAGAACCTTGTTTGTAGGATGTCATAAAATAATGAGTTGTGTTCTTCCAACAGAACTCCCAGTCTCATACTTAGTGTTTTTAACTGATTAAGCAGCATATGTAGTTTCACACTTGTTTGTATTCTGTTTTCCAGCTGAGAACCTGAAAGTCACACTGTCATCCAAGGCCTGTTCTCCATTGAGTCCCAGCCTGGCCTCGGACACAGACTCTGTGTTTCCTGTCAGCCCTGCTATACTTGTACGCTCTCCCTCAGACTCTGAGGCTTCACCCGAAAACCCTGAGACCAGTGATGGGAGTTGGACAGAGGCCTTTGTGCTTCAGTCCCCAACTCTCTTGCAAAAAGCAGACACGGATGACATCGACTTCAAGGTACAGCACAGCGACTGGTATAGAAATTGCATTTAACTTTTAGCAATTCTGGTAAGACCTTGTGATATAGATAAAAATTGAGAATTAAATTGGTGTTTTTGAATTAAATATTGATGCAGCAATGTGATGGAATGTTTTCCCCATTACTGTAGTTGTGATGGTGGAGGTACAGTGGTACTGCAGAAATATTATCGGTCATTATAGCCTTTTACAGCCTGAATCTGCACCTCACCTCTTTCCATTTTACCACAGATGTGTGGCTCAAGATTGCTAACAGTTGTTTTAATAATTCAGTGCAGCCTATTAGAATTACATTTCAGTCTTAATGTGATGAATCATTGATAAGCTCATAATAAAGGAAGAGGTCCATTTAGTTCCCAGTGGTATTGCTCCATTAAATATAGATATGGAGACTTATTCCAATTACCATGCCACAGTTGTGCTACCGTGAGCAGCTTTTTGTGACCTGTGAGGTAAATGATTTTCTTATCAACTGCAATGTGATCATTTAACTCTAAACAGTGTTATAGGACACCAAGCGTCCTCAAGGGGGCGCTAATGTTGCATGAATGCCACTTTTACCAAATGTATCTCTCTCCATGAGCTTGCCATGAGAGGAAAATATTTTGACTTCCATGTAAGTAGATTGTAAAGTGTATTTCATTAACTAGCTGAAACAATGTGCCATTTACATGAAATCCTCAAAATATTGCATTGATAACACAGCAGGCTTGTTAATCTTCAGGTTGTGTGCGATTTTGTCTACTTACAGGTTGCTCAAAGTGTCCAAAGCCTGACCCAGTTACTCTACAGTCTGCAGGTGAGTGCATTACTCAGTATGCAGCTACTTTTTCATCCTGCTCACAGCCGTCATCTGCTGGGTATTATTATCCGGTCAGTAAGTCAGTAAACAAACAAACCTCTTATGTTCTCACCGAGAACGTATGCATGCTATGTTAGTGTCATACACAGTCAAGATAAAGGCTTTAATATACCTGCACACTCCAGCTTCAGTAAACAGAGAACCAACTCCGCACTCGGCTGTTTGAAGCCAAAGGAAGTGTGCTACAGGAGCGAGAATCCCACTGATCTTTTTTTCTCCTCTGAGATATATGAGGGTCTTTTGTTTCACTATTCACACAAACACTACTCTTTGGTATAAAATGTAAATTTGTGCAGAGAGAACATGTGTGTGTGTGTATTTGCATAAGGGTATGTGTGTGCACGATTCTGTGTGAGTTTGACGTTTTGATCACAATGATATTTCCATATTCAAAACTCCTGTATATGAAGCTAAAAACCGCAGTGCTACCGGTGTCGGTGGGATTATTTCACCATGTAAAGAGATGCTGTTGCCTTATCACATAAAAAGTCAGGGCACCCAGTAAAACCTGATCATGATTTCCACCACATTTTGCCATTCAAATGACCTTCTCTTACTGCCTGTTGTGAGGACGCCCACGTGGTTTAAGTGGTGGTTGAACCTTTGCATCTTCATGAATCCCATCTATCTGCCTGTCCTTTCTATGCCAGGCTACAGTGACCATCCAGGACAGCTGCTATGAGGTCCAGAGGCTCCTCCTCCAAGAGACTGGTCGGCCATCCCCACGCGTGCAGCGACCGCATCTTCCAAGCATCCGGGGAAACACCCTTCAAGAACAGGAAAAGCAGCGTAACCTGGAGAAGCGGAAGGAGGAGGTGGTGGCGGCTCAGCGTCTCCAGGACCGGCTGCGCCAAGAGAAGGAGCGCTGGGAGAGGGAGTGCCAGGCCAGGGAGAACCAGCAGGGGGAGCAGGAGAGTCGGCTGGCGGAGCGGGAGAGGCAGTGCCACCTGGAGGTGGAGCGGCTGAGGCGCGAGAGGGAAGAGTTGGACGAGCAGCTGGAGGAGTACCAGCAGAGCCTGGAGCGTCTCAGAGAGGGCCAGAGGAATGTGGAGAGGGAGCGCGAGCGGCTGGAGAACCAGCAAAAGCTGCTCCAGACCTGGGGGCATGGCCGGCAGAGGAGTCTGCCCACTGTGATTCCTCACATGGTCATCCCTCTAGATGTGCAGCAGGTAGGGGGGGGGGGGGCACCCAACTGAGAGCTATCTTCTGATATTTAATCCGAGGCGTTGGTCGAGGACTCTGTAATGCTCCTGACTAAAACTCTTGACCCTGACATGAGTGTGAGGTGATTATGGAGTTTTTATGGAGTATTTCTTGGCTAAATTTATTAATGAGAAGCTTTTCTCAGACAGCTTTCAGCCTGAGTTACGTTGGTTCACTCATTTACACTGAGTTGCTCAATCCCCTCTTGATATACAACCTGCGATAATGAGAGCAATTTCAGCATCATTTGTCTTAGTGCTCCAGCAGCTCCACTCACCAATAAACATCTTAATGATTGATGATAATTAAACCGTTGCAAATAAAAGCTCCGACAAAATAATTAAAACCACAGGCACGCTGCCCAAAAAACCAATCAATCGTGTCCGAGAGGACTTAAATTATCAACACTTTGTTTGAAAAGCACTACAGTGAAATGTCCCCCGCAGCTGGAAGGCATGAAGGATAAAGGGTGCACTGTTCTCCGTGCCCTTTACGTCTCAATGTAGCTCACATGCGCAAGCAGCAGCAGTGAAACTAATATAGCACATACATCTATGGGAGCCACTGCTGGGTACGGCTTTGTGCTGCTCAGTTCAGCAGGTGCGACTGTTCAAAAGACGCACACAGGGAGCAGTCGAATGGACAGACAAATGAGCAGACTCGTGTTACAATATTCTCTCTCTCCCTCATTAATTTACACAGCACCTTGGGCTTTTTTCAGACTAGACTTGATGAGGCTCTCCTGGCTTTTTGCAAACTTATTTATTTCCATTCATCTATTTTAGCCAGTGTGGAGGCTGCATTAACAGCAGTGGTCTGACAAAGGCGTGTGGAGGCAGTTCATGTCCTAATGTTCCCATGCTAATGTTTTAGCCAGAGGCAGCAGTTCACAGGGTCAGAGACAGATCGGATGACGTACACACACACACATATACACACACCGGCTCTCAGGTCATTTCTAATTAGCTATGTTGCCTCTGCTCAGCAGTGGAAAGGAGGCCTTGTTGATGGGAAGATGGAGCTGGAGAGAGGGGTTATTAGGAGAGGACAGGAGGAGGGGATGCAGGGGCCTTGAGCAATCTGCAGCAGTGACACCTTTCACTGCACATTAAAGAGTCACTTCACCCAGATGATAAACATTTTTTCCCACTCACCTTCGGTTGTATTTGGTCATGCATTTAAGTTTTATATGTCCCGGGTTTGAGATATCCAGCGCTGAAAGTGTTTTTTTAGAAATAGCCTCTGCGTATCCTGGACAATAGTCCCTATAAAAACAGTAAAGTCCAATCAGAGTAAGTCATTTTTAAATGCTGTGAGGTACAAGTGAAATTCTATTCATTTCCACTGCATCAGGGTGGAGGCTGAAATGTCAGACACAGATATCTAAAAGCCTGGACAAATAAAACCAAAATAAAAAAAAAAATAAATAAATAAATATATATGTGTATTTATATATATATATATATATATATATAAATACTAGCACCCAGTGAAGCACCCAAAACCAGCCTTTTTAATTATAGTTTTAGAGAAACTGATCTAAAGGTCTGTTAACAGAGCCTTTTATAGGTTGTACCCGTTAAATAAAATGTGTTTCCTGCTCCCTCATGCAAATGCCTCAGTGCATTACAAAGGTGCATTGTTGAATGGTTTCACAGGTGTAGAAACCATGCAGTCCATCAGCGTTCCTGCTTTAGAATCTCTCATCCAGGAAAGAATATGAGCTTCATCTGATTGTCCGTTGGCTGTGCTCTTGATATTCATCTTTCAGCTTTGTTTCAAAATGTGACCATGACATTTTCTCTCTCCCTCAGGACTCAGCACCAAGTCAGTCAAGAGACCACGCTGGTAACGGCTCTGTGTTTGTGAATGAGGCCGCGTTCGCCGGCACCAGCGTCAACAACCGCCACGTCCACCACAAAAGAATCGACCCCAGCGCGCACAATTGTCTCAACACCCTGCTGGCAAGATCCAACAGCAGACAGAGCCCCTTAGCTAAAACTCCCCTCAGTCCACACTCAGAGTCCCAGGGATGGGTGATGGGGTCGGGATACCTCTACAACCCTGCAGGAAGGCTTGGACTGCAGCATGCGCCGAGTGGTAAGAATTACCCCCAAGATCATGTTTTATCATCCGTTGTAGAGGGGAAGTTTAAAGCAAAACACAAATTAAATGGCAACTAGGGGCTCATGAGGGATCGTATTTAATACATGCTATGTGAGATGGTTTCATATATGTATTCATATTGGCCTGGTGTGTTGACGAGGGCTGTAACTAAGAATCATTTTCATTATCTGCTGATTATTTTCTACATTAATCGCTTTAAATTTCTTGAAGCTCAAAGTTAAAATATCTTGTTTTGTCCAACAATCAGTTCAGTTTAACATCACACATCCTATCCTTTTGGGCTTGTGACTCCTTAAAGAAGCAGTGTTTACTTGTATACAGGCATCACAGGTGTTAGAAGTGTAAGTTTTTACTTCAACATTTCTCAGATTGTCTCATTTGAATAAATTTTTTAGGCACAAAGAGCTAAAACTATCACATATAGGAGAGCATAAAAAATATATAACTATAGAGAATGTTTGGTTTTGCATGAATAAATGATTATTCTTCTGCCAATCAACTAATTGATTAATTTACTATTTGTTCCAGATCCAGTGTAGACACAATTTTGTTAAGGTTTTAACTTTTTGAGTAATAAAAGGTAAAGAAACCACAACTACAGAGAAGCAGTGGGCACTAAAGTACCTTAATTTCCATATTAATGAGGAAAAATAGATTTTTATAAGCTGTTTTTGTGGCTAATAGGTAACCTAACCTAACCATCTGTGAGAGGAAGTAAGTTGCCATAGAAAAACTCTGCTAATGAATGCATCCAATAGCCCAATTTCTAATTTTCATTACTGGTTATGTTTAATATTCTGTATATTAGTGCTAATGGCATGATATTACACAGCTCAAGGACCTCTCCTATTGGACAGTAGTGCGCTGTTATCATAATGTCCCTGCTGCTCAACATAAATGAGAAATCTGCTACCTGTGAGAATGTAAACAAACCCTCTGCCTGCACTGGTTTCACCCATATATGTGAGAGCATACTGTAACACACACACACACACACACACACACACACACACACACACACACACACACACACACACACACACACATACTCTGCTCTCAAGGCTGTATCCCTGGTGAGGCCTTGTCTGTCCTTCCTCTCAGTTAATCAGTGTCTCCTGACAAAGGAACCCCTCCTCCTCCTTCTCCTCCTCCTCCTCCTCCCCCCACCACCTCCACCTGCACCAGCAACCAGCCTGGGCCCTCGCCTGCCAAAGGAAAATAAAAATCAATGGTTCCTCTATCTATCGACTGGCAGGGCAGACAACGGCATGTGAATCACAGTTCACAGGCGATGGCTGACTGATTGGGACATCGATCTGAAAAAAATCTTTATAAAACTCATTACAGCATGACTTGTCATCGCATCAGGCAAAGGGAGGGGGGAGGTGCGAGGAGGGGAATGAGAGATGCAGACACGTATTACTGTAATCTACGTTTCACTCGCGAGGTGTCGGCTACATTCTCACATTCGCCCATCCCCATTCCTAATCCATTCATGCACAAGCTCATTTTCATGTTCACGCCAGGCGGGGGCAAATTACAGGTTACATGTGTCCCATCCCTCAGCCCTGAGCCGCAGTTTCTGGTATTGTTTACCAGCTTTAGCAGGCAGCACAATCTCTTCCTCATTGATCAGCTTATTAACCTTTCCTCGTTATTGAGCACACACAAGCCCCAGTGAAACCTGAGTCACTTGTTAACAAGCCCGGAGTGTATACTTGGCTGCCATCTACATTGCAGGGTGCGTTCCAGCTGACATATTCCCACAATGCATTCCTCAGTGGATCCCATGAGGGCCTGCAATGACACTGAATAATATTTCCCAATCTTCGCATAATTTGTCATTAGATTTAAACCTCTATGAGGAGTCATTTTAGTGTTTTATGTGCAATTGCAGATTTTAAGACTTCCTTTTACAACCTCATACTGGATCACGCACTGCCCGGTATGCGGAGGAACCTGGTATCTCTTTATTTCGTGTGAAAAGAAAAGGAATCCCTTTCAAATGCAAATTCTCCATTCTGCTGTCAGTCACATGGATCAAATCTTGCTTCTCATCCTTACCTGAGCATGTGAAGATTTCTTCTCATGCACTCACGCACACAGATACAAATACACACCCTTTTTTCATTCAGTGGATTTCCATAATTCGTTCATGCACAATGTAATCTTGGGGAACCAGTTGGATGGAATTTTCTCAAATGACGTCTCATCTGATGAGTCGCATTAGGTTTTTTGTTGCTCACCTTTTCACACAAAAGAGCATCGTGAATAGGTGGAAGAAGAAAAGAGAGATGAAACTGGATGCTTTGTACAGTATGCAGATTCATTCACAACTTGTATAGTATGTTGCTTGATGCACAAACCTGATATGTGACTTTCTAACAAAGCTTGGGGCTGCACAGTAATGGCTAAATGATACTAATAATTATTTTACTCAATACTGAGATCATGACTAGCGTAGAATAGATTTGAAAATAACTTTTTCGTCCCACCAGAGCAGGAATTTGTCTGTTTTACCAATCCAGACAATAAGCACAGTAAAAACAATAGACAAAATAGATTCAAAAAAAAAAAAAGCGTCACAAATAATCAGCAATACAGCATTATAAATGCAAAAGTTGATACCATTTAATAAAATTTCCCAGTATTTTAGTGCTGTTTGTTTATTATATTAATTGTACACGGCACAATTTCTTATAAATCATTTGGTTTACCAAAGGGGTTGTATAGCAATGTTCAGAAGGCTTTAACTCAAATTCAGAATGGAGGTGTTTTCCTGTGTACAACAGCATTTTATATATTATCTAATGATATGGCAACCTACAATTTTCCAGGTTGTTCTACCAGCCCTAGCCAACTGGTTTGCGAGAGCTGGGTAAGAATACCAGACTAGAGATATTTAAATACAGATATTAAGGATGCACTCTATTAGACTTTGGGGAACCTTTTGACTGACACCAAAATCCTTAATCTCTGTTTACAGGAGTACTACTGCAAAGTTTGGTAAATTTCCTCAAGAGATGAGATCAATGAGATCAACATTGATCAGCAGGAGACTAGATTACACAATTCTTCCAACATACCTGGCCCAAACAGTCATGCCATTCTTACAAAACAGACCAACAATCAGTCATATCAGCATTTTCATACAGCTTATCATTATGATCTTGCAGTTGCATTTCATTGATGTAGACAGCATAACAATCAGTGTTTAGGCCCAAACAGTTTTTTTTCCCTCTTCAAATGTCCGGCAGCCCTAACAAATAGGTTTTTTTCTTTAAATAGCATGCATTTGCTGTCTGTGTTGTAACATATTAATGATGCTGAAATCTTATTACTTCATGGATAAAGCTTTTAGACAGAGATTGAGCGTTTGTATCATCCGGGTGCACACTGATGTCTCATCTATCAGAGGCCCGGCCTATATGGTGGCTTAACAGAGCTACTCTAACAGACTCTTATATAATTAATCAAAGAGAGACACTTTTCTACAGGGACACAATGAGGCAATTTATAGTTCGCGCCATCTGTTACCATGACAGCACACCTGCCCTAATGCTAGAGAGCACCCACCATGCACACAAATGTAAGAATGCAAGCACATACACAAACAGAGACACACGCGTTCTTAACTGGATAGCATCCATAAAAACACATTCTCTTTCAGATCTCCTATAATTGAATAATAATGTTATTGATCCTTGAGGGAAACAACCCTGAAGCTGGGGCTCAAAAACACTTGAGCAGGCCATATGTTTGCCGACTCACAAAGGTCTGAATCCTTGTTATCTGGTTGAAGGCTGCTCTCACCTAGATATTTGTTCATCTTTCCTTTTTTCCGGCCCCTTGTTTTTTCTCATCACTTCTTGTTAACTGTCAAGTGTGAGGAGGCAGGTGTCAGCAAATCCCGACCATGACGATTGATTATGTTGACAAAGATAATGATAAAAGTGACACCTCTAAGTAGAAGGGAAATGATGGATAGCATGAACATCTTTTTGTTTTCACTCTTGATTCTCATGCTCCGGTGCAGGAGGGAGCAGCAGGCTGAGCTGCAGCAGCTGTGGTTGATCTATATGCAGTTTGTGATTAGATGAGTGGGCTAAACAATTAGACTGAGCTCATTAAACAAGTGGCTGCACGTCCCATCCTGGTGATTATTTATCAGTGGATAGTAAATGATGAGGTCTCTTTAATTTGACTTTGGTCAATGTATTATCAGTGTCAGTAGCTGCAGTATAATTGTGTTTTTTTTTGTGTGTGTGTGCCCACTCAGATCACAACAGTTACAGCTACAATGGGGAGACCTGGTCGTCGACAGCAAGCGGAACCGACCCATATCCGGTGCTCCCGCATCCCGGTAACCCTCAGCTGGATCTCAGTGCACTGGTTTCTATGGAGACTGACAGCGGTGGGGAGGAGGGCGGCGAAGAAACCATTGTGTACCTCTGAATGTTGATACATTTCAGAAACTCTATAAACAGCCAACCCAGCACTTAGAAAACGATAAAGACATTCATGAAGCATCAGGATTGGATCCAGGATGGCTTCAGAAAGCCTTTCTCACTTTTACGTCTTGCATCATGCTTTTTTTTTTTTATATTTGAAAGATTGTTTTGTGGTGTTTTTTTGCAAAGTGTAAAGTTACTGGAAACATGGAGAAAAAACGTGTCATGCACCTTAGCTCGAGGCACCACTGGGTGTTAAATGTCTCTTTATTTTCAGTTTTTTCTGTGTGTGTGTGTGTGTGTGGTCTTTATCGACTGGGTCCCTGCAGCAACACCGTTAACCTTTCCACCTTCTTCTTACTGTCCCTCCCACACTGCCTTCCTTTCTCAGGTCCCACATATCTCGTCCCTTGAGCGCTCTATTTAATAAATTTACCACAAGAGGAGAAAAAGCGTCCGAATATCAGCAGAACATCAGGCTGCATCTCTCTAGTGGGTGATGTCTTGGAGTAAACTCCCCCTCTTTCATTTATCAGACAGGCTTTGTTTATGTACGAGCCGAATGTGAAGCACAAAACATTAGGATTGAAAGATGAGGTGCGACAGCATCAGTCCCACTTTTTTCAGACTCGCTGCCTGTAGCCATCATTTATTTCTTTTTATCTGTAGCATGTTTTTCTTGTTATGAGACATAAGCCCGTGTGGTTTTGAGAGAGTTGTTGCAGCTGTGCTAATATGTCATGCTAATATGTTTTAACAGAGTGCACAGATTGAACCCGCAAAAGACTGAGGAAACACGTTCTGAGCACAACTCCTCCTGTGAAAAGGGAAAGGAAGTTTTGGTGCGGGAATATGAACAGGAAAACATGTTGGGTCAAACCATTTTTTAGCACCAGTGTATTTTTTTTGCAGCAATTTTCATGACAAATGTCTGACTACATTTTTGTTTTTGTTTTCTTTCACTCCGTCATTTCTACCCACACTAGCAGCATGGTTCTAGGGAAGGAAACACAGTCCAACAGTTTGGTCCAGACTGAAATATCTCAAAAACTGTTGGACTGCCATGAAATTTTAACATTCATGGGTATAAATCATGATGTTGGTGATTCTATGACTTTTCCTGTAGTGCCACCATTAGACAGTGTTTTTTTTTTTTTTTGGATGGATTGTCATGAAATTTGTCATGCCGTGTCCCCCTCAGGTTAAATTATAATTATGTTGGTAATCCCCTTACTTTTCATTTAGCGCCACCATCAGGTCATAATTTCAATTTGTTCAGTGCTTTGGTTTATGATCAAAAGCACCTAAAAAAAAACTAATGACATTCCCGTCAGCCTCGGCTACTTTGTGCTTAGTTTTAATTAGCAAACGTTAGCATGCTAACACCCTAAACTAAGCTTGTGAGCATGTTAAACATTATGCATGCTTGACATCAGCAACGTCATTGTTGGCATGCTGAGATTAGCATTCAGCTCAAAGCACTGTGCCTTAGTATAGCCTCACAGAGCCGCTGTAAACAGAGGAAGATATTGTCCTGAATTTGTCACAACCATCCAGAACAATATGAAGTTGCCTTATTGATACTGTCATGCTTAACACTAAACTATTACACTTGAATATTCATGTAGTATATTTACATATTATCTCTCATGGGCATTTTATGTGTAACGAGGTCCCTGTGCCAATGCTTTAGATGTCTTTAGGTGTTTTTTTACAGACGCTATAAAAGATTGGTTTAATTACTGTTGTAGTTTCCTAATGGGACAATAAGGCAGTGGCAGTATTTGGATGTGACTATACCATGTATATATGTTTGCTTTTATTTATTTATTACATTACAAAGAGTTTTCATGTTTTACAGTGCTTTATGAAGGGTTGTATTGTACATAGAAGTTTACCTGCGTGAACAGATGAACAGGTGTGTATTCGTTCGTTCGTGTTGTGTGCTCAGACGTGGCTGTATTGATAAAATTACTTTTATTGAACTTGAAACAGTGCTTTGTTTTTCTTTAGGCTTTTAAATGGGGCTCAGTGAAACAGCTTGAAACACAAACACAATGTTCAGCCTGGGTACAAGTATCACCTCAGTTTAATGGTCTGAATGTGAAGCGTCTCCAACATTGTAAACAGATGTGTGAGCGAGAAGCCTGTTCAGTTGCCAGCAGTGACAGGTGGTAGACCAGGTGCATGAATGTCAATGATTTCCTGTCTGACTGTACCTCTGAATTGAAGTCACGAAAAACACATCAGTATTGGATGAACAAGATATGTTGTGCAGCAACTAACAGCCAAGTCACCTAATTTGTGTGTCATTACGTTTTTATTTTATTTCTGAATCCAATTTATGGGTAAATATAAATATTGCCACTAATCAAAGCCTGTCTCTCTAAGGCTTAAAATAAAAGCAGAGATGCCTCAACTGGAGTTCCCAGGCTTTCCCCTGACAGCAATAATGTATTTCATATGCTCCACCTGTGTCTCTGTTGCTCTTTCCATTTTAGACATAAGAGCAGATGCCTGAGATCAACAGGGTGCCTGCTCTTCCCCCCAGTATGCACCTTATTATTTTACCCGAAATGCTGCATACACACACCCACTCCATTCCTTGTCATTATTTTTTGCTGCTTATTCAATTTTGCAATATTTCATGTCATTTGAGGGAAATCCAGTGTAATTCCTGTCTTAATAAGCATGTATACAAATTACCATGTATTTATTTTAATAATTTAACTCAAACTTCATTAGACCTTGTTCTTTAATTCATCAGCCCCTCCCAACTTTAGTCTAATGACTGAGGTTGGAGTGAGTGCGAGCAGATGTGGATAAACCGTTCTAATTAAGTAGTACAAGCAGATGTATATCTTACTCTTTTATTTAAATCACCTTCTAAACCTTCTACAGGCCACAGAAATGTTTACGGTCTATTATTTGTATAGATTTTTTGGCATTGATTATAACTGTATATTTTGGGGGGATTTTGATAATCGTGTTTTTTATTTTCTAATTCTAAAGGAAGTAGTGCCAAAGAAGGAACTTTTAAATGACTCAATGTGAATCGATTTAATTCTTTTTTACAAGACAGAGACTGTGACATATTTGAGTGGAGTTCCTCAAGGGTCAGTTTTTGACCCTCCTCTGTTCTTTCTCTGCATGCTTCCACTACTTTAAATTACACCAAATCTGTGATCATCATTGTGCAGACAACAATTTACATGTTTCACTGAGCAGTTAGTATCCCTAAAAAATATGTGCCAAAATGTCTTCCACTATAGATAAGTCTGGTGATATTCTATATTTTTGTCATTGTTAACAATTCTCATTAAAAGATTAAAACTAACAATGAACTGATCATACAAAAAATTATTGTGAGTAAAAAAATTTCCCCAGACTTATCCTTTAAAAATAATCTGAAAATGAATGGAAAAACTTTTTATGAATTTATGTTGGCAGGGTGGACTACCGTTAAGTGTTTTCCAGGCCTCAATAGCAATCTGATATCTCCAGCTCATTGAGATGTTGCTGATAGAGATCTTACAAAGAGTAACCGGGCGTTCACAGACACATTTTGTTTCATTAAACTTAAAATGGGAAATATGTAAACAAACACTGTACATTTTCTCGAATGCTATTAAGACCTTTGTGGTTGATTGCTTGTACCTTTTTTCTTCTTTTTTTGTATTTTAACTATTACTGTATTACTCAAGTTTAAAATACCCTATCAGATCTGGTGTTATGAACCCTCAAGGCCTCTCAGGTCATCTGGGACTGCTTTGCTTCAAAGGGTAAAACAAAATACACTGAAGCAGTCATTAGTTTCTCTACACCACAAATCTGGAACAAACTTCTAGTGGATCTGAGGTCTGCTGTAAATGTAACCTCTTCTAAATCAATGTTTTTCTGTTTACCACTACTTTATTAAGTTTAGGGCTATTTTTGAACTGCAACCACACTATAACTTTAATTCCTTTGGCTAATATTCTAGTTTTATTTTGTATTATATAATTAATTTTATTTTTTATTTCCGTTATCTTTTAAATGTTTTAAAGCATTTTCCTGCCTTTTATAATCACTTTGTGTTGCCTGTCCCCTTCTCTCTCTGATCTTTCGCACTGGAGAGCATGTGGAGATGTGGTCAGACCTCCGTTTGATCCTCTTTGTACTTCTGGTAGCCCATTAAGGGTCCATTATGCTTATCATCTTTGCTGTTAATATTTACACCACACTCTCTTCCATCAGCTTCTTTTGAGCCTGTAGTGGAATATCTTGATTATAATCAGTTTGGAAACACTGTGTTCACTTCAATGAGCAGTAGCTTTTGCCATGTTTTTATGGACCATATAGTTGCGCATAATCAAAATGCTCCTCTGTTTTATGTGCCTCTGCATCTTTTTGAGTTCTGCTTAAAGGAAAATCTGTGAAAGGCGCAGAACAGCTGTTTGTGGATGGAATGTTTGTGTTGGTGTTTAAGTTTAGTGTTTTATTTAACTAAAACACAAGCTTTTTGTATGCATGTCATGGAGATGGGTATATACCTGTCTGTTTTGTGTCTGACAGGTGTTCTTGCACATACAAGCGTTCGTACTATGATGTAAATGCCAATCAGCCATCTGGGTATTTTGAGTTCAGCTGGCAGTCTCTGATATCTTTCCCTGATAAAATCACAAAGGCTTTTCATTTCCTGATAACTTTACAAAGGCCTGTGATTTCCAGATAACTTTTCATGAGAAGTTATTGATTCTTATATCTTTCCAGTCTGTTTACAGTGGAATTGTTCATATCTTTGTGTGAATTTCTCTTTCAGTAGACCACACTGCAACTGAAATAGTGTTAAATACTTAATAGCTGTTTAGTGTTTCACTCCCTCAGCTTCAGTCTGCATAGATTCAATAATCAGAAGTAGTCCCTTCCTTATTACACAGTAAAGAATCCTAGTATGTGGCCTCTGTCTGTCTCTCCTAGTTGTTTTTTAATGACCCCTGTGGAAGGTAACCAATAACACCAAAGGAAAAACCGATAAAGGGGAAACATATTATCGCTGAGTCATCTGCCAGGGTGAAACATGCGTTGCTAGAGCCTTTCCCAGGGGGAAGTGTAATGATTTCTGTAGGCGCACAGAATAAACCTGCCCAGCCCAAATATAAATAACAGCCATTAAAGCTTATCCCAGTGAGGAATGCTTTTATGAGAAACCTGAACAATATACAGCATATATACAGGTTATTAGATTTCTCTTGGGGTGAAATATAGTGACAGGCTAGACCCAATATATATAGAGGCTGTTCACAACCGCAGCTAGAGGAGAAAATCTACGATGACTCTAACAACTTACTGAATGTTTGACTTTCAATACATTGCCAGATTGTCTTTTTTTTCTCTATCAATATATTTAGTGCTACAAAAAGTTCAGGACAAATGTAACAGCGCTTATAACATGTATGTGCTTGCACTCTTTGCAAAGAATGCAGTGTTACCTTTGAAGTGACATTTTAAGTGACACGTCGTCTGATCTTTACTTTTGACCCTGGATTTTAATTGGTCTCACTCATCACATCTCCTGCAGCTGTGTCAAAGCCAAGTGCAATGCTGTTTACCCCAAAATAAACTCTAATTACAGCATTCACACATTAGACAGCTTTAATGTCACAGTTACATGTTGGGGCCTCAAAGCAATGGCATGCAGGTTAGATATGGCAGTGTTTTATGTCACTTTATACAACAACAAATTACACCATTTCTAGACATCTTTCATTATGCCTTGGGAAATTCAGTCTCTATTATACATATACATAGATAGAAATAGATTTCTGCATTTACAGTTGGCCCTGAAATAATATTATGAGCTGGATCCTGCAATAAAAAGCCAACAGAGTTTGGCTGGCTTTCCCTTTCATCTGAACAACAAGAAGCAGATAACGTAAATTAGCTCAGGAAAAAAAATTGTAGTTACATAAAATTAAGCTACAAAAAAAGGTTTAAGTTAGGATTTGTTTACCTTTTAATGGTTAATTTTGGTTGACGCAAGCCATCCGTGTTTGTTTGCTTTTCAGACATTTCCATATTGTGTAAAGCCAAGTTGGATATATCAGAGCTTTGGGAAAATCATATCCATCCGCTAGTCAGAGTTACGACTTGGAAGTTGGTTTTATAAGCTGGAAAACAGCAAATATGTTCCTTCCGTGTGACGTGAACACTGCATTAACAGGCTGGCCAACACTGTTATTATGAGACTGCTTTCAAATTTTCTAGCAGCCTACATAATCCTCAAAGGACATAAAAGTTCATCAGCAATGTTATCAATTTGTTTTCTTCTATACGTGTATCCAGGCCAACGCATCAACGCCAAGTAACTTCATATATATTTATCATCCAACGTAAAGACTTATGGCAGTAATTATCTGAAGAATTAACAGAAATACTGACAAGGCACTTATCTGCCACATCTGAGGTACATCTGAATCAACTTTCCCAGATTGAGGTTGGAGGCGTCACTACAGATGAAGTTGAAAGAAGATGACTGCTGAGAAGGACAAAACACAAACACACATACAGTATTTTCCCTCACTATGAAACACAATCACAAATACAATTTTCCCTTTTTGCTCTGGGTCAAGAAATATTTTATAATAAATGTGCAATGACTGAATTTTTTCGGCACCTTAGGGACAGCAGGAAACACATTGTGGACATATCACTGACATATTATCAGCATTAAAGCTGATATAGTGAACTTATAAGCAAACATTAGAATTTGTTGCGAATTGTGTTGTGTTTAAGTCCAATATTCACTCTCCTTTTCGTTCTGTTTTTGGTCTTCACCAACTCCTGAGGGAAATATCTGACTCTGCTGCTAAATGCTCCATTATGTTCACAAGCTAGTCACCAACTGCCTGTCATTTGGTGCTGGGCAGGTAGCGTACAGTGGGGTTTCTATTGCTTTTTTGATGAAAACAGTTGCCTGCTGTGGCAGGAAATTACACTATGAGAGCCGTGAGAATGAATCTAAACGGTAAAGCTTCCAGGTCGTAAAACCAAAACAATATTGTGGAAGATGCTACAAAGCTCCATCTAGCTGAGGGAGACTGAAGAGTCAGAATGACCTATCTGTGGGTTCATCTAGCAACTAGCAACACACATCCACATAGTCATTTCATGCATTGTTGATGTAAAAATATTTATTATAGGGGCTTTAAAGCCAAGTTGGATATAACAGAGCTTTGGGAAAACCCCATCCATTAGTTGAGTTAAAACTTGGATGTTGATTTTAAAAGCTGCAAATCTGCAAATAAGTTCCTTCCATGTGACAAGAACACAGCACTCTTCACATTAATTCAGACCTGCTGCCACAAAGTTAGGCAGTGGCAGGGGATTAACATTAGGTCACTTATGTCAGCTATGGTACCCTGTTATGATACTGTACAGCCCTATTTCGTTAGGTGAACTCTAAGTAAAGTACATACATATAATCGTCATCTAACCTAAAGTGTAATGGTAATAATTATCTTAAATCAAACAGAAATACTGACAAGGCACTTATCTGAGATACATCTGAATCTAGTTTCCCCAGACTGAAGTTGGACGCGTCACTACAGGTGAAGTAGGACGAAGATGACATGACACAATGGAAAGAGACAAAACACAAACACAGAAGCAAAACATTTGTCCTATTTGGTATAGCTGAAGAAATATTTCATATTAATGCTATTGATCAGGATATGTCAAAAGGGGTTGGAAGTGATAAACCATAGACTTCTAATAGCTTCCAAACACCTCACACTGCACACTCACTGAGGGTGAACACAAATACAATACAAAAATAATTCATCCATGTCAACACTGCATCTCTTCTTTTCTGTCCTTTTCTCCCTCTTCTCGCTACACTTTTGCTTATCTGCATAAACCCTGCCAACTCGCCTACATGCAGTGCGCTTTTCAGAATTTTTATTATTTGATTTGTAATTCAGGGAAGAAAAAGAAATAAGTTTGTAGATATACTTTGTAAATGCACGCAGCATCTGTCAGACCACCTGTTGGAGGCTGCCATGCACGGTGTATCATTTTTCATGATGTGCTGTTTCTGTAGAAGTGTGTTCACCGCCTGCCGTCCTGTCAACACTGATCCGTTCTTTCTGTCGTCAGTGTCATCAGTTGTTCCTGTGATGTTGTTGGTACAATACAGGAGCATGTGTATGTGTGTGTGTGTGTGTGTGTGTGTGTGTGTGTGTGTGTGCGCGCTAGTTTTTATGGGAAGGAGAAAAATGCATTCAATCGTGTGTGGTTTGGTCATGAAAGCATGGTAACATTTTTTCTATTTTTTCTTTCAAAACATTCACAAAGAGAGAGAATGTTTTCCTAACGGTGGCTTGAAAGAGTGCGGCCATTTTTAAATGCCTCCTTTAATTGCTATCTTAGTGGTTTTGCACTGGGGGAGGTGAGCGGTCTTCCAGGCATACTGATACATGCCAAAGGCCTGTACCTGTCAGCACTTGAGGAGTGTGTGACATGCATGTGATACCATTCGTGAGAGTGCAGGGATGAGCTATTCACTGTGATCCTGCACCGTGACACTGTGGTAATCCTCAACAATAGGCTCACTCATTAGTTCAACCCACCCACCTGCTTCTCAATAGGACCCTCATTTTCCTGCTTTGTCCTTCTAAATTATAGAGGACTGTCTATTGTCCATGTGTCATGCGTGTGAGTGCGAGGCAGTATAAGTATTAGGTAATGGATAATGGAAAGGTAGGGTGTTCTATGGAAGCAATAGTAAGTTAATGATACTTAACGTGTGGTCACTGAATAATAAAGCAAACTTAATTATAGTACGTTTCCTACATGCATAAGGCTTACCAGATTTAAATACCCATCTAACTTAGTTTTGTGTTGGATTAATTATATAAAAATGTTTGATTATTACATTACAAAGAGCTGCGTGATTTTGCAAAGAAAGACACATACACACAAAGTTTTTTGTCTCTTCACATGTGAAAACTTAATTGATCCCTGAGGGTCAAACTACCCAGCAAAGCATATGAATTAGCTCCACCTTTACCCTCTGCAACATTAAGTGATTTACACATGAATGCATCAATAATTATAATGAAAAAATAAATATGTTATTCTGAAATGGGCTTCATTATAAGTACTTTTTCTTTGGTACTTTAGGTATATTCTGATTCCAATTTGCATTTATACTTAAAGCTACTTTTACTTAAGACCTGAGTACTTCTTCCACCCCAGGTGGAAGTAAAACCAAAAGTGAGTGCACCCAAGATTTCGGTACATTGCGTAACATAGGAAAACTGCACACACAACTACAGTAACCACGGCAGGTCCAAGAGGTTTGTCTGTAAACTGTGATGGATGCTTACAACAGACAGTTTAGCTTTGCCTCTGTGTCCCAGCAATTAACTTGGTAGGTGCAACATTCTTATTATCACGAGGAATGATGGCAATAACTACAAAAGTTATGTCCAGGTTGAAATAAACTAGAGTTATTCTTCATGTTGGCTCATCTGAGAGCTCATCTTTTGCACTTACAATTACATCTGTCTCTAAATGTTCTTCTGTTCATTGGGCTGTGAGCTCTTTAATGTCAGTCTTTCCCTTTGATAATGTCCTTCCCGACATCAGAGGTGGCAGCAGTTAAAAGACTGTGCTGGCCCTCCTAGATGAACACTTGGTCATTAAAATAGGTGAAAACAAGGTCAGTCCACACCTCCATCCGTCCGTGCGCAAAGAGGAACTGACAATTATAGCTTTCAGGGGTCATTTGCTGTTAGTCGCAGACAGAGCCCTGCCTTGTGATCAGCCAAGACGGCTAGAGTGATTCTCTGTACACCAGCTATTTAGGCCATAGCAGATAAAACTGGTTAGACACCCGTGGCCAAAATGGGTCATCACAGATTTCCTTTGACCCACAAGTCAGATAAAGAAACCCATCTTCAGTTTGCCACTACAGGAGACAGATAGGAATAATGACTGTCAAAACTTTAGAGATTTATGTGCAAGTCATTTTTTTTATCAGTGCGCATTGATCAATCTGTTTGTATTTCACTGATACTGTGCATGTTACAAGTTAACACCTATGATGTACTTGCATAATAAACTCAAGAGTTATGCCTACATACCTTATGTGTACCATATGTTTGAGATCCAACACAACCTCGAGTGCTCAGATCACCATTAGTCACCTTTAGCAGTGTTGTGCATTACATCAGCCAAACAAAAAATATATATAAACAGGGGAGCAAGGTAAACAGACTCTGACATCTTCCCAGTGATTAATGTTAAATTAAAAGCTGTATACTTCATTTCAGGAGCAGAAAGAGCCAGCAGGGAAATCACTACCTCTCATTTTCTTTTCCATTTGCAGCGATAATGTCACTTAAGGTTGGGCAGCCAATGCTAAACAGATAGCTTGCATATTGTTTGTATTGCAAAGTAAGTGGAATGATGTAATGCTCTGTGTTCAAGCAAATGGTTTTCATTCTAACCTCTCTCGCCTTCTCGCTCTTTCATATGGAATAAAGATACACAGACCATGCCGGTAACTGGATTGATATGGGATGATTTATCTTAGCATGTTGGGGGATTCACAAAAAAGTAGCCTACAGCTGAGGCTAAAGGGAATGCCGATTGTTTTGCAATATTGGACAAACTGAAAGGTCAAAGGTTATTACTGTTCATCCAATGGGGACTCTAAATGCGCTAATGGAAAAGCTATGGATCATCATTCTCTTGGGACCATGGATGTAAAAATAGAATTTCATGGCAGCCCATATTGTTGAAATATTTTAGTCTGGATCAAAGTGTCTAGGGACTGACTTGTTTTAAGTTTGCATACTTGTTACAGAGCTGCCAACTCTCACACTTTCGTCGTGTGACACGCGGTTTTGCCTGTTTTCACACGCACTCACGCCACACATCCTATTTCTCACGCAAAAAAAATCCGATCTTGGGCCAAGACTGGTTCGTTCCTTTTTAAACTCCCCGACGGTAGATGGCGCTGATGACCGCCACTGAACCCTATGTGCTGCACCCATATATGCTGCACCCCGTTCTATATATACAGTCTATGGCACCCCGAAGTTAGCGACAGAAGAAGAGATACCGAGAAAGACAGCGGGAGAAACTACCTCGAGAAGTCTGATGAGAATCTGAGCTGAGACTACGTATGTAACAATGAAATGTCGTCCAATTGAGTACTCACTCTCTTAAACTTTCAATCTTGAAATAAATTATTTGTTTGTGTTTGTGTTTGTGCGTGTGAACATGATTTAGTGTGGTGAAAGCTGTCATAACAAGCAGCAGGAGACCGTTTTTGGCTGAACATAAATCATGAAGTGCTCTTAAGAATACAATTATTCACAACATAGGCTAGGTTTCAGTTAAGAATTAGATTAATACCATTCTAATCAAAATATCAATCAACCTACAGATACCTAGGTCAAATCTAGAACACATCTTTAGCAGACCACCCAAAAATCCACTAGAATGCAGGAAATCACATCTACTTAATCCAAAATTTCCTGGGGGTGGACTTTCAGCTATGTCTGCTTCTCAGAATGTAACCAATATTGTCCATCTCCAGTAGGCTGCCCCTATCAACAGCTTTGGGCCTCCCCACAAACCACCAGAATGCAGGGTACAACATGGGTACAACATCAAATGAATTCCAATTCTCTGATACCTGAGTCACCAACTTGTGTGGCTGCGTGCGTGGCATAATTTTGGTCACCCCCGACAAAATCTCACTCCAGGTTTTTTTTTTAAAAGTTGGCAGGTATGTTGCTATGCTATTGGCTTTGCACATAGGCAGGCATTTACCGGCCATTACTGTCATCAGAACATCTGCTTTCACTTTGTAGTTCCTTTGAATGAATACCATCCATGTCAACACTGCAGTAACATTTCCAAAGAAAATTCCCCTCCACACCTAAAAAGTGGCAAAGGTAAGTATATTTCCTTGTTGTTCATAGTAGGCTACTTGTTTGCTAACCTAATGACACCAGTGTGTGTCTATGTGTGGTCAAGTAAAGGCTAACTATTAAATAATTTTGGACACTTCCCCTGAGGATAAATTATTCTTTTACTGTAAGTTGCTGGCACTCAATTTACCGTTGCGGTGAAATTAAATTGCCTGTTATTGATGAAGATTACTGGTCTGGAAACTCAGGATATAAAATGTAAATCTAAAAGTCATTTAGATTTTATATCCTGGTCATAGTGTGGTCATAGTTTTACATTCCAGTCCAGCGCTATTGCTGAGTTAAAGCTTGAAGTCTGTCAGGTGCAATTTATTGGACACAAAGATATTTTCATTTATAGTTCAGCTGCAGTTCAGCTTCAATAATCTTTAAGGCCGTATATTTGGGTGATGTTAGCCGTGGTTCACAGACTCTGGTTGGTCTTGTGAGATGATACTCATGTGGCCCGATATTGACACTCCATGTTTTTGGTCTTTTGATGTCTTTGATGTGATTTCTCCTCCAGAGGAAACTGCTGCTCTTCCCTTTCCACCCCAACAGAAGGAGAAAACTGCTCTGAGCTCATCGGTACACACACACACACACACACACACACACACACACACACACACACACACACACACACACACACACACACAACTAACAAACACAGTTATATCCATAACTCCAGCAGTTAGGGCATGAGTTAAAAGGATTTGGTCTCATTAAAAGATTTTGGGGGATATAGAGGAAGAGGGATCAGACTTTATTTGATAGCCTGGGGCTGGGGAGTACTTCAATCACAGAACAATTGCTTTAGAATCACAGCCTTTCACAGTATCAGCTTTCCCCTCCCCTCAGCTGAACTACTGAGGCTCGATGTTTGTTTGTTGTTCGCACTGCTGTTTGTGATTGATGTAGCAGTGTTGTGCTGTGAGGCAATAATCAAATGTTATTTCTCTTAAATTAAAAACACATTTCAAAGCTTCGAAGCACGGAAACTGATATTCTCAATGCAAATGCACATCAGTGAGCTAGCAGCAGTTGTTCAGTTGCACTCACCAACAATGACTGACATCAATCATTTAGTGTTATTATCTAGGATTATAATACTTCTTTTTGCAGCTCTACATAGATTTCAGTTTATTTATATATAAAGGCAGAAAAGTTACATGATAGGGCTTTTATATGAATCATTAATTGATAATATTGTGCCTAGAAAGTTGGGGGAATGATACAAAAAATATCTTGTTATAAAGTAAACAAGGTAAATTAAGTGAAAGTGAAGTGAAAAAAAAATAATTTTGACCCATCTGTGCATCAGTTTACCTCAAGTTTACTGTTTTGATGAATGCTGTAAATGTGAAAGGAAACTTGTGCAGTAACTCATGGTGCATGTTTTAGTTTAGTGGATTAATGATCTTGGGTGAGTACCAGTGTTAAAAACACACAAGCACACAATGTAACTTTTCTTTTTGAATGTGTGAGGCCAATTTTGTGCATGCCCGGACGCAATATGATTAAAAATCTTTGTCTTTAATCAAAACTAAATGTTGTGTTACAGAGCTGTGAATCAGAAGCTGGCCACTACTACCCAGGAACAGTAGAGAAAAGAAAGTCAATGAAAGAGAAAGCTGTACAATGCTTGGCTTTACTTCCAAACAAGCGGGATGCCAAAATAAACAGTCAACCTGAGAATTTGGCCTCAGAACAGCTGACAAGATATGAGCGATACTGGAATGACCCAAGGACTGTGAGAATCCTTCACAGGATGCCTGTAGACAAAAAGTGGGTGTCTCTCTGGGAAATAAGCCAGTGGTTATTATCAGCTTTACTAAAACATAAGAGAGAGAGAGAGAGAGAGAGAGAGAGAGAGAGAGAGAGAGAGAGAGAGAGAGAGAGAGAGAGAGAGAGGTTTGGGGGGATTTTAGATGTTGAATCTATCTTCAGTAATTTAGTACAAAGATCTCCTGGTTAAGTGTAAACTGAGATTAGGTCATGATTGCCCGCCTCTGCAGGGCCCTGTCAGATTTGATCAAGCTGTTCATAAATTGTATTTTGGAACAATTACAAAATCTAAAAGAGGTAAGTGGAGAACATTGTGAGATGATACAGTGCTCAGCATGTCAAGTGTTTTATTTGTTTTTGTATTTGTCCCATTTCCTTCCCAGATTAAAACATTCAAATGTCCCTCTCTGCACCACATCTCCAGTTGTTGATTAGATGAAAGCTTCACTTTTCATCGTTTCACCAGCTGGGAGAGTGGGGTGCAGATGGAAACCAAGTCCTAATACCTTAACGACAAAATAGGTCATTCATCAGTCCACATACCAAAATAAACCACATGAGAATTCCCAGTTGCATTTTTAGGACGATGCAACCAAAAGTACTAGTCTTCATGGTTAAACGAAATCAACATTGGAAACAGGTTTTATGGTTACACCCATTGATCCAATATTCAACATTCATCCTTTTGTTTAGCTGTCATTTTGAGCTGTTTTAAAAACTGACCAATTTGCAGGAGCTTGCCATTCAGGACGTTCATCGTCATTTGAACCCATTTGAACAAAAGATCAGTGCTGCTGAGGGTTATCCATTAATGACAGGGTTGGTGATTTCCTGGCTCCTTGTGTGCTTCAACAAGACACTGAACCCCAAATTACTCCCACTGGCCAGGCATGTGCTTTGCCTGGAATGTCTGCCACCATTGGTATATCCATGGGTAGATGACATAAAACAGCTAAAGGTAAAAATGTGCAGTACATTTACCATTAACTGGTCCAAAGGAGAGATCCCACATGGAGGTATCGCCCCACAACCCCTACAACCAAACAGGCCCCATGACCAGTCAATAGGAGTAGCCGGTGCTGTGGCCAGGATGTGGTCCCAAGATATATCCAGAATAACTTGTATGAATCAGATGATAATGTATTATAATTCTTCAGGACTGCTGGGGCTCAGTAAGAATGTGTATCCAATGCAAGCAGACAAATTACATTTCCTCAGTCAATATTAGATGCATGAGAAATATTTTTGCTTCTATAATAAAAGTTATAATTGAAGATGGTGAAACCACCTGCAGTAAGATGTGTCTATTGCTTTAAAATTGTATTATACCTTACTTACAGAGAAAATCCAAATTATCATGTAAATGAGCATGTCAGGCAGCAAGTAATATAAGAAATCAAAATACAGAAATGTTCTTATTTTATAATATTATGTTTGATTTATTCTCTGCTTGTGTGCCACATAAACTCACTATCAATTATTTCTGGGAGTGAAAAGAGTGAGAGAGGAAGTGAGTTAAAAGCTACTTACATGGCTTGCTCCATTATCAATGGTCAGTGGGTCCCGTTGGAAAGGATCTGAATGCACCACTGCTACCACACACAGGTGTAAAGAGGGATAGTGAAACAAAACCACAAGCCTCTCCCCACATAGACACTCAAATATACCCATGACACACTAATAACCCCTGAGCCCCGTATGAATTTTAATCACAGAAGGATAAAGCAGTGAAGTGCAAATTTAGACACAATACCACAATTACCAGGCTAGCAGCAGATTCAGGGATCCAATTAGTTGCAGAAAGAGCAGTGGAAGAGTGCCCTGTTAGGCCCGGCTTTTGCTGACAAGAGGCGTGTGACAAAGGTCAAAGAATTTGCTATACACTGTCTTTGGTTAATTAATCTGACTGTTTAAAATGTGTGATACAGTCAAATGTTTTTCTCCACTGGTAGCTGTTGCTTATATGTATCTTATAAAAGTACAAGTAATGAATTTTAATGGCAATGAGCTAAGAGTCTAAATACATATGTTTACCGCGAGAAGCCCTGAAACGCTTTAGCTGCCACATGATGGAAACCCTCCCAGCATGACTCATGTATACGCTTAACTTAGTGACATTTAATGAGGAAAAAGCATTTAACACTCACTGGATGCCCTCAAAATGCCATAAAAGAAACTTTGATGTACAAAGTTGTGGGCTATTAAAGTTTTCTTACACAAGGATTCTCATTTAATCACAAATGGACACCCACTTGGTCATGGGTGACTTACATCTGGGTGTTTGGGCAATTTTTTAAAAGACCAATACGCTTAAATTGCAAAACAAAAGGGGAAAAAAAATCCCTCAACTGAAGTAATGATAGTAAATGTAAATATATTGTTTTGTTGTTTGGCTAAAGTGACCATTTACAGGACCAGTGTGTAGGATTGAGTGGCATTTAGCAGTGATGTTTCAGATTGCAATTAACTGAACACTGCTGGCGTCTGTGTTTGACAACCTGGAAATGAAAATGGGCTGTGAAGTGCGACTGGAGAAACTAAGGTTGCAGCGAAAACTTGCAAAGGGCCCTATCTAGAGCCAGTGTTTGGTTTGTCCATTCTGGGCTACTTTAGAAACATGGCTCACAAGATAACAAAAACACAATGATTCCTATATTCAGGTAATTCATTATACACTAACGGAAACATAATATTCCATTTCTACCAATAGATCCTCCTAAAAAAACAAGACTGTGGTAGAAATGTCTTTCTCAGAGAAATGAAATGTATTATTATGAGTCATACATAAGTTATTATAATTTATGTCAAATGTTGTCTCTCAACTTCTTCAAGTGAGACAACTCTGCTATGCTCCAGAATCACTATGCACTACATGGTAATCCTGTGATTGCATGCTAGAAAGCAGAGACGAGTCATGTTGTCTGGAGCACAAAAGGGCATCTGCATTTCATTATACCAAAAGAAGGTATGGAAATCCAATAGCAGTTGTGTCTCTCTGGGGGTGCATGTGGGTGTGTGTGTACATGCACATAAACACCTGGCCCACATTACATTTTTCGTGCTGTTTGCGCTTGTTAAGAAAAACAGCAAACAGTCTGTTGTTTGCCAGTGCGGAAGAGCATTTTCTGTGTGTGTGCACTGCATTCCTGCGTCCCTATTAATGGTTGCTTTTTTTGTCTTTACCCAGTACAGAAGTATGCATCACAGTGGTGCAGTGAAAACCAAATTTATTCATGAAGAACATAATAATGATACAGTAGAAAGGAGAGGAGGTGGGAAATGGGACCTATTCCTGAATAGCGATGGGCTGCTGCATGTCCTTGGTGCCTCCATGGCTCGGACGTGGAGACACAGATGGATACACTCACTCTGAACAGGGTGACTGACAGCTCCTGTCTCTGTCTGCCTTTAATTTACACGCAAGGCTGTCTTGCGCCGATAACCTCAGTGATATAGCTGCTGCGGTGGCAGCAGAGGATAGGGGAGAAGTGTTTAATTGTGATTCATCCGGTGGTCACTCATCAACACTTCAGCTGTAAGAGAACTAGGCCGACTGTGTGCTGATGATAGATCATTGGTAATGAGAGTGTGAGAAGTTCATGTGTCATACAAGTCATCAGCCCCTATTGCACCTCCCTTGAGTTGGTGAATCACCCCGTGTCGAGGGAGATGGAAAAGCAACAGAAGAAAGATCCTCCTATTTAATTTGTGAGCGAGACTGTTGCTTGTAACCTATCAGCTGGTGGAAATGTCTTTCTGAGAGCAGAGTCAGGATGTCAGATGAGCTCAGGAACAACACAACAATGACTCACTGCAATGGGGGCGTCATTTCTGGGAATTTCCTCAGTCGTGGCCCTTCATTCTCCAAAGATGTTTACCTCAATGTTTTTTTTAATTAGGTTTGCGTCATATATTTTCTTGCATTTAAGTGCTGTCCCTCACACCTGATTCTGACCTGCCTATGCTATCCATAGGCTCACAGATGAGATGGAAGAGGTGCTGCTGTGGAGTTGGGGGATGGAGGTAGATGAGGAGGGTGCATGATAAATCGTGTTAGGAGCACACGAGAATGAGAGAGCGGTGACATCGATCACCTATGCTGTGTCATAGCAGCACATTTAATGAGAAAATCTGGGCAGACAAGGGGCGGAGACAGCAGTCTGTCACTGTGGGCGGCTGTCAATCTATTTTAAATTCAGGCACTTAGCAGATGCTCTTGTCCAGAGCAATTCAGCATGAAAAAATTGAAATAGCCTTATCAAATGCTTTTGTTCGTTAGATCAAAGCAGATGTACAGTGTTCTAATCCAACAATACCTTTATCTCAACAAGGAGACATTAGATGGAATTGGAACTGTGACCATGCAACACTGCACTAATGGATTACTGTACATTAGGTACAGTAGGTCAAAGTTAAACTGTTGATCTGTAACTTGTTATGGAAGTTTACAACTTTGTTTAAAATCTGTATGGCTGTCTGTCTGCTTGTCACGTTAGACTTGACAGCTGTGATCACAACTAGAAGGAAGAATGGGACAAACTTATCCAAGATGTAATAAAATGGAATTATACTTAAAAATTATACAAGAAAATAAGGCTGGCAATATTTTATATTTTGTTAATTGTTTGTGCGTCAAACAATCCAGTGAAAAGACCAAAAGCATCAGTAAGGTATTCATCCATTCATCCATCTCTCAGCAACCTGTCTGTTGCACTTAGCCACAGACCATTGGTTCTTATAATAAGGATTTAGATTTGAAAACTGTTCCCAAATATATACTTTAAACAGTGTTGTGCAAGTTCAGACTTTACAAAAGCCAGCTCAAAGTTCAGTCCACACAGATTCACGTTAATTTCTTCCATTTTTTCCCCCCTTGTATGCCTCAGCAGTGCCTAACCTGCTTTGTTAAGAGGGAATAGCCTAGATGGCTGCAAACCGGTAATAAATCTAATGAACGATGGCTTTTTGACCTTCCTCAAAGGATGCAGATCTTCTACAATATAGTCTATTACAAGTTTGTCTTCTTGTTGTTGGGAAACAAAGGTAACCGGTCCTTTACAATATGCTGTGGGTTTAACTCGGGTGGGGGAACTTTGAAGCTGTCGGCTCGTGGTCCTACCCTTGGTTAATGATTTTTTTGTGATCATCATTCACACGCAGATATATGACACAGCACAGCTGGGCACTGTAGTTTTTTTTACAAGAGTAAATAGTGCATTTGTTGGGGACTATTTTCAGCAGCGAATTTGGTGCTCCGAGTATTTACGAAAGCATGACAGTGTAATGTATGGAGCTCCAGAGAGGAATAGTCTGTATAAAGCTTAGGAAACACAGACAATGCTTCTTAGTAGGATCAGTTCATTGCCTCACTTTTGGACTTCCCATGGAATTTGTTGACAAAGAACAATGCAAAATATGAGCAGACTTGCCCTTTATTAAAGTTAGATGCTATTCAGCTTTTTGAGATGATAAGCTGTATGTCTGTAGGGCATTACTGTAATAGCTCACATTATGTTACTTTACATTAAAAATAATTGTAATTTCGGACTTGTGATGGTCTATTTGTGTCTATAGAATCTGTTTCTGTCACTCCAAATTGCGCTAAAATATTTTAATGAGGATGTCAGGGCACCATGGTTTGGCTTTGTCCTTTGTCCTTTGAAGCCGAGCAAAGACTATTACTGTTGAGGGGAATACAAAAAGCCTTGAGACCAATGGACAAGAAGACCTGATGTAATTTAAGCTCAGTGGCCTCAGGGGAATCAGTATATTGAAGAGGTTTTATTAAAACAGAGGGAGCATAAAGAGTAATAGCATATAATGTAGAGCATTTTTGACAATCTTATGTGATTCAGGTAATGGGATCCTGCACACCTGTGTCTGTTGTGCAAGTGGAAAATTAGTTTGGGGGGAGTCATTATAACAAGAGCTGCTCTGTGATTTTGCTGTCATACATGACAGAGATGACATACGAAAAGGGAGCGGTAATTGCATTTTTTTCCCTCCCCTTTCTCTCCCCCAGTTCATATTACAGGAGAAATATGAGAGGGCTGCTTGTGTGAAGGGTCGTCTGTGGCAACTTTGACAGCCAATTTAGTCCTGCAGAAACAGACCTCTCCCTCCAGCAACTGGGGGTTAGAACTGTCACACATGCACCCACATAGAAAAGACCTCTCTCTTCTTTTTTAACCCCATCACCCATCCTTTTCTATCTCCCGTAGTCTTGTCTTGATTAGAGGCAAAGGAGATTTGTCGCTAGAAAGCTCCTGTATACAAAAAAAACCTGGACTGTTTTTTTCTGGGGGGTTTCTTGTGCTCCACAGCTTTATAGAAACTGCACTAGTCTTTCCACTAGAGTGTTTTATTGTTTGAAAAAAAAAAATTCTATTATGGATTTATGAAGATAAAAGAATCTCTGGACCGATCACTGTGGACAGAGACGAATGGTTTCATATTTTGGAATTGGAATACTGTTTTTTATTGGGAGGGGGGCTTTTTTCTTATAATGCTGAAACTGCTGAAGGGCAATAGAATATGGCAAAGGTCTTAAACTTTTCCCAGTTAAAACGCAGTTTGACTGTCCTCCTTGTTTTGCTGAAAAGGGCCAATATAAATCCTCTCCACTCTGATGTCAGATGATTTAAATTATATTCCTTATGTGGTAATACTTTCTCTTTGTGCTGTTCCTGTATAGATTTTCAGTTAGTCCTTGAAGGACTTTTTGTAAATAAGTATATTATATGTTTTGCCTGAGAGTTAGATGAGAAGATTTTTGCCACTCTCATGTCTGTGCATAAACTACAGGAGCTAGAGCAAAGAGTCAATTATCTTAGCTTAGCATAAAGACTGGACTGGATTATCTTGTTTGTTTTATAAGGTTGTGTACACATTAAACAAAGATGTAACAGAGTTCATTTCATTTAATTAGTGAGCTTTAGAGGTGCTGGTAGTGCTATTTTAAGACTTTAAGAGAGCCAGGCTATCCGTTTGCCCCTGATTCCAGTCTCAAGTCACTATGCTATGCTCCGGTTTCGTTGCACTGTCAAGACAGTGGCATCAACCTTCTCATTAAGCAAGAGACCAAATAAGCGCATTTCCCAAAATGTCAAACTACTCCTTTAAAAGTGAAAACCGAGGAGACTTATCCTGTGTAGCTTTTCATTGCCCTTCTGGAGAGGTTGCATAAATGTATGAGGGATGAGATGGAGATATTTTGCCTCAGCTGGATACAATGATGCATTAGAAGTATAAGTCACTGATTTAGAGATAAATCCCTTCCATTTGCTGAGCACTGGCAACGCGATGAGATATGGTCATAAGTTTATCGTGCTTCGTGGCGGAGTGTTTGTGCCCACTTCAGCTGCTGTAAATCAACAAGGAGGTTAGAAAAATCACAGCACAGCATCAGATAGCTACCAGTCCTTGGCTAACCTTCACTCTGAGTGTGTGGGTGCGTGTGTGTGTGTGTGTGTTTATGTGTGTGCATGGCAGAGAAGGTCTTTATATTCTATGCGTAGCCATACATTAATGTACAAGATGGGAAATTAATATAAAGCTATAGATATTACACTGTCACGCTCATTTTAACCCCAAACAAGTGAGGCATCATCACTGACAGTCACCTCTCCAGGTGCGCATGCTATGTAATACATTAATTTACTGCAACACACACTCACTGCTACAGGTCAAAGGTGAATGAAATTGCATGTTGCCCCGCTCTCAAAGGCACCACTTAACTCATTTAGCCTTTTCAGAGCTGGTACATATGACTGCAGCTGCATACTTACATGCAAATCAGCAAAGATTGCTGACAAACATACATACACAGACCGATACTGGCACAGATACACACAAACACACACAGACACACACAGACACACACACAAAGTCATACAGTATACCTGGGTTTGGCTTTACTTTTAAAGAATGCCTTTGTTTTCTGATGAAAAGAAGCACAAATCCATGTAGCACACGAACAATAGCAGCATCAAACATAGTGTATGATTAACAAACACTCAGTACAATACACAAGTTGCATTTAAATCCCTACTAACACAAGTTTGAGGTCAGGAGTCAATACACAGGAAGCTAGATCTGGTTTGTGTAACAACACTGCACTAAGCTCACCGGAGCTTTGCTGATCTGCAACTGATCATGTAAACCTTGTGCTTGAGAAGAAAGCACAGCTCTCAGTGGTTGACTGTAATACTCTTTTCTCCTTAAAGTGTATAACAATACACCTGACTATTGAATAAAATATATAAGGCTTTCTTATTAATCTTGCAGGCTCATCGCTCTTAGGAGAAGTTAGAAACTTGGCTGTGTGTGGCGTTTCTCAACTAACCCCTGCAGTGCTGTCCATTTTAGGAAGGGTTGAAAGGAAAGTCAAACCTGTTGGGTTGGCACACAGGTGGGGACTGCAGCCCAGGGCTCTCTGCCCTAAGCAGGAATGTACCTGAACTGTAACTGAGTAGCTCAAATATAATGGCCTGCTTCTGATATCTATTGATATACAACAGATGTGCCAATAGAAGCATATTTTATTTGCTTCTCCCATGTTTTCTTGTTGTGTCAGGATATTTTCCCAGAGAGAGAGGAACCTAAAACTATTTTACAGATGCTTCCGGTGCTCATTATGTTCCCAGAGAATTAAGAGTATTGGGGAAAACCAACAGTCTGTTGCACCAGCTGATCGGAAGTTTGACAATAAGTTTGAGTTTAAAGTGGTGAGACTACACACCCACTGTTAGTTTCACGCTAAACTTTTTGAAGACTATAAGTCTAAACAAATGTTTAAATTTACTGTAACAGTTCACTCCATAAGTATAATATATGTGACTTAGGAATGACTTACCTATTTAGAATAGTTAGTCTCTCACAAACAAAACCAGTGTTTCACAACGCAGCAACAAGAACAGCAGGTCATTGCATTGTTCAACAGACTTTGAATAAACAAGAATTGAGTTGTTCAATTTCCCTCATGTATTAAATAATAATGGAACAATACAACATACTGTTACACCCTGACATATGTATAGTTCTGCAGCTTCTCAAAAGCCATACAAAAGAAAGCTGTGCAATTACAAAGGGGAAGGTAGAGCAGATAATTAGTAGGCATTCAGCAGAAACAGGTTTTGTTATTGTCAGAGCTTGAATGTTCATTATCTGCTGTGAAATAAAATAAAAACAGTCACCTGTCAGTATGACTGCACAAAGTAATTCTGGCTCCTGTTATTGTTTGGAGAAATTGCATGAATCCAAAGGCACAAGCAGCAGCCGCATATTCAAATTAGCTCAATCAAACAACAATAACCACCCACACAGGTCTGCAGTACAAGAACGGCCTGAGAGGGAGAGAGAATACGTGTTTGCTTTGGGTATTTGTAAAATCTCTCTATTTTTTTATTTTTTAATTATAATTGCTTCTGAGAAAGAAAGAAAGCAGTGCTTGTACATTATGGGACTTTGTTGGCCAGAGGGTGGTTAAATGGACAAAATTATGCTTTTAGAAAAATCCTTTCGGTTTTCAGAAAACCTACAGCTGCGGCTCTCTGAGAGACAACTATCACGACAGAGCAGAGGTGCCACTGCAGTAGTTCAAGCTATTATCAACCTCCACAGCACAGCTCGGAGCATCTGAGACTCTCAGTAATGGTAGGGATGAGAGATTTATCTGTTTAATTCTACTTTTGTATTGGCTCCTGACAACTCTGATTCTGCCATATGGCCAGAGGTCTTGGAAAGCACAAAAAATGATCTTCTCATTTTCTTCTGAAGGTTGTTCCACATGCAACAGGCTGCAGTGTGGTTTCTTTTATTTATCATGGTTGTCACTGTGATTCGCGAAAAAAACAGCTTAAGTGCAGTTCACACAAGGAATGGATTTCAAAATGAGTGCTATGAAAATGCCTGAATTAAGCTCCATTGGAATAGCATATATAAATTCTCTCAGCCACTGCATTTATAGAAATCCATGTAAGAAATACAGATTTCATTCTTTAAGTCCTTATTAGAAATTCAGTTTCCAATTTCATAAAACAAGTTAACTTTGATGTGAGGTGTTAGGGCTGTCATGTTTACTCTATATGAGTAGAAGCTAGTCAAACACATTTATATGAAACATATGCATAATATGAACCACAAGCCCTTTAATTAATGATGTTTTTTTTTTTTACATTCACACTCTCTAAAACTGATCTAATCCATGACTTCATTATCAGGAATCCAGTAATAAGGGCGGATGGTGCAGTGAGGTAATTTGCTGCAATATGGCTTTTATTTGCTGCTGAATTATTAACAGCACACTGTCAACCATGAGACTGTCACACTTGTACAAGAGATCGAAGAAAAAACTGTAGAGCTCGAAATGACAGGTCAGCTCATGATGTCACCAGATCTGTCAGCTCTCATAGGGTGACTCAGTCAGGCTTGCCAGCAGTCGAAGCTGCATCAGTAAATGAATCATACTCCGAGCTTATTTCACTCTTTGGAATCTCAGAAAGTCTCATGAAGTATGGATGGATGACAGTATTTCCACATCAGCGGGCACTGGCTTCAGTGTCAGGGGAACTTGTAAAATCCAGGGTCAGAGATTGAGCTTGTTATGATAAGACCATAGTGAGCAGTGTAATGGATTGTCATTCAAAAGCAAGAGGAGGGAGAGTGGTGAGACCTCCCACATAAGGGAGCTCAGACAGACAGTACGATACACAGAGTAAGAGGATGACCTTTTTCAGAGTTGATGTCCAGAGCGAGCGAAGGAGTCAGATAGTTCTAAGTAACCTTCACGCTGTGCCGCGCTTTTTTCATCTCTCTTTATCGCTGTCTTTGTCTGTCTTTGTCTGGGGTTTCATTGCCGACGTTGGGTCAGTCAGAGGAACAGGCCAGGTCACCTTCTTTGTTTGACAGGTAAGATGAATAAATCCATCCAGTGGAGAAACCTTCCCACTCAAATCCTGGCAGTTTGTGGAAGAAAGGCTTCAGGGACCTGCAGCTATTTTTACTCTAAAAATAACAACATCTCACTGGGCAAAGGGGCACTGCACAAGGGGTCCATTTTTTAACTATTTCCAAAAATAAAAAAAATCAAACCCCATAGATGTTTTTTTAACTATTGGGTATTCTCTCAAATTTCAGTTATCGTTAGTCATTGTTTGGTAACAAAAATACATAATACACAAATTATGCTCTGATCATATCATGGAATGGAAGAAAGCAAAGATTTCTTGCGAGTATGTCGCCTGCTTATTGTATACTTATAGTTTTCATTCATTACTAGCTTTTCATTCATTATTGGCTCTTCCAGCAAGTCCTCAAATGAAACAACAAAACGCAATGTTTGTATTTGCCCTCCAGAATAACACATATGAGCATTTTGTGACATTATGGCAGAATAAGCAGGACATGCATAATTTGTCATTGCCAGAGTCAGAAAATTTGAGTTAAAAGAAACCGATGTTGACGGTCGGTAGGAAACGGGAGATGAACTGTGATCTTCCATGTCAAAGCCTTCCATTTTCAGAAACATCTGAGCTTCCAGGTCATAATTACATCTTGTAAAGCATCCGATCTATATTCCCATTTCAGTCAGCCCTCCGTATCCATCTCCTTCCATCTCAAAAGAGGAAGGCACACCACACTGTTTTAGTTCCGAATACAGTCAGTGTTAACTAGGGTCTCACCCTCCTGACCTCCAGGGCCACCGAGAAGTGGTTGTATGTGCAACAGCTATTTATCAGTCTCCCCTCTCACCCCTGTTGCTGTGCACTCACAAGCTGGTACCATCCACCAGGCTGGGATTCTTTGTTTGTATCAGCAAATGTAATTCATTTCAGGAGGCAGACGGTGCACTGTGTGGGGGAGAGGCAGCTTATTGGGCCTGATGGATGGAGGGCCACGGGACGCTGACAGGGCGGCAGCCTTGGTATGAAAGAACAGATGAACCTCAAACATCTCATACTGGCTTACTATTCATAATTATTTTGAACTTAATTATTATCTGGTTTTACAATTCTGACGTTAAGGTGTTTGTGAAGATTCAAACCTTTTTAAAAAAGTTTTTAATGTTGTATGTATTGAATTCATGAAACTGCCCAAGAGGAACATCAAATCAATAAACGTCTGCAAAAATACAAATTACAGTATTGTAGTTGTTCAGCTCTGCTGCTCAACACTCGCACAATGTTTACAAGAGAACATCCACTTAACTCGCTTTTTCTTCACTTTTGGAGTAATGATTTTCTGTGATGAATGAGCTCAGTGCACAAAGACTGAAATAATGAAGGAGGCACATTGAACACGCTGTACACTTGGCAACATAAATGCATATTAAATCCTCTTTGCTCTCGCTGAATGCATTAAACATCTTCTCCATGATGCTACATGCTAGTTAGATCACTGGTTGCTAAAACTTTAAACCCCCTTTCTGAATCAACTTCTTACCTTCCTGATAGGATCGTACATGAGCACACTGTTTTCTGCCAAAGTTAGAACAGCTTTTGTTATTTCACTGTTTTTATTTCTTTCCTCAATGCCCCTCTCACAGGTTGGAAGAGGACGGGGCAGAGTTGGAAAAAGGTGATGTCACATACTTTCATCCATCAATCAGGATTTGATCAGAATCTGGTGAGCTGTTTGTTTGCACTCCAGATAAAGTACTTTTCAATTACCTAAAGATGTTTTTCAAGCTTTACTGCTTATTTAGCCATGAAATTGTAATGTTACAGATAAATACTTAAAGGTCCAGTGTGTCATATCTAGGACAATCTGTTTGCAGAAATGGAATATGCAAAACTGTTTTCATTAGTGTATAACTCAAGATGAAAATTGTTGTGTTTTTGTTATGTTATTATTTATATCTACTAATGCCACAGGTCACCTTCCACGGAGGCCACCATGTTGAACCATCATGTTTCTACATTTTCCCTTTAAGATTTGATAAGTTTTGAACTTTAAATTCTGTGTGTGCTACTTTTCGGCCTGATATTTCACTGTGAAAATTGTCTCCCATTTGTTGTCAATCTTTGCAGCAGCATGAGGCAGCCTGCAGTTATACCCTGGGGACTATTTTCGACCAAATACGCTAGAATAGAAGGAGCCCCATGATCTAAGTTAATGACCTAAAATTAGGAAATAAAAATGTCTTTTGCACTTTCCTGTCTATTTTTTCATTTGTTCTTGGAACAGTTCCTGCAATGGAGAATAACACATAGGCTGTAGGCTATACTCAAAGGCCCAAACACTCAAAGGTCAGAACATGGAAGAACAACAAATTGGGACTTCTGTCACAGTACAGTATGCTGCGAACTATTCACACATAGACACAACAGAGACAGTTTGATTTATAAACAGGAAGTTGTTGGTGCTATGACAGCTATAGCTCTGTGTTGTTGTTCTGACTTTAATGATGAAGCATTACTGTTTCACTGTAGTTATGGTGGTTTATTTGATCTAGCTAGCTAATTACAGAATCCAGACAGCTTCATTGTAATTTGTGCAGAATTATGTTTTTCTAACACTTTATCTTCATCTTCTTCCACTCAGCAACTTTCAACAACACGCAGGTAGTTTCAGCATGCAATCGCCTACTGTCTGTGTTTTCCTGTGTCTGCTCGTATGATCACAGTATTGGAAACTGTTTACAGATACAAATCTGTTGCCAAACAACAGTAATGAAGTATATGGCCCAACCTCAGTCTTAACCAATGAAGTGACAAAACCTTTAATCAAATCATTAACCTAAGCAAAGTTGTTTTCATTGCCTTCACCTAATTGCTCACCTTCAAATCTGTCTTTTCCTTTTTCTTTCTTCGTGGTATCTATTTGTGTGAATTAAATAAATAAAATAAAAAAGATATTTTGGAGAGGTGCTGCAGAGTTTTTGGCATTTCAAGCCAAACCCATTGGGCTCTTTGTAAAGAGAACAGATTGATGGTGCCTTTCAAGTCGAGGTAATTACATTTTTCCACAAACACACCATCCTCTCGATAAGCATAAGTGATGAAGGAAGTCACTGATGTGTCTGTTGATTGGGTTCAAATCAAACAGCCTTTCATGATGCTTCTAGCTGTGTTTGGGTTTGCTGCTTGTGTCTGTGTGCATAATATCGTGCGCCTCATTGACTTGAGCGAAGCTAATAAAGTAACTGTAAAGACTGTATAAATGCTTACTGAGACTCGTCTTATTATGAGAACCTGTCTGTTTGTGTGTTAATTAAAGTGTATGACTATATGTGCCATCTGCGAGTTGCAGAACAATGTAAAGAGCATGACGGCTTTGTGCATGCTTCTCTGTAATCCTCATGTCAAAAATAAGCACCGTATATGAATATGTAATGTTGTCAGCTATGTTCATTTTAACATGTAAAAAATAAAAAATACTGACTTAATTCCAGCCCACTATCCTCGGAATTAGGTTCATATTGGAATTGTTCAGTTGTGTACCTCATGATTTTCATGCAATGTCAATATTCAGTACAACTGCAGGAAATGTAAGCTGTATTCTCATATGACCTCCGGAGAGTCAGGTCTGGACATTGTCAGGAGTTGCCTACACAACAGGAGTTTGTCCGTGACAGACCGGTTCTCACGTACTGGAATTACTCCGTTTGGTTTAAGTGAGACGTCCATGCAACGTCATCAATATGCCCACTTGCTCTCTGTGAATTCTCCGGACAATGTCTATGTTTTTTTCACACATGGGCTCAATTGGACATTACCCAGACTTTGTACTAGGGAGCTGGCAGAGTTATTTTAATGTCTGTTCTAACTGATTCAGACATTTGCATTCACACATACAGCTTGTCCGGGTAATGTCCAGAAAAGTAAGCACAAAGACTGAATACAGGAGAAAACTGCTTGCCCAGCTCTGTTTGACGGTAACAAAATCCGCCTACCAGCTGAAACTAAAGCTCACTAATTAGCATGTTATATATCATCTGATTAATCTGTACAAAACCCAAAAAGTAAAAAATATTGTTTTACAGTGAATTATATGCCAGACTCTGTCTTGGCTAATATAACCCACCATTAAAACTACAAAATGTTTTTACTCTTTGTTTTTTTCTTCTCTCTCTCTCTCTCTCTCTCTCTCTCTCTCTCTCTTCTCTTTCAATTTTTTCATGTTAACTTATTATTTATTTTATGTTAAACTAGCCAACAGTTTTCTAGCTTCTCACCAAACACCATCAAAACAAGGTTTCTCCTGAAATATCAAACTTTTGCTCTAACCATACAGCAGTTTTCAGATATTATAGAAAGTGAGAATTTGAAAAACATTCACATTGATTATCCTGGGTTTTGCAGAATCATCAAATATCAGCGTTCTCATTTGACTGTTTTAATTTCACAGTATATACAGTACATGGCCATACCACAGTGTTATCATACGTCTTTGCATGTGCATGTTGCCGTGTGCATACTTGTGTCTGCCCTTGAGTGTGCTCGTAAACTGCTTCACTCTGACTAACAGCTTATCGTGACCTTGCAGTCTCTTGGCAGCAGGTTGAGTAAGTGCTTCATTATGAAAACCAGCAGCAGCAGGTCCCTCAGTGTTACGCACACTGTCCACCCAGGAGTCTAAATCACCTGGTCGTATAGGGAAAGCATTTAAGCCGTCTTTAATAATGATTAATACACCTCCACCACAACACAAAATAGGTCTCCAAACACCATCATCCATCACCAATATGAAACTCCATTCTCTATAACGCTTAAATTATATTCATTAGTGAAGCCTGCGGCACAGCGGCTGCTCGGGAGGTGGCCTGGCCAGTGGTAATTGTTCTTATATCAATCTTATATGTGTTTGGAAAATAAAACAAAATAAATTAGGAAAAATGAGAGTGGGAGCTGGTTTCACTACAAATCCAGTAAACAGTTTTATTGAGCAGGAGAGCACCCATAATACCCTTTCAACACTAAAAGACTCATGTTTCCCAACACAAAGCTGATCCATGTGAGGGACCCTTTTACACAATATCTGAAGACCAGTGATATCACAGTCATATCATCAGTGGTCAGCCAGTAATCTGACCTTTTTTTTTTTTTTTTTTTTACAAGACATTCCATTTTAATGTTCATGTCTGACCTTGAATTAATTCTGTATGCACTATGATTTTAAAGTCCATCATTGATCACCCACAATACCTGTGGCTACATTTCCCTTGAAGTGGTGAATTTGTAAATAATAAACAGTCAATATAGGGTTAGGGGAGGAATGCTACCTGATTATTTGCAATCAATCTCTCATTATATGCACACACACACACACACACCCACAAATGTGTATGGAAAGACACATGCACACTATCTTTCATCCATCCACATGTGTTTTATTCGTGGGATGTACTGGCTCACTTTGAAACAAGGATTTGTAACACCTGGAGTCTCTCAAATCAGAACCTGGTGTGATGTGCTGGTGATTGTGCTAAATATGCAGTGAAAATGGCTCTGTAAACACCAAACAGCAGTGTGCTGCTGATAGTAAAAGGAGGAAAAGTGAAAACAAAGGAGTAAAGTCTAATAAAGTTAGGGTTAAAAATGTTATTTAGGAAGTACTTGTACTTCACCTTTATGCCAATAATTAGAAATGTTTGGATATTAAAGACATAATCTTCTTTCAGTCTCTGCTAGCGTTATGAATAGATTTACTATTGCTGAACAAACAAAGAAAAGATTGAATAATACAGATGCTGAAAGGTGTACAATGTTTGGATCTCTGGAAAGTGAGGTCCAAAAATACAACTGTAATTACCCCATATCGCCAAATGTGCATAGGAGTATGATCTTTAAGTATAAGAGCCAGGAGGCAATTAGCTTCAGTTAGCATTAAGACTGAAAGCAGGGGGAAACAGTTAGCCAGTAAAAATCACAATTTTGGGTTTTTGGTTACAGTGACTTCCTGCAGTCTTGTCAACACCCTGACTTGTAGTTCAGCAAGAAATAGTTACAGCATGTGACATTTTACATTTCTCTATGTGCAGATTAAACTAATGGAACTTGTGGTGGTAGAAATATTTTGGAACTTTGGAAAGAGCCTGGCTAACTAAGTTTCCTTGCACTAACTATCACAGACTTTCTCATCTGAATCGCAGGAGACGGGCTAAAATGTCTCTTTTTTGTGATATGGGCAGGTGTTTATATGTGTTTGTGCACTGAAGACATTTTTGCATTTTTAAACATCTTGTTTTCCAACATTTCATGAAATGTTCAGACATACCACCAGCCCTGTTCAATCAAACACACCCTCTCATAGCTGTTATGGGAATCACTTTGTGCTGGTTTAACAGAGCCTGGCTAAATATCACACCCACGTTCTGAATTCCTTAACTTCATCCTGAAACGAGTTGGAGGCACATGATAATGATCCAGCACAGACAGCGGTACAAACACCACAGATGTGCAGAGCGACTAGAAATGGAGTGCACACAAAGCCAACACTTTTCACAAAACTGCTGAGGAAGCCAGGAATATCTCCCCAGCAGCTTTTGATGGTGTTGTTCTCCTCTTCCTTTATCCCTCCTTATAATCCACCCTGAGAATTTCTGAGAGGTGTTTGGGTAAATTGCCACAGCTGTGTCGCCATTAGCCCTGGGTGGTTCGACACCTCCATCAGACCTACAAACACTGGCCAGCACACACAAACACAACACACTACATTCACTTTCTTCCTCTGTCTCTTCCCGGGGCACACACAGACAAACACAATCCAGGATGTCAGCAGCAGACAAACAGTCAAAGACACTTGTAAGAACATGTGTATAAACATGCAAACGCACACAGATACACACTCTCGCAGTTTGGCCCCTCAGGAATGTCTCAGGCTTGTGGGGTTTGACACCTCTTCCCTACTTTTTGCAGTCTGTCCTCCACGTATCCGCACATAGTTAGGTCTTCTGAGAAGCCTTAATTGTTAAATAATACATTCAAAATGAGTAGAAGTGTCTGTTTTGTCTTGGGTTCGCCATGTTGTCAGTTTCATTTTGAAATCACTGAAATGCATACAAAATTGATTTTTAGAAATTCTCCTTTGTGTTTGTTCACTTTCTGTAACTCATTCAAGCTGCGTTGTGGTCAGCCCAACTAGTCAGGCATTTTCTGCTTTGTGCCAGGAAACCATAAAAAGTATTTTCATGTACCATTTAATGCAGCTCCCTGTAACAGGCCTGTTGCTGTGGCCCATAAAGGCAGCAAACGGTCCTCCCTGTCATTACTGCAGACGTGTTATGTGACGTTCCCCTGACGTAAACATGGGAGTGTCTATGTTGGAGTGATGAAAACCCTCATCATCTGACCAACAAGAAGGGATAATGTTTAAGCTGCTGTTGCCATGGGAACAAACATTTTGAGTAGCAGCCACATGGTTTTGTCTCCTCACTGTGGGAAAAGGATGCAAGTTTTAGACTAGGAGACAAACACACTTATGCTAATGAGGGACACACATCTGTACGCACACAGATGTGTATCTGTCCTGATATTATCATCATTTGATGCTGGTCCAGCATCTTATTTAGCTGATCAGCCCTCCGACTTGTCAGCAAAAATGCTGCTGAAAGGAAATATTGATTTAGAAATAAACTAGGGGAAGCATCATTGTGTTTGAATTGCAAATGCCAAGCAACATTTTATGACTCAATATGCAACATACGAACAAGAGTCTCAATCTATCTGCTCTCTGCCGCTGTGCATCTTACACTCAGAGAGGGAATTAGCTTGGAGGTGGTTGCAGTTTCTAATGAGAGAGTAAATTACAGGGTGCTGGTAATAAGGCACAAACTCAATGCATAGTCTAAATAAGATTGAGCACCGATTCAATTACCATAATAACTAGTCACATGACTTATGTTGACCTACGTGCTTCAATGGATGCATTGGATTACTAAAGTTATGAAGTCTATGTTTGAACACTGACAGTGGATTATGATTTAAACCATACCCATTTATCAATTTGTGCCAATTGGCCGTGGTCTCATCTACGCTAATGCAGATATATTTGAAAACACATGTTCTTTCTTTCCAGTTTGAAATGTCATGCCCACAAAGCTGGCATTTTCCATTCCTGTAAAGAAAGCTTTTTGAAAATGCTCCAAGAGACGATCAATTTGAAAACGCTGCTCTCACGGTGTCGCATTTTGAAAACACTGAATTATGATTGCCAATCTTCACAGACACTGTAGCCATAGCAGCAACATTAAAAAGCCAATTTTCTATCATATCTTTATGTTCATGCTGTCAGACGATATAGCACATTTATCGACCGAGACTCTCGGTGCAGGTGCCCCAAGAGTTACTGTTAGCCTCGGTTAGCAGGAAGCATTTACGACCCACAGTCAGATGATTATTTAGTGTTTGTGGAGGTGTTTAAAAACAGAAACTTATAGATGTGTCAGTGACACCATCTATGGTGGGGTTTCAACATTATTAAAACACAAAAAGTGATGAAAGAGAAGAAGAAGAAAAGAGAGAGTCAGAGGCCGGATTCAATCCCACTGCATGCACAATGTTGTTTGCCGGAGAAGAGGAGATTTGACTGTTTGTCTTTTGACCTTTTAGTGTGCACGTTGAACTTTAAGAAATCAATCTGAAGGCCATGAAGTGTGGGCAGAACCTTGTTTCAAATGTATCCGGATTAGTATGGACATGACTTATATAGGTTGCCACTGTGTAGTATGAAAAACAACCTCCACAGAGAGAGATAATCCCTCACAATAAACACAGAGCCTTAATTGGGTTTTCTATTTTTATTATTTCATGGTACCTAAACTGTTTTCATGTCGCTGCACACAAATACGTTACGCTCTGTTTACTGTCGATCACCTGGCGCTCACGGAAAATAATCCCTCACAACACCTGACAAACAGACGCATAGAAATAATATGATAACATATCATTATAAATGTACTCATGAGTGTCAGTTTATCTGAATGTAGTCACTCCAATATTAGACTTAACTTTTTTCCCACCACATTAGCTGTTGGAGGTACAGATAAGCGTGATGTTCACACAGAGTGGGAATATGCTGCTCCTCACTGGGTGGGAACTGAAAGTGGAAAAGACAACAAAATCAAGGATCCCTCTCTGACCTCCCAAGCAGTGCAGGTCACCGCTAGCAGCTGTTTATTGATGTGAGATTACTGGCGGAGACATTTGAGCCCATTTTTCCTCAACATAATTTAAAAGCATCACGAACATCCCATATGGAACCAGTATGTGCTAACAGAAACAAACATAGGCTTGGTCTTTATCCCACAGTACCCAAATACACAAATCCTGTCCAGACATACAAGTGTTTGTACTTTGTTCCATGAATTAAACATCAGTAACATGCATCCAGCAAGTTACCTGCATGTGTCTGTATTAGCTATTTCACTGCTGATTGACACTTTTCATATTACTTTTGGACAAAATCTGACTACGGTCTCTTCAACTGAGTGTCGTGCTGTGCCAGTAAAGTCTCTGCAAGTGTTTTCAAAGGATCAGTCAGAGAATTTGCCTGTCTCAGTTCATAATCACCATGGAAATGAGTTGAGGACCTGTCATTTCCTACTTTCATGTTTCCATAAACGTGGTGTGACAGAGGACAAATAAATTATCTCACCACACATATGTCCAACTACTTCTCCACACTCTTTCTCAAAGGTTTTGGCTCCTCACATCATGATTCACCGCTGTGAAAGTGATTGAAACTGCTGAAGTAGTTTATTAAAGGGAAATAGGAATGCAATTTGAGGATTGAAGCAAAAACACTTACCCCCTATAGTGTTACAGACTTTTCTAATATGAAATGTCCAGCAGCAATACTACTAGACGTTTAATAATGTTCAGCAGCAAAACTCCACTAGTGCAAATTATTTAGGAACATTACTTTATTAAAACAAAGAGCTCTGGCTCCCTCAGGCCAATTACTTTTAGAACTGGCGAGGAGTTTCCAAGTGTTTAATTAATCACAGCAAAAGCAGTGTTCAGCAAAAGCAATTTATTTTTTGTTGAGACTGATACTAACTTATTTGGTGCAGTGTAAATAAAACACTATTATTTACACCTCCAGTGGCTTAGGGGCCTTCATTTATTAAAATGTATATGCTATTTTACCCAATCTCAATCTCAATAATGGACAAAATGTTATTTAAATTAATACATTAGCGTGGTCTTAATGTTAAAGGACTATGAGATGCCAAGTTTGTGAAATTATTTTAAAAGTGTGTGTAGATAATGACAATAGACAGTGAATTATGGATGGATAATAAGACTGATGTGTCAAGGCAGTTAACACCCAAACTATTAGTCAGTGAATCCCTCTGAGTAGACCTGGTCTTCATAGATTTCTCTCATGCATAATACACAAACAAAAGGTCCAGTTAACGTATACATGGTAAAGTTTTGTAAAAGAACTTCATTTTTTCTTCCATTTGGAATCAGGCAGCTACTTTCAGTGCATGCTGATCCATCTTTCTTCAATGTTTTCAAATGAACCGTTTATCCTGTACTGTCTTTCACATTGATGTCTATAAAACTGACCCTTCATGTAACCTTGACTAACACACCATTCTTTGGATAACATATTTAACTATCTAACTTTCAGCAGGAATTCAAAGAAACATTGCGTCTTCAGACAATTATTGTACCAGATGCTTTGTACTGATTCATAAGGCTGTAAATCTCCAGGTTACCTTGTACTCTTTCAAAGTAATAGGGGTGTAAACGAATATGAATACATTATTCAAATATGCACCGATAATGTGTTCCCTAATAGCCAGACGTTTTCTCTTTTATATAACCAACTTTTATTTTGATCTATATCTCCACCCACTGCATGCATAAACTCCTTTTTAGAAAAGTATGCCCCATAACCCAATGACCTATTATGGCCTCAATAGCTGTCTCATTTTTTATCATAGACACAAGATGAACAGTTTTGTTCATTTTGGCTTACTCCCATTATATAAAAAATGAAAGAAATGATGTATGGCTCAATTCATTTCTGACTTGAATATTTCCATTAACCTTTTGTTCTACTTCCACTATTAATTTCCACATGGACCATTAACACTAACACAGCTTTTTATCCAGACTCAGTTTACACTGCCTTTTTTTCTTCTCTTTTTTGAAAGTTCAAATACAAATCATGTTTAATTATTAGATTGATTTGTGTACATAGTACATCAAATATAGTGTTATTTTAATGAAGTTTGAATGGCAGAAAACAATTAAATGCAGAAAATTGAAACTTCTGGTGTAAATCCAAATCCAAAAATGAATACAGATATTTCTATGACATAGACAGATACGATACCGATAGTATCTTTACGTTACATCCCTACTAAGCAACAGCTATAATGTATAAACTTTAGACAGGTACTTGTATGTCAGATGATAAAAAATACTGTAGTTCAACAAACATGGAGGTAGAATACTTAAAACTATAATATCACAGGTCTATTAAAGGCTTTAATAATTAGCTTTTTTGTAACTGTCTTCCTATAAGCTCTGAGCTATTCAAATATGCTTGAGCAAGGAGGTTGAAAAATAGTTTTCCATCTAGATCTTGAATAAAGTATATTAGAAAGAGATCAATATCCCAATAAGTGACTCCTGGGTTTACTGGGGTCACTTGGCTGGCCCTTTAGGAACACTCTGGGCCCAATAACGCTGTATGGGATTGTTTATACCATGCTTGGTGACCCTGGTTTAGATTTGTGTTGTTGCTGCGTACACCAGCTAAAACTGCAGGTCAAAATGCTGTACTGCTGCAAGTACGAGTGGACAGAGGTCCAATTTCATGCTGGCAAAATTAAATCTTCAGTGCAGAACGGCTCCCAACCCCTGAGAGACGAGATGGGACGGAGGAAAGATCCTGCTCCAAACTGCAATAAAAGCTAGTTTTCATTTAGTGGGATGTGAGGAGCTGCTCATGTGTATGACCGGTTCATTATTCACAATTAACAACACGGCAGCCATTTATGTGAATTTTATACACTCATAACTTTTGGATTCTGTTTCGTGCTTCTAATGCAGATTTTTACCTCCAGTTGGCTGAATAGCTTTGCTGGTTTTGACCATTTCCAGCCTTCGCAGTCCCATATTTACATATATTTAAATTTAGAAGCTGCTCAGTACAATAATGAGCTCCTCAGTGCACACATAGACCTGCAGTTATTGGTGAGGGAGTAAAAGGAGGAAAGCATTTCTCGTTCACAGACAGTCTGGGAAACACACTAATAACCACTGCGTGTAGTCTCTAGGCTCCCACCACCATTTTATTTACTATTACAATTTCTGCTCCCTTGTGAAAGCAGTTTTACTATGAGTAGCAAAGCACTATTTCATTTTTAATGGTTACCTTTGGGGTCAGGATTGAGTAGTCTTCACATAATCGTTCGTGGGCATGTTTGTATTGTTTATAGATTTTTTTTTCTGCCTGTGCTGGGAGTCTGGGCCAGTCATACAGTAGCAGGGAACTCACTGAGATCATCTCTGTATATACTGCATCTAGTTGATGCCTTTTTGAGAACTATTGATTGGTGAGAGCATAATGGTTGCATCACCGAATCAATGCCGACTCTGAACAGTAAATGAGGCATTGAGATAGTTTAAGAAAAACGAATAGAACATAAAACACATTAGTCATTAAACAGTCTCTCGGAAAGGACAGTTTTTATTCTCCCCATGAGTTTCTTATGATACTTTAATGTAGACTCATTCTTGCTTTGCGGACAAAAACTGATATCTCTGCTGCTACCATGAGCCCAAATTTCTTCATGATGTAGACACCATTAGTTAACTTGACTGGTATTAGCTCATAGCACCTTATAGAGTACGGTTATACTGCCAGCCTAAATCCAGCGACTATTCTGCTCTGGCCTCTTTTTACATGAAAAAGATGAAAACATTTTCATGGCAGGATTAAATAAGTGAATTCAAATGTAAGAATTATGCAAATCCAAGCAACATACAACATAAATGTGTCTTTCAATGAAAATAAAATAATTCTTTAAACAATGTTTTTCCATAAACAGTTCCCTTGTGCATGATAGAAATGGGTGGTCAGAGGATTGAGTTATGCAGAGAAGTGGATATCTTGCTCCTGTGTTTGCATTTCTCTCTCACCGTTTGAAGTGGGTAATGTGCTTTTGGTTGAGGCCCAAAGTCTTGATGGTAATTACCTTGCTCTCTCTGACTCTCATAATTTCATGCCTCCAGGGGGCCATTACAGAAGCCTCTACATCTAATTCTGCTGAATTAAAGAAAGAAAAAAGCCAAAGAAATGTGCTGGAAGCATAACAGCTCATACTTAATGTCAAGAGAAGAAAGAAATGAAATATTTACTTTTGATTGCTTCAGAGGAAGACAAATTATGTGTGCGCATTTAAAATGTATTTGCTAATTTGTACATGAGCCTTATTCTAAAAGTAGAAAAGTTTAAAACTTTAAAGGCAATAATATGAAGTGCATTTTATCATGATTTTCCCCCCTAAAATCGTCATTCAGCCATGTGTCTCAAAAAAGAGAAAGAGTTTGCTGAGGGAGAGATAAATGAGGAGATTGATATCACTCTCATATCTGTGCATTAGCTACAGCTGCCAGCTAATTAGCCTATCTTGTATCTTATTTGATTAACCTGTGCAAAAGATCTGAAAACCTCTGTTTGTTGTTGTGTTGCTGTTGACTATTTCTTGGCCGGGAAATAGGACAACACATACCCCCCTGCAAAACAACAGATAGGTAGACAGGTTAAGCTAACCAGCAGCTGCTACAGCGTTATATATATTGGACAGATATGAGAGAGAGAGGTATCAATCTTCCCATCCCTCCACCAGAAAGCAAATAAGTATATTTCCAAAAATGTTGGGAAAACATGTCTCGAAGAGGATCTGCTCTGGTTTTGAGCATATAGATTCATTCCAGTGTTTTGAACGCACCTCCCGCTGGATCAACCAATAAACTAAAGATTTGAGAAGTGTGCACATCGGCTCTACTGGTACTCACAGTACCCGTGTAGATCAGCACAGAGATTTACTGAATTACATACACATTACATTACTTACAGTATACAACAAATCAATTTAATATCCCTCATAAATTTCCTACTTCTTCAACACTTGGGTTGGCTGTTACCTGAAGCAAAATTCTTTCCCAAGAAGACAGTTTATCAAAATGAATGACACGTATTCAGGTAGAAACATGATCAGTCGACACTGAGGAGGGCTGTAACATACTGTGCCATACTTCACTCAGTCATGGCCAATTGCAATTTTAAGTTTACTTTGAAGTTTCCCTGTCAAACCACAGTGATATAAATGTTCAATCTAACGCCTTGGAGGCGTAGCATGAGCAGCACGTTAGCAGAGCAGCAGCTCCTTCTGTATCTACACAGGGTGAATTCAGGCACAGTATTGAGTGTTCACCTGTGTTTTGGCAGCACTCAGAGCACCTACACACAATCACTGTAGTTATGTGCACAGAACAGAGTAAAACAGAGTTGAGGCATAAAACAACGGTTTGGATCTCACAACTGAAATACGAATAGTTACGTGGTCTGTGTAGACTGAATGGATCAAAACTGAAGAAGTGAATTTATTCCTGTGAGACACATTTAAGAAGGATGACTCCTGTGTGGACATGGCAAGAAAAAGAAAAAGTCCGCAATGAGTGATTAATTAGAGTAAAATGACTGAGAGGGGAAGCTGTTCATAACATGAAATGATCTTGATACATGCAACTGTGAAAAATAAAAAAAACCTTATTCATGCCTCTACTTCTATCCGCTGTTGATATGTGTTACACAAACGATAAAAGTATCGTGTGCGGTGGTATGAGAGTAGTCCGTGTGCTACTGAGAGGAAATAAAGCGAGAAATGGATGAGGATGCACACTCTCCATTTCGGGAGCAAGGAGAGTCAGCAAGAAAGTTTGTTTTCTAAATGTTGAGCCATTTGATACATCTACATAGTACATTTATCACCCCAGACAGGGTTATTATCCATGGTATAACAGTAGGCAGAGAAGGAATGCAAATACATAAATTATTTTACAGTGTAGTAGGGACTTCAGACCTCCCAAACATCACCTCTGTGACCACATGCTGAATGACTCAGAATGAGTCATTAGCAGAACAGCTCACTGGTCAGACTCTGAGGATACAGTGAGTCTGTTAAGTATTATATCAATTATATCTGACTGCTTTCATTTAGGTTCAAACTTGGGCTAACTGTGATATAACCCTGGCTGTGTCTACAGTATGTCCTGTTTGGTAAGACAGATTTCTCCGACACACAGACACACATGTTGAGACTTGACATTTCAGTGACATTCTTGCCTCATGACATAAGGGGGAAATTTTGATACAGTCCTCATGTCAAATATTTATAAGACTCAATGTGAGGAAAGGTGTTTGAGCTGATGTGCGCCTATCTTTCTGTTAAATCAGACACTAGCAATTACTTAGCAGATAAATGACTGTGTTTACATGGTAATCTAAACCATCGTGCTCTCACCATCTGAGCTAGCTGAAGGTCTGCTCTAGAAAGAACATTACCTTGAAAAGTCAGCTGGCTTCGTGTCTTCTAATATAATATATTCTTCATGCATATTCATAGCCACAGTAATGGCAGGCAGGGGAGAGATTTTTATCCTGTGATCAAGGTTGTTCCCAAATGTTGATAATTTCTCAGATCAATTTGCAAACTACAACATAAGGCCCTCTGTTTAGACTCTGCATGTGAAATTAATTTCTTTTTACAATCATTCACTTTGTAATTGTCTGTGTACTTTGTGTGTGCGTGTGCGTGTTTGTTTGTTTGTGTGTGTGTGTGTGTGTGTGTGTGTGTGTGTGTGTGTGCGTGCGCATGCATTTACACTGCATAGTCTGAGTCATTGAATTTCTGCCTGGACGAGCTTCCTTCAGCCTGTGTTGTCTGCAGTCCAGTTAACCAAACTGATAGAGGCAGCTTGTCTGTCCTGGGCAGACTTTTCTCAAATTACTGGATTATGTAAAAATCATATTAAAACTACTCATTATTCACTGGCATGACCAAGCTTCAGTATTCATGCAATTTTTTTTTCTGCCCAGGCTTTTGGAAAGCCTATCTCCTATAACATATGTTTATATTTGACTAATTTGCTTTGCCAAACACTTTTTGGAGGAAACATAATTGCTCCCTGGTTCATTTTTAAAAAATCCAGGACATGTGACATCTCTATACAACTGATGAGTCATAGGAGGTAAGCTGAGGTGAAACTACAGGGTACTACAGGAAACTACTGGTCCATTGCTTTGGTCCAGCATCATATATCAACAACTATTTGTTAGATTGGTATAAAACGTATAGATATTTATGATTTCCAGACGATATATAGCAAGGACTTTGGTGGTCTTATGGCTTTTCCTCTAACAGTAGAGGTTGACATTTGTGGTTTCAAGTGAAATGTCACCACAACTATTGGATGTCTTGCTATACAATTTGGTAAAAACACTCATGGTTCCCAGAAGATGAATCATACTGACTTTGGTGATCCCCTGACATTTTTCACATTGAAACATTTAATTTATCCAATGCTGAAAGATATAACATGTAATATTTCCACATTAAAATGTCTACAAACACTAGAGAAATTATGCCAATTATTTTGAGCAATGTTAAAACCAAAAAATGTTATTCCCGTCACGGTGCGTTTCCTTGTTTGCCTCTAGTTGCCATAACTTCTGGGTCAATACGGGACACATCATATACAGTATGTCAAAGAATGAAGAAGGAAGCAGGTGAATGTGAATAAAAATGTGAGAAGAATTTTAATACTACCTCATCTGTGAACAATTTCTATTTAAATCACGTTAGATTAGATTAGAATAGATTAGAAGAGAAACGATGATAATTCATGATGTCCTCAAACTACATCTTTTGTTATTGTTTTGATGCGAGAGACCCCCTAGCAGCAATAAATGACATACTGTATGTTTGAGTTTATGACCAGATACCTGAAGTGTTAACTAATGAGATTCTCATCAGCCTCTGCTGTACTTGTACTGTACTGTAAATGTATGTGATTAATGCTAATTAAACAATTTGACCATGCTCACAAGCTAAACTAAATGGATGAAGATTAGCATGTTAACACTATCACTGTGGTGTGCTGTTGTTGACATTAGCATTTAGCTCAGAGGGACAAGTACAGCGCTACAGAGCAGCTAGTATGGCTGTAGACTCTTGTAGCTGGCAGGAGAAGAGGAATATTTTCAGCATGAATATTCTGCATTAACACTGAAGAATGGAAATAACATTTCATGTCGGACACAGGGCCTACACATAGCCAAGAGGGAACTTTCAGACCAATAATAAATATGAAATGAAGCAGCAGTGACTGGGGTATTCTGTCTGTATACTTGGGAATAGCTGCCGCTCGTTTAGTCTGAAATGAACAACCCTTGCATGGATTGTCTAGTGGACATCAATTGAGGCTCTAATGGTCTCTCTGGGTTCCTCTCTAGTGACAACTCTGACTGGTCTGACAACAGTATTCTCCAAAGACCTAATTAGCCTGACCATTAAGCCCAGAGGATGATTGAAGGAGTCGAAGAAAATGCAGTGCAACAAATATTAGACATTTTGTGTACTGCCAAGGGAGAAGAAGGTAGTTTGATGCTTACTTTCACTAATGGGAAATATAGACATTATCCATATGGATGTTATCTCACTTTATATCAATATTTAGATTTTTATTCTAGTTTGATGAATTTTCTCTGCATGTTTTACCATGTTGCATGCTGTTTTTTTAAATGCCAAACTAAATTCATTGTGATGCATGAAATTGTCCTAATAACCTTTCATAATCCTCGCCACAGGGCTAAAGCGTGCATTTTAACAAGTGAATGTGTGTGTGTGTGTGTGTGTGTGTCGGGAGGTGGAGGGGAGTCGTCGCTGAATTCCTTTGAGGCAAACGAGGAGGGGAATTCAGGAAAGGAAAAGAAAAGATGTAATCCCTGAAACACGCGAGTGCTTGACATAAACAAACATGCTGGGAGGATTTCAAAGGGACGGCTGAGCGCCGGGAATCCTCTCATGTGCCGATGGGAGATAAGGAAGCAAATGCGGTGCGGAGAGGTATGAACACATACTGTCTGCCCACACACACAGCACCAATGCCAGGGCCCTTTCTCTTTCATGTGTTATCAGGCAAAGATTCGGTTGTTTGTTTACCGGCAATTTCCCTTGTCACCAGCTTGCAGACTATATCCATATCGATGCCAAGCTAGGAATGTAACCATATAACGGGGGAATTTCCCCACGCTTTACTGATACGTTCAATGAAGCTTGCCTTGTCTTGCATTTGGAAAACATCTGTTGAATTCTTTGGTCATAATGCAAGCTGTGTGTACTTCTGTCAGTGTGAGCTAACAGGCATGCAAGTATGCTGCAAATATCTGTGTACATGTCAGCACAAAAATACAGGGGGTGGACATGATCTTATGGGCAAATGATGCAATGCAGTATGCAATGGAAAAACCACAGCTTTCAACAAATACTAAGTGGTGTTTACAGTATATTCTTTCATTCTTTACAGAGGATTTAATAGAACTCTAGGATCGCCTGTAAAGTTGTGCTATAATAACCACTGAGTTGAAGCAGCTCAACCAGTGAAGGGCAGTTCATGGAAAGAAAACTTTGACCGCTCACATCATTGTCAGTTCTTTTCTGTACCTTTATGGGTGCTGCTGTGCTGGCCGGAGGCTTTTTATCACAACCACAAAGCAGCATCAGCAGCACATTGGAGGTGAAGTATGCCATGCTCTCTGATTTGGGCCTCCTGCGAGCCTGATGCCTCCTGATGTTGGAAACCAGCCTTGGGCAGTCAATCTTGACTCTTCCAGTTGTCTATTATTTACCACATCACTGAGCATTTGAGAGGAGGATGTTGACTCAAGTGCATACTCCAAAGAGCTCAAGAACCAAACCAACAACAGATTGGTTAACTTTGATTCCCTCAAAACACTGACAGTATGTTGTCGATTGTTTTGTAGGGCAGCCATAAGGAGGTCACCTTGCCAAAGGCTTTGAGGTTTTGTGGTTTTAAAACCCACAAAAAACAAATTCTGCTTTTGCCACTAGCAATTCTCCTGCAGCTAGCTTGCAAGAGAGATTGTTCTTCTGATCGTCAGTGACTCACACACATAAACCCATGTTAAAAGTCAGTTGAAAACCATATTTCAATATTCCAACATATTTTCAACCAGACCGCGCTTTGTAGCATAATGACAAACATTCACTTGCATGACCTCAGACTTATTCGCTGAAAATTTTAAAAGCAGTAATGTGTGAACTATGACATGCTGGAGTAAGTAAAAGACGCAGCAAAAAAGGGGCTAGGAATGTCTGTGAGAACAGTTTGGATGTAGGAAGATACAAAATAAAGTGGACATGTAAAATTGCTATTAGATTCTTATATAAATAGGATTGCTATAGCTTTTTTAGAGGACCAGTGTGTAGGATGTAGCGGCATCTAGCAGTGAAGTTGGAGATCACAACCATTTGAATACAACTCCTTCCAAGTGTGTGGGAGAAACTACAGTGGCCGTGAAACTCGTGAAAAAAGACCCTATCTACAGCCAGTGTTTGGTTTGTCCATTCTGGGGTACTTGTAGAAACATAGCTGTTCAACATGGCAGACTCCGTAGTAGAGGACCTGCTTCCTCTGTAGATAAAATCATCTCATTCTAAGGTAATGAAAACTCAGCGATTCTCACTTTAAGGTGATTATACACTAATGACAACATCCCTATGACTATTAAATGCCATTTCTGCCAACAAATCCTCCTAAATGTTACACACAGGACCAAAGCGTTAACAAAGAAGATGTGTCACCATGCGTAAACACATAAAATGTTTCAAATATGCATCCAAGATCAAACACATTAGGCTTAGAGAGATTAAAATTCACTAAAGCATTAGGTTTTGCATTAATCTTTTTAAGGATGATTCAAAGCAACTGAGACATAGAAAGAAAAGGTGATAACAGAAAGCAAAGGAATGAAACATTAGCAGTCATGTACCTAATTTATCCGAACGTGTCTTATACTCTCACCTTTAATTACAATTCAAACATGGCGTCAGGTTGGGAAAAAAGAAACTGACACTAACTTTTGTGTGCAAATTAAAGCTCTATGTGTGCAGCAGACCAGAAGCGGTCTGTTTTTCAACTTCTTCCTACTTTGATAGGAAGTTTTTCAACCTTATCTGTCTTCTGCACCTCCTGCTGTCTGTGTGTTGTCTCGTGTCGGAGGAAGCTTCCCTACTTTATTTCCCTGAACTTTTGTACTCTGTAGGACACAGATGTTATACAGTCCTCATGGTTCCTTCCAGCCTGCCTGGTATTTAAAATGTTAAGGAGATTTCCATTCTTTCCTCCCAAACCACAGTCATTTATGTTTCTGTTCCTGCCAGCTGATCTCTTCCCGCCATGGTTGCCTGACCTCTCTTTTTCCTCCATGCTGTACGTTTCACTGACAGTACCTTCCTCTTCTCCAAAATGCTGCGAGCTGTGATTTGCTACATGTAGTTGGAATCTACTCAATTGAATTAAGGTATTACTCATCCTAGACCCTGTTATCTCAGTTCTGATCAACACTCTCTAGTCTAATCTTTCACTTCCAGTTATGGGGCTACTTGTCTCATGGTTTACATGGCTCTCCAGTAAAATCCAAATAAAACACCTGAGGTATATCTTTTCAACAAATCAACGTTTACTCTGTAAAGATAGTCAATATCACATTATTATGCTCATAGTGGCCAAAGGCTTTCCATTCAACTGATCACCAGAGATAGATTGTTTACAGTTGGAACAACTAATAATGATAGCAGAAAAACCATTACAAATTACAAATCATTATGCCATTAATCTTCATATCTGCAATTCTGTGGGTGGACTGATAATGTCATTGACATTATTGTGAAGTAGACACAAAAGAATGTCCCAGTTGTTCTCTTGAAACCAATAGATTAAGAGCGAATTAACATGTCACCTTAATTGAAATGAAACAAGATAAATGTGGCAAATAGATATAGCGACAAGACGTTCATTATTTGGCAAGCAGGAATTAACAAGAGAGGGATTGCCAGAATGTAAATACATGTGGGAAATGTACTTTTTTAATTTTAACCTGGCAAACATAAGGAAGGGAATCATAATTCATGCTATAGTTTTTGCAATGGATGTTTTGGATTCTGTGAAGGCTGTGATGCATTTATGCTGAAACAGTTTGGTCAGGGTTAGGTTTTAGCACCTTAAATGGTACTTCATCATATTTTCTCCACTGGAAGGGCACCCTGGAGGGCACTTCATCACGTTTTATCCACTAGAAAGACACCCTGGAGAGCACTTCATTACGTTTTTTCCACCGGAAAGAGATCCTAGATGGCAGCTAACAGCCTGCATATCTTCTTCTCTGTTTGAGTAATGCATGGCTTCTTTCAGTCAACTCTGGAGCAGAGGCACAGCGATTAACACGTGGTTTATTTCAACTGTGGGTAAGTTGCCAGCTGACCGAGGTGACATGGATGTATTGAAAAAATTGGATAGCCATGAAAGAAAACATAAAAGTGAATCAAAGGTAGTGCAGTGCACAAAACAGCAGACTAAAGTCTATTAAGTTAGTCCACTGGCTCCTTTTGGTTTTTGAAAAGAGATCCTTGATGAAGTCATTCGAATCCAGCTCTTTGACGAGATCATATACAGTGGCCATAAGTGATGGCATGTTCGAACGTCACTGTGTCTACATTCTTGGCATGTGTGAAAGAAAAAGTTCACCTCGCAGTTTTATCACAATGGGTTCAGAAAAGATGACTGTAATCTTTAATCCTGCTTTGTAGCTCTGATGTGCGTGCTCTGTAAAGAGAAAGATGTTTTGTGAGAAAGGTGTTTATCCAAACCAGAAGGGAAAAGTGTTCACTAATTACTGTGCAACATTAATACTGCAATTCTGTTACCATTGCACAGCTAGCTTCTTTTTCATCTTAGGTTTCCAGAGAGGCTAGCTTTAGACATTAACGTAACTTTATTTTCACTTTAATTGGCTACTTTACATACAAAGATTTAATTTTAATTATATGTCAGCGTACTCCCACATAAGCAGCCCTTTTACAGATATTTTTACCCACTTAAAAGAATCCCCAATAGCCTGCTTTGACAGGGCCCACTTTGCCCATGAGGTCATCCATTGATGCATCTCAACCCAGTGAAGGTTGCTCACTGGGCACTATTGCTGAAATGCTTTCCTCTGATCTCCACATATAGAGGATGCGCTTTAGAGTCTTCCTGCTGGGTCCCTGCACACATGAATGGAATGACTATAATTTACTGATACAGCTCTTTGACACTTTTCAAATGTTATTAAACCTAATGACTCAAATTCTAATAAAACAATGAGTTTGTGAGAATGGTTTATTACACAGACACCTGGGAAGTCGTCCATGGAAACTGTTTGGAAAAGGGCAGGCACTTTCAAAAAATACATGGCAGGTGATTGGATGAACCATCATATCGCTGTCTATATTGGAAAAACACTGTGGCTCAGCTGTGATCTCCACATCTTTCTATTCTAACCCATCTACTCTGTTTCTGCCTCCTGAACGCCATTGCTCCTAACTTCCCCCTCTTATCAGGCTTGTGGAGAAGATTTCTGTATTCACCTCTGCACTCTCTCCATAGAGCTCCTTTTGAGTTTCCTCTACTATCTCCACCATCACATTCAGTATCTTCTGTGATAATTGCAATGCTGACACTCAACTCTACCCTTCTTTTCCTTTTTAAAACACATCTTGATGTGCACATTGTGCTTCTCTGGTTGACATTCCCTGGTATAAGATGTCTGCCCTCCACCTCGAGCTCAATCTTGACAAGACTGAGCGGCAGTTCCTCTGTAGACAAACATGTCCTCTGCTCCGTGTCACTATCCACATCACCACAATGCCTCCTGTCAAGACTAACAAGTGTCTGGGTGTGAGTCTTGACAACTGTCAGGGACCAAGAAATTAGGCATGAGGAATTTCTGGTAGGATAAAAAAAAAGGATACCATTTTTCTAGAATAGTCAGTGGTTGCTGTTGATCCAGGATTGTCAGCAAACTATCCAAAGTTACTTTTACTCACTTTTACTGAGGAAGGCAATAATAAAAAAACAAACCAGGAAGGTATCCTGTTCCCAAAAGAATGAGGGAAATGAATAAGCAGATCTCTTTGTGTTCAACGTATCCCATATATTTCATCATCCCAAATATGATGTTATATCTTACATTAGTATTATACTATTGACAAAGTTTTAACTTGAAATATTGACTTTTAGGCTACATTAGACTATTTACTTGATATTTCTTTAATAATAACTCTTGTCCTTCTCTTATTGCATGAATTGATCTTTACTTTTCTATTTTCATTTGTATTTTACACAGTCTGGCACGTGATGGCATGATGTTTTTAATCATGTCCTGCGTGTGTTGCATGTTGTCTGATATGTGGTAATTGTCTCAAACTGTGGCTAGAATATAAAAATGTGTTGTTTCATGTTGTAAATTTTGTGCCTGATAAAGGTCCGTCACCCAAACACTGTGTTTCTGATAAACCTAGTGCTGACAGCGTGTAGGGGGTTACATATATTATGTAAATCTACTGGGGTATAGGTTTCACAATATTAGCAGCTGTGCATTCATGAGGATGATTATATGTAGGTTTTCTGTGTAAATATTCTTCTAAAAGTAATTTGTTTTTTGAAAGCATATGATATACTTGGTTTTTAGGAACACATTGCTAAAATGGTTCATAATTTAATTGCTCAATCTACTCAATGTAACTACAGATTACAGTATAATGCAAGTCTAGAATAAAAAATATGCAGAAGAAATAATATATGTTAAACATAATGAACATGCTTGTATGCTGTGAAAGTATTTTCTCTCCTAAATGTCCTGTGTGTGTTGCATGTTGTCAAGAACACACACCTTCCTGTATATGTGGTGCGAGTTTCGATGTCCCATCAGCCCTTGAACACTGACCCAATGTCCTGTATGTGAATTGACCATTTCTCCAGGCTCTGACAGCTGGAAGGCAGGCGTATCGCTGCCTGCCCGGGCAGACAGCTGCTCTTTTCCCTCGTCCTGCCCTCTAACAGTGGGGCCTTGTGCGGCATCCACCTCTCCTGAATGTCAGCACTCATGTAACTACCTCGCACTCACATCCCGAGCTCTGTGCGTTTTTCTCTTTACACCCCCCTGTCCCGTCCGTCCGCTCACTCTCTTTTCTCCCAGAGGACCGGTGTGTTTATCTGTGGCACATTTGCACCTCTCCTTTTTTTATGTTTCTCGTCATCTTTCTGCAAGAATACTGGTAGGTTATAAACGTCACCGCTGAGAACTTCACTGTACAGTAAACATCTTGTCACATCCCCACGTCCAAAGACAGTCATAATTCCTCACCTTATGTTATATACTGAAATATCCCTCTTAAAAAACAGCAGAGGCTTTTAAACTATAACTATTGATTTATAACACTTTAATTTAATTTCTAAAAAATAAGTGACGAAAAAGCTTACTGCAGCTATCATTTAAACATCAAAACGTTGCACATACTGTACAGTATTTGTCTTCAAAGATAAAGCGAGAGCACTTGTGGTATTGGGTGGGTGTGATATTCTAACCTCATATTTAGGAATGCAGCCTGTGTGTATTTTTGTTATGAAGGAAAATTATCTTGTGGGCGAAAATAAGCACCTTGGACATGGTTGAACTTGCGCTCAGAAGCATGACACCATGTCAAGTCCAGCCGAGGAATGCCGAGGAATGCTAATGCAGGAGGCACTTCAACTAAGTTAGGCTCCCACATCAAGACATGAAGGATGGGCTGATCCCGTCAGCTTGTCTTCATGGGAGGAGGCTGCAGGAGGATCAGTCACACTCTACTTGCAACATGACTGATCTCAGGGGTCAGAGGGCAGCGCTGTAAAGGCTCTGAGTGGAATAAAGATGCATCAGTGCAGCAGTGTGAGGAATTCAATGATTTATCCTCCTGCATAAATGTGGAACGGAGAAAGATGGATGAAAGAAAATGGAAATATCAATCAGGTATAATAGAAACAAATTAATGCCGTCACACTCAAGGTGTTTTTTCAATTATGGAAAATGATCAATTTATCTATAGTGAAGTCACTGATGAATAAACACCTTCATATATAATGTTTCTAATGGAAAACATGACCACAAATTAAACAGATGTTTGTCTCTTGGCACAATATGTCTGATACTGTTGTGGGACGATGCAATTCAATTAAACATGTAATGCCAAACGTACTTCCTTTTATGCATGAGTATATCATTCATCTTTTTATTTCATTTCTGAGCGTTACATCTCATTATAACGTTGTTGTGTCACAGATAGGTACAGAACTAGTCACAGGGAACTTTCTCAATTTCACACCACGGACTTGGACTTGGTTGGATTTCGTAAATTAACAGAAATCTACTGCAATACAGACCAAACCTGCACTCAGGTTTACTTTGCAGAAAGGTTGATATTAAAAGCTTATACATCCAATTTCTCAATCCAGTCGTCCCAGTGATTATTCTTGCCTCAGACCTGCATATATTGCATCATATGAGTATTATTTTAACTAGCAGGACCTGCAGTAGTTTGCACAACTTATGCTGCTTCAAGTACACATGAAATGCTTGTGAATACAATCTGATAAATATGATTTTATATCGAGTTACTTGAGAAATTATTAAAAATCTATTCTTTCTTGTATGTCAATAAAAACACATGCTTGCACATCAGGGTGCCACCCAAGACAAAGTGTTGTTGTCACCAGTGTCAGGCATTACAAGTAATAATATTACAGTGACAATACTGTTGCAGTTACTGTTACTTTTCCGAGTAATTAGTAGTGTAACTATTTACTAATACATTTCAGTAATAACATTATAGTTAAAGCCCAAAAATAATTAGTTACTTTTGCTGTAACCCTCCTTATTTGAAATGGATTCATTTTTGTAATTGCGGAGGAAACTTGGAAACACTTACATTCAGCGGCTGGAAATGGCTGTAGACTTTAACTTGAAAACATGTAGATCTTTCTGAAATTAAGCAACTGCTTCTAAATAATTATGGCTTAAATACAGTTGGTAAATGATCAAACATATATGTAATATTCACAAAGCTGAATTCACTGTTTTCTTGTGTTTCTGGCACTGCTGTCCCCTTGAACAATATATAGTCAAAACCTGTAATCTTCCTTCCTTAAGCTCACATAATTTACATGGCCTCAGCCCACACATACAGAAGAGTGTGACAGAAATGATTAGAGAAGAATGAGCGCTCAGAACCTTGAAAATGCTTGTATTTCAGGCCATGTCTTTAAACCTTGATGTCTCTTAAATGTAAATCCTCGCCAGAGGTCATGTGTCTTTCACTCATGTGAAAGCATGTTTCCCCAATTTCAGCTCTGAACGCTTTGTATTTAAGATACCTCATGTTTGTTTGTGCAAACGTGTGTGAGACTGTGGTTGTTGTTTTGTTCTGCGTCTTTGTGCGTGACAGTTTGGTGATTTGTTTGGTGCCAGTATCAACTGGTTGATCCAGCTTTTTCAGATCTCTCATTTAGAGGAAGTATCTGTATGTGAATGCTGGTTTCACCATCTTCCACACTTACAATAGACAATACTGACTTAATCCTTTCAATGGTGCACTAAAACCGTCATGTGTACATCTCTGCATCGGTGTGAAAAAATACCTCACTGGTCATCATAAGTGTGTATATGATTTCCAGGAGGGCAGTGATTTATTTTGGAGTTTTACTGCACATCCCCCACTCTTTATTTTTTCTTCTTGCACTCTCTTTCTGTCTTTAACCCTGCATGGCCTTTCCTCTCACATGTGGATTTGGAATGTAAACGATCACCCTGAGGGTCAAAAGGAAAAGGTCACCCATTTTCATACAATGCTGAATATGCAAATTTCAAGGCAGATATCAGGACCTTGCAGGCAGCAGACACACAATTAAGTGACTTAGGTTCTTTAGTGGGAGTGGTGGTGGAAAGAAATGGTAATTATTTTAATTTCTGTGAGTAGATCTTCTCACATACCAAAGCTAAGAGTTAATGAAGCACATAATGTGCATGAAACTGGAAAAAATCCTTTGTTTAAGCGGTTTTTTTTTAAGATTTAATTTTGCTCATTTTTATGGCACTGCAGCTGAAGGAGAAAAAGGATTGTTTGCTTAGTGTTTGCTGTCACTAGTGTTTATGTGCGGGTGTGAAGAATTTCTCTGTTCCCCTAGTCAGTGTAAATCTCAGGTGCAGGGAGGTATGTAGTTGTGTGTTTATGGAGCTTCCTGCTGGGTAGATTGGGGTAATTACACATCTAAAGCCCCTCATATAACAACATGCTCTTTGTCCCACCGACAGGGTACCTAACTGGGGATGGGGTCATGGAGTGCACTCAGACAACAACAGTCCAAGGATTAGATTTAAACGTCTGTCATTGGATTCAAGACACACAAACAAAAACACACACAGCATGTGAATGAGTGTGCAAACATACAGATATGTGTTGAGGTGCATCATGTGTACATAATGTACACAATGATTTTGTTTGGTCAGTAAAATGACTCCACAGGGCAACTAACTCAAAGGGTGGTGGATTTCAGTGCTGTCAATCCACTGTAAACCTTCCAATAATGGATAAAATTCTGTTTGCATTCTGCCCTGGAGGCCGCCAGTGGGAGGCATTCGAAGAGCAAATGTCAGAGATGGGGGTGTAATCAAAGCAGAGACGTGAAAATATTGAGAATCTCACTGAAAAATGAATGATTCTAGTTAACATTCCCCAAAGACTTAACATTTTTAAAGGTCAGGTTAATACTGTAGAAGCACATGTTGCCAAGTAGCACATCCCGCCTGAGAAAAATACAGTGTCACAGCTTAGTGGATGCAAACAGCCGCTCCAACCTACATCCTGACTTCAGCTAGCACCCAACACCTCCAAAGCAGAAGCACAAACCCACATGGAATCACGACATCACTAAGTCTGATAATTTGCAGTAATAAACACAGAAAATATATGCATTATTGTAATAAAACTTTTTCAATCAACAACCAAACTCATTGCAGTCTGTCATTCGTCGTTTGGTTTATTTGTGGCACAATAAGGTTGCTGCGTTAGACATGAACATATTTCTATCTGATTGTATCACAGAACAGTGCTGCTGTAAGAAGTTGCCTTGTGTTTTCAGTTTACACTATCATGGCATCATTATCATCACAGTGATAATACTGTCATCTATAGAGAATGTTTGACATTGACTCTAAATAAAACATAATTACTGAAGAAAATTGCCTCCCTAGTACCATTAGCATCTGTTTACAACCAGTGAAACAGAGATAATATTATAGGGTAATACTTAAATGTGTCATGTGGGAAAACTGCTGTGGTGCATATAACTGCTGGGAAATAGAATGAAAATAATATGCAGGTTATTAAAAATGTATAAAACAGTGTAGTATTAAAGCTGGGAAAGATTTAAGAATGTGAGGAAAACAAATGTTGACAATATAGAGGATGCTGAGTATTGCTGGGAACCTTAGCTTGACGTTACAGAAACAAAGACGCAAGCGCCAGAGGAAATGACTCACTCCTATTGAGTGAGAAAGAAATGGAGCTGCTGCAGTCTTGTTAGTACCTTAAAAATCACACTGGACAGATAACACAAAGCCAGTGAACAAGAGAGGGCAGAGACCTGTTCTTTCTGAAGACTCTGAGGTATTTTAAAGTGAATGTGTTTTTCCGACGGTGTTATCCAGGCAATATGAACATACTGGTAAAAACCTGCTGGCTTTCAGCCCTCCGACAGTGAGGGGATGAGGCGTAAACCAGACTTGATCTGAAACAACACCTTCTAAACTATCAATGGTGATTTGATGCAGTATTAAAGCGCTTTCAACCTCCATATCATCTCCCGAGAGTGCAACAAAGAGTGGGTTGGGAGTTTTTTGCTCCAGCAGTCAGCACTTCCTGCCCAAAAAGTTTTACACTTTGCCACCCTGGAGGATGCTGAGTGCAGTCTATGTATAAGCTCTCCTGGACTGCATTGCATTCCTTAGATATGGATTCATCAATACAGCAGCACATTTCACTGATTGTCTCAGTGCATGTGGAATGTACATCACATACACATTAGTAGGCCTCCAGTGAAGAGCGCCTCTCAAAATGTGACTCCAATTTTGGTGATTTTGATGTTTTCACTTCAATCAAAAAACTACACGCTCCTCTGCTGCTTAAGAAACCTCTACCACATTTGGTCTTATGAAACTCTTTGAAATCCCACTGGATAAACTGAAAAATATGCTTGGTGGTCATGCTTAAAACAAGACAGCTTTTCTTTACTCCTGAAAAGTTAGAATTTTAGGGAGTTCTCACTCAACAGTTGTGATATGCGCTATTCAACCTCTTTGAATGAAGATGAAGGGCACATATGTAGAGCAAAAGTCATTAGGCCGATGTGACACGCACAGATAAATGAGACAGAACATGGATTTCTGTCTAATATGCAGAAAAGATGTTATCAGAAGTCAGAAAATATTTATGTAATGACTGCAGGCATCCTGTTTCGCCACCCTCACAGCTGCACGGGTTGTTATGACAAGAAACATTGTAGAGTTACGTCAGCTGTCCAAACTCTATACCATCATGGTACTTCTAATGGGAACACTAAGATGCCATCGTAATCTAATCTAATCTTACTGCCAGTAAACAGTTCCAAGGTGTCGGGTTTTAGGGTCAATGGGTAAAAATGATCCTGACGGGTTTTACAGAAAGGCAAGAACACAAAAAAGCAGAGTGGATGAACATAAGAGCACAGCAGAAACAATAAGAAAAAGGAAAAAAGAAGAAAAGAAAAGAATCAATAAGAAAATGGGGTGACGGTAGCTGCTGATGTGGAAGGAGCGATATTCATATTCATTACCCCCACTTTTGGACAGGTGGCTCTCACAATAATACCTGCTGAGTGAAGCACTTGTGTGAGATTAATAGTTGCGATAAGGCTGTAATGAGAGACCGAGGGGGAAGGAATAAAGAGATGTGTGTTTGTGTGTATATGTGTGTGTGTTGGGGGGGCGCAGAGGAGAAAGAAAAGAGATGCACTTCAAGAGACGAAAGAAAAGGGGCAGATTTTGAGAGGGAAACCCACCTGGCAGCCCGCCAGCGGGATGTCAGCGGTCTCTAGATTAGTGGCTATACATTACCCCAGCCTATTAAAATATTACGCGCACTGAGTGATGTTGACAGCCTGACCAGAGGGTGGTGACTGTGTGGGCAAATGTGTCTGTCTTCATTTAGGCCCCGCTGCCTCCAAATCCCCTTTCTATTGCCAAAGTCCTGCAAACAACATGACTGCGGATGTCTTGAGGGTTTCTTAGACAGATGTTTATAAGAGGCACTCTTAAAATCAGCAAGGAGGAATTAAATCATTGGTGTGCCGCCCTGCCCTACAAAGGCGATGACTTATCTTTGTGGAAATCAATTTGCAAGCGCATCGTCCTGCTTAATCACCGCGGTTCCTCTTGCTGTGAGGAGCTGAAGTCATCGGGGACGCTGCCACTGCAGCACAATGAACTCCAATGACACATGACCGTCCTCGCTTGTAATAAACTCTAGGGATGCCACCCCCCTCTCCAAACCACCTCCTCTACCACCACCCTTATACTTACACATCCGCCCCACACACACACACACACACACACACACACATTTGAACTTGAAAGCTCTGTCGGCCAGATCTGTAAATAATTACAGGCAGCCAGGCAGGCAGCTCGGTAATTGAATGTACAGGGAGTTGAGATATCGTGATGGACAGATTCCCATTAACTAAATCCACTTCATTGCAGTTCTCCCGAGGGCAAGTTATGTTCAAACAGAGCCTAATCCACCTACAAAGTAGTTTGACGCCAATGCCGTCAAAGTAAACCCAGAGATTGACAATATCATTCAGCGCAAGTTTACAGTGAGAGCAGCATGCAGCGTGCATGTTCGCACCTTGTCCTCGTTGTTTTATACTTCATCCCTGACCAGACAGCTGTCACCTACATTAGGGATGTATCTGCTGAGGCAGTTTGTGCTTGCGTGTGTGAGAGAAGCTGAAGGAGGCAGTCCCTTGCATTAAACACAGGCACCATCTTCAGTGCGGCCCTTTCACTGTGAACACTTTAGCATGCAACTGTTTGATGTGTTAGTTTGAACTTCCAACCTTGTCCTGGCAAACCCATTTCAGCTGAGTGACCCTGCTCAAGGCTCAGTGGTTCAAGATCAAGAGAAGGAGTGCAACACATAGACGGTCCTGTCACATCGGCTGTGAAGGGCGTCTCATTTACCGCTCCGCTGTAGATTAAATTCTGGAGCCTGTCATGTACAATGGCTGTATTATAAGCTAGACAGAAAAGTTGATTAATGTGAGATGTGACCAATGGAGAAGAATGCCCTGACTTCATTAAAAAGCTATGGGCAGACAAAATAATCTGAACGCTTTATGAAAAAGGACTTTAACTTGATAAAAATAAAACACTGACAGACAAATCACGAGTGCAAACAGGGCTATAAAAGAGGGTCAAAAAGGGAGGTCAGAATCTTGTATATGTCACATCTCTGTTTTATCTTCAGGCTTGATGCTGTGGTTTGATAATGGTGTCCAAAACCTAACCAAACTTTACCCATAACGACAGGAAGTCAGAAAAATGCTCCAATCGTTTTAGAAGACAACAACCTGTTTTGTTGGTTATGTTGTAGGGTCATTTGGTTTCAAGTGTTGTTATGGTTTTTAGTGCTGATTACCAGACCTCTTTGAAAGCTAACATGCTCCTGATTGACCTTCAACCTCTGATTAAGACGTTTTTCATACAGTACATTGTTTTCTCCATTCTGTGTGTGTTTTCTGTATTCTTTATCTACAAAAAAACCCCTTTGGTTTTCTTTGTTTAACTTCACCTGTAAACGTGTGTGGTTAAATATGCTATATATACATTTGTAAAATGTGTCTGTATGTGCCTGCACACTTTTGTTGAAACCCGCCTTGGAGCCTGTCTGAAACTCTATTCCAGTGTGTGACAATAGTAAGGTGATAGTAGTGAGTCTCTTCTGTTTCCCTCTGGGACCCATTAGAAGTGACAGCATTAAACTCCCAAGCAGACACACACAACAAAACATCAACATAACAAAATATACAGGAATTGGATTAGTTTGGCACATTTTTTTCCTCCTCCTTATTTTGAGAAAGACGATTTTTCTGCAAGTTGTCAGTCATTCCTACCATCAGTAACTTAACACTAATTATGTTGAAAAAGAGCTGGAGTGTGATATTGACAATAACTGAAATCAGTCACTGTTTGTGAGTATTGTGAGCAGCAGAAGTTGGTGTTTATCTGTGTGTCTGCATATTTATGATATTTATGTGTGCCTGTGGAACAGATGCTGTTGCCTCAGACTGCCTTACATGTCCTGTGGGAGCCCTTCATGTTTATTTCATCAGATCTTGTATTGCAGAAGTATCACCTCACCCAGTGTTCTTAGGACACTGTGCAAAGGTCATTGTGTTTTCTTGTGCAAACACACACATAAGCATGCAACATTGTGCACACCAGTGAATTTATTATTATTACAGACAATGTCAATGCAATCTTTTTAAAAGTCTGACCAAAATTCTAAAGACTTACTTTTACTTGTAGTTTTGTATTTATATGCTGAGATTTTTAAATATAATATCCCTCTTCCATCTCGTATTAACAGAAACAATGGCTCTATTTACGCCTGGTATGCGTCTTGGATGATCTGATCAACAAGTCAGTTCACACCTGGCATAGAATGCGTCTCCACATGTTTCAAATGACCACTTGTGATCAGATTTCACATGCCCACTCTATATGCAAATAAACACATACATTATTTCCGTTTGCAAAGACCAAATGTGTTATTGTTTTTAACTGGTGGGAGGCAGCAGTGCACTTCATGTGCTTAGTCTGAAATATATAAGAATACATTTGATATAAATCATCCAGTTTGCAGTACTGACTCTTCAGCCCAAATGGAAATAAGACTATTATTTTGCCTATAGTTGTGGCTTCCTCTTGTTGCTACACACTTCAGTATAGCGCAGTACGTACCTCCACTTATGCAAAGAATATCAGTAGTGTAGGCGGTCCTTAAATGTGGCTGAGAACACATTTGCTAAACTGCAAAAAGAACGTGGCTATATGCGTCCCGGATGACCTACGAATGTGGTTTGAGTGATCAGCTCTCAATAAATCTATGTCTGTCTATCTGGAAATATCTTACTTTTTACTCCACTACATTTATTTTAAAATTTAGTTACTAGTTACTTACTAGCAGAATCAGTTGAATTATATCAAATATAACTAAAATTACTGAGTACTTCTTCCACCTCTTGTGAGATTTTATGTTTGGCAGAAGTAATGGAAAAATGCCTGCAGTGTCTCTTTGATGACTGGCCTTTGCTAAATGGTGAGGTGCTTTTGTTTAATCATTCAAGCTGTGATTCAGGTGGACCTGGGAAGAAAAGGCCCTAAACAAAAACATAAATGAAACCTAAATTCCAAGCATAGCTCAGTCACGTGAGCATGAGTCACCACAATGGGTGCGCAGACATTAAAGGCAGTTAAATCCCTGCACGCCATTCTGAGCATCTGAGCTACCGGCACGACTTGCTGCAGGAATATCAGCCTTTAAGCTGCAGTGTAGGAAGTGTGTTTAATTCAGAATAATGTCTGTCTCATCAGCTTAAATCATAACGTAGGGCCTGTAAGAACTTGCGACTGTTGAGGTTTCAGCACAAAATTGCTCTCTGCACAGTACATGACAAAGCACAGTTTAAAGGACCATGCTGGTGGTTTTATGTGTTCAAGCTATACAACTGACCATTTTCAAAAACACACCATACTGTAAGTTTTAAAGTATATCTGAAATTTTGATTCTCCTCACATTTTGTAAGGAAATACAAATAACTATTGTGCATATTTTATTTACTTTTTTCATAAAGCCTCTTTGGGAGATATTTACCAGAAGATAGTGTTTTTCAGTCATGTTATATCAACCAGCAGCTTCTGCACAGGACAGTTCTGTATTCGTTCTTTAGTTGGCTCTCTTTAATGGATCCAGTTGTGGTCACAACAAATGACAAGACTGCAAACACTCGGCAAGGGATGGCCCTGTAGCCTCAGCACTTTGTATGTTACTTAACTCAACAGTAGCATGATACAAACTGTTTTTAGCACTCACCCATATACATATATGTATATTGCACCTATCAAATCTCAATGCTGACATTGTCCAAATAAAAGTAAAATTTTGACCAAATAAGTCAAAAAAAAGGATACAAAATATAAAAATTTCATTTCAGACCTTCAGTTCGACTTTAAGATTACATAATGGACCTCTCACTGTATTTTTCAAAGCATCCTCGTCCTGACCTTTCTGGGTTTTAGAGAACATAGCTCATGAATGGACTGCTTTTCTGCAGCCTGCTTGGCAAATCTCAGACGTTAGAGTGTCCTTGAACACGACGACAAGGAGAGTTTTTTAAAAGGTCCCTGCTTGGAACTGCATTAAAAAATAGGACGACAAAAGGTTGATGGATTACCTATGGCAAGCAGAGTCAAAGGAAGTGCAGGTTGATTTTTTTTTATAAAATGTTAAGAGTATGATGTAGGATTGTTTAATTGTTGTTGTTTAACTGTCATGTGATGTCCTGTAATGTCTGTCGTTTGTGGCTGTCCAGGTATAGTACATAATTCCTTTTTGCAGCTTTAGTAATTAACCTTTGTCTTACATTCAGTCTTAAAATTTTGGAAAGGAGAGGGGTACCACTTTTCTTCTCATTAGTTAGAAAGGAAATTACACTTAATTTCAATATATTGTTTTTGTAAAATGTTTCACTGCTTACATAACTTCCTGTACCATCTTGCTGACTCTTTATATGTCAAGTATGGGAATATATTGCTTCAGCCTGGATTTACTTCAATTACATTTCATGTTTAAACTGTTTCTGTGAGGCCAGTATGCATCTGCTCTGTCTGTGTTTACCCAGACAGAGAAGAGAGGTACAGTCAACCATCTGGAGACATCTGCTCCATTTCCAGCCAACACAATCAGGTCAGGAGGAGTCTGGACTCCAAAACCTGCAGGGGCCCTCAGATAGCAGATCAACCATACTGTACCTGAGGGACAGATAGAAGGAATTCAGACGACTCTAATTATAGGTTTTCTCTCTGTGTGGAATGTAGATGAACTAACCAAGTGTGCCTCTGTGTATACTTTTGGTGACCAAAAAAAGGAACATGAGTGAGAGGGAGAGTCTGGGAGAGGGAGAGGGAGAGACAGAGGCAGGAAATGAAGGAGGGACTAAACTTGACGAAGATGAATGGGGGAAGCATCTATTTATCTCTGATCCTTTCACTTACACGTCCACTTGAATACAAAGATGGAGAGAGAAAGCACAGGAGATGTGATATGGCAAAGTTTGGGAAGTAACATTCAAAGCATTTCTTGTCATTATGATATCAATGTCCTATTTTGTTTGTTCAAGCACTGAAAATGAACAAAGGGTTTATATGTGATATTGGAGAAAGCTTTTAGCAACCTGCCTCCTACCAACTGCCAGTGCTGGTGTCTTTAAATCGTGACTCCAAGAAGTTTTTCTTTTGCCCAAACTTGAACTTAACCAAAACCTAACCAGGAACTGCTTGTGTGGATCATTTGATGATGATCATGATAGGTTCAGATTTCTTTCAAGCAGTCCCTTTGTAGCGCTCTTATGAGATCTCACACTGAAGGAACCATCCGAGAGGACCAACCTTTTACCTGGTTACCTGCGTTTCGACTGTAGGAAAAGGCACAGGACTAAGGGTAGCAACACAGGGGCAGAGTTTGCAGGGCTGAGGGTGGGCGGAGTATACACTTATAGATATACTTGAAAAAATCTTAACCTGTCCTTTACTTGGACTTTCCATGGTAGGACTGGTTGTTGTTTTCTTCCTTTTTCTATTTTAAACAAACCAGCAGCAGACTTTGCCTTTGGTTTGGTTTTCTTTCTTCCTACGTATGTAGACTGAAAGCAGCTGATGCAGACATGAAAGAGTAAAATCTATAGTATAGTTTTCTCTACATCTTTTCCTTCTTTTAAGTATAGCCTATAACACCTACACACTAATGTCAGGTCCAATGTACAGCTCTGCTTGCTTACTGATAGTAAGATATTACAGAGAACATTATTGCATCTCCTGACAGCTACCTGTATGCTTATTAGTATGCAGCTAACACCTCACACTGGAAGACCAAAGTGAGAGGATTATGTTAGAGCTTATTAGATTGAATCAGATTTAACAGGCCGTGTTTTGCAGCTGTTTTTGAAGACACAAAGCATCCTCAAAGATTACCCAGCACAGATAAGGCAGTTTTTACCTTTTACATTTTCAATAACCTTTCTTATCTTATCTCCTTCCAAAACTACTATATGTGTTCTTTGACCTCAATCTACATTTCACATTTCACACACTTTTCAAAACACTGTTCCCTCCTACTGCTCTCAACCAAGCCGACTTCCCATCAATAGGAAAGTATTTTTGTTGTGTTCCTCCTCTCTCTGCAGCTCTGTGGGTGTATGGATCTCTGGTGGCGATGGTTTATAGGGTTCCTCTCTTCTCCTAAATGATATGAGGCCTGCCTTCTACAGGAGAGGCAGATAAGAGCTTAATGCATTACCCTGCAGAGCTGCGTCCAGCACTGGTCTCATAAATCACATCATGGTTGTACTTGAGTGTTGTCTATGTGTACTAGTCGTGGTGGTGGGTGTGTGTTGGGAGTTTCGGTGTGATCACAAAACACATTCATATGCTCGACATGACATATCACAATCACATATGACGCAGATTGTTGGTGTTAAGTAGATTTCTTCATCACAGTGATTACCTCTGCAACAAACCCATTGTCAGGAAGCGGCTGAGGAATTAAAACAAAATATAACCTCTTATATTAATGACCATGATGGAAGTGGGATCATCCATCATCACAGATTTCTACTGAGAAAACCATTTGTGTGCCCAACTGGCCAGAGAATCCATAGGAGACAGAGGCAAACATTGTCCACAGTGGTGAAAGCGTGGCCAGAAAGGAAATGAGCCAACTGATGCTGAGGGAGCTGACAGGCATCATCTCTGTCTTTGCTTAAAGATTTGTATAGCAAAATGTCATTCTGAGTAGCCTACAGCAATTTAAAAGTTCAGACCATCTTAAGCCCTGCAGGAAAAATTATTTTTTAATAAAGCCAGTCCAGGGACACAGTGGGGGTACCAACACAGAGAACCCTGGAAAGAAAACACAGGGTTATGTTGGAACGTCACATCACATTTGTGCATATTCTCAGCAGATTCATTTGTAACAATTGTCACAATGAAATATATAATTATTTCTGTTGTGATGATTTTCCCATTTCAAATTGAATTTAAGTTTGACATGGCAGGGTACAACAGCATGATTAAAAGCAGTTTTTGACCGTGAATCCTGAAAAATTGTGATCAACATCATAACCAAAAGCAGGAAATTAAGAGCATAAACCTTGTAATAAATAGGTAATTCATAGAGTTATTTAAGAACCAACAGAAAAAAGGAAAGTTCATGTATTTTGACTCTACTCACTCATGAATTCCCTGCGCCAACGAAGTGAGTAAGTGGGTGTTGAGGCTGCAGGCAGGGGGGATGAACTGTCCTTGTTGGTGAGTGTGGGCAGGGTGGCCTCATCCTGCCTTTCACTCAGTGATGGAAGAGAAGAAAACAGAACGCTGATGATATATGATGAAGTACAAAATCTATAAATTGCTGTGCAGTGTGCTACTCACACTGGACTTCCCAGATCGTATTGCGCCTCCAACACAGCCTCTTTCCTATTATGTGTTGAAGAACAGCTTGTGAATGTACCAGATCTGCTCTGTTCTTGCTTTGTCTTTTCAGCTGGTCATCAGTGAGGACTCCTCCCGTGGACTGTTTGAACCTCTTTCCATCTGGAAATCACTTCAGTGGATCCATACAACAAATATTCATTATAGTACGTAATCTGTGTGTGTTAGTTTGTCTGTATGAGGTAATTTTTCGACAATTTCTTTACAATACGTAGTTAAGCCTTTATAAAGCTGCAGTTACATCCTCACATGTCCTATGTTATTAATGATAATTTTTTTGGCCCTCTGTCTCTATTCTATAGTCTTTTGGTCAATGCTACTGTCTGAAGATGCATGCTTTGTGAGATCCAATATTGACGTGATTAACCTTTATAACCCTGAGTACATTTTTAATTTCCAGATGTATATGCACCACAGCAGCTCGAGTATTTAGTTTCTGTATGTGACTGTATGTGGAGCAAAATGTTATGACAGATGAGAGAGAGTGACTCAGTCTATCTTCTCATTCTTTTTCTGTTTTCTCTGGCGGTTGCTTTGTAGGACAAGTCAAGGAGTCGTGGACAAGACCTCCTACCCCCATCCTGTCCAATAAGAGTCAGCGACCACAGTGATCCTTTGAGGCAGACGTCATTGTCCATGATTGTTTTAGTTCCGCCGTCTCCGCTGACCCACCCTCTGTTGGAGTCCAGTATGACTGGGCAGACTCACTACTTCATCATGTTGGATTAAGTCAAGTGTCTCCACCCTGGCTGCTTGCCAACAGAGGTCAGCCTGGGCGGCCTGCCTAGGAAAACACAACAGTTTCCCCTCCTCTCTCAGTTACTCTAACAAGGAAGAGCACTACAGGGAGAGGAGGGTTTGTTTAACTAGCGTGTGGAGTTTTCAGAGATAAGTATCTCTGAAAGAGGCCCCATTCAATTCAAGTAGGATTGACTCACCACTTCTATGTATGTGTGTGTAAGTTTCACTACATGTGTGTATGTGGGGGGGAGAGGGTTATGACTTACTGGAGTCTGTCAAAATTGTTAGAACCATGTCAGTCTGGGTTAAATCCATCTGCAATCCCTATCGCCAGCTCCACCCTGTCTTTAAGGAGTGATCTCACCTTCCAGATGGCTCATTGTTCTCACGGTGCCTGTCTCGTTCTCAGCCCACAGCCAACACACACTTTAAGTTTGCAGAAAGTGTGTTTACGTACATGCACACTAATAACTTGACTATAAAGATTAATTAAGACAACACCCTAAAAAAGTAATGAAAAGTCTTAATATGAGTATTTGATCTATGTTAAACTAATAGCACTTAGTCATTTAATTTATTTCAGCATGTAAAATAAATATCGGCAGATTTAATTTGGTGTTCTGATTATGTGCAGTCACAAGAAGGGGGGCCGGACAAAAGCAGTTTTTCTATTGAGAAACTATAAACACAGATTATCAGTGGGAATCAGATTGCAGTACTTGGAACCATGTGAATGCTTTCACTATCACCTTAATCTGAGAATTTTATCCATTTAGACTGTTCATTTGAAAATAGGATGTGGCTCACACTTTATCTCAAAGCCTTGTGACATTGTTCAACTGGGGAGATATAAATCTTGAGCTTTTTATAGGAATATGAGGTTTAAGTAGCGGAGGTAAAGTATGAAGCATCAGTTATCTGATTGCCATCTGCCTGCTCGACTTCACACAGTTCCTCATGAGAAGAAATATAACAATGCCTTAGAGACAATCCTTATTTACCTCCAAAAAAGCGTTCAGTCAAAACCTTTTTCCTATTGCCTTGCGTCCTGTTTGAATCACATTTTCATGCCAATGTCCCTTTAATACCAATCAGGGTGTGAGGTTCCATTCAAACCTGGAGCTATAAAGTAAACACAGCTTGCAACCTGCAACCAAAGATTAGTGTTTCCACAGTGGCAAACATGACAAAGAGAGTGTCATGCATTTGGTGTGACAGGTAAACACACGAAGTTGCCTGGCAGCCTCGTGATAAGGTGTCTGTGTGAGTGAGTGTGGGAGAAAAAGTTCTTATCTGTCCACATTTCCATTACAGGCAGGTGCATCTAAGCACCTTGAGATTGTTTGTGGAGAAAGTCAACTTTAACCAAGGAAGTGATGTATGTTAATGAAAAAGTCAGACAAACTAACATAATTATAAGAGAGTCAACACTGTAAGCACACACGTACAGACACTCCTAACTCTGTCTCACACCTACACACACAAAGAGCAATGTCTATTATCCTCTGCATCCATTAAGTGGTTTAAGCTCGGCACACTTGTCACGCAGTCAATTTCTAATGAATTCTCTGTGTGAGAAATGGAGGCAATAAAGGAGAAGTAGATGAGAAGAGGACATTGTGCTGTGTGCAGTCTGAGGGGTAATGAAAGCAGGGATATGTATAATGTATATTCCCCTGGCCATGGCCAAAGTCCCCACTCTGTATCATTTTTATGGCATGATCCTTCTTGGATGCCACCGCCCGGCCAAAGGAGAATTCAACTCAGCTACGCCCAAGCTGAGGGATTACATAGGTTCGCTTCCTCCCTCCCTCTCTCTCTCTCTCTCTCTCTCTCTCTCTCTCTCTCTCTCTCTCTCTCTCTCTCTCTCTCTCTCTTCCCTCAGATTTCCATCTCTGCTCTTTCCCTTACCACGCACCTCTTTTCTCACCATTCCTCTTCTCTCACCTTGTCACCTCCCTCTCTCTCTACTTTGATTCAGCTTGTGGAGTCTAGTCATACATTTCTCCATTCATACATGCACTCTCATAGGGCTTTATCAGAGGCAACATGGATACCAAGACATTTTCTGCCACAAAATGATAAAATCAAATAGGCTACTACCACATTTAGAGTTAATTGAATTCCTTTATTATCATCTGCATAATAAAATCAGCTATAAGTGAAATAAAAATTCAAGAAAATCATACCAAAAAATTATTCTTATTTTCATCGTGATTATACACTAGTAATGTGCACAAATGAATAATAATACAACAATGTGTTTGGCAAGTGTATAGTAACGTTAGTCTCATGAGTAATGTTAGCCTTTTTTTAAAATCTATTTAATTTAATTGCATAAAGCAGAATTATACCATTACTTCAGACAAAATAATTTGTCCAGTGCAGCCAATTTCCATGTGGAATTTCTTTTCAGTTTGAGGATGAAATGAACATTTCTCATTCATTATCTTTCTTTTGTCATCTTGCCTCCTCACAGTGTTATATCTTTAGATATCTTCTTTTATCATTAAATTCAGGGCACTGAATTTGTTTTATTCATGTGCATAGTAACATTAGGAGCATTCCTATGTGGTTTGAAAATCACATGTTCATCCTTGATCTTCTCTCCATTCTCAGTCTTGGGGTGTGTTCACACTGAGACATAACACCTTTTATGAGCTGAGAGCTCCTCTCTGTAAGTAATAAACAGGTTCTGACTGACAATGTCTTTTTGAAACCTTTACCAAAGAAACCCATATATTGAGCATGGCCTGATCATATCTCAAAATATGAGTATCTCATAATAAATGTTTGCAACATTGTATTAATAATCCTTTATTGAAATGTAAACTTAAATTTTTAGATAAGATATATGTCTTGCATATGCTTAGACAATAAAGCATTATCTGAATGAAACTGCAAGTGATGATATACAGTTATACTTGATGTTAGATTTACCCTTTTCAGCTTTGGTTCATTCTCTGGAGAGCATTGCAGGGTAATAAAATGTTGATTATTCTTTAAGCTTTGTCTAGAGAGGGGTCTAAGGTTAAACCTGATTTTGTGTCAGGGGATGTGGTTGATATATGAAGTGTCACCAGTAGGCCTTGGTCCCTCCAATCAAATTCCTAAAGCCCCAGGCACTGCAGAGGCACACTAAATCACCCGGCTGCCCTGTCCTCCAACAAAACCGTTGAGACAGTAGTACATTCAGTCAACGTGTCTTCCTGGGCATGCAATGAAATAACCTGCCAAATTTCATGGAAAAAATACAGGCAGTCATTGTACACATGCATAGTGTTTAACAACGGACTCTTGTCAGCCTGTTGCAGCAGCTATTGACTACCTGTGACAAGTCCCTCCCTGGCTGCCTGTTTTTACAGGGAATATGCAAATGTGCAGAAGTATATAGGTCTCTGATTTCCTTTTCCCCTGGACTTTAAAGCTCCACGTCGAGCAGATAAGCCAGTAAAATGCAAAGCAGGATTTTAAATACAAGACACTTGAAATGAAGTATATGTACAGTATATTGTGGTGCTGGTACTTATTTACTACTTACTACTGGTGAAAGATCTGAGTACTTAAACTGCTGGGAAGCCAGTGTTTACGGTAGAGTATGAGACTTGGAGAGGGCTGCTCTCATTATGTCAAGCTATACAGCTGCAGAGCTCTAGGGCCAATCACAGCAAAGAGCTGATCCTCATAACCTTGGAAGCCAAATAATCTCACAGGTTGATCAAACAGTGAGAAACACCTGGACTCCTTGTCCCTAAAAGCATTTTCACTCTGGGTTCGAGAGTTGTCTGGCATCACATAAACTATTAAACAACCAAAATGAGTCCTATGATATAGATCAGTCTGATCCAACTCCTATCAGGGACGAAGACCAGACACAATGCGATCAACTTCTGACCACAACAACTTAGAGCAAATGGTTTCCAGCAGTGTAATTTCCAAGTCAAGTATGAATCCCACTGTTTATGCTGGGGGAGTTTTGGCTTAAATGATGAATTAGCAAGGCTTAATTACACTGTGTTATCTCAGATGGGCTTCACGAAATGAGAATAAACACAAGTTAAAACTTAATGAGCACCAAGATGCAAGAGCTCTCTCTTCTCTTGTAAACAACACAGACTTAAAAAAAAAACATGCACACATTGAATGATGAGTTATAGTTTAGTTTAGTTTAGTAATTTTCTTATAATATAATGCTACTCTTTTCTCTACACTTTTTGGCATATTGTTCCCCGCGGTTTAGGCCTGTTGGGTACTTGGCAGGAATGAGAATGCAAGGCAAAATATGAAACTTTAAATCTTATAAGTACTGCTTTGTTCCCCTGATCATAAAAAAGTTTAACTTAAGTTGCATTTTTTTTTTTTTTTTGGTTTAATAGGCATAACAAAAGAGTTTCACCCCCCCCCCCCAGGCTTCAGTTCTACAGGTGCAAATAATAATGCACACACACATAGAGTGGATAAGTACGCACATGTGCCTTCTAATCCTGAGGAGAACACAACAACACACAGTATACACAAGTGGAGGAAGCTCAAAGTCCCTGCAGGGGTTTGTCAAAATGATAAAACTGGTATTCTTACTTTTCTACAAACACTCTAAACCCACTGATGTGTTCACCACAGACAGACGCTTCTACTCTCTGATATATTGCAGATTTTCCTCACCTGCTGAGAGTCAAAGGCACACATAAGAAAGGGAAAACTGACTTACTGTATAAAAGTAAACCATCAATTTCAGTGAGACGATTTTTCCTAAAATTGAATTGAAATATTTTCACTTTTTCCAATCATCGTGCCTCATTAATTCTGGTGGCAGCGAGGAAGCAGAACTAAATTTGAGTCCCAGTAGAAGGTAAAATGTAGCTGGAGACGCTTAATAATCTTTTCCCCTTCAATTCAGGGAGAGTTGATGTTGACTTGATTGCAACTGCAGTGATTGTGGCATTATAATGTTGTGTTTGGGAAAAATTACCATAATGGTCTCGTTTGCAAGGATGGATTGCATTTGCAGAGGCAGTAGTGAGTCCCAGCAAGCTGTTCTGAAGTGTTTTGAAAACAAAATGAGCCTTTGACTTCCAGCAGGTACAGCAGTGGGTTTTGGTATTAGATTTTTCATGAGCATTAAATTAAAATTGTTTTTTCCTTTGTTTTATAACCTCTAATTTTCACAGATTTGGCAAAAGTCTTGTTGGTTTTGATTACATTTTACTCACTGAATACTTCGTGTAAAATTGTTCATTCAATTGTGTTACTTGCTCTGTTAGACTCAAGCAGCAGCCTCAGTGGCTGGCAAATGCAGCCAGCATGGAAGTAACAAAAATGGCAGTTCTTTGAACGATCACTTGAGGCAGGCTACAGAAATAATGAGTGAGCTCCATAAGGCCTCATATTAAAATGGCCAACTTTACAGCAGAACTTAACATGTTTACAGCCTGGTACAAAAAACGGTTTCAGTCTCTAAAACTAAATACCCTGTTAGGGACAACTGTATGGAGGGTGAATTTTTATGCAGTTCATCACTCAAAGTATATTAAGGCTCACAGTTATGCATAATTAAGGACATGGCTGCTTTGACAGGCCACACTCCACATATTTGCCCACTTTTGGTCTGCCGCAATGGGGACCGCCAAGATGGAGACAGCCCCGCTGACCTATGGTTGACGTCACCGAGACTACATCCATTTTAAATTATACAGTCTATGGCAGACTTGATTCAGGTGATATCCCTGCATCATCATGAAGCTGATGATTGAAATATTATTATGACAAATCACTTACAAATTAGACACAGGTTTTTAACAATAATTGTGGGAGCTGATGTGAGAAATTCCTTGCTTTGCAGACTAATAAGCCCAATTGAGTTGATAATAGAGCAACAGTTATTACAGTTTTATAGGAGGTAGATGAGAAAATAGGACACAGGGACACACCTGGTGCATATCCTTCTGTCAAGATGAATCTCACAGTTTAGTGGTTATAATTCATAGTCTGTGAGCACACCTGTTGATTTAGCTGCAGAAATTAATTCTGTGAAATAGTGCACAAAATACAGACACACAGACTTATGCTATACAGTATATGGTGGGAAGACAGGACTCTACCTGATAAGGTTTTTCTAGTCACATATTTGGTGGGCAGGCAGACAGTTGGGGAGTGGACAGGCAGGATGAAGGGTTTTGGGTTCCAGCTGGGAAGATTTTCTCTTCTGCAAGAGACATCACAGCCAGCTCAGTGCAGGAAACCAGCAGACTTTGTCTAATACTCCCATTATTATTAGGCCGTGGCTGCAACCTACTTTAAGGTTTTGAGAACAGGCTCTTTTTCGTGTCCCCTCTCCAACTCACTCAAATGCATCTTATGTCGTCGTGCTTATAACTTTGGCACTCTCATTTGGAGAAGTATGTGACCTCATTCCTGAGCTGCCCTGATTAGTTTGATGCAGCTTCACTTAACATGCAGTCAAACTTTCAGTTACGTTTGGTGTTCTTTCATCTCTTTGGAAATTGCATGATGTCTGCACCTTTAAGATCAAAGTGGGAAACAGAACATTCAGGAAAAAAAATCTATGAATGAACATACACTTCAGCCTTGTTCCCAGAAGTTAGAGAGAAAAACGTAGGTGTGTTAGGAACTACACCTTTGTGTGTGTGTCTGTGTGTCTGAATGTCTTATACTTGTACTTGCTTATATGAAGCCTCAGCTCGGGTATATATGACACTCGACAGTGTTACACCACCAGTGAATTCACAATGTGTGAAAATGTCTGTGTGGAGGTGATGTGACAAAATGCTGTGTTTTTACACTGTTTTATACTGGGAATCTTAATCATGCCATGAAAATGTGATAATTTCAGAAAAGCTATGTTGCAATTTATGAAAATATGTATTTTTCCATTGCACATGGTTCTTCTTTCAGTAGCCAGAAATGATTTCCCTCCAGAATTTCCATAATGGATTTCCCTCCCTTTTCAAACTAACTCTGTGAGGAAACCTAAACTGGGTTAACAGACAAGAGCTGCCCTGGGTCACACCAAAGTATCGGGAGTACATGTCAGTCAAGGCGAAATACAACCCTCTCATCATCTGATACCACAGACTTTACTGGCCTGTAGTTGTGGCTCACAGGACTTACCCCTTACACAGCGCTCAGCTTCTGTTCAGCAGAGTTGTTGCCCCAAACACAATGTTGCACCAACAGTAGATCATCTTAATGCAGCAGCAGCATAACACAAACACATTTCTGGGCCCAAATTAACACTGAACTCTCAAGTTCTGTATTTGCCATAGGGCTGCTTCACAATGTTCATGTGCTCAGTTTTACCACAGGGACATTAAAGTTTTATCTTATGTATTATTTGTTGTTTCGTTCTCACTGTGTCCATTTACAAGCTGGTAGCGAGGCCTGAATGACAGATAAACTCTTACAGGTGAAAGGCAAGGATTACAATAACTTATTCATTATTCATCTGTAGAATGGGTCAGTTAAGAATTGATTACTTTGGCAGGGAGCTAAAGTAAAAGAAAATGCAAGAAAAACTTGCCCCACCAGAGACATCCTGAATGAGTCTCTGTCTCTTTCTTTCCCTCTCCCACATTAGTTTGATCAATAACACTGACACACACAAACATCAGGGGTCATCCATCAGCGTCGTACCAGCTCACAGATAGAAAGGAGTACATCAAATATTAACGCCCACAACTCCTCCTAGTGCAGCAGAACTCTGACACATACAGTGCAGTGAATTATTGAAACTCTTCAGCAACTAAAGCACTGACGCACACCCACAGCTGTGGATGGGCAGGTTAGGTAATCTGAGCTGTAGTCTCACTCTGTGCTCACTTCAGAGTCCTTCATGAAGTACAGTAAAATGGTTGAAATACTGAGCAGACGTCAGGGATAACTGCATCCACCAACAAAAAGGATAGTGGTTTCATTGGTAATTCTGGGTAATTTCAACTTATGTGTTGCTTAAGTAGTTTTGGTCATTATTCCCCTCAGTGATAATAACATTGTACTCTAGGAACACAGCAACATTCCTAAAAAATAATTTAGATAGTGCAAGAAACTTGAGTAATCAGATGATCTGACAGATTGTAATCAGCTTATCTAAATCACTTTAGTTGGAAGTGAAACCAAAAATAAAAGTACCAGAAATATTGTTGATGATTCCTCATTGCACCAGAAAAGCTGTGTACATACAACTTTCGTATGTTTTATAATAAGTCAAAGTTGAACCAGAAACCCCAAGGAACACCGCTGGGCTGTGAGGTGATTTTGATGTAGAGGCCACAGTTGGTATTGCAGGTAATGTGACTCCCTCTGGCCCAAAAAAACAAATATACAATCATTACAAATAAATGTGTTAAATAAATAATTGTATACATTTTTTGACACTCTGAAATGACTGTTTGTACCAGAATGGTGTCCATTACATCTGATAATAATTAAAAGGTCTCATAAGCTTGTTTTTGTGCCATTCATGTGTGTGAGGAGTCAGCAAGAGGTCAGCCGGTCTTTATGCCCATTCTCGATGGGCCCAAAAATACAGTAAGTCTAAAAAACAAATGGGTTAGCCAAATGTTTTTATTACCAATGATTATTACCAGCATTTTTAGACAACTGCTCGCTTGGCTGTGGACTCTTAGTTTTGCTGAACAGTAAATCTATAATTAATTCCTTCTTCTTCTCGACAACAAGCTAGGTTTCACGGAAAACTTTCAACAACAGGGAAACAAAGTTTTCTAAATGTTGTGCACCACTGTAGATAGGGTAATAAACCAGCTTGGCAGGATTACGCACAAGGCTTCTTGTTCACATGCATGAAGATGATTAACAGAGATAATTAAGAACAATGACACTTACTGGAGTATGTGTGAAACCACATTCTACCCCATTACAGACACAGAGACAAAAGGAGAAAAGCAGGAGAGAGTCTGTCCGAAAACACAAGTAAGAATGTTTTTTTTCGTAATTGAAATGATACTCACCTCCCTCAAGGGTTTGCTAAATTGCAAAAGTTAACCTAGCCTATGGGCGCCTGGCAGGGTGCTAACAAGTAGATGGCAGTCTGTCCCAGCGGGTGACACCAGCAGCAACAAAGCCAAAGGGTTGAGGAGGTTACAAGGAGAGGTATGAATGAGAAAAGAGGTGAGAGAACACTGGGGTGTGAGCACGGTGCACAAAACAATCAACCTCTTCCAATAAAGAATCAGCCAGAGGCTATCATTGATAAAGCTGGTTGTCTCATCAAAACATGAACTCGGCTGTTTTTTTTTTTGGTTCTTCATTCTTTAGTGCATCAAATTAGGAACTTTAAAATAATATTGGAGCACCTTGTGCAACAACACACACAATACTCTAAAAATATAAATCAACACGTCTATGTGTCTGCACATTTTCTCACATGTTAATTTTTATGAATGGAGCATATGGTTGTGGGTGGGGGGGTCTGTTTCCTCAGCCTAGGCCAATCAAATGTGTCATGGCACAGAGTGTGTATTATCATACAGTGTGTCTGTTCTGTGGGAGATTAATCAGGGGAGGTAGGGTATGTTTGGGTGCCTTTAGACGACGGCCCCGTAGGCCCTTTCCCAAAACATATGTGAGTGATTATGACAGATGGGGCCCTGGACAGGGGCTGGGGGAGGGTGATGTAGGGCTGTGATGTCAGGTTGTGGAGGGGTTGCTTCAAATATGACTCTTAATGTTTTTCAACTGATGTATTGGTGTGACTAATTCAGCTCTGGGAGTCTGTTTTTCTGACAGTACATCAGCTCTTACAGTCTATTTATCTCCAGCCGCCCCCATGCAATCCTTTTATTTCTGACTCAGTGCTTTATGGTCTTATACATCTGGGCATGTATGCAAGAGACTGGGAGAAATGTTTTTTCCAGTGATATTACTGAGTGCAACCATAATCCCACTTACATACTGACTGTATTTTTAACCCAGAGTCAACTATCTTGTTGTTATCTGATCCTTATTCACCATCTTTCGTAATCATCTGGAGCAAATGTCAGTACAGAAAATAGCTCATTACTATATAATATTATAATATAAAACATTATACTCCCTACTTTTAGTAGTCAGTATTATTCACTACTTTCTGGTTAACAATTGTTAACTCAAAATCCAAAGAAACTCTATAAGATTTACCATTTGGAAGATGCAGATATTTAGTTTAGGGGATTACTAAAAATTTTAGTTTGGATTGTTTTGTCAAATTAGAGAATAACTTCAATGTCCAGCTTAAAGTAAGTAAGTGGACCTTGAGTTTGTCAAAGAATTATATTAATTTGCTGAATTCCCTCCTACTGATTTATAAACATGATTGCTTTTGTAGAATTGATAATAAACTCTCCAGCAGACAAATGCTGGAGATTAACTTAGGTTCTACATGTCTTGATAAATGTTACAATATTATTATTTCAACAAACTAGTCTAGAAAAATGTGCAAATCACATGAGTCTGGTCTGTGTAGTGTTGTGAAATGACAATTATTTCCTAAACTGGAGAAATATACTTATTTCTTAATCGTTTATATGCTATGCCAACCTATAACTGTTAATGTTTATGAACTCATGGATCTTATTCAGCTGCAATATTGATTATTTGTTTCTCTTATCAGCTTTAGCCCACCAGCAGCATCTTTCCTTTTGCCATCAATTTGATGAATGGCTGGATGCTGCACTATGGTGTTATCTTTTGGTATATTTGCAATTTTTTTATAATAATGTCATTTAATAGTTTTTGCTATTACCCTTCCTCTGCTACCGAGGCGTTGCTGTCCATCTAGTATGTCTTTCATGACTTATGATTGATTTGTTCCATTTGTTTTACATCCCCTTTTAACTGTGAGCAGGAATTAGTAATACTTTCTAGACCAAACAAGGCCAATAAACAACAAATGACAATAAGCTGCCCTGCCCACAGTGCTGCAATGAGTCATTTTATCCCATTATTTCTCCTCAGCAGAAGACTACCCGTAATGAGTAAACAAGGCATTGTGTTACTGAGTCTTTTTTCTCGAAGACTTGAGACCCAGGCATAGCCGAATGATGCAAAACCAACAGACAACCAACAGTACTTATTGTTATTCACCATAAAGTTTTATTTCTGGGGAATTGCAGGAGTTTCTTCCTATTCAAATGTGGTGAGAATGGTTTCACAGCTCGGGGAAATGCAGTGGAAATCTCATTACAGTGTACACATGCTGGAAAAAATGTTGGCTCCGGGGCAAATTAAACGCCTTCTCCTGAATCGCAATAGGCTTGTTAGGATTTTAGTGTGGAAATGTAGCACAGGAGGGGAGAAATAGGCTGCCTAACAGTTCTGCCACTGCCTGCCTGCTGTAACAAGCAGGGTTAAACTGTAACCTGTGGTCTGCTGTGACCCTCTCAGCAGCAGCTACATGAGGTGATTTGCATGAGACGTGACTGCTGGAATTTCCATCTTTGGATGAGGTAGTGGCCTGAAGCACACTGGCAGGTGAATACGTATGTATAAGTAATGCTTAACAGATAAACACCCATTGATATTTGGGTCAATTCACATTCCAGTGTCAGGTAGCAACATTCCAGTGATACGCCCACCATGTTCAGACGAATAAAATGCATTTTCAAATGTTTGACCAAATAGACCATTTGTTGTTGAGTGCTAACTAGAACAGCAAAGTCACTGTGTTAGAAGTGTGGTGTAGTCTGGAGGAAGCACTCCTTACTAAGCCCCTAAATACAGTCTGAGAGCTAGGATAATAACAGTACAACAATCAATCAATACAAAAACAAACTGCAGCAACAGAAATTATCATAGAATTGCATCAACACCTCTTTGATACACTCTGAAAAATAAGAAAAACACTGGTGGTTGAGAAATCTTTACGTGGCAGGAATGCAAAAATAACAAAATAAGATGGACATCTTGTGCAAAAGGACAGATTACTGTAGTTGAAGCCAATGTCTGTGGAAATACTGAATACTTTAAATTACTAAATGCTGTTTTTGAATGATCCATTTTCATTTTTTTCACAAATGAATTTTGAGCTCTGTTAGTTGATTGTCTATTAGCTGTGTGTGTTGCTGACAGCTATATGTGTCGGTTTTTTATACTGTAGCTGACAAACCTGTTGTTTTTCAAAAACTACACTACAAACACATAAATGAGCCACACTGTGTCACAATGTGACATATTACTTTATTATGACGAACACAGGTACTGTAGTTCTATTTAAAACAATTCTGTTCTGTACACAGAAACAAATGTGTATTAATCTGCCTTTGAAAATAGTTCCAAACAAATACCTTCTGTTTGAGTAACATTTACTTAAAACTACAGTGCCCAGCTGTTTTAGGAAATGATTGAACCCTGAGTGAAAGTATATACAATATTATACAATCTGAGTCACTTTTGTAGCAGTATTTATAACTGTGACTAAGATCTATTAACACAAAGTATATTTCCATGACTTATGCATTTTATGTTTTCTACTGGCCATTGTTCCTGCTTACATAAAGCTGGAAAGGATAGTCAAAGGTATGGGTGATATATTTTGTATTTATGTCTGTAAATCTCTCTGGAGCTAAACAGAAAAACACCTAGTGATTTCTAGGTCAATTAACATTCCAGTGTCATTTCACAGAGAGTGACCGAGAGCCCCAGGGGCATTCTGGGATAACAGATGCTCACAACACACAGCCCTACCGAATCAAACTGGCGTCACAACCTGAAGATAAAACCCACAAGAATGTCAGCCTTGTTTGGCTCCAGGACTTTTAATGACACTGAAAAAAGATTCAATTCTCTCTATGGTCAGATATAAAGAATGAAAAAAAGCCACAGTACATGACTTGCCTCAGGGGACAGAAATGTGAGTATTGAGCGGTGACCTTGAGGGATCTCGGAGGTAGTGAACCTGCTCCATCACAAATGGACCAACGCCAGGGCAGAGCCATCCATGCTGGAACGGGGGCCAAAGTGGGCTCATTTGGACTGGACCGGAGCCAAAGTGGTGACTCTGTCAGCAGGTCAGCATTACTTAGAGCTGGCTAATGGACATGAGAGGAGAGGAGTGGAGGACAAAAATCTAATGCTATGAAAAATTCTTAGTGACGTGAAAAAAGATTATATTTTGTGAATATTTACATATACCAGGGAAAGGAAAATAATGTAAACAAGGAAAAAACTAATTTATTCACAAACTGCTACAGAGGTATTTTGATGGTATGGTATTTTGGGCTTCAACCATTGATAATTTAGGCAACATTTCATGGATTTATAGATTTGTATTTTTGATTATTAAGAATCTTTCTGAGTGATTATTCGACTAACGGTTTCAGAAAAACAGCTTTCATCATGACAGATTTGTAAGGTGTAAGTGGAGAGGTATATATGTGAAAAAGGCCATGTTTATTGTGGCTGAAGATTTGTAGTCCGCTCTTCACATTAGCTTGAGGCCAGCAGCTCGAGGCTACCATAGCTGCTACTAGCATAACACATCTGATTCACACCTAGCTGTTTGCAGTGCTGTTGCATTGTGGGTGATGTAGGCACCAGGTTTTTGACAGTAAATAAAAATGTGTGGAATAAAAACAAGATAATATCTCAGGTTCTGCAGCATCAATTTTGATATTATTTTAAAAAACAAACTCAAAATCCATCTTGACTCCGACAGTGTTATAGGAGCGCAGTGATAAATCGGTGTACATACGACATTTCGGCAGGTCATTCCAGATGGTGGGCATATTGTGAGCTAAAGTCAAGAGTTCGCAGTCTGTGGGAGAGGGTTGGTGTGCAGTGTTTTGGGAAGAAAAACTGTTCCAGCTGATTAGTCATGAGGGAGGAGGGGAGGGTTGTACGTGCTCCCTGCATGTGATCTGATGGATGGAGAATTTCTGGTGCTGCTCTCACACAAAAGTCAAGAAAAGTTGAAAGTTGAAAAGTGGGTCAGTGTCTCATGGGATGTAAATGGAGAAATAAAGAGACACAGAAAGACAACGTCAGAGTTTGAGATGGATAGAGTAAAGATGAATAGTGAAAGAAAGACACTCATTTTGTTTAATCCATATCTTGTTTATGTGTAACTGAAAAAGCACAATTGTGAAATGCTGAACAGTGAGCTCAGGAAAGACAAGGTGTGCAGCAAAATAAAAGGTAAAAAAAAAAAACACACAAACTGTCGGACAGATAATTTGTAAATGTGCTAATTAGTAACTAGGCTACTAAGGAGACTTGTGCTATAAAAGATTCTGCTGCCTCCCAGCTCTTCCCCATTTGATATAAGATGCTCTACTTTCTAACTGCTGAGGATTAATGGGTGTAAAGCTTTTGGGGAGGATGAGAACTGCAGGGTAAGGTGTTATACAGGGATTTCCTCATACTGGAGCCACACATCAAAAAAAAAAAAAAAAAACGTATATTACAATTGCAACTTACATTCCCCGGACTCCCACTGCAACTAACGAAAGGCTGTGAAGACTATATTCTTTTTTAGGAGGGAATTCATCAAGGTAGCATGGAATATTTAAAGCAATAATTTGACATTTTGGGAATTATTCACTAAAGATACAGCCAACAGCTTGTTATCTTAGCTTTGCTTAGCAGACAGATTTGTAACAGCAAGAAAAGCTGTGGTTTTGCAGGGGGTTAAATGCTAGACTATTTCTTGGTTGTCTCTACTGGTTGACTCAGTGCGGACATCCGCATTTGTACTGCTAACCACTGCTGGGGATTGGACAGAGCCAGTTTAGCCCGATTTCCAGTCTTTATGCTAAACTAATCATCTACTGACTGTAGCTTCATAATTAGCACACATATAAAAGAGTGGTATCAATCTTCTCATCTAACCTTTAAATAATACAAATTTAGAGTTGTGTTTAAAATCTCCCTCTAACAGTGGCCTGTTGAACAGAAGGGGCACTAATTCCATGACCTTCCTACAATTTATTCAACAGCCTTAAATACATCAAACAACAGGAAAATAACACAGATGAGAAACAGAGTGTTGGGAGGACAGTGAGAAATGAGACACATGGAGGTGGAAATCGCTGTGGAGAAGAGACAGTTGTGGGAAAAGAGCAAAATAAGCAATATAAAAAGACATTCTTTCAAGCACATTAACCCTGTTAAGCTACAGTATATCATGTTAAATCCCCCTCAGCTCGCTTCCCTATTAGCCATTAGCACAGAGGGCCATGTGTGTTATCACACTCCGACACACTCTGGCCAAGGTTATATCCCCTCATGTTTATGGCAGTGCACTTTCCAGCAATTTGAACACACAAGATTAAACAGAGTCCAGTTTTCACCTTGGAACCATGACAGTCGTCACAAGTTAACACCCGGAGGTGCTGTACTTATGAGATAACAGAAGTATAAAACTCTTATCAATTAGCACCTGCACTGTGGCTGCTGATTCAGCCTGTGTGTGTGCTCGGTCTCACATAGGCAGTTCTATCGACTGTTCAGTGTCGCTTCAATCTTAATCTTTGGCTGGAACATAAACTTGAGAAATTAATGCAGGTGGAGTTTTATCGTTCGCAAACCTTTGAATATACACTCAGAATTCATGAGATAGCTTCTTTTAAAGGGAAATATTCTTATAATACATATAAATACACACGACTACACAAGAGTTAGATTACTTAATCAATACTGCTCTTATGTACCATATAGTAAATATGAACCTATTGCCAGCAGCTGGTTATCTTAGCATAAAGTGTGGAAACAGGGATAAACAGCCAGCCTAGGTCTGTCCAAAGGAAACAAAATCCACCTACCAAAACCCCTAAAGCTTACTAATTAATATGTTCAATCAATTTTGTTTACTACAAATACCAAAGTGTAAAAGCAAGAAGTCTATTTCTTGGTGCAGCTTTACAAGCAAACCAAAAGGATTCCTTTAACACTTCTCACTGAGAAGTTGGACAGGCCTGTCAGCACCATGTAAATGCTTGACATATTGCACTCTCCTTTCTTGACATTGTCACGAATGCTTCTCACCTCTTTCTGCTAGCCGTTTTTCAATCAGAAATACTTTATTTGCTCATGATCTGACCCATATCTGTCCCCACTGCTGGAATCCAATAAAGGAATATTGCCTGTGACTTTGTCAAAAGGGAAAACTCATTTTGCGCCATAACTGAAATTTTCACGTCATTCAGTGATGAGTAAGTTTTGAGATGGAGAAAGAAGTCTCCTCAGCATTTCACCAAATAGACCCCCTTCTAATTTGTTTTCTCTCTATTGCGCATAAAAAGATCTGCAGCCTTATATAGGGTACAGAGTCATGCCCACAGAGAGTGGTGCCAGCACCCACTGCCGTCTGCCTCCCTGCAGACTCTGCAGCTAAATCCTCCCACTAATCTCCAATTAAAATAGTGATAATAGGTGTTTGCCCAACTCAGTGCCCACCACTGCACCCCTACGCCGTCCTCCATGCTTGCAACCTCCCATCAAATCTGTCACGGGGGACTCAAACACACACACACATGCACACTCACACAAACCCCGTCAGACTTTTTCCAAAGTGCCCCAAAGGATTGACCTAGATTGAGCCCACTTCACAAACTAATTTCTGCAAACACAAAGGAGGATTAGCAGAGATTAAGATGACAAGGTCTGAGGATTGAGAAGTGGCTGGCATAGGCCAATTATAATTACTGCCCTAATAAAATGTGGACTGTGGCTAAAGCAGTCACTGGAGGGCTTGTGTTTGGATCTGCTCTGCTTTAAAACGGTTATGTAGCTTATACCTTTGCCACTGGCTTTACCTTAAAGGATACACATGATACAGTACTGTGCAGTTTGTCCTGCCTGGTCAAAGCTCCCAATAGCACAGATACACTGAATAGCAGCAATCCTGTGCAATTTAAGGGTCCCAATTCGAGCATTGTTGTGGTAGTTTTTCCAGACTGTACGCAGGTTGCTTGCTAAGAGTAGCATACAGTGCTTAACCAGTAATTTCCTCTAACATATTCCATATGTGGATCTGCTTTGTTGGAATACACATCTGCTCCACCAGATTCATTAAAATAATTCATGAATGCATTTTAGGATATTCCCAGCACTCATGTTGAAAAGTGAGATTAGGAAATCTATTGAAAATGGAAAATTCAATCCTCTCAGGATCACATGATTGGTTTGAATTTCTGCAATGTGTCGTACATCTAAGAGCGACTTGGCGGCTTCGTTTTGCTGCAGCTCCTCTCTAAAAAGATGACTTTTTCATGTAAATCCTTTTTTCACCAGTGATGAGAGCACACATATAAGTCCCAGCTCCGTCTCCTTTACTCAGTCCACATGAAGCAAAAAAACATCTGTAAGGAGAACTAAAGTTTGATGTGGTCACTAAAGCCATCAGCAAATCCGCGTGATAAAGCTCCTCTGAAATGTCAGACACTTTTCATCATTTCTGACGCAGAGCTTTTGGGTGTTTTGAAAAGTTTTCACAGCACATTGAGGCCTGGGTGTCTGAGTGACTGCGGCTGAACTGAGTGTGTCTGTGGGTGTTTGGAAGTGTGTTCAAGCACATGTGTGGTTTGCTGTGTTTATATGTGTGTGTGTGTGTGTGTGTGTGTGTGTGTGTGTGTGTGTGTGGTCCGGTGCAGAACAAAAGCGGACACTCATCAGCAGAGTTGGCGTGTGCACAACACATTTGGAGCAGGAAAGAGAGGGCAGGCTTTCATCTTCGCTCATGCTTGCCGAGACCCCAATGGGGACCACATGCCTGAGTCAGGCGAGGAATCCTTTTGTGTGATTAATACCAAAAGTTTAGGGGTCCCCCGCTGTCGGGGCCTGAGATACAGCTTCAGAGCCCCCATCAGGGGGTCAGTCGAAGCCAATGAAATCTCTCTAAGGCACAGATAACAACCTGCCACAGGGGAAGGCAGGCAAAGGATAAAACAGTCAAAATCCTAACCAGCTGTCAGACGTCCTGCATTACTCCGCTAATTACAAACTCAGCGGGCCTCCTGATCCCCCATCTCTCCCCCACCTACCGCTGTCCCAGCCTCACCTCTGTTCCATCTTTAAGCCCGGTGTTTAGTTAAAGAGGCTCTCCTAATTGATGAAAGAGAGTGAGAAATGCAACTTCAAACCATAGTCTGACTTCAAGTGGTTATAAAAATGCCTGAGAAATTGGAGTTCTGCACACCCCTCGCACTCATTCATTAGCTGTGGCGAGGCTACCTCACATCAGCACACATTCATTTATCAGCCTTGTTGTGAGTATGCTTCAGTAAACACAGCCTTTCCATTCCTTCAGCTACTTTTATTGTTTTCTCAAGCTTTCTTTTTCCTCAGTGAGGTTGTTTTGGTTTGCAGATTAAGGTTTTAGCCTGGAATTGTTTGTACAGACATGTCTGTCAGAGTGAGAGCAACGCTGACCTTTATCTGACAGGTAGTTTCAGGGGATCAGGGAGGGTCACTCTGCTGAGCATGATGGGTAATAAAGAGTTTGGATCAGCTCTCTCTCTCTCTCCTGAAAGATTTGCATTATTTGTAGCTTCTCTGAAGAAACTAATGCAATACTGTCTATATGTTAATTTAAAAAAGTTAGAAGTCACCATGTTATTCTCAGTGGTGGAAAATAAAAAATTACTTTTACCCAAAGTATTGTATTTAAGTGCTATTTTGAGATAGGAGTGCTTTTTACTTATACTCTGTTTTTACAACACTTGGCTTCTTTTGACAGCTAAAGTTACTAGTTTCTTTCAGATTTTACATCAAAAAACAAATAATAACCTAAAACAAAATGCATTGTTTCCCAACCTTTTTGGCCCATGATCACAAAAAAGTAGTGCTTTGTTATTGGTAAAATTGAAAATAAAAAAGCAAAGAATAGAGAAAATACTTTTTGTGTATAGGATTTCCTCTCCCATTAATCATCCCACGACCTCTTGGGTTTATGTTGTGACCTCTTGGAGGGAGCCCGACCCCTAGGTCGAGAAACACCCGACTAAAACGAATAAAGTATTTAAGACTCACTACAACGTGACCCACTACAGCAGCAAATCATTGCATCAGCATCAGTATTAACCATCTAAAAATCAATCTAATAATGTAATAAATATATCACTCACAGGGGCCATATTTCTTTTCCATACTTTAATTACATTTTGTTGATAATACTTCTCTATCTTCACTTTTACTTGAGTAAATGCTATAAATACTCCACCGCTGATTATTTTGAAGGATCTCTTGAAGTACACATGTTGTCAGAATGATATAGGTCAACACTGACACACTATCATACTAGTTCCTCCTGTTGTCTGTTTGAAAAGGGCAGCTGACGAGGAACGAAAGAAGATAACACTCACACCCGCCAACTCTCTTGTGAATTCCCTTCCTTAATTAGAAGGCTGGAGTTAATTGATTGTTTTGGCTTCCCATTCACGTCAAGAGAGAATAATGTTTACTGTGTAACAGACTTCACCCGAGCTATGCTACTTTAAAGTCTACCTCATCATCCCACCTAAACCCGCCGAGCCCTCCTCCACCTCCCTCTTTCCTTTCCCAACCTCAAACCACACCCGAGTGAAAATCCATATAACAGCAGAAATTGCAGGGAAAAATGCCTTTGAGCCATACTGATTAAAAGACCCAACAGCCCAATTTCAAAGAGAATGTAAACAATGTTATGAGCACACTGCCTGCAGTGACTCACCCCAAACTGTTATTACATCTACCTTATGAAGCTGTGCAGCGTTTCATCTTTATGCGGTTTTCAGCAATGAGATAAGCCTGAGATCGCTGAGGTAAGCTAAGTGGCCTTAAAAGCATCCCTAAGCGGTTAATAAGTATGTACTAATGACCCCCAAACACATCTTATCAACATGAAAAAGCCTGATAAAGCTGTAAGATATCCAAAGGGTGAAATGTGTTTTTTTCTCTGCAGCTGTCAGAAAAATGAGAGTAGGTTTTCAGGATGGCTGCAACAGGCAGGTATTGAGCTAGCTGCTTAACAAAACACATCAGTCCTCTAATCTTCTTGTCACTTCGCCGGTAGCCCTAATTAGCAAATGCTAGCATGCTAAACTAAAATGGTGAATATAGTCAACGTTACACCTGCAAAGTATTGTAAAGCATGTTAGCATGCCGACCTTAGTGAGTAGCGTGTAAATGCCATTGAAGAATTCTGTCCATTCAGTCCACGCCGACTCTTTCTGTCTGTCAGCACAGCATCCAATCAGACTGTCTTGACAGAAAAGAAAGAAAGAAATCAGCATTGTTTTTATTACTTAATTCACTGATTTTTATTTCCCACTGTGGACTGACACATAAAGAGGTACCTGTTCCCTGAGTTGGGCAAATGATGGATTGGCCTTTGTTCTGTATTAAATCAAGACCTTGATCTTTCCCGAACTTTAACCAAGTGCTGTGAATGTCTTAACATAACCATAAAACATTTTAATACTGCTGTAATTGCTAGGAGTGATTGTTGAAGGAAAACAAATCAAATATGTTATACATATACTTTCCATATCAACATCCTCTCATTGGGCAAGTAAAAAGAGTAATCCCGGTGGAATAAGGTGTTCCACAAAGCATATTTACTGACAAAGGTAATTTCTAGGAGACGGGGTTGTTCTTGTCAAGAGTTAGATAATATTATTGATACCACTCTCGTGTTTGTACAGTAAATATTGAACTACAGCCAGTTAGCCTAGCTTAGCACAAAGACTGACAACAAAGCTGCAGCTTAATATTTACTGTACAGACAGGACAGTGGTATCAATCTTCTCCTTCAGAAAGAAAGCGAATGAGAAAATTTCCTAAAATGTTGAACTGCCCCTTTTTAAGTTTAACTCTGTTCCCTTTAAAGGTCTGTGGAGTTTTCCCCAAATCAGTCAAGAGGAAAGCAGCCAAGGTCAGTCACGTATTTGTTGCTCCCCAGTGCTCCATTAATTACAGCGCTTTTCCAAATGTCCTCATCTGATGGGAAATCACTTCAGGTGATGTTCAAGCAGTAAATTAGCTTGTGGCTGCAAAGCAACCCAATCAGCAGGGTATCTTTCGTGCGATAGCCACAAATTTTAAGGATGGGGTCAGCGGGATAGTCCAGGGAGGAGGCTCAAGTAATGACACAAGTGAGAGACAAAGGCACAGGCAAAAAGTGAAAGAGAAAGAAGAGAGGAGCCATTGTGTATCCGAGGAGACCTCCTCAGACTTAATTACCTCTCATCCATTTTCATTCAGCCTTCTCACGATAACGCAGGGGGAAGGGCACATGCTGTGGAGGATAAACAGAGGACTAATGAAGTCATGCATAATTGAAATGAAATAAAAAAACTTACTTAAAAATATTATAAGAGCTACGACAGGTTAAATGGAGGCTCTGATAAGGGAGGGATTTGAAAATGTGTGATTTGAGCCTTGCGTGACTCTCTCTATTCAGCAGATGCCATTTCTTTCCTCAGTAGGTTATCTCTTGAGTCTGCCTTTTGGTTCAGATAAGCAGGATCAGCTGCAGGGCTTTTGAAAGGACAGTAAACTTTCTTTAAAGCAGGCGGCACTTTACCTTTACAAATTACCTCCAGTTTGAAACACATTTGATGTTGTGAGAAATATGTAGAAATAGGAGGTAGCGTCAAAGACTGACAAGACATTTCAGCTCTGAAATTTAAAGTTAAAGAAGTTAACTTTTCCATAAGAATATTTTTGCTTTAATTTCCTTTTCAAGACATTTGACAGCAACACACTGGCCTCTGACACAGTCCCCTTGCCTGAGGCGGATTGGTCCTCAGCTGCCTGCCTGAATGCTGATGCAACTCAGAGGTCAGACTGAGCACAGCCCAGTGGATGGCTCTCTCATTTTGAAAACATCCCTGACATGATCACAGTGTCTGTGCTTGTGTGTCTGGAATGGTTTAAACCAGCTCCACCCTGCATAGTATGAATATTTTTTTTATGGGTGGGCGAAAGCTTAGGAGCTCACAGGGCTTCTTCAACTTTGTATCAACCTACCTGCACCTCCACCCTGCTGATGAAATCCTCAGAAATCCACAGGGAAAAGGTTGGATCTGTATGATCTTTTTTGTACACAATCTAATGACAAATATGTAGTATTTTCTTTCTGCGTTCTTTATTATTCTTATTGTCAACAAATCCTAGGAAAAGACCAAAATCAAAGATGAATTGGTCTTGCTTGTGTATTGTGCAAGAACAGAGTGTAGGGCCACAAATCTGAGATTTTGAGTCTTAATGTCAGAATATAACATTCATAACATTTTGAGTATAAAGTGGTAATTTACAAGAAAAACGCGAAAATAATGTTATAGTAATATATAAATAATATGTCTGGGCTGTCTCATCCACTGTATTACAATAACAATTAAAAATATTTTGACTTTATTTGCTGAATCTTATTTTTCTGGACAGTGGCCCTAAGATACTCGTAGCAAAAGCCTGAAAGCTATAGCTTGTTGTTGGTGCCATTGTTGTCTTAAGAGTACTAAAAACACATCTATGTTCCTTCTTTAGCATTTAAACAAGCACTGTAATACATGTTTGGTTCAATCCCTTATTCACTGTCCTGAAGCTGGAAATACCTATTAGAGCACCAATTATGTATTAATCCACTGTCGAAAATAGTCCCCAACAAATTCATTACATTCCCCCTGTTTCATTAATGTTTGCTAAAACCTACAATGCCGACCATGGGAAGTATTTCTTTTTAGAAAAATCTATTTTTAAAGATTTACTTCAGGGGGTAACCAATGGGCTTGGTGCTGAGTGCCATAGACAGAGGCATTATGTATTGAGAGATGGACCAACACATTGTTGGAATTGGTCTTTTCATGGGATTTGTTGACAGTAAGAAAAACATTTAACAACATATTCATCCTTCAAGACTTGTTCTTGAAAACATTATTGTTCAGGGATACCATTAATGTTCTCCACATTCAAAGTTGTTAAATAAAATACTAAAAACACAAAAAATGTATTGTTTAATATTTTGTAATTTATCTTATTATACATAGCAATTCATGTTTGGCCCTACTTTTTCCTGTATCTTTATACTTCTTCTAAATCTAGACATAAATAACTGTGACTAGATATCTGCTGACACTGCTGTGGTTTAGTGTAAGGACATATAAAACTGAAATTTATTGTAAAACATCTCAGTCTCTATGTGTACGTGTGTGCGTGCGTGCATGCGTGCGTGCGTGCTTGCATTACTGAGTCGCGGCAAATGCCTATGTTGCCAGGCGACAGTGACATGTAGGTACATTGTTTTTATCACACTCGGCCACACATACAGACTGCCCACACAAAATACTAGACTTTAGTCCATTCAGCCAAGCTCTGCATAAGCTAACAGCACCCAAAGGATTCACAGTGTTGAAGGGTTGAGCCATCAGTGGTATGTTCTGGATCGGGGGGGTAATAAGACTCACTTCCTGGTGGACAGGAAATTCAACTTCCTGTCTTGATTAATGGGGGGACTGTTGGATCACACAGGGGGCACTGAGGGGCCTCCCACACACAGACCTCCTACCTTTCACCTTGAATATCAATCCTTTTTTCTTTGCTTTTTCTCAGCCAGAGAAAGCTTGAGAACTCCTTAAATATCTTGAAATAGTGTAGATAAGATTTTAACAACTCATTCCAACTTGTCAGCACATATTGTGAAAGAAACAATGCTTTATTTCTCAAGCTACCCCCTTCCCCCATTTTGTTTGTGAATGCATGAGGGTCAGGATCCAGAAAAACTGGTGTTTCTCAACCTCTGTCACCGGTCAGGGGTTGTGTCAGGGCGAAGAATGTAAATAGTGAACAGAGCTGGACTCTTCAGAGCTGGAGGAATGCAGCAGAGAGGCAGTGTTCTCTGCAGTCACTCACTAATGGGATGTTAGACTTGTTACAAACCAGGGAATGTCAACTGCCACAACTAGCGAGCCGCTTTGCAATGCATTTCACTGATGAAAAGTGTGAGAGGAAGGGAGAGGGGAGGCAGACCAGGGAGGGAGGGAGGAGGGGAATAGAGAGAGGTGTTTTTTAAGATTTCATGTTCTCCTCCAGCCCCCACAGTTTGCAGATAAAGGTTGCCGTTGCCAAGGTGACTTGACAGAGAAAGGGAAAGTATCTGGCTGTGTTTCGCCTGTTCTTGTGCAGGAAGCTTAGAAGCCAGAGGCATAGATAAGATGATTCCAGTCCCTCCTCCACAGAACAAAAGCTGTACGCATGATATACTGCCTTAAATACCTCAGGACACTTTGGCTGCTGCATTCACTCCAAAGCTGCCTAAATATGCCAAACATGCAGTAATGAGAAAGCACCCTATGCTGTGCCGAAGCTGCTTTTCTCTTCTAAATCTACACTATTATATTAATACATGTAGCCAGACAAATTATCTCCACACTGAAGACAAAGACACAATGTTTTACAGTCAAGAGGAAAAAACTCTTATGTTTATTAGCCATGAATTTCACATTGTGAAAAAAATCACATGTACAAAATAATGCCATAAAAAATAGAAATAAACTCTTACATGACAAAAGAAATGAAACTGATGCACACTGACAGTGGGGGGGGGGTTCTGTCTAATTTACAACATTATGCGAAGCAAGATACTGTGCTCCAATCTGAGCCAGCTGGATTTCCAGATAAAATAGGGGGATAAGAGGAGGGCAAGAGTAGAAATGGGAAATGCCACTCAGCAATTAGGAGCAAATTGAAGGGGGCATTCATTACTTGCTGTTGCCAGGGAAACTTGGGTTCTCTGGGAAAGAAACGCTCTTATCAGATTGGTGGGGCCAGAGCCTCTGTGTTCAGTGGTCGGAGGAGGTCAACATTACAGAGCCACAAGGGTCTCCATAGAAGTCTTGAAATTGCCAATAAAAGGATGGACTTTTGGGTGGCTTAAGGAGCTGAGCAGGAATTTACAGAGCGGTTTACCAATTGATCCCCACAGATTTGATTTGTTTCATGAATCCACAAGAAATGACAACTGAAAAAAATATATACATATCCCACCAAAACATTACCTCTTACATTGAAATTCAATGATTCCATTAATATTCAATTGCAAAACGTCAATGCTCAGGTCACCTAGACAGACATAGAGACAAAAACACTGATTAGAGTTACCAAGTATGTCATATGCTGCGTTTAAGACATTCTCTCTTTTTGGTCTTTAGGAGCTTGCTTGTTTTTTTCTTTTTTTATGTGCATCATTGACACTATGGTAAAAAGCACTGCGGTGTCTGCCCTTATCAATGCACAGCTTACTGGAGTCAACTCTTTCTCAACCTAATGGTGAAGAAGACTGTGGGTTAACGCCCCGAGGAGCCAAGTTAGCACATGTGACAGTCCTCCAGCTGTCCCAAGGACAGCTGCAAAGACGGTCGCATTCTTAACCATGTCAGGGGTTATTCCGTGACGTCCCTGATAGTTACTGGGTCACATACTGCATCATTCCAATAGCCTTATCTGTTTTGTGGTTTGTATCTTCTTGTTTTGTTGGTACAGTTTGAGCCCTGACATGGTGATTTAAGACAGGTTTGGATCCAGGTTAGAGCTTAAAGAGAATCTATCAGAAGTAAAAATTAATATTTCCTTCAACCCCATTCAGTCTTCTTTTTTGGACAACGACTCTGTGGTCTAAACTGCTTCACACCATCAGTAATCCAAGCCATTCTTCCTCTTCCATTCATACACTGATATAAATGAAAAGCCTGGGAGATCTGCACCTCTGTCTCTTTTAAAAGAACAAGCTCCTCCTGGGAAAGACTGAACTGTGCAAAATGCAGCCCAACTAAATTCAAATAATACACAACACCTGGCCATGCATGACATAACCCAAACATACATTCACATCAGAATGCAGGCAGAGAAGAAATAAATAGGATTAAACATATTAACATAACAGAGTAATCATTGTCATATAAATTAAGACTACATTGCAGCAAGTTTTAAAAAAAAACAACTGATTAATTCTCAGTTTAGGTTAAGGTGACAAGATTTCTGTGACCACAGAGAAGAGTTCATGCCAGTTTTACTGAATCACTATAAGTGGACGTGCTCTAAAAAGGGTTCAGCTATGACTCAGCAAGCGAGCTTTACTTTTATCAGAATAACAGAAGCACAGCCGGTCTTTTACAGCATTAAGTGTACAGCTGAATGCGACAGCGTTGAATCCAAACACTGAATACCGCCCCTGTGTGCAGTTGGTTAGTTAACCGGCGCTCAGCGGGCGTTAATGCGTAGCTGCAAAACAGCAAACATGTAAGGTCGTGACCTCGAGGCACCTCGACACCCACTGGCCATGCACAGATCCCCTCTATCCTCCTCAACCTCAGCTGGTGTTGCTCATCAACACCTCGTGGCTTGCAGTGACAGCAAACTGCCAAAGCCTTCATAAGAGGAACACTCAAAGGTTTGTTTCTGTGTCCGAGCTGTTAGACGCATGTCTTTGAAAGAATAAGGGAAAAAAAGATACAAGGGGTCAAACAAAAGAGCTTATTAGAGGAGAGAGGGGGGAGGTTTGCTCCTTCATTGTGCCTTTTATAAATCAGCTATACTCAGTTAAACTGAGTTGCGTTCTGTTCTTTAGCACACCAATCACTGCATTCTCCCTCCCTCAATCTAAATAGAACATCCATCATGCTATACATTGCAGTTTCATGAAAAGAGCATTTTTTTTCTTATTATTATTTATCACAGAGAAAAACATCAATACAGATCCTCACAAGCCTGTCATGACTAAATGAGAAAAATGCAGGTTGTGTGATATGTTTGCATTCCTCATATGGCAGCATGAAAGCACTGAAATGCCAGATGTACACAAGGTTGGAGTTTGTGCCTCATATAACATGCAGCAGTTTGTTTGGTTTGTTTGCGATTGTACTGCATGTCTCAGCTTCCTTCTCAGAAAAGAGATGACATAATTCCAGTAAAGTGTCCAGCTGTATGTGGTTCTGGATCTGCCTCTTTGCAACATCAAGATGAATGCGGGTGTCTGTACATCACTGGTCGGTGTCTCTTTTTAGAGGAAGATGATGTGTGCTTCTTCACAGCTGGAGTCCAGTAGATGATGCAAAACAGGGATATCTGAGGAGGAAGAATAGAATAACTCGTTAAACAGGCTAATAAGATGTGTGAAGATGCCTGAAAGCAAGGAACACTCAACAGTTTAAAGGTGACTTTTTAATTATTCAAAGTACAAAGGAAGCTTCAAAACAGAGAATGATAAAAACAAGGCTCATGCATAAAGCTCTTGGATGACCTCACAACCTTGAAGAATCTTTTGTTCCTGCGATGTTTTTGTCTCTTTAAAGAGTTGGGGTTGGACAGAGGGGATATGAAATAAAATAAATACCTGTACAATGTAATACAATGCAATGCAACAGCGCTGTGATTCTATCAGAGTGCCGATAGAAGATTTAACACTCTTGAAGCTCTTATTTGCCGTAATGTTGACTTGGACTGCATTTTATTTACTCCCTGTGATCTAATACAACACCAGCACAGCCTGCAGCCTCAGTAATCACCATAGAAATAAACTTACACCTCTCTGACACAGTCTGAACAAGAAAAGCTACACTATTACATTACATTGTAAAAGTATTGCTGATATAGCCACTCTGTATTTCCTGCTAGACTGATAGATTTGGTAAATCCACCCACTCTGTTTCCTTAGTACAGTCTGGCCTTCGTCAAGCTTCTTCTCTCCCCCTCAGCCTACTACACTTTTCACATCTGAGTGTGTTTTACTCTCAGAATTTCACTTTGACCTTTCCATTTTTAAAGCTATTACTTAATATCTACTTAGGCCTATCTGTGCAGCACAGATGGTTACAGCCTTGGCAGCCCTCTATGTGTATAATGTGAATGTAATATCATCAGCTATCTCTGTTGGTGGAGGTGGGTCTTTCCCTTGCTGCTGAGTGAATAAGAACACCCTGAAGATCACATTCTACCCCATAGAAATGTGGCTGGGAGAAAAATTTCTTGTTGCTGATGAAGCCTCAATCTGCCTTAAGGTTACATTGATCATCTCTTGTTAATTCACTTGAAATCCAGAAAACTTGCTAAGCACTGGATTCTAGTTTGTTTCATGTCAGCATTTAGAGAAATACATTTATGAATTTATTAATCAAAGTAGTTTGAACAGCAGAGCGGGATACTGCTCACTTGTGCATTTTAACTACATGCTCTCACGCTTACCCAAAAATGAAAGAGGATTCTGGGATGCTTACTCTCTCGGAGAGTTAGTTTGATACCACTCTTATCGATCCATCAATTGGTTAAATTGCATAAAGGATTATGGTTATTTTGACCTTTTTTAACTTATATATTTGTTTGTCATCACATAAACATTTCTCTTAATATTTTGTGTGCCAAATCTAATATTTAAAACCAGTCAACCTGAAAACATGGCTACATTAGCAACATCGAGGAAGTCAGTCAAAAACAATGCTTTATTTGATTTTCTCAGTACAATTCGCCCCTACTAAAAGCTTTCCCAGGAAAGAAAACTAAAAAGGAGGAATCTCAGACAAGTTAGAATTGTTCCCCTGGGAAAAACTGAGAGAGAACTTCTTTTTTCTCTCACAGCTACAATCTCCTTCTGTGAGGTCTAACTTACTTCCTTCCCCTTTCATTCCTAAACAGTCAGCCTTCTTTTCCGTTCCTCCACATTTTGTCTTTTCACCAAGTTCAGTGACTGTCAGTTGCCATGACAGGCAGGCGCAGCAAAAACAAATTCTGTATTAAATTAGTGGCAGGATTATATCCTTCACTGAGCACTGTGTTGCATTGGCTTAGAGATAGTTAAAACCTTCAGTCTAGTCTCTCCTTTTCAGAGATGAGTCACTAAAAAGAAAGGGAATAATAAGTCTTAAAAAATATTTCATCCTGTGGAGAGGAAGAACATCACAGTGTCACAGCATGTGAAGCTGCTCTGAGCTGCTTCCTGGTATTATCAGATAGGAGACGGTGCTGCGCTGGACAGCTGGGGAGTCACTCTACTTCGTTCCTTCACTTTCTCAGGAGTTGAGGGCCCACAGCCATTTCAACAAATACAGCTAAATGAAAAGGACTGCCTTCATGGGTATGCGTGGGGGCATCAGTGTAGGGTGTAGGGATTGTGTGATCTGATGTGATTGTGAGCCTGCAGCATGCAGAAAGATCAGGTTTGCCAGCTGACTACCCATGCTCTACATACGTCTGGCCTGTTTATCATCAGACCAGGAGAGCAGGGTTAGATCGAGGCCAGGAAGACATAGATGGAAGCAGAAGAGACTGTCGAGTTCAACAGTAAATTTTCAGAGCAAGACCTCTACTATCAAGGATGATGTGTGTCTGACTGGGGTGAGGGGAGGGGAGTGCTGCCACTCTGTAGCCCTACAGTTCTCCCTATTCACTTCCCCTGCTGCCACTTCTCTCAGTCACCTCTACTTGTAACTGATGATGAATGGTTTCCGACACTGCGTGAGTCGCCGGCTGCCTCCCTCTCACCCAGCATTTAAGACCATAACCTCATCAAAGGAAGGCGACTGAGAGTGGATTAGCCTCGCCAGGGTGTTGTAGCCTGCTGGTGTGTGGTTGTCTAATTGGCAGACCCCCTTTTTCCTCTTAGAGGGATTTCCCCCACAGGAGCAATAAAAGTATCCTATTCTCTTTCAATTACCCTCTCTGTCCTTCGGCCCATCCCCACAGCCACATAACTCACTTAACTAACGCACACAAGCCCCTATCAATCCCCCCACAGGCCCACTCTCCCTCCTCTAAAGCTCCTAGAGCTCCTGCTTCTCTTCTTCTGAATCTTTTTCTTAATTCAAGTAAAGGAATCATTTTGTTGTATTTTCTTATACATTTTTAACTTTATCTGAAGTCATTTTATTTACTGTACTTATTTGATAATAATGTTTTTTAGTTCAACTCTAAAATGTGCTGCTTCAAGATGTATCTTTGTGAATCTCCGCCAGTTTTGAAGTATCACTGCCAAAATGATTGTTGATGTTTTTGTGTTTGTGTGAAAATGGAATATCAGCCAATTTATCATTCTGAAGTCTTTATATTGGTCTCCACCACTGATATTCAGATAGACAAAGAGATATAAGAGGTCAAACTCACCTCATGGAAAGGGTGCAGGTATAGGGTTTGGGGTTCAGGCAGGCAGATGTTTCCAGGTGCTGACGAAAGCAGTGGGAATGAGCGAGTATGGCACAGTAGTGATGCTGTTCCAAGCATCCAGTGTGGGATCATAGCAGTCCAGAGTTTTACACCGCTGTGTGCCAAAGTAACCACCCACTACATAGAGTTTGTTCCCCGATGCCACAGCCTGGCAGCTCATCCGCTTGGCCGTCACATCGCCCACTTTAGTCCACTGGTAGCTCTCACTGCTGAACTTATAAGCCGAGCATGCAGAGAACTCAGTATCCCCACCCATGACAAAGATCTGGTTTCCCAGTACGGCAGCAGCAGTGTAGCGCCACGGCTGCGGGCAGGAGGCGGGCACAGTCCATCGATTCTCCTGCGGATCGTAGCACTGCACCTTGGGCAGCTTGTCGTGGGTGACGCTGGTTCCTCCAAAGGCAAAGAGCTTGAGCTTGACGCTGACCACTGCTGCATTGCTCACACCTTCTCTCAAAGGCGCCACCATGGTCCACTTGTTCGCCACTGGGTCAAACTGCTCTACCTGTTTGAGAGATACGGACGGAGAGGCTGGGAGGCAGCCAGTTGCTGCGGTGTGACCTCCTACTACGTACAGGCAGTGCTTCAGCTCTGCAGAGCCATGGCCAAACCTGGCAATGAGCATGGGTGCCGCCTTCGACCATTCCTCATGGACGGTGTCATAGACCCATACATCTTTGGACACACCATTCTCTGAGCCTCTTCCACCGGTGATGTACACCTTACAGCCGATGGCGCAGGCGCTGAACTCCTTCCTGGGGCTGGGAATGTCTGCCTTGGGGATTATCTCTTTGGCTTTCTGATCCACCAGATACAACTTGTCACACATGAAAGTCTGCCCACCCAGAAGAAAGAGGGCGTGGCTGGTTTTTCTTGGTCGAGCACACGGGCTGTTAACAACGCCATCATTCTGCAGGATCTTCAGCTTACAGCGGATAGCTTCATCCACCAGCTCCTTGCTCTTGGCCTGGGCGTTGATCAACTCTTCTGTAGAAACGTTCTCCATGAGAAAGATGGCAGGCAGTAGGGCCAGACGGACTGTTCTCAGGAGGTCTGGAAGGTGACAGTGCCTCTTTTCTAGGTCATAGTTGATCCAGTTGAGGGCAGCTTCATAAACCAGTCTCTCATCTTCTGTCTCTAGCTCCTCATGTGACAAAAGCTGCACAACCATATCTTTGGGCAGTTGGAGGAAGTCCTCTGTCTTGCAAATAGCAGGAAAGTTGCTGAGGCACATGCCCCAGGAGAGCTCTGACAGCTTGGTACACTGGTGGGCATCAGACAGCAACAGCATACCAAGACAGTTAGATGGGTGAAGGTTTCTCTCTAAGAATTCAGCACAGGCATCCCGGATGTCCTGAAACTCCAGCATGTCCCCAGCCTCTAATAGTGACTCTGCATTCTCCTCGTTGATGACCACACGTGACGAGTAAGCGTAATCCAGCAGGAGCTCTAAAACCTCCGGATGGATGGAGTCACGGAAGTCAACCTCGCTGGCCTGGCTCTCCCTTAACCCGCCACTGAACATGGCCTCAAAGTAGCGGCTGCAGGCAGCCAGCACGGCACGATGGCAGGGGAAGGAGCGGCTACCGGCATGAAGAAGGACATCTGTGAAAAGCCGTTGCTGCCGCAATGAGTTGAGGTGCATGAGGACACTATCGGCATATGAGGACTTGTGGAACAGGTAGATGTTCATAGAGCCAGTGCTGGCTCTAGATTTCCGGTTCTCATGGACGCACACGGACATTTTCATTGAATCCTGAAAAAGAAAAAAAAAGAAAATCTCTCTTAATGCATTTCATATTTAAGGTCTTTTTTTTGGCTGATGGTTGGTGTCAAAGTGCATGTTTTAGGTTTATTTCAGTCTTTGTAGAGAATCCACAATTATCTTTTAAACAAAATCTATGAGGTTACTACGATCATAAAGCCGACACAGCCAATAGAAGGGGCAGTAATGATATAGGAATTTGTCGCTGTCAAGACACAGCATTAGGAAAGAAATGCGATCATCAGAGTGTGCTATTATTCACTCTCCATCTAAATTCACTGAAGGTCTCCTCTTCCAGCATCGATGTCTCCATCTTTCAAGTGTTCTTTCTGCCACTAATTAGCCCTGCCATTTCCCACAGGAACTTATACTCATATTAACTTATGCATTAAGTAAATTTTTTCAATTTACATTGTGATATGTTTACAAAACAAAGCATTCAGCAAATGCATGCAGCTTTTAGTTTTTGTAATGGAAAGAGAGTAAGTGTTTTTGGTGATCTTTTTCAAAATAAATAATTATTATGTTCTAATACATTTCAATAAGCATACAATAACCATTTTAAAAATGACCATGTACACTAATTTTAAAGTTAAATGCAAAATATGCATGAGACACTTGTTAGCTGATATGCAAAAGCAGTGTGTACTCACTGTAAATCAGACAAAATTATGTTGTTTATCGGAGAGCCTAGACTGTTTGCCTGTAAGATTAGTCATGAAAAAGCAGATTGCTGCAGTTTTAGTTTTTAGTCAGATATTCAAGTGGGCCTAATTTTCCTTCTTAATTTGTATTCTCAGACATAACTATATATGCACACACTTTGATGCATGCACTACGCAGCCCTAATATGATGAATGATGTGTATTTTTGAACAGTATTGCAAACATTCCCAAGAGATAGAGACATTTAGCAAAACATTCAGTGATTACAAGTTGCAAAACAGCATACGTCTGGCAGTTACGAAGGTCAAGTAGATAACACTTGTCTTCTTTCAGAAAAGCCTACCGGTCAGCTTTTCCATTTCCAACTCCAAGCAGTACTAATCCCCCTCTTTTCTTTCTCTTTAAGAAAAGAGGAAAGAATGAGACAGCAGGACTCTTTTGAGCCTCTGAGAAATGCACAGAATTTACTCCACTCCCCTCCAGAAAGTCACAGTTCCCATCTTCACTGTCCTTGCCCTGTCCTCACTTTCATTCCACCCAATTTCCAGACATACCAAGTGCCTCCTTAACTCTGTTCACAGAGGCACTGAGTCCCTGTCTGACCTAGTAAATCCACAGCTGTCTTTGACCAGACTTACTCTTTTCCAGGTCACTCCAAATAATTTAAGGAGTGACAGAAGACTGCTTAATCTTAAGAGTGAATCTTGAGACCAATTATACTCCACCCAAATTTGGCATTTTTGTATCAAAACAGGCATGAGGTGGTTGCATGTTTGTAGTTTTCCTATTGACAGCAAACAGCTGCGGCTGTGGTCAGCTTGAATTCTGTCGGTTAAAATTTATTCCAATGATGACAAGCTTTCAAGACAAGACAAAAAAGTATGAAAAAAAATCCATAAAACTTCAAAACATTTCAGAGCTTTGAAGAGAGTGACTACATGATATTGAGTTTTTATTCCAGAGGAACTACGGACGTTTTGGTACTGTTTTTTCCAGCATGAAAGCTTGTCACAATTGTGATCTATTGCCAGTGACTGTAGTCAAGCGGACCACAGCTGCCGTTGTTTTTCTGTCAGTGAAAATTTTTTTTATAATCCTACAGGTGGTCAGTGTTTGATTCTCAAAAGATAGATTTTTGGTAAACAATCAATTTAAGACTTATGGAGCTGAAAGGTTTCAAGGTACCATAAATGATTCCACTACAACCCAGCTGCAGGGGCAAGTTTCCATTTTCTTTCAGTTGCATCATCTACTCCAAAATCCTCCGAATGCTGTCTCGTGAATAGGCAATCAGGAATGAACCCTGCAAATACAAATGAAAGTCCAATGGGGCTTTCTGGTGAGCAGTGTCACTCATACCTCTGGCTTCAAACGAACTGTATTGTTCCATGTCATTCTAACTAACTCACCAAACCAGCTGCTGTATGTAAGGTTATTGTTTTCACCCAGGTTGGCTGTTTTGGTGCAGCTGTCACTGGGGAAAACACAACCGGCAGCCTGTTTTACCATAATGTATTCTGTGTGCACAACTGTGTACACTTGTTTTCAGGTATCTTGTGCCTCTCAGCCAATCTGATAGCACAGGTTTCATGTTTTAGATATGCTAGCAGCATTGCTGTAGGGATGGCAATGTCAGTCAATGCTCCACTTTGGCGCAGACTCAAATATCTCACAGGTTGGTTGTGAAAGCAGCTTATTACAATCCACATTTACCTTTATGGTTTTCCTAAACAAACAACATTAACCACACGTTGACGATGGTCGGCCTGTCGCTGGCACTCTCCAAGTCAACCTATTTGGTCATTTTGGTGAGGACATGTTGGCCTCAGGGCTGCTAACATGACTGTAGACTCTTAGTCTTGTTATTCTATTCTTAATGACTTACCAAAGAAAAATCTGGTTTAATACTGAAACTAAATGACTCATATAACTGTGACCACAAGAATAAACAGTCTGCGAAACATTTCTTAAGGGAATAAAACAATGGTAAATGTTTCACAGGTGTTCTCACAGCTAATACATGTCTTAAGGAATGTATTGCATAATATGTGGGGGGGGAAATCAATTTAAAAAAAATATAAAACCTTCCAAGTCATATTTCATAATAATAATATGAGGAAGAATAACATTTATCACAACTTAATGACATTCAAAACCAACTGTAGCTTTGGTTCAACAGGATTTATTGCATTCCAGCACTGACAAAAGTGGCAACCTGTCATCTTCTGCCCTATGGCTCAGCTATAATGAGAATATCCTAACCTGCTCTCTCACCTGCACAACACCTCCTACACACACAAACACACAGACACTCAGTACCGATACTGCAGCTCATGTTTTCTAATTGGAACTTGTAAGTGGCTTGATTTGAATAAGTGGTCCTAATAAATCATGCACTAAATTGGAGAGGTTTTGCATATACTAATAATTAGCATGTTAATGAATGTAACCTTCAGTAGTCCAGGTCTGAGGCACAGTCAGTAGCTGAATGGCAGATCAACATTTAGATTAGTCCATCAGGAGCTCGGTAGAACAATTGAGAACAAATGAACAGTTGTGATTATTTTAAATGATACAGTATGGTAATTGTCTGCTCATAGGAGAGATAGTGAAAATACAATTCTGTATCACTAACGGCAGTGACCTGCAATCACGATAAGAGGTGAATGCCACTGTTGCAGCCTTTTCCCAAACATATCTGTTGTTTCTGTGCCAATGTTGTTCTGACTTCCAAATTATAATCATTTTCTCTCTGAAATGTCTCAACAAGCTACTTTCTCATCTTGATAATGGCAAGGCATGACAGGGCCTTGCTCTTGGAAATGCCAAATATTTTGGTCTGTTGTCCAAATGAGAGTTTGTGTCACGAAAAAAAAATCTTGCTCAACTTTCTACTTATCCACTCACTCATTTACTCTTGTTAAAATTTTACTTAATTTGCCTTTGATGATGCATTCAATGCTAAAATTATGATAATCACAGTTTGTACATTCCTGTTTTATTCCCCTACCAACATCCCATTAAATTACACACTCAAGGTGTTTTGCTTGTGTAATCTAAGTTTTGCATTTTATCAAACAAAGTTTTGGTGGATGGATGAGGTGACTCACAGGAGAGGTGAATAAAGAAATCACATACTTATTCCATTTGCATATTACAGGATAAAGCCTGGATTACCAAGTAGCCTACAGGTCCTGAAAACCCTCTGTTCATATATTTGTAATTTAAATGGTAAATTTGTCCATTGTTTCAAATTTGCTTGCCCCCCAACATCCGTCCAGTAATAAAGTTTTATTATTGTATGCCAAACCTACAGAATCTAAGAAGACCTGGGATGGTTTTCAGACTTATATTTCCATATGTGGGTTCTTGTAAATGTTTGTATTCCAGTTCTCCTTTATCAGAGGAATCAATTTCACAAACAGTCTGTCAAATGTTTTCTGCAAACAACATGCACACATCCCTCCGGACATTAACCCAACACGTGTAAACACAGATTATTGGGGAAATCCGATTACCACAACCCCATTTAACCTCTCAAAATCAGATTACTACTTTAATCTGGATGTTACAGTAAACAGGTTACATAGTGTGTATAAACATCCTGAAGGTTAACAAGTTGCCCTGAAATTCCTGATGACTGTCTGGCATTAACGTCTCATGTCTCAAAACTGTCTTTACTTGAGAGAATGCAGACTAGAGCTGAAACTATGGATCGATTTGTTGATCGCCAGCTACCGTATAACTGATAAAAACAAAAACGACCAACATTACAGCTTCTAAAATGTGAGGCTTTGCTGCTTCTGTGATTGCAATCTGAATATCTTTGAATTCTAGACTGTTAGTTGGATAAAACAAACTCGGAAGACGGCACTTTAAGAAACTGTGATGGACATTTTGCTTTTTCTGCCATTTTATAGACCAAACAATTACATGGTCAACTGAAAAAAGGTTTGGCCAATTAATATAAAATGGAAAATAATTGTTTGCTGGAGACCGATCGCTGTTAATTATATGGATGTTATTTGTGAACCATCGAGGAAAATGTTTTAAAATGTTGTGAAAATCTTGATAACACTGGCCAATAAGAACAAACTGTTTGTCACAAGCTGTGACAGAGCAAGACAGCGCACACAAACGGCTTTTTTTAAAACCAAAACCACACCACAAGTTTTTAATCTTAGCAGAGGAAAGGTAAAACATTTTAGCTGCCTCACCTTGGTTTAAAGGTGACTTTAGGATTCATTTTACTACACAACAAGTGACAATTTGTATATCATTTACATAACCTGTATGAGGAAATAAAGCATTTTTTTCTAATAAGCTTATGTAATCACTTTGACTTCCGCTGGTTAAAGTTAAGGGGATGGGTTGTTACATGACTGTTTATGTAGCACCACTTGTGAACAACCTCACTGAAACATCAAATAAAAATATGAAAGTCTCTACTTTCAGCGTAAACCAACTGAATTACTGATCAATTAGTTGATCAACTGTTTTGATAATCATTTCATTCATTTTTTAAGCAAAAATAGTGAAACAATGCGACTTTCTTTGCTTCAGCTTCTCAAATTTGCTGCTTTTCTTTGTCACCTATAATTGCAACCTGGCTGTGTTTAAGGTTTTGGACTGTTGGTCAGACAAAGCAAGCACTGTGAAGACGTCATTGTGGGCATTTCAGACTATTTTTTTAACATTACACAACTGACCATTTCCTCGAAAATAAAAGAAAGAAAATAATGTATAAATTATATATATATATAGGCTACTATTGATCTCGATAGTTGCAGCACTAAAAGCAAAAACTATTAATATGCGATACCATCAGTGCTCATGGTATTGACTTCTCTTTGGTCTCACAGGCTATTTTCTGTTACAGTAATAGAGACAGTACATTCACACCAGCGAGCCCTGAGAGGAGGAAAATATGCCAGCAGTGTGAGAATGAGCGGTTGGCTGGATGTCTGGCAGAGTTGTCATCCTCATCCCCTCACAGAAAACAGATCCACAGGCACAAAACCGGAAAGCACATACATGCCACACTCACAAAGCACACAGTAAAAAGGCATGCACACGCACAGCCTCTGGTCTCTATCTGAGGCCTGGCAGGGCTGCAGTCTGTTTTAAAATCATTGCCAGGTGTTCACAGTCAACCATGGACTCAGGAAGAAGGATGGGAGGGAGAGACTTCAAAAGTAAACACGAGGCTTATATGGGCCAGCTCTATATACATCTGCTACTTGGTGGGGGGAAGAAAAAAAAAATGAAACAAGCTGCAAAACAAGAGGACGCACCAGCAGCTATTGATCTGTATGTCTGCATCAATCTTAATCTGACAGAATCAGACCTGTAGTCTTAAACCAGCTGTCCACACACATCTGAGAGAGCTTAACTGTGTTTCAACCAAAAGCCCCGCCACTTAAGAAAACACGGTTTAATCAGTTTATAACAGCAAGAAGAGCACACATCCCACCTGATGTCGCCTTTAAAAACATCTTGAGCGTGCATTCAAGGGAACAAGACGCAGGAAGAGAGCACAAAGGACCGAGAGGAGAGCTGTTTTGCATATTTCATGATAATAAGGAAACAGTGCAATCAGCCGTGCCTCGGTGAATATACATAAAATTGACATCATCATTGAACGGTAACAACAATCTTTTGTCCGTCAGCCTGTTCGCTGTTGCGCTTTCTCTGTCACAGCGCGGAGGTTTCCATCATCAGGTGATCAGAAAAAGAGGGGGGGTGCATCAGTTGTTGCAATAACAATCATCCACGTTTAGAAGCTATGATGAAGATTTACAGTCAAACCTACCTCTTTGGGTGAAAGCAGGAGTTCAATTGCGTCCGCAGTATCCCTCGAACATGCCACTTCTGAAAGAGCCACGATGCAAGCCTTGCGCTCGGGGAGTGGAACAACTCCTTTGGTTATTTCCGAAATACTGGCGGACTACTCGGTTAGAATGAGGCCGTTTCTCCTCAGATAAAGCACTAAACTTCCGAACTCTGGAAGTTATGTATATATATATATATATATACGTACAGCCTATGTATCTGAAAACAGACGGGCTTTAGAGTAAAGGATGAGCTGAGATGTTCGGAGGCGTTCCTCCAGCGCTGCCGCTCCGCTTGTGAGTGTCTGTCCTCCTCCTGCGCTCCCAGTCCTCTCTCACTGAAATCAATGGGTGTGTTTACAGAGAGAGGGGGGAGGACCGTCTCCTCGTGCAGGAAATGAAGTGAGATGTGGGGGGAGCGGGCGACACACACACACACACACACACACACACACTCATAGGCTTACAAAGACCATTTGAATTAGTAGAAGTTGTTTTATTTACTGCTCAACTTTTTAGTCGAACTCCTTATTTTTTTTTAGGTCCCAGGTGAGTGCTCCACTACATTTCAGAGAGGGATATTGTACTTTCTAGCAATACAACAATGTGCAAATACTCCACAACAAGTGAAAATCCTGCATATAAATTCCTAGAAGCAAAATGTAGTAAAAGTATCAAAGTTAAAGTACTGTTCCGGATAACTGATACATTATTATGTGACAGATTGTTACTGATGCAACAATGTGAAAGACATGCTGTTTCTGGTCAAAGGGGTTTTTTTTAACTACTTTTATACAGCTCAATAGTTTTGTCCAGTGTTTCCCAACCCAGGGGGTCGGGCCCCCTCCAAAGGGTCACAAGATAAATCTGAGGGGTCGTGAGAAGAAACAACAGTTCTCCTTCTGCTAGGAAAATCTCTATAGATTTTTTTTTGGATGGACTTTTCTAACAACTTATAGATGTCTGAAACTATACAAGGGGTCATAAGCTGAAAAGGTTGAGAACCACTTGTACGTAACAGAAAAAGATCATCTCATAGCCCATGTTTTTTTTCTAGATTCCATTATGTGTATAGCTCTAATAACTATGTTTTGGTGCATGTGTAGGCTATACCTGTAGTGTTACTGACTGACACTGTATTTGCGTGTGTGTTTTTGCATTACTGTTGGGTTATTTACCCAAATGACCAAGACAAGTTTTACCTTAACTGTCATAAATTGATTGTTAGTTGTAAAAGTGTTCATATAACATTGAATGCACATGTTGTTAAAAATAAAAAGAGCTAGAATATATTATAACAGTTTGCAACCATATACTATATATTTTTAGTCCAAATAACGCAACAAAAATATTAAAAATAATAACACTCGGCCAAAGTTCCATGGTACTGGGTAAAGCTAACACAGTGTATGCTGGGTCAGTTTTGTAAATTTGGAATTTTGCTGAAATTGTTATTTTTAATAAGAAGATTTTTTTAAGATTAAAAAAGAAGTCTGGTAGATATTACAGCAAAACACCTGATGGACCATTTGCCACGGTACAGGAGCTGATAACTCTATTATAGTCCAAGCTTGTTTCCCAGTGTGGATTAACGACTAAACAAGATCCAGCATTGTGAATGGAGCCAGAGAAAATGTGCTTTTGTGGAGTCAAAAACTTGACTAACTGCTAAAAAACAATACTTTCTGAACAATATCATATAGAAAATACCATAATGTCTGACTGAGTCACAGCAAGCTCACCGCTGAACGCCATAGACACATGTAAATCCTATAGGATTATAAAGACATTGTGGTTTTCGGTCGGGGTAGTTGGGAACGGGAAGTCCAATTTTATCCCTGGACATCTTGTCTGAGTCACATCTGTGGGGCTTGTTGACAGTACTTTTGGCTGTGACTAAACTCTTCAGTGGACCCTTGAGGCTGTAATCTTATTATTTTGTTTGTTTTTATGTGTAGTGCACTTGTGTTGTGGTGATCAGGGCTGTTACACACTCGCATCCTGTTTCTTTTCCCATCAACTGTTTTAATGAAGACAGAAATTACACAATTACTGTAGCTTCATATTAAGGATAATACAGAACAGTGTTCCTTAGAGAAGTGTGATTAGTTGGAAAGAAAAACTCATTATGGTGCTTCATAGGTATGACAGGAGAGACATCTAGTGGACAAAATGTGGCTTGGACTAATAGTACTGAAGACTGAAAGCTGAAGCTGAAGGGGCAATAGATAGGAGCAGAAAAAGAAAACAGACAGATTATTCATCTAATTATTAACTCTTGTGTCTGGTTGACTTTGGCTTTACTTCCTCACTGTTGTATGTGCTGAAATAACAATAATATCTGCAAAATCAACCATTTGTTTTTCTTTTTTCTTTTATTCTGACCTTATTAAAAACCATCTCTGTGCCCCAAACCACACTTAACGTAACTTTTGTTACCAAAATCATTCTGTTTCACCAAATCAGGAAATATGTCATGTTATATGGGTCATGCATGTACAAATAGATGTTCCTTTTGTTTGGCAAGAAGTCATCACAGATAGTATGTATTCTACAGATAGTAGAAGTATGTTTAAAGTTGTTTTGTAGCCTCCCTGTTAGGAAATTGTTGTGATTTGAATTGATTGTTTCATATATACAGACAGTTAATAAATAAATGATAGAGGTGCAAGAAAAGAAAAGTTTTATGGGAGTAAATGCTTCATATATACCACAGGAGAGACATCTAGTGGACAAAATATTCCTGGGATGATTGACACAGTTTGGGTAGATCTGGAAAGACAACATACCATTAGATGGTTTATTTGCTTAGACTTAGAGTAATTTAGAAGAAATGTATAAAACAATTGAGAAGCTAAAATTATTCTTGTAGTATGTATTAATTTTTGAAACTCACCATTTTATCTTTGTCCATATTTATTGTTTATATAAATATATTTATATATTATTATTTATAGACAGACTCTTTGAATATGCAAATGTTTTCATTTCAAACGTTTTCCCGATGGACACAAGATGTCTCCTACTCAGCAGTAAAGTCCATTCTCAGTGTCTGTGCACTGGTGGCTTCAAGTTTTTATACATCACACTTATATAAGTGAAAAATAGTGGAATAAATGGACTTCCAAACTATTTGTGATGTAAAAAATCATTCCAGCAGGCCTCGTCATTTAAAGGACCAGTGTGTAGGATTTAGTGGTATCTGGCGGTGAAGTTACAAATTGCAACTAACTGCACACTGCTCACATCTGTATTTGACAACCTGGGAATGAGAATTACAGTGGCTAGTCCCTATCTACAGCCACTGTTTGGTTTGTCTGCTATGGGCTACTTTAAAAACATCATGGTTCATCATGGCGTATTCCATGGGAGGCAACCTACTGCATCCGTAACGAAAACACAATGATTCATATATTCAGGTGATTATACACTAATGAAAACATACCTACGAATATTATATTCCATTTCTGCCAATAGATCCTCCTAAATGTAACACACTGGACCAATAAAATCAGATTTGAGAGAAACTTTCCACTTCGCACTTCCGCAGATTCATGTGAAAACATCCTTCTAGTGTCAAACTCTGCACATACATCATTCTGCAGTGAAGTTCAAACATCCAACTGTAGGAACAAGAAGAACAACATATTTTTGAGAGGAGTTTGTGTTCTTTAAGAGTTTAAAGTCTTATTTTAATTTATATTTATCTCATGTTGTGGTTTATTCCAACTCATGGATAGAAAAGGTCACTAATCACTATTTGTTGTGGGCCAAATATAGGCCAAGACATAAAATATGGGCAGCCATGAAGGGTCACACATGCTGACAGAACATCACAAATGAAAAATAATTGGGCTAGTCGATGCTTGTTATATAATATCTCTTATGTCAGGCTGTTTATAGCTTTCACATGGTGGTTTGAATGTGGATCAGACATGATTCCAGAAAGTCATATTGTTGTGTGTAAGCTGCATCTTTTTCTGTAATTCTGATAGATGTATAAAAAAGTTTTAAAAAAAAGATAAGTTGATTGTCTGGTTGGTTTAACAATATTAGTGGAAAAGAATTAATATAGACACAGCTTGTTTCATACTGATATAAAACACTACGATATACAGTCACAACATTATAAAGATCCATAACTGCATTACATTCTGTTGCTTTGCATTCTTTGCACACTACATTTCACTTCATGTCTTCAAGGACGGGTAAAGAAATACTTAATGTATTACTTTACAGCAGTAGGCCACAGACACAGAACAGGTTGGTTCCCCTTTAAATCTTTGCACAACATTGACTTCTGCGTGTGAAGCCCCGCCCAGGTCACTCAAACATAATGCTGCTGCGTGACAACCAGGTCTTGTGACTCCACTGTCTTCTGTCAACATGAGCACTACTCTGAAGTTCACTGCACTATTGCTGGCCCTTAGCCTCTGCCGGGGGCTGAGGCACGACTACATCGACAACTACATCGACAACTACATTGACGAGGTGACGGAGGAAGAGGCCGAGCTCGTCGCACAGCCTTCGAAATATGGCTCTCTGTGGCCTCTGCCGCAGAAAGTGCAGCTCTCAGAGGTTTCATTCAAGTTAACCAGCTCCAGCTTCAGAATTGTCGACGCCAAAGACTCAACCGCCGGGCCGAGCTGCAGCCTCCTGCAGGACGCGTACAGGAGGTAAGGAGCTGCATTTGATTTATCTTTACTTTCTCTTTCTATGTTTCTAATGAGGGAGATAAAAAGCGCTGTGCTGCGTTCAGGGACTCGCCGCCGCCGCCGCCGCATGACAAGCAATGTTTCCACTTTCTCCCTCTCTCAACAGGTATTATGAATACATGTTCGGCATTGCAAAAAGGCAGCAGCTGAACAAAGGCAGGCGAACAGGCCCCTCTGAGCTGACGGAGCTGCAGGTGTGGATCACATCACCTGACTCTGAATGTGACAGTTACCCCAGTTTGACTTCTGACGAGTCATGTGAGTCTCTTCCTCATTCATATCATCTGCACAGGGTTGCTGGAATGTGAGAAGTACAAATGTGAAATCCTTTACTTGGGTATTTCCATTTTATGCTTCTTTATGTACTTTTCACTTCTCTACATGTATTTAACAGTTTAAAGAACAGATAAAACATATGATGAGCCTATAACATATGATGCACGGTCCAATTGTATGTAAAGTGTGTACTTCAGTGACATTTTCATTCTGGGTCTTGGAGTATTTTTATATTGAAGCTGCTTTCACTTAAGTAGATGATCTGAATATTTTCTCCATGGACTGCTTCTGCAGAGATCAAGGTTGCTAACTGTTATCTGCAGACTGACTAATCTGGATATTTATCTCTAGCTATTGGTGTTACATTCTGCTTTTCTTTTCTTTTCTTCAAATACAGTGGTGGAAATGACCAGGAAGTACATTTACTCGAGTACCTCAGTACAAGATGCTACTTTATACGTCTATGTCACTTAACTTCAGTGGGAAATGTCGTTCTTTTTAGTCTACTTTATGTATTTAACAGAGACATTTCCCCTCTAGACTTCTCAGATTGTTTGATTCCAATTTAATTTGAAACTGTTGAAGGCCCAAAGAGGTAAAATTGTCAAATATCTTACTTAAAACCATTAAAAATAATAAAGAAATAGATAAAAAATATTGTTTGTAGGGGGCCTGAAACCTAGGGTGGGAAACACTGGGCTAAACTACCAAACCGTATATAAAGCAGTTTAAACTAACTCTACCTGGACCAGCTACAACAGTAAATTCTTTTATAGTAAACAATAATTCTTCTGGGGATTCTTCATGCTACATTTTACAACCAGATAGAGGGCCTATGCTTATGACTTGCCTGTAGAATTAGATATTACCTGGATGGTAGATACTAGGATTAAAATGGTTAGTAGAGACCAAATGTCTAAAGCCCACCTAAGTGCTTAAGACCCTGACTTTAGCACAATAATAACATCCTGCCAAGCTTTAACAACCCTGACGTTGCACATGCAATGTTTGTGTCCACAGATGAGCTGTCAGTGAATCAGCCGTATGCTGTCCTCAAAGCACCGAAGGTCTGGGGAGCCCTGCACGGTAGGTTTTTTTTTTTTTTTTGCTTGTTATTGCACCACTTCAAAGTTAACTCTGCATTAGAGCTGCAACTAACAATTATTCCCTTTTTAATAATTAATCAATAGATCACAATTTCTCAGAGCCAAAGATCATATCATCTTTCATCTTTTAAAGTGCTCGTTTTGTTGTACCAGTATTAGAGAATCCAAATACATTCAATTTACAATTATATAAAAACAGAGAAGGGCAGAAAGTCCTCTAATCTAATAAACTGCACATTTTTGACATTTTGCTTGATTAAAAAAAAACTTACAGCAATACGTTTTCACTCTCTTGCTCAAAGTTAGATTAGAAGATCACTACCACTCTCATGTGTGTCTGTTAAATATGAAGCTACAGTCAAGAGACAATTAGTTTATCTTAGCACAAAGTTATAAATATGTACCGGATTATCACTTGGCCAGGAGCAGTGACCACACAATGACGACAACACAAGGCTATTTAGCGAGTTCCAGTTTTTATGCTAAGCTAATGTCTCCTGCAGCTTCGTATTTAACGGACAGACTTGAGTGGTATCGATCTTCTAATCTAACACACAGCAACAGAACGCAAATAAAAGTATTTCCCGAAATGTCAAACTGCTATTTTAAATGATAATCAATTATCAAAACTGGTGTTGGTTTTCATATGATCTTAATCACACACCATTACAAACACATGATCACAAATAAAAAATGCATGTGTAAGCTATATCTCTGTGCATGTATGTCCTGCGTGCGTTGAAAAGCTGTTGTGTTGATAAAATGCTGAGTCAGATGTGGTGTTACACTTTGTGTGGTACTGTGGTGCAAACTTGGTCACTCATTTCAAGATAAAGTTACAGTGTGTGTTTGTTACTGTGAAACTTTGCTCACAGATCTATAATAGGGTGTGTTATCAAGTGACATTAACTTTTATACTTTTATTGCAATAATTTCATGATTTAATACATCCACAAAGAAATGGTCTTCTAAACGCCCAGTGATACAAGCAAAGAGAAAGAAGCTATAACTTCAAATTCACCCATTTATGTACACATGCATAGACACATATGTATTTGTACGCACATGCATACATTCGTCCGTACTGATGTGCCAGAAGAAAGATAAATATAGTAAATTTGAAAAAAATAAGCAATAAGCAAATGTTGTAAATGAATTGACAGTAACTTAATTGTATGTTATCATAAAACGTCCGGGAACTTTACATGATTTACGTGCAATGTGTTAATTTGTTTCCATTGTTTTTAGGTCTGGAAACTTTCAGCCAGTTGGTGTATGAAGATGAATATGGAGCTGTAAGTGAAGGACAATATGATTTGTTTCAAAATGTTTATTCTTAACGAAGACATTTTGTTGAATGGGTCAGGCTGATTTTTAACTTTGTATTCTTTCAGAAAAGCATCAATTCAACAACAATCAGTGATTTCCCCAGATTTGCACATAGGGGCATCTTACTGGACAGCTCTAGGCATTTCCTGCCCATCAAAGTCATCTTGGCCAATCTGGTGCGTCAGTAAGACTTTCTTATCTTGTATTGTCATTTTTAATTTTATTTACTGTTTAATTGTTTTACTTTCTTCCTTCATACAGGAAACAATGGCCATGAATAAAATTAATGTCTTTCACTGGCACATTGTGGATGATCAATCCTTCCCTTACCTGAGCCGAACGTTCCCGCAGCTGAGCCAGCAGGTCAGTGAGACTGAGTATTGGCGTTAAACTGCAGCAAAGACAGATTAGGACAATGTATTTGTCCCAGTCCACCAGAAGAGCTTGTTCATTGTTGTCATCTTGTTCGCAGGGAGCTTACCACCCATACACACATGTGTATACACCTGCTGATGTGAAGATGGTGATCGAGTTTGCCCGTCTGAGAGGCATTCGCGTCATCCCAGAGTTTGACACTCCAGGGCACACACAGTCTTGGGGCAAAGGTGAGTCACCACCATTTTTTCCCCCTGTTTTCTTTTAAAAGAAATTAGATTTTCTTTCTTTTTTTTTAATACTACCTGGAAGCATTCAGCAAGGACATATAAAACAATAAAGCATACAAAATGTAATCTATTCTTCTCAGGCCAGCCAGATCTGCTTACACCCTGTTACTCTGGATCCAAACCCTCTGGCACCTTCGGACCAGTGAACCCCATCCTGAACACCACATACGACTTTATGAGCCAGTTCTTCAAGGAGATCAGCGCTGTGTTCCCTGATGCCTATGTTCACCTGGGAGGTGATGAGGTGGACTTCACCTGCTGGTAAGACTGTGTACAAAATGTTAAAAAAAAACTTCAAAGACCAAAGATTGGACAACAGTTAATGTTGCCGTGTTTGCCCTGCAGGAAGTCCAACCCAGACATTCAGAAGTTCATGGATCAGCAAGGCTTCGGACAAGACTACAGCAAACTGGAATCATTCTATATCCAAAAGTGTGTTGCTCATTTTATTCTAATTTGGTTGCTTCTTCTCTTTTCCTTATACATAACATGATTTTGGCCTTTTTTGATCTGATAGACTCTTGGATATTGTCACCACTACCGAGAAGGGCTACACGATCTGGCAGGAGGTCTTTGACAATGGTGTAAAGGTAACTGAAGGAAAATGGCCTGTGCCATATCAGAAGGTTATTTCCATGTTAAAGTTAAGAATGTAAGACATGTTTATATGCTAACTACACCAAGATGTTTGGTCAAGATTTTATTGATGAGTACTTTATTACCATTTATAAGTCATTTATGTGTTTTGTTTTTCATTAGAAATTGTTTTACATTTTAGGAAATAAGCTTATTTGCTTTCTTGTCGAAGGTAGCATGAAAAGATCGATACCACTGTCATGTCTGAACAATATGAAGCTACCGCCAGCAGCCAGTTAGCTTAGCATAAACTGGAAACCGCTAGCCTGGCTCTGTCCAAAGGTAACACATTCCTCCTCCCAGCACCCCCTGAAATCTAATTACTATATTATTATCTATATATTTATTATCTATATATTTTATTCAAATTACATGTTGTTTTAAAGAGTGGAGTTACTCCAGCCAGCTAACTAGCCAAGACCTGTCATTGTTGGTGGGCAACTAGCTGAAACACCCAGAAGTTACCGCTCCCAGTCAAGAAATTGTCTTTTTTAAGTTTTTGTTACCTTTGGACAGACCCAAGCCAGCTGTTTCTACCCGTTTCCAGTTGTTATGCTAAGTTTAGCTAATTGGCCGCTTATGGTATATTCATACAGAGCATACAGACATGAGAGTGGCATCAATCTTCTCATCTAAAACTCAGCTGGGAAGCGAATAAACACATTTCCCAAAATGTGAGACTATTCCTTTAACCAAAACCAACCACTCATGTAGTATCTAATCTAAGTACAGTAGCGTGGTCTGTAACTATTCCAGCTAAAGCCAGACACAGTAGTGCATGTGTGGATCGGCGGTGGGTCTAATGAAGAGATGGGCAAAGTGACAGCGGCAGGGTACACCACCATCCTCTCCGCCCCATGGTACCTAGATTACATTAGCTACGCACAGGACTGGCAGAAGTACTACAAGGTTGAGCCACTCAACTTCAACGGTCAGTTTTCTTAAACATTGCTCTCAGTCATCTGAAAAATCAATTCATTTGGTGGAGGAAAACTCTGATTTAGGCCTGGTGTATTGGGGCAAAATAGAATTCTGGATTTTGTTCAACAGGCTTACGCTTGGAAACTGCACAGTTGTGACAAGGAGAGAGTCCGAGACAGTGAACATGGGGCTGTGTGGTTGGTGGTTTTTGTAGAATGATTCACCGTTCACCACTGTGGAGGACCAATCCTGGTGTATTTTAGACAGTGAAGTGAAGAATGTGGCATAGTAAGGTATGGTACACCCCTTGTCTTGGGTGTCCTGGGTTCAAATCCACCAGCCAGGGCAAAATAAGTCAGGTTTGGTCCTTCATAAACCTGGATCGAGACGAAAGTTAGACTGAACCTTTTTTGATTTCCAGACAGTTTGGGACCTTTTCGTCTTCGTTCCACAGCCCCTCCCCTCATTTTTCCATTTCATCTTGCTAATACTGATACTATATGTGTGTGTGCTGTGTAGCTGAAACCAGACACACTTATCCACGTTTGGAAAGGAAACCAGCAGCAATACCAGAATGAGATGGCAAATGTTACATCATCAGGGTACCGGACCCTGCTGTCCACTCCCTGGTACCTGAACCGTATCTCCTACGGCCAGGACTGGCAGGGCCATTACAAGGCAGACCCGCAGGATTTCAAGGGTTTGTGTCTGCATGATTGATTTCTATAGCAAGACATTTTCCCTTTATGACTTTTAAAAAAATAATATTTTTTTTTTGTATTTACATAGGGTGTCAGGACTTTGCTCATATGATTCAGTTTTATTGTTCTGTTGTTGGTCTGACTTGGATTTTATTAGCTCTATTGTTTGACTCTTGACACAGATCTGAAATGTCATGAGGATATTTGTCACTGCTGTGCAAATACGTGTAAGCCTGTTGAATGAACAGAGGGAAAATATCTTAATAGTTCACCACATAATTGTAATTCCATTAAATTAAACATTGTTTCATTTATCACTCTAGTTCAGTGGAGTGTTTAGATTCCCTGGACGCTGCTTGAGTCACCTGATCTCATCAGATTATACATTTTACAACAGGAACTGAAGCACAAAAGAAGCTTGTGATTGGTGGAGAAGCCTGCTTGTGGGGAGAGTATGTGGACGCCACCAACCTGACACCCAGACTCTGGTACTGTATGGCTCATGTGATTCTTTCATAAACTCTTATCAGAACATAAATGTATTTTGAACCTTGACACATCACATGACTTTAGACGGGTTTTTCTTGCTTTGCGTTACTCACAGGCCTCGTGCAAGTGCAGTGGCAGAGCGACTGTGGAGTGCCAAAGATGTGACAGACATCAACGATGCCTTCAGCAGACTGTCTGTGCACCGCTGTCGCATGGTGGAGTAAGTATCTGACATGTCTATTATATTCAATTGCATCAGCCTCAGTCTCCAAATGTCTTAACAGACACACTCCTGTTAGAAAGGCTACCAATTTTAAACTAAAACATACTGTAAGAAGCATATTCATAAAAACAATTTTTTTTTTTTCCCTTTTCTAAGCCGCGGAATCCCAGCTGAGCCGTTGTTTTCCAGCTACTGTCCCCATGAGTACAAGGGTATATGAAAACAACTGAGAGGATGCCAAGTGGGAGCAAGAAAAGGGAAGCAATTCCATGCAATCAATTCCATGCTTTTATTTCAAACCGAGAAATCAAATGCTGAACTGCCATTGAAGAGATGTCACTGTACTGATGCTGAGACACATCATCCTTTCTAAATCTCCAGACCTACAAAACTCTTAATCACATCCTATGTCATAAACATCTTGGATTTATGAATGCACTTTTTGTTTTTTATCAATGTTTGTATAACTTCTGAATAAAATCTTTACATTTTATCTTCTAATTTGGTGTTTCTATTTATAAAAAAAAAAAACAAGGGTATGAAATACTTTGCTGCAGATTTATTTTGCATCAAATATTGTCCTCTTTTCTGCAGTGGGTATTCCTACTATAAATAGCATTTTACTCAAGTCCTAAAAGTCTTTTTGCGTATTAGCCATGCCTCTATCCCAGAGGGCCATTGGTCCCATTGCTGAACAGTTGCACAGTGTTGTTGAGAACAGGATCAAAGCAGACCAGACATTCTTTTAAGTAGGATGCTCTGGTCCTGGGGGTTCATGGCCTCATAGGTGTCCAGCGCCAGGGAGAAGGTGGCAGTGCCAGATGTCAGAGTTCGCAGGACGGTGGAATAGCCCTTTAAAAATCGAACAGGTATGAATAGTAAATAATTGTTATGGTGACCCGTTAAACTAAAAACTACGGTCAAAATATTTGAATTGGATGTCATCTCACCATCATCTCAGCCAACGGCACGGTTGCAAGCAGCACCTTGTTGTCGTGTCGACTCTGGATATCTTGGACGGTTCCTCGTCTTTGGGCCAAGTCCCCCAGCACAGAGCTAAGGTGATTCTCCCCGACAGTCACTTCCAGGGACATCAATGGCTCCAGGACCTGAACTCCTGCTAGCCTCAGGGCCTGCGTCCAAAGAAACAGAACCGTGGTTTATTAACAATCCTGTAGTCTACAGGTGTGACATAGGAAGTCATAATGGTTTACCTTAAGCATGCAGCGGGACACACAGGCCGACACCATGACGGGAACAGTTCCTGGTTCCACTTTGACACTTTTGATCAGTGTGGACACACCCAGTAAAGGATAACCAAGTAATGGACCTGAAGGTGAAATCATTGAAAACATTACATCTTAAATCTGGCTGTACAAAAAAAAAAAAGGTAGCACAGATTTGCGAGAAGAGTTTCGTTCAATGATACCTTGAAGATTTGAGGTGTGTACTCCGTTCTCCACTGCTGCTTTCATTTCTGGTGATAGCTGCCCCTCCACTTCCTCTGTGAAATCTAATTCACACAAGCCACCTGAAGAGAAGATGTCCACAGGTCTGACGGCCAGGTCCACTGTGGCAACATGTCGTCTCTCCCCAACAGTACGGTCCAGCGTATCTGTTACAAGTAAAGTAAGAATAATTTCTCCTCCACCCGTAATCTAATGCACTGATTAAGAAATGAGTGTTTGTTGCACCTGTAGTAGAGGCCTCGTGGAGAATAGTCTCCCTGTAAGCCACCTGTAGTGGTCCAAGGTGAGTCTCGATGCCATATTCTCTCCTGATTCGATCGTGGATGATCTCAATGTGTAGCTCTCCCATCCCACACAAAATGGTCTGAGGATGGAGAGTGATATGTATTTGACTCGTTAGTGGCAGATGATCTGACTAAAGGAAATCCTGGCTAATCCAATGATGGTATTACCTGGCCAGAATCAGGGTCAACCCTGACTTTAAGACTGGGGTCTTCTCTCTGGAGGCAGTTGAGTGCATTAGCAAGATCTTTTAGGGAAAAAAATTACAATGTGTGAGTCACCACAAGCTTTCTGGAGCATGTGTAGCAAGGCTATAATCACTGTCAACTGACCAGCCTGTTTAGACATGGTGGGCGGTTCTATGGTGCAGAAGAAGACAGGATCAGGGACCTCCACCCCTGAAAGGACCATGTTGGCATCTTCCCCACGTTTCTTTCTTGCCCCGCCATCATTTTGGGCTCGACGGGCTGCAGCTGTTGCTGAAGCTTTCGATGAAACGATGGTGTCCCCTGTGACAGCCTTAAGTGAAAGTGAAAAACTTTTTTGAGGGGAAAGTCCTCAAAATACCAAATAAGGAATGTGATGAATGAATGTCTGATGCTCTACCTGCTTCAGTCCCACAGTCAGAGCGATGTTTCCCGCTGTAATCGAGGGGGTTTCCACATGCTGATCAGCAAACGGCACTAGCAGCCTGCTAACCCTCTCACTACACACAACATGATACAAAAAATAGAAGTTTTATATTCATAATAATGATTTTGGTCAAAATCGATTGGTAGGTCAGAGCTTGATCATGGTTGCGAGGCTGTAATGAAAACTACGTACATGCTGTTCCGGTTGATGTTGTGGACAGCAGTCTGTGGTTTCAGAGTACCGGAGTAAATCCTAAGAAATACCAGAGGACCACGCTGCTTGTCATGGAGAACCTTGAAGGCCAGAGCACATAGGTCGTCCTTGTACCACCGTCTGAAGGATGATAAACACAGGTTAGACAACAAACAAATGTACATCGAAACATATTTTAATAATAGCATGGGATATTCACAGAAGGACAGTTCAGCATGATTTCCATTTTGGTTCCATTTTGTATCCAGGTTCCATCCATTCTACATTAATTGTGACAGTTTACATGTGTGCATCACAATCGCAGATATTTGTAAATCAGTTCTGAACAATTTCTCAGGCTCAGACCCTATTGACCCATTCGATTCCATTTGATGGAAGGACTACTACTCCACAGACCTCAAATTAAGTCACTACAGATGGGAAGCAGGTAATCACGTTTAACAGTGTTGTCTTAAAGGTCCCGTGTGTAACATTTAGGAGGATCTATTGGCAGAAATGGAATAAAACATTCATAGGTATGTTTTCATTAGTGTTACACGCAGGAAAGGCCACAGGTCAGATTCGAACCCTGGGTAGCTGCAGCAAGGATTCAGCCTCGGTACATGGGTGAGCTATCCGACTTGTGTGTTTTCATCTGGAATAAAACTTCCTATTGACAGCTGACTTTCCGCTGCAATAAAATAAAATTAAAGCAGAAAATAAAGCCTGACTTTACCCAGTCGAGGCTCTCATCCTCTTCCCAACTAGGAGAGTTTCATAGCTGTGGTTGTTTCAATACTTTTTTTTTTTTAAAACAAAAAACAGTATTGAAATGTAAAACCTAAAAGGTTCCAATCATGCTAGTCCTTAACTCAGTATCAGGTGTTAGTTAGTAATAGCTTCTTTACTCACACCAGGTCATGGTGCCGTTCATTGGGGGCAGGCAGGTAGGCGGTGATGGCATCTAAAAGAGGCTGAACGCCTTTGTTTTTCAAAGAGCTCCCACAGAGTACCGGAACGCCTTTACGGGCCAGAGTCACCCGCCGCACAGCCTCCTGTAGCTGGGGACACATTGGCACTACTTACTCTATGTTCACAAGTAACACTGCTACTTTATAGGCTCATATTATGGTACCATGCAACACAACGCTTACTTTGACGGAGGGAACGGCATCAAAATTGTCACCAAAATCAGTCAGCAGCAGTTCAGCAAACTCATCATCCAGATCAGCAACCTGTGTTTGAGAACAGAAATACAAACTGGAGAAGAAATCTGGAACATCTTGACATTTTTTTTCAATATTTAAAACGATCAACATTGCTAAAATGTTACGACGTGTACCTGCTCAATTAAAGCCGTCCTGGCCTCACTCGCCTCCTGCAGGAGCTCTGGCTCATCCGACTGGTCAAGAGGTTTGCTTTCAAACACTCGCCCGTCATCTCCCAGTTCAGTTCTTATCTTCCATATGAGCTTCTGGTTGGTTAACAAGTCAACCACACCTGAGAAGCTTTTGCCACTGCCGACCGGAATCTATGAAACAGGATAGGCTCTCCATGAGACAACTCAATGACGTGGTGACATACTCCCTTTGGGTTTTTAGGTATACCTTATATAGTTTTTCCAATTGTGTGATTACAAATTATACTGTAATAAAAATAGTTTAGACTTAGTGGGCTTCTTATTAATAAGCCTGCTTGTTGCAAAACCACTTGTAATAATCACACTTATTTACCTGCATTCTTATCAGTAGTTGCTGCTTGAATGCTACTTGTAATGTTATAGTTACCCTTCATTTATTCTTACTGTTACTGTTTTTCTTAAAGACCTACCTGCAGGAGGACTGGATTGGCTTTCAACTTCTGTCTGATGCTCTCAATGGAAAAACTTAAGCTGAGAGGAAGAATGGAAGGTTTCCAGTCAAATTTTGAAAAATAAGAAAATAAAAACTTGTATATGGTCAGATTCACTCACTTTGCTGCAGGCTTATCCATCTTATTCAGGAAACAAACACAGGGAACATGGTGCTTCTCTGCTTGTCTCCACACAGTTAGAGTCTGAGCCTGTGTTTTCAAGGTAACAGAGGTTGTTCAGAGTGCACGCAGTTATATATATATTATATAACACAACAAATGTTTAAATGAAAAGAGCAGTTTGAAAGCAGTGGGTTAACCTCAACACCAGCAGAAGCATCAAACACAGCAACGGCGCCATCAAGAACGCGAAGTGCCCGCTCTACCTCAAGTGTAAAGTCAACATGTCCTGTAATCACACGCAGATATCATCATATTTCAGTGGCTGCTCCTTCTCGTTTCCACTGGAATTTTGTTCTCACAAGGATGCCCATCTACCTGGGGTGTCTATAAGGTTTATTCTATAACTTTTCCAATCAAACGTGACTGCTGCCGACTGTATGGTAATGCCACGCTCCCTCTCTTGAGCCATAAAATCTGTGACTGTATCCCCATCGTCCACATCTGAAAGCAACCAAGTAACAGAAATAAATTAAAGAGACGGGAACAAACAGGAAATCCATGGGTAAGAAACGGTAACTATGACCACATCTTGTTTTCACCATCCTACACACCTCCTAGTGCTCTCGTATAGCCGGAGTAATAGAGCATCCTTTCTGTGGTAGTTGTCTTTCCTGCGTCAATGTGGGCCATGATGCCAATGTTTCGGATCCTGCAGATATAGTGCGAAGGTTAAGACAGAGTCTGGAACAAGGTTGAATCAGAGAAAGAGCAGAGACTGCAGAATGCATTTACTTACTTGGATATATCAGGATTAACCACAGCCCGCAATGATTTGACATCATCTATGACAGGGAACATTCAGTATGATGATCTGACTGAATCAGTGATGTTATGTATAGCTTTCTATATTGACTATGTTTTCCATTATCTTACTGATCTGACTGAAATAATAACAAATACACATTACAATTTACAACAGTCCAAAGTAACATATTAAAACTGTAGTTGTGTAGTTCAAACACACCCAAAAAAAAGCACATGTAAACCTATACCAACCCAGTAACTGATTACCAACACTGGAATCTACTAGTTTCCTGCTGCTTATCAATTTATCAACTAATAAAAGAGCTGAGTCAGCAATTGACAATCATCAACAGATCAAATTAAGAAAAAAATAAACCCACCTGGGAGAAAGCTGTAATGTCTTATCACATGACAGCTCACTCTACATCTGCAGCACTGGAGCCCAGCAGTTAATAAATACCTTCCCTGTGAATGACAACGACCCTGTGAGGAAGTCAACATCATACTAACACTATGTATCTCTGACAGCTCTTATTTTGGCGGATTATATCTTACCCCAATCATCTTGCTTAACGTCCGAAAGTCTCCAGCACGAATCTTTGATGTCTGCTTCGCTTTCAAGCTTTTCCCTCAAGAGTCAGTCAGAGGTTTCAGACGGACCATTGTGGAGCAACACCGCAGTCAAACGCAGACTGTCCGCCCACCTGCGATGGCTACAACATTAACAATATATACTGCTACGAAGAGCAGATATAGAACATATTTATTTATGTCCTACAAAACAAACACAACCGCTGTCAAATGTCACGCTTTCATAAGGTACAGCTCCAAAATAAGTCCCGAAGAACAAGAAGCGTGTGTGGCTGATATTTCCGGGCACGAAAAACAAAATTGTTCCAGTCAATATCAACAAATGTATTTTTTTTTATATATATATATACGTACATAACGTTATCCATATGCTATTTAGTTAAATGTATACGAAGAAAAACCATGTATTTTGTTGGCGTTTGAAGCCGTACGTATTAAACCAACGGACAACCCGCAACGTCAGGGTGACGTAGTTCCTCTAAGTGTCGGCTCCGGGGAGAACAACACCTAAAGGACCCCAGCCCCAAACAAAAACACCGAATACTCTGCGTCTTTACCGACTGTTACCACCCGCGACGTATTCTCTGTGACACCGAACCACGCACACACAGAATGGTAAGAAGACACTCCGCTTTTGTTGCGTTGTTTGACTTTTATCGGGTCGTTTGACAGGGTAGCGCACTGTGCTAGCGTTAGCTTAAGTTCACATGTGGCCGGGTGACGTGCGGCTCTGCTCTGCTGGTGTGTTTGTTGTTTGTTGTTTGTTGTTTGTGTCATATAGACAGTGTGTGGTTCATATTTAAAACCAGTCGACCTCCACTGACATGAGGCACAGGTGAAATTACAGGTATATGAGAACGAAAGTTAGATTTTTGTGAATGTTGGCTAACTTGTTTACCATCCATATGGTGTGTGTACGTTTGGACCAAGTTGTGTTTCTTAAAATGTCATGGCCTTTTAAATGTTGTGCTTGTTGGCATGTGTCCTTCCACCCTAATAAACAAGGAATGGAAAGATTTTTCTGCAATTATCAATATTTTTGATAATGGATTAAAAGATAATTGAAGTCCAAAGGGACATCTTCAGATTGCTTGTTTGTCCAACAACAATCCCAAAACGCAAATGTATTACATTTACAAGGATTTACAGATAAACACAGTTGTCCAAATGGCAATTTAGCTGTAATTCGACTGAAGAAACCAAACCAATTCTGTGCATTTATTATACTTTGTAATCAGTGACCTAAATTGCATCTTTTGCTTCTTTTTTTGTAGCCCCAGAACGAGCACATTGAGTTACACCGCAAGCGGCATGGCCAGCGCTTGGACCACCATGAAAGGAAAAGGAAGAAGGAGAGCCGTGAGGTTCATGAGCGGTCCCACAAAGCCAAGAAGTTGATCGGTCTGAAGGCCAAACTGTACCACAAACAGAGACATGCAGAGAAGATCCAGATGAAGAAGACGTGAGTATAGACAGAGAAAAAATGTGCTGATCTGTTTTAAAAAGCTTGAAAACTACACCCAACGAACAGTCAAACAATTCTGACTTCTATATTTGCAGGCTCAAAATGCATGAACAGAGGAAGACCAAGCAGAAGAACGATGATAAGACCCCAGAGGGAGCTGTGCCAGCCTACCTGTTGGACAGAGAGGGACAGTCTAGAGCCAAGGTCCTCTCCAACATGATCAAACAGAAGAGGAAAGAGAAGGCTGTAAGTACCTGAGCTGAAATATGTTCATCTGCACTAGTTGTCCAGTAACATGCCACAGTGATTTCCTGTCTTTGGGCAAAATATATTTCTTATTTGTTAACTTTATAGTAATTATATATATATATGTGTGTGTGTGTGTGTGTGTGTGTGGAAATAACTTGATTGGTTTCTAAACACGAATGTGTAATGTTTTCTGTAGGGCAAATGGGAGGTGCCCCTGCCAAAGGTGCGTGCCCAGGGAGAAACAGAGGTGCTTAAAGTCATCAAAACTGGAAAGAGGCAAAAGAAGGCCTGGAAGAGAATGGTCACCAAAGTTTGCTTTGTCGGTGACGGCTTCACCCGCAAACCGCCAAAATACGAGCGTTTCATCAGACCCATGGTAAGATCGCAGTATAGTGGAAAGTTTTTAAATGTCAAGGTACATTTTTACGCTTGAACTAATCTGCAACACCTTTTGTTTTTTACGTGCATTCAGGATTAATGTTAAAGTTGAAGTCTGTTTTAAATTGACTGACCTCCTCTTTATTCTGCTTTAGGGTTTGCGTTTTAAGAAAGCTCATGTGACACATCCAGAGCTGAAAGCAACATTCTGCCTCCCCATCCTCGGAGTGAAGAAGAACCCCTCCTCACCTCTCTACACCTCTCTGGGGGTCATCACAAAAGGAACAGTCGTAGAGGTCAATGTCAGCGAGCTGGGTTTGGTTACACAAGGAGGAAAAGTTATCTGGGGTGAGTGCCCTTAAATTACATGCTCCACAGTAATGTGGCAATCGCCTACTTATGGAAATAATTCTGAAACATCAGTGTATACAATAAATCTATCTTCAGTTCTAAAGGTTAAACTTTTTCTGTCAAAATGCAAATAGTTGGAAATAAGATCAAGATAAATGTGATAAAAGTCTAATGAGAACCATTTCAGGTGTGACACTCAAATATATATATATACACGTAAATATTGTATTTACTGTATGTCAGTGAGGTATGTGATAATGTAACCAAAATCTTTCTTTTCCTTCCCAGGTAAATATGCCCAGGTGACAAATAACCCAGAGAACGACGGCTGCATTAATGCAGTTCTGCTGGTTTAAGACTCTTGACCTTTTTTATACAGACTGTGCCTGGTTACCCTGAATTTACACGAAATGTGTTGACTACAACAAAGAACACGAAGATACAACATGCAGTGGGCTTCCAATCACAGGACCACCAGGAAGACCGCTGATGCTGCACTTGGCAACGTAACTGTTGTTGTAACAGATGGACGCTCGAAAGAAAAGAAAGTGGGTTGATTACTGTGTTAAATGTGACACAAATAAAGAAATAAGAAAATAATAGTTGAGCCATTATTTGCCCATGAAAACAGTAGCACAGAACTTTGTTGATATTCTTGATGGTTCAGAGATGTGTTTAATAAAGGATGCTCAGGAAACCAGGGCTGATTGGGAAGAACATGGGTCGAGTGATCCTAATGAAGTGAACCAGGATAAATGTATTCCATAAAATCAAGCATGTACAGTATGTAACAAGCAGCGCAACGCATTAAAACTGACCAATGAAATGGCAAAATAAAAAGGACAGAACCACCATAAGTAAAGCAAAAGGAAACCCTGTTTATGTTCTAGACAAACAACAATATATTGACCCTGCAATAAATATGACCGTATCTGTTCAGACTTTGCCACGTTGTATAATTTTGTGCTGTGTTGTATTAAGTTGAATGAAAACATCCAGTGTGCTTGTAATATAGATCCTAACAATCTCTTATGTTATAAGTTGAGTGACTTTTTAATATTGTACAGAGGCACAAAGAGGCCAGAGGGGCACAGTATCACTTTGTACAATATGAAGATATTTACACAGCGGTCACCTTATACATAAAAGCAGTAGACTGATCCCATGATAGTTATCTGAAGTAATACCTGGGCAGTCATTGAATATTTGAATGTTGTTCTTTAAATATGGAAGCAGACAAAGGGGGTGTAATTAAAACATGGACAAGTATAAAGAATATTCTTCAAGTGAGCTGACTCCCCTGCATACAGTGTGAGCTACCAGGTGTCCAGAACTAAAGGAAACTAGTTGAGCCTAACCTCTGCTGAGAAAGTCTGACATTAAAAAATGGCCCAGCTTATGATTTAGCCTGTTTAATAAAAGGTGGATGCCCAACAGGGGTGAGTGGAAACGCAGTGTAGCAGTGTTTTATCAGCATTACTGTAATAATCTTCTAAACTGTTTACTGTAATCTATTATTTTCATAGAAAGTCGCAGCCCACGAGGGAGTGAAACAGTGATTGTCTTTACTAACAAGGTTCTTCCCTTTCCTTCCCGTGTCATTGTGTGGCACTGTACTATGTTGTTTGAGGGTGGAAAGGGCAGGAAGTAGTGTGCAATACATTTATAGCTTCTAAAAACACACAAGATCAGGAGCAGCAGGACAAATTTCAGACTTAGGCCCAGGCTGAGCACACATCTGTGCATTCTGGACCAGATATGTGTTGGAAGCATACTGTCAAATTAATGATAAACCTATGACTGGGGAAAGTCTTATAGGGTGGCATCATTCATCTGGTTAACTACGATAATTTATCCAACTAACTATAATAAATGCACTACAACATGAGAGCTTAATAGGTACAGTAAATATGCAAACATAAAATCTAACTTAGTTTTCATAAACATGCTCTTTCACTGTCTGCAACATGTACAAGTATCTACCAAATGATGTCACAACTTAATGTCTCTTCTTTATTTTAGCCCTGGGCACAGAGCTGCACTTTGCACAGCAGTGTTTTGCAAGCGGTTTGAGTATTACATAACTTCTCCTCAGTCCCAAGTGTTCAGCTGCTACTTTAGACTTCATGTTCATCCGTTCAGTAAATAGATGAGAGTCAAATCTGAATTATTCGAGTTCAAAAGGAAAGAGAAATAATTGTGGGATTAATAAAGTTTGGTTCTTTGAATAAGACACCAACAGAAGGCACATGAACATGATTGCAACTTGTGTAAATGTGATGTAAAAACGTGAAGCAGCCAGTGCACATACACTGATAATGGACTTCACAGTGAAATAGGAGACATCTTGTGTCCACCAGGTAAGCCATTTGTATAGTCATAGATTCTGGTATTTTTAATGAGGTAGAAGGAGTAGATGTAATCTTAATGTGGAAATTATGCTTTTTTTGTAGTAAAAACATAGCAGAACATTTGTATAGGTCTTAATACATGTCTGGAGGGGATCTCTTAACATTTTTATAAATTCAAATTGTAGTGTAACACTTAGGAGGCTCTATTGGCAGAAATGGAAATTAATATTCACAGGAAACTTCACATCTAGATGTCACTAAGTCCTACACACCGGTCCTTTAAAGGTTTTACCTTAAACATAATTTCAGCCTGATGTGAAGCGTGCATCAGAAACATTGACACAAAGAAAATTTCAGATTTTATTTTTGATTTGTCTGCCTGGTGTTTTACAGCAGAGAAGTTTGCTAGTCTTTGCTTTCCATCCACACCAACAATGTTCCATCACAGTTCACTAAAACATCCTTCAACTACAGGTAACTGGGGTCAACTACATAGAAGAAGCTTCCTAACATTTTTTTTTTTTTAATGGTTTTAAAGAAATTTTGAGAAACCAACAGAACATTTCCTTCCACAACAAAGTTATGTATGACTTAACTTGACCTCTCTTTAAGGACATATTATAGTACAGGGTATTGTGTTTTGAGAGAAACCCTTTGGCTTTGACATTTTAAATCAAACTTATTTGATAATCAGCCACTCTGTTAAATACATTACCATTTGTTTTGTATTCTGAACAGTTTAACATTTTTAAAAATACAAAAATCAAGTTTGTTCAAAAGAAATTTGAATTTGTGAAAATTCTATCCTGAGTTCTTACAGTGTAAGGCCAAATTACATCTGGGAATATTTCACTATGGACACATCCAAATCAATTACAGTGTATACTACTCTTATATAACAGAATCTATTTGTGATGTATCATATCAATCAAATTAGATATTAAAAGTGTGTGGCTGCACTGTATAAAACACATCTCGCTAATGCTGATTCTTATATGATACATATAAACAGTACACTTAAAAGTTTTCTGCATTACGTGTGTCTGTATTTGAATGGTGAGACTTTGCTCTAAGCAGCTCTGCTGTGTCCAGTGGACATGTGTGTGAAATAACTCAGTAGATAAAAAAAAAAAAAAAATGAGTGGGAATTTAAAAGAATTAAGGCAGGAGTTTCCAGTAATCCACATATATGGTGTACACATTAAAAAAAAAAAAAATGCACAGCAGTGACATGCCCATAGTTTCACTGACAGAAGGACACCCTGTTAGTCATTAAGAAGCTCTCAGGACAGCAAAACCGTCTGAGACTCTGACTGCTGTGACATAAAGTGGAGATCAAACCCTCTAATCAGTCACACGGGATAGCATTTCCAGTCTTATTATTTTTTCATTCAACCGTCGCTGTGTTCTTTCATCAGCCGCCGTGTTCAGTGTAAGAGAGATGCAACATTGGAGAAGGCCTGCCGAAATCCTCCATGTGGCCTCAAGGTCAGACAGAGAATCCTCCGCAGAGACCTCTGCAGAGTTCAGTCAGCTTGACTTCCTCTCTTTAGTCATTTGGCTGAGAGCGTTTTTTTTTTTTTTTTTAAAAAGTGCACATAGTGATCCGACGTACTGTCCATCAGATGTTAGCATTATGTGTAGTAGTCCAACTTGCTCTCTATTGTTTTGCAGCCTTTGACAGAGAACACTCTGTCAGATTTGGGGAAATAGACTACATCTCTGGCCACCTGGTCCGCCACATCCTGGTCAGGCTGAACTCCTCTGGCCTTCATCTCGGCCATGGCACACTGCACGACGTGCCGGTACTCCAGGGGCAGAAACGGGACGAAGAAGTCCACCAGGTTCTTGTCTATCAAGCTTGTATGCCACAGGCCACCTACAGGAAGAGATTAACAGATAGTTCAAAAATCATCAAATCTAGTGTCTGAATGATAATCACTCCAGAGTATACTATAAGTTTATACTCACTTTTCTTGTTGTTGAAAACTGACAGAGAGAGCGATGTTTCCAGGTCTTTGAGCTCGATTTCTTCTCGATCTCGTCCTGCTCTCCAGAAATCTAAAGCCGTCTGTATGATGCTCTCCCCTCCAGCGTTGCTAAAAAGGAAGATCAGAAACAGGAAACATGTTAGATTTGCCTCTGATTATCTGTTGTTACCTCTATTTTAGAGTAAATTGTTGGTATTAGTTGCCATTATAGCAGTACATTAATGTAGTTCTATATCATTATTAAAGGAATTTCAGCAAACGTTGAAAGTGAAGGGTTAAATACATTTACCACGATCAATAGTAAAGATTCTGCTTTAATTACAATAAATATCACTGACGTGCACATACAGTTAGGTGTTTAAGTGAAAGAAGTAGCAGAAAATGCTCCAATTTTATACGTACATCTCTCCTTACTTACTGCATTATTGCATACAACTGTTCTGAACTGGGGCTTTTCCCTTTATAGTACATGCCATTAACCCTATAAACATACAAGATACACTTCTGTTCCCATGACCGACACCTTTCAGCTTTCTACCTGAGGAAGATGAAGATGGCTTTCCGATAAGAGACTCCATCCAGCTTGTCATAGTAGTCCAGGTACGGCTTTATGCTGTCAATCAAGCCAGGCTGCATCTTGTCCATCTCATCAAAGACGAACATGGAGCGTCCACAGTTGGAGACATTGCCTTTGATCCACTGCTGCAACTGAGTCTGAGGAAAAAAAACAATAGTACATTCATATATAAGAAAGGCAGAACAAAAGCCACTGTGTTTCAATTCAAAGTAATTGGATTTTATACATTTGTCATCATACCTTGTAAGTATCAAATTGGCTCGAATGTGGGAAGTGGAGCTCGGATGTGAAAATGTGAACAAAGCTGCTGTCCATCCCCTCCTTGTAAACGTTTTCAGCGATCAGCTGACTAACAAAGTTCTTCCCTGTGCCGGTCCATCCGTGCAGAGAGAGCACCAGGGGCTTCTTCGGGTTGTCGTTGCTCATGAATCCAGTCACAGCTTTCAGGATGATGCGGGACGCGATGTGCTGCCCGAACAGCTTGCTTTCCAGGTCAGCTTCGAGACCTAGAGAGTACACAGCAGGAAAACGAAAGGATCAGTGGCTGCAAACACCCGACTGAAACACCTTTTCCAACATTTCTGCCACGGAGTTGTTTAGCTGAGGTGGCAATTCACAAAAATCTTGCATCCTCTTGTGTCACGAATGTTCCATTTAGTTATTAGGTGACTGTTTAAACAATAGCACTCACTAAATATAACCAATTTGTATAGCAGAATTTACAGCAGGTAATATCTGACAATAAGACATAAAACTAGAAATGGTAACATTTAAATAATGAAAACAATAAAACAGAGGATTATAAAATGTAAATAGAAAAACAATGTTCATACAACATTCATATGAAAAGCCAGGCTGACGACACGGCTTTTAAGTTTATGTGTATGTTTAAAGACAAACACTTTTAGCTGCCCTCAGATCTGAGATCTATAAAGCCTTATCTCATCCTCAAACAACTAAAAGTCTTATGAGAGCACCCGAACAGCTGTCCCTAGTTCATACAAAAGCATGCAAGCCTATGTAACACTTCAAATGGGCATTTGTGGCATCCTAAAGATTCAGGTTTTATTTTACAAAGAATATTCATTTTAGAGATAAAATCAGTAGTTGGTAAAGGGATTCATTTTAAAAGATCTGCACATATTTTAATAAGCGACATTTTAAGCACAAATCCAGATTGTCTATTGTGCTGGTCGAGCAAAACAAGAATTAAAGAGACCACCCAAGGTTTTAACGAACTGTGAGGGTGTTTATGGTTGAAAAGCCAGTTCAGAATATAACGTTATTCCTCTCCTCGTCAGGTTCCGGTTGTAAAACTCTGGACTTTTCATTGTTATCCAGACCACACGGGTTAATATTTAAAATAAAATCCAGCTGTTTTCTCCCTTTAGTCGCGTTAGAAACCTCCTCCATTACACCGTGTGCGCCTGAAACAACCCATGTGCGCAGTTGAACCCGCTGCCCGCTGAAGTGCCGCACACACTCACTGGTTGCATTGAAGGCTATCCATTTTGAATCACAACTTTCGTGTAAATAATTGTAGATCGTTCGCCCAAGAGTCGCACCGAGTCCCACAACCACTGTTGTTGTGATCGGGTCAAACGCGTTAACCAGCACACTGGCGGTCGACAAAACGTGCAACAGCAAATACAAGTGTGCCGGTTTCATCGTCGAACCCGTTTAAATCCGGACATTAATCGTATATTACTGGTAAAAAAACAAAAAACACACACACAGCCATGTAAAACCGCGCTGAAACTGCTAGCCTGCTAACACTAGCTTCGTTACAACGGGGAACTTCCTGGCACGTCATGAAGACGCGACAAAGCGCAGGAATGTTTGGGTAACGTGTGAGCTGGGCCCTAACCTGTCCTGTTGAATGAAATCCACTCGGGTCGACAGCACTCGTGGAAGTAGTAGAGGATGTTCTGGTAGCTGGCCAAAAAGCCGGTCAGAGCCGCGGCCATCCCGACCGCTATGCTGGTGCTGATGGGTTCGATCGCCTCCGTCGTGCCCGAGCAGACGAGCATCCACAGCAGCAGGACGAGGCGCCCCCTCGGTCTCATGTCGGCACACAGGGGTCACCGCCTCATTAAAGTTACACCGGGAGAGCAAAAAAGTGAGAGATAGAAGGGTTTTGCCAAAGCGGATTGAGTCAGTACAGTGGAGAGTGGGTGGTGGGAGGAGGAGGAGGAGGAGGAAGAGGAGGAGGAGTTGTTGTCTGTCTGTCGTTGTCATGCGCACCCGGAGCTGATATGACGTCAGGGTCCAAAGGTGAGGTTCACCTGGGGGCTAGATCGAGTCCCACCATGGTGCCCACGTTTTTGATACTTTTTGGAAAGGTGGGATGAAACAAACTGAAACCAAAAGTTCAGGTTTCATCAACAGGTTCTTAAAGCAACAAAGTAATGCTTTATCCACAATTTCTCTCCCCGCAGAGCTGTTAACGTAACCAGAAAGAATAAATCACTATATTTGCAATGTTGGATTGACAGGAATGTGATTTTTCTTTCAGACGTACAAAATGACGAAGCTCATCTTCTCAGTTATGAGAAATTTCCCAAATTCTACAAGCTTTCCTGTGGAATCAGTCAGCTGATGAAATGCACTCTGCAGCTGCCGTATACCAATATGCTTTCTACCACATGAGTGCTTCACATTGAATACAGCTGAAAATTATTTTTTTTGGAAGAGTAGATAATGTGTGATAACGAGGCAATCAAGTTATTTATTCTGTAAGTCACCCACTCTCATACAATTATACCAGCAAGGCATACCACCTTGGATCAAAGGTAAAGATTTCCTATTAATAAATCACACAACAAACAATATATTTATTATATAGAGACTCATTACACCTCCTTTTAAAAATCCTACCTTGGACCATCTTCTGAACTGGGCATACAAGAGGAAACATCCATCTCATTAGGGTACAGATTAGCAAAATAAGAAATGTGGTGAGAAAAAATTAAAACTGTTGTTTGGGTGAATACATAAATAATTAAAAGTGTGCCATGACCAAGTAGAGGAGTAAAATAAATCAATTTTTAATGTATTTTATAAACTGATTGGCTGATTGGAATTGGCTTTTGATGAACACTATTCAACATACAGCATTTAATTATTTATTTTTGACTTACCTAATAGCCTTTTACTAAAATGTCTTAGTTGTGAGACTCCATAATCAATGCTTCACAGTTACAGACTAAGGTAAAGGTAAAAAGAGAATCAGGAACACCTGAAAGCCGCAGAGACCAACTAGCACACATGCAGTGGCGGACTCAGGCTGTCTGAAGGGCAGGGGCATAAAAATAAAAGGGCAACACAAGAGCAGAAAGTCGTGATGCATTTAAGGTTTTTGTCACTGAAATAGCACGCAGAGGACACTTGATCAAGTTTTCTTGGAAGAACGATATTTGAGTTGTAGTCATAATTTTCTTTTGACGATCTTATAAAAGAGTTGAATCCAAGGATAACACATCCTGTACTGCGCAGAAGTTGACTCAAGTCCTCACAATGTAGACACAACATACATATTATCATTTAAACATTACAGGTTACAAGTTGTACATTTAAAGGAAACATTATTCCAGTTGACCAATACTAGGATGAGAGATATATAATAATTTATTTGCAATATTTAGCCCACTTTCTACTTCTTATTTAGCTGAAAGTATTTCTCCTTGTTAAAAAAGTACATCTAATAATTATATCAGATTCTGAGATTATATGTAGAAGTCCAGCCTGCTTTCTATCGTCTTGCAGCCTCTGTTAGAGAACACTCTCTCTTCTTTGGGGAAATATTCAAAATCTTTGGCCAACTGGTCCGCCACATTCTGATCTGGCTTAAGTCCTCTGGCTTTCATCTCGGCCATGACACACTGGATGACATGGCGGTACTCTAGAGGCAGAAAGGGGACGAAGAAGTTCACAAGGTTCTTGGAGATCAAACGTGATTGCCACCAGCCACCTATAGGAAGAGATGGAGAGATACTGCCAGTATTAAAAAAAATCACCCAGGTTTATCAATCTTTTTTGGTATGAAGACCAAGAATAGAAGAAATAGGCTGTGTCCGAAATGATCCACTCATTCACTACTACTACTCACTACCTAGGGACTTGTATATAGTAGATTATGTAGTGGGGTAGTGAGCGTTTTTGGGCACAGCGATAGTCTACTCACCATCATCATTAAAAGCTGATGTAGAGAGTGACATTTCCAGATCTCTGAGTTTAATCTCTTCTCGTTCTCGTCCTTCTTTCCAGAAATTTAAAACTGTCTCTGAGATGGCGTTCCCTCCTGTGTTGCTAGGAAGATCAGAAACAGGAAACGTGTTCAAATTGGCCACTGATTATTGGTTGTTGCCACTATTTTTGGACAAACCAGTGAGGGAAGCAGAATAAGTTGTTGCTATTGCAGCAGTAAGGGAATTTCAGCAAACATAGAAGATAAACGTTTTTTGCATTGGAGGTAGATCCAAAATAGGCAACATATTAGAATTAGCTTCTGATTGTTATCACATTTATATTTACCAAATATAAAACAAAACATAAAAATCCTTTACATTTTTGTTGCTGGTATTTTATACTTAACCAGGGTTGTGTAGTATAAAATTTTTTTTTATAGAAAAATAAAAAAAAAAAAAAAAAAAAAAAAAAAAAAAAAAAAAAAAAAAAAAAAAAAAAAATAAAAAAAAAAAAAAAAAAAAAAAAAAAAAAAAAAAAAAAAAAAAAAAAAAAAAAAAAAAAAAAAAAAAAAATAAACATCCACGTGGCACCATTAAATGCAAAAGATACCAGCAAGTGAATAACCTAAGTGCTAGTGAATAAACTGGATCAAATAAAAGGATGGTTCTGGTCTCCACGTCATCAAGACTGTTTTCACTAATTGCGCTATTGTGTTAGAGTTAAATATGTTTATTCTTTCACCTGAGGAAGATGAAGATGGCTTTCTGATAAGAAACTCCATCTAACTTGTTGTATGAGTCCAGGTACGGCTTTATGCTGTCAATCAAGCCAGGATGGATCTTGTCCATCTCATCAAAGATGAACATGGAGCGTCCACAGTTGGTGACATTGCCTTGGATCCACTGCTGTAACTGAGTCTGAGGAGAAAAAGAAACATACTTAATTCATACAGTATGTCAAACAGATAATGTCACTGTATTTGAATTGTGTCTACTTTTTTTATCATACCTTGTAGGTCTCAATTTTACTTAATATGTGGAAAGTGGAAATCAGCTATGAAAATGTGAACAAACTTGCTTTCCATTCCTTGTTTGTAAATGTTTTCAGCGATCAGCTGACTAACAAAGTTCTTCCCTGTGCCGGTCAATCCGTGCAGAGAGAGCACCAGGGGCTTCTTCGGGTTGTCGTTGCTCATGAATCCATTCACAGACTTCAGGATGATGCGTGACGCGATGTGCTGTCCGAACAGCTTGCTTTCCAGGTCAGCTTTGAAACCTAGAGAGTACACAGCAGATAGTTAGTCAGGACCACTTTGTAAAATATATTTTATTCCAAAGAGAATATTACATTTTGGCGGTATGGCTCTGTTCTGGGACCTCCTTGTCCTTCCACGTGCTTACGTGGAAAACCTTAAGGCAGGGAGAGCACACCTCCCTGCCCTCTCATGTGCATACATGGAAAACTTTAAGACAAGGAGAGCGGCAGCAGTGACCCCCCAAGGGTACAGAACAGAGCAAGCATCAATAGCAATCAGAAAGGTGGGTTGCAAAGGCTTGTAGAGGAGCAGCAGAGATAGGCAGGCTAAAGAGCTTAAATAAGGGCCATGAATGATATTTGCCAATTGGATGCTTGAGGCAATGGGTGAGCTGTCGTGACTGTGTATGGTTTCAATAGGAAGCTTAGAGGAATGCTGATCCGTCGCTGATGTATGTTTATGACAGCTGTGATCATTGTATAGCTGTACTGGGCTGGCTACTTCTTGCTATTTTTAACAAGAACTGTACAGTTGACACCCAGGGGTTCAGAGACAGAAATCATACATTACAATGCACAAAAACATTAAATAGAAAAGATCTAATAACACATAAATGCAGTATTTTAAAAGCTGAAGGGTCAAAGGTTTATTATTCAACCTGTCTTACCCTCCACACCAAAATACTGGTTTTCAGAAGACTATGCCAAAATCATATTAAAGTCTATATGTTCATCCACATTTCATTGTCATATTTTATAATATGACAAGAGTCATAATATTGACAATGATGATCTTGGTCAATATTTTGTTTTTTAGTTGTTTTTCCCTTTATCTGTTAGTCTGACTGTTTGTATAGTTAGCCGTTTACTGGGGGTAGTATTTGTGTTTGTAACATGAAATAAAATTTTTGAAAAGGGTATATTGGTTTAAACTGAAGGTAACTATAACTAGTCAGATAACCATATTTTTTGCTTTAATCTCCTAGACCAGCAGTACTCAAATACAAGTTATCACAGGTCCACCTCTCCTTTCTTTAGATGGCTACTTTTGAGCATGTTGTTTCACTCTTTTATCCCGAGGTTCCTCCCTCAAGCTTGCTAAATGTGACGGAAGGCATCTGAAAAACTCACCAGTGACCTGAGACAGGTTACTTTGAAATTTTGTTAAGGGTCCAGATCTTGGTCTGGATTTGGACCAGAGTCTGCCTATTGAGTATGTGGGCTCTAGACTATACATAAAATATGTTTTTAAAAGAAGAATTACAGATGTTTGTCCCTCAACTAACTCTATAAACACAATGCAACTGTCTTCCCATTTACACACCACACATACTCACCTTCTGCGTTGAAGGAAATCCATTCCGAATCACAACTTTCACCTAGGTCAAACAATTCACACGCAAAATGTTACATAAGCGCAATTGGAATGGATTAAATGTGTGTACCAAGACACTGGCTGTTAAAATAATATGTAACAATAAATATATTTGTACTGCTTTCATCGTTGAAACCACTTAATTCCTAAAGTCAGCAGCTCTTTACCGGTAAAACAACAGTTAGACCTCACTGATTCAGAGTAATAGCTCCTTAATGGCGGTAACTTCTAGCAAGGCAAACTACTAAACCACATTTTTGTGAGCTGTTGTCTATGTGTTACTATAAATACAAAACTTGCCAAACAAGTTGAATTACCCAACTGATCACGTACCTATCACAAGTCTGTAAACCTGATGTTGAGATCATGTCTTATCCATCAAAATCTGTCTAGAAGAACAAAATACTTTGCTTAATTAGAGCATACTCCTAAATTAATATGAGTTTAAAATGAAATGGCCACACAGCATACAGGGAGCTATGAAATATTCCAGCATGTGAATACTGAGTGGGGGAGGGACAAGGAGTTAATAGGTGCCCAGTTAACACATTTTTCCCCCCCTGGGCCTCTTAGCAGGTCAAATCAGCCACATCTTTAAGTTCAGCATCCACACTCATATGCAGGAGATGTCACATAGGCTAAGTTTGGAGAAAGGAAATTGTAATTGAACATCACCTGCCAGTAGAGGGCAGTTGCACACTGCAAATGGAGGATTATATGGGCTCAATAAATGAGTTTGGTCATTCATCTCTTTTAAGAATTTGAATACTAATTGTTAATTATAGTAAATGCAGTTTAGATGTGCAATGCCCTGCAATAAAATGCAACATCAGTTTAACTAAAAAAAAAGCTTATCTTGTTGTATCCTGGTGCAAGAGACACAGTACAGTGCAATACAGCACTTCCGCCAAAGAGGATAAACAAAACAGTTGTAGGGATGCAGCTTAAATAGTAATACTAGCTAAAAACCACTGTATACTGCACCTCAGTAGTGGCAAATTATTAAAAAAAATATTGATAAAGGATGCATTAGGCGCTTAGTAGGTAAGGCAGGGCCTAAGTAAACCTGCTTAATTTAACTTTTACACTTATAGCACTCCTTTCACACAAAAGAACCCTGAGAGTTATTTGGTATTGGTATTGGTAATAAGCTGAAGTTCAGTTGAGTTTGTGACTTTACTGACAATTAATGTCATTTCTTGGGCCCAATTTTCATTACGATATTAGAGTTATTTGATAGGATTCATATGTAGAAAAAAAACTCTCTGAAGAAGGTATATATGAAATGGTGTATACATGACACATTTTTAAACAAAGGTATGGCCCACTGAACCAGAGCTTTTAAAGCCACACAAAGAACAGGGAAATGTATTTTGTTGTGACATTTCTAATTCAGTACTGACTAAGTAGAACCCTTGACCTAGTTTGTATTTAGGGAGTTTGTCTTCGTCGAGGGCTTGGGCTGGGTCAGGAACCGTTGCTGCTGTGGCCTTTAAAGCCCACTGAGACAATATGTGCAACGCTAGGCTATAAATACCCTCATCTTGACATGATTTGATTTATATCTGAAATGGCAGACTCAAACGTTTTTGTAGTTATTTTGACAATATAAGGTAATGGCCTCTTTTTGCTTTTGGATCATACGGTCAAACTCTCCGGGAACCCTTTGACTTCATGTTTATTATTTTTTTCTCTATGAATCAGACTTGTCTATTATAGAAAAATATTGTAGATACCAAATGTTTTCTCCAGTACCTCACCCTCAAGCCTCTGTAGCCCCAGGCTCTGCTAGGGTTTTGGAGCGCTTTGAGGACACGGTGCCGACGGTGACAGTGTAACCAACAACAGGTTTGAAGCTGATCTTGCACCTCACCCATGTTTTAGATAAACTCAGAAAGTGAAGTAAAGAGCAGTGATGAACTCACATCAGGCTCTAGATACTAGACTCTAGATCTTCCTCCATAGCACTCCGACTCCCAGCACAAACTCCTGATCAGGATGGTGATCATAAATCTGCCAACACAAACTGTCTCATGAGGCACAAGGCAAACAAAGGACCTTCATTTTCTGCTGCTGCTGGTGTTTTTCCTTCCTCTCCTCCAGCCTGTCATTGTGCCGGCGTGTCCTTCCTGGTGTGGACAGGGTTAGATTGTGTTCCTTATGTTCCAGGATCAGGGCTCTTCCTCGAGTTCCTTGGGGTGGGGAAAGAGTGCCGCAAGGGGACCGTGACACATGATGAAACCCAGACTGAGAAAATTCTGACGGAAGAGGGATTTGAGCTTTCTTTGATAATGCTGTGAAAGCTATGGTGTAAAAACAGGTTGAAGGTGGCACAACACCCGCTCTGTTATCCCCGTTCTAAGCAGTTTCTTGTGTTATCTGCAAGCACTCCGGAAAACAAAGTACTCAGATTTCTTATTGTTTCCCAAAAAATTAACAAACTTTTGAAATGAGAATGAGATTACTGCACAGTATTAAATATATTTACTTATTAAACATTAACAGTATAAGGGGCACCGTTCATTCTGGACTTGATATTTGTTATATGTTATAATAATCAAATCCAGGTTCACCTATTAAGCTATTCCCAAAATGTTCGGTCATAAGGATACACAGAAAAGATGTTTTGTCTGACATTTATTAAATTATATGACAATACTTGCTTTGAAAGTTGGAACTGCTTTTGGAAACAATGTCAAACAGCTGTTCAGTTAACCTTCCAGTGGAGAAAGAGCCCTCTGGAATACCAATCCTAACCCTGACTAAGCTGTTTTGCCATAAATGCATCACAACTTTCAGCCCTTCTTATTTTACCTCTTGTGATGCCCGTAGAGAAAAAGTCATCCTCTGGGAACCATGAATGTCTGTACCTAAAATCACCCATCCAACTGTTGTCGACATATTTCACTACCATCTCTCTCCCTGTTGCATGTCCACAAGTGCATGAAGTGTGTATTTCAGCCTGTGTGTTTGTGTGTATAATTTTTTTTTTAAAAAGAGTGAAAGGAACAATTTCCCCTAGGGGATTAATAAAGTATATCTTCTTCTTCTTCTTCTTCTTCTTCTTCTTCTTCTTCTTCTTCTTCTAAAACCCCAAAAATGTTCACTGCATATTGATGCCAGAGGAAACATCACAGGAGGCAATAATTATTGAGATATTTCAGACTTGGCATGGCTTAAAAAGAATGGTCAAAATTAAAGCACCAAAGCCCAATATTTAACTTTTATTCTTACAAGTCAGGCCGCAAAAAGTCTATAAAACAATTCCCATACCACGACCAGGTAGCTAGGTAGACCTTACCTGATTGATAAACACCTACGTCCTTGAAACCCCATTCCAAGTGTGCATTGCAGGTTTTTTGTTCAACATTAGTCTGGTTGAGTCCCCCTTTAGGGAGCCATATAAATATTAACACCTAAAAGTTACTTGTGAAAATAAGCTGCATCATTACATGGACAGACATGGCCTTCGTTAACAGTGAATGGAGTCTATTACTTTTGTTTTTCTAAAATATGAGTGTAGTGTTATGCAACAGCCCCCCCCATCCTCTAACTCAAGGACCTGAGAAGTCTGGGCATCTTCTCAATGGTCATCAAGTGGGAAAGAATAACTTCGCCTGCAGAGTAAAAATGTCCATTCACTGTGGATGTTGGAAAATGATTTGATAACTCTACGGAGCAAAATATTTAGCTTGTCTTAAGATGTTTAACTCTTAATTTACCAGGTGGGAAACACAGACCTTCAGTGCCTGATCTAAGGGAACTTTCTTCTCTTTTATTCCCACTAATTTCTCCAGTGCCGGATCATTCAGCGGATAAATAATGGACGAGGGCTCTTGTGGAGGTGTCAGAGCTTTGAGGGGACAGGTCAACCTCTAATCTCACTAGAAACAGAGGGCACTGCCACCACACATTGACCCCCCACTCCCCCTCTGTTCACCTCATCTAACCCTTGCTTCAACCCCCACCCTGTGGCAGCTAGGGCTGGATGGCCACTTAAAGAATCAAACCAGGGCCAAACAACATTCCTGTGAAGTCAACAATGAGAGGACCTGCAGAGAGAAGATTAGGAGGAGATCTCAGAGAACTGATTGGGAGGAGAGATAAGAGTTAGATATACAGAAAGATGAATCCTGTGGTGAATGCTATATATTAAGCAGGTGTGTGCAGTGCAGTTAATTATTTGTATATGCATCGTTATACCCATTACCACCACCAGGAGGGGCTCACTGCTTTTGTCTTTTGTCTGCCAGCTGGTTTGTTTTCCCTTTACAGTGCAAAATTGATGTCTTTTGGGAAGTGCAGAACACACAAATAACTGAATTACATTAACTACCAAAGCTTTCACCATTGTGGTAATGGAAAAAAATAAGAAACAACTCAATATTTGGGCTACCAAGGATACTGAATTATGCACAATGGTCACTTAGAAACATATTTATTACTTCATTTTATAATAAAATAAGGCTGTGGTCTAAAAATCTATTTTTCTGTCAGCACCCCTCCCCTCTATTTTCCTGTCTTTCTCACTGTTAGTTTTCCCTCCAAAATGCATCAGCCTATGTTGCATTTACAGTGGAGGAGGAGGTATTTAGATCTTGTACTTCAGTACTAAAATCACACTGTAAAAATATTGTGTTGTAAATGTTACTTCAAAAAAAAAAAAGTAAGTATAATCAGAAAAGGGAATTAAAGTATTAAAAGTAAAAGTACTCAATGTAGATACATTCCTGCTCCTTTTTTGCTCTGTGCTCAAATAACGGTTGAGCGAGCCTCAGTCATCTTTCTCCTTTCCTGTACTTAGATATGCCTCGTCTATGTTGAAAAGACAACCACATTTTGAAGATGGTTAAAGCATAAACACATATACAGTACAGCCGGCTTAGGAAGGGTCAATACCCTGCTTGTCTGGTAATGTTTCTAAGAGTTAGAGATTTGTTAGATTATAACTTTATCTATAAACAATTTTATTGTAAATATGTTGCCTATGTAATTTTCATATTGTGCAAGAGATGCAATCCAATATAGATATGGATTGCTGGATTGCTGTGAGGAGAATCAACAGTCAATTGTTCAAAAGGTTCAGAAAGAGTTCTGAAGAGACAGATGTAGTAAGTCCAAGTCCGAAATCCGAGCTGTCTTTGATAGTAGGGAGCAAGATCAAAACCGTTATGCAAAAAGATTTGCTTGGTTATAAATACTTAGCTAATAACTACATAAAAATTGCTAAATCTATATGTTATCTTTTTATCTCTCTTATCATTTTCTGTCAAAACTGTAAATATTCAACTCAGACCGAATTTCTGCAGATTGAGTTTCACTCATGAATTTCACTTCTGTAGAAAATTCAAAGAAAACACTGTTCTTCTGCAACAATGTTTTTTCATGTAAAAACCATTTGCATCAGCATTAAAGTTATGACCCAAAATACCCGGTAGATAACTTAAGGATTTGGGTGTTTAAACTAACATATGTTTGCAATACTTATTTGCATCAACCAATTCATTTTTACGTACCTTACCAATTAACCTTGCTCTAATATTATCGCTTTATTGTTTAATACAGTTAAATACACCAGTTACAAGTTATGAAAATCTACATTCACAGATTTCTAATGTGCACCATTCCACTTCTCTTTGTCTCCTATTTACAATGAGCACCTTACAGTCATTCATCATTCGTTTTAAATAACACTGTTAGTGTAAACCCAGAACAAATAATATAGTGTAGTCATGTCTCGCCCTTGTGACAAGGACACACCCCTTAAGTGGGCAAGGAAAGACTTTAAACAGGTGAAACTGAAGGAAACCTTGGGCGGGACCACACAAGAGGAAATCCCCTTCCTGGACTGTTAGGGCATGTATTTATCAAACAACTCAGGATTATTCCAAAGGAATTCCTAGAACTAGTTCCAGTAGGACAAATTTGAATATGATGATTTTCCCATACATTGGCTATAGATAGGGCCTTTCACCTTTTTCACAAGTTTCGTGGCAACCATAGGTTCATGCTTGGAAGAGGAAGGTGAGTCAAGAGGTATTCAGTTGGCTGCAATCTGCAACCCCACCACCAGATCCCACTAAATCCTACATACTGGTCATACTTGTAATGTATGTATTTTTCAGACTGTTTAACTGGTACTTTTACTTAAATAAATGATATGAGTACTTATGCCACTTGAAAATGACTATGTGCAATGTGAATCCACAAGGAATTATGACCTGACTCCCCTCAGAGTTTTTTTTAGCATCTTTGAGCTTTTTGTTTTGGTTTTATAGCCAACTTTATAGTTCCGATTTTTTTTCAAAGCTCTCCTAAGCATCGTTTTCAGCTGCAGGCAGCTGTTTTCTGAAGAAAAGCTTCGATAAACCAGCTCTAAGCTTTATGTCCGGCACTAAGCCAGTAGAGCATGATGCAGCATATACTATTGCAACTAAAGAGCCAGATATTTCCCTTAGGAGTTGGTGGAGAGCAAAACAGATCTAAAAGAAGAGTGAATTTTGAACTTAACATTCATTAGGGCGACACAAACACAACACAAGTGAAGGCTAATGTTGCAACGTGCTGCACTACCTCAAATGTTAATGCAGTTTTAAGATCTAAGTGTTTTATGTGAAGTCAGGGTAAGTGAACACAAGTTATATTACTTATTTTCATAAAAGTGTTCTTACACATTTCTTGTCTGTCATCTGAAATGGATAGTGGTCTGGTCACTGAGGGGTCTTGTTTTGCTTACCAATGGATCGTCACCACAGGGTAGACAAGTTAACTCATCTAAAATATGGCAAGAATCGCCCAAAACACTGGAGAAAATCTTAGCTCAGAGAACCAACTGTGTGTGTGTGTGTTATGTCCTCAGCTTTCTACTCCTTTATGGACAGTGGCTCAGGAGAGCGAAAGAGTCCATCAAACAGACCGAGACACGGCTCAGAGAGGAAGGAAGAGTCCATTTGAAACAGATAACCAGAAACACCTGCTCCCAGGTCTATATGACTGTATCCGCCTGGAAAGTAATTCAAAAACTGTTTTCAAATGTTTGAGAGTCTAGATTATTGTCTGCTCTCAGCAGGAGTAAGTTGTGGTTTCTGTTGGCTGCCAAATAAATGTCAAGGCAATGCTCGTCCTCCAAGTGGTTTCCTGCAGCACCCTGCAGAAAGCTCCCCAGTAGAATAGGAACACAGATATCCCAGCATGCAACAGGACAATACAGAGTAACAAAGGGCTATCTGGAGCTCTACTTGGAGACTGGAGAGAGAGAGAGAGAGAGAGAGAGAGAGAGAGAGAGAGAGAGAGAGAATACATTTCTACAGTACAATGCTTGCCGTCATCCAACAAACATGCCCTGGGCTGTCCCTATTGTGTCAGGAGCCCCTGTAGTCCGCTATGTAAACATCCCCTCTGTACCCCATCATGACTATATTCAGACCCTGAGCAGGAAGTGATTTCATATCCAACATCTGCCTCAGTCTTCCTCTCTCAGGTAGTGAACGTTCCCGGCAGCCAACCTCCCAGACCAAGGGAGGGGTTGCTGAAGAGAGTGCAAAGAGGGGGTTAGGTTGGAATTTTTGGTACGGTACTTTAATGGCACGGCGAACAAACGTTGTTACTTCAGCATTGTTATTCAGTGCTTTCCTCCAGATTAATTTTTTATATCCTGAAAACATGTATACAGTACGTGAGGTACTGCGTGTTATTACAGGACCATTTGTTTTTGTTTCTACAGCGTATTGTTTTCAACTCTTACTAAAGCAGCTATAATAGATATTTTTATAATAACAATATATCATGACAATGTGAAAACCATGTGAAACAACAACAATTGAAATAATGAACCTGTAGAGAGTTATCACCTGAATCTGTCCCCTCAGCTTTATGGAGCTTTATAGTGAGGCTTTACTGTTTTGGTTCACTGTCACAGCTCTCATAGTGTCTCAAGTGTCTCTGTATTAAAAGACATATCAATCAACTTTAAAACAATAGCAGATTCCAGAAATGTTTTGAATTTTGGTGGTGGGGTTTTAGTTTTTGCCAACATTTGGATCACATTTGGATGTACATTTATATCAAACACAGTAAAACCAAAATGATCCAAGAATTCAAGAACATTTCAACCACAATTTATTCTTTTTTGAAGGTGTAGGTACAAAAATTTTTTTGTATTTTTTGTATATTCATAAATTATTCCTTCATGTTTTTACATTTAATGGCAAAAGCCATTGACCAGGATTCTGTGTTGCGTACATGAGAGGTTATTAGTGTAAAATCAAACTCTCATTTATTGTTTTCCCAGTTCATACAATAACAATATAAATAATCTAAACGTCTCTTGGCTTTATATTTTAAATTATTAACCTTAACATAATATCCACTGTGGACCTGTCTTGTTGGCAAACACATTCAACTTCACTGATTACAACAGAACGAGTATGAAGCTGAGCCAAGTAACCTGCAGGGAGCTAAGAAGCTGACGAAAAGGACCGACAGGCCTGGCTGACAGTCATAAAACCTTATGAGGGAGCAATAAGGTTCAAGCTGGGCCAAAGCCAAAAAACTTTTATCGTATTGTATTAGAACATACTTATCCACGTAGACAACTGTGTAACAGGAGGTCTGTACACACACAGTCGGTAATCTGTGCATGGCAATCAGGGATGATAAGATCAGTCAGAGGTACAGTAGGAGTAAAGAAATAACTTGAAGGAGACATAAGGGTTTGACTGATTTAAGTGACATTACAGTCGAGTATAATTCTAACTTTTATTATTTTTTTAAAAACACAAATACCCATTTTTTGGGACATAATATGTTTGTGGAAGAAAATGAATCTCCCCTCCATTCCCAGGTCGTGAGGCCAAGCTCCAAAACAAGCCTTAAATGGGTGCGAGCTAATCAATCCGGCACGTTTACAAAAGCACTGAAGCTGAACAGTGGTATTATTTATTATTTCTAAATAGTCTGAAAACATGACAAATTTGACTTAAAATCCTCGAGCTGTGACCACTATGAAAATAAACTATGAAGAAAGGCATTACAAGCACATAAAATGTGATTAATAGCTCATTTTATGGCAAGGAAATATAATAGAGATTATGAATGTCTTTGATTTCTTTGAATGACTCCAGCCTGTGAGGAGCCATAAGGTCACATGACCAAAACCAAACAAAGGGCGCTGAGTGTTTCAAGGTGACAGCTGAGACAAAGAGGCTGTTTCACATGAGTAGAAAGAGTGAAAGGACAGGGACAGCCAAACACACCTGTGGTGACCTTCAAGGTAACTGGCCCTTTCAGTCTTGTTTGCTCGGGTGTGTGTGTGTGCATGAGTTAGAAGCTAAATAAACACACACTGAATTGGGGTCACAGATTCTTCAAACAGGTGTCTTGAGGGCAACTTGAGTACTAGAGCTGGTTCTGTTAAAACGAAGCCACATAAAGAAAACAGAAATAAATTTTAATTCACAATCCAGTCAAACCAGGTGATCAAAGGGTGTGGTTTTTATCATCGTGTGATCAGAGCGCTACCGAACTTACACTGAACAGGATCAGAAGAGGAGTGACCTATCTATCTACCATCTGTGGATCCCTGCTGGGACGGGGGGCTTGGGAACAACCTGCAGCAGACAGAGAAGTGAAGGATGAAATAAGGAAACCCAAAATAAATGAAAAGAGGAAGCGACAGCAGGTGGGGGGGTGAGAAACAAACAAACACAGGGCTTGCTTTACACCCACCTGTTCCACCGGCTGTCCTTCATCAGCTACCGACAGAACAGACCAGATTCTGACAACTGGGAAGTGGACTGAATTACTAATTTATCTGTTTATCATTTCCCTTTGTTTGAGCGTACCAGTTGTGGAGGAAGTATGTATTATTTTAACCGTGCTGCAGCAATATCGAGAAAATACTTTTAAAACTAACCTTATTATTGCTCATTTCTAATATTTACATTCTTAATTTCATTACTCATTACTACTATTATCAATAATGATTTTATTTCAATGATTTTATCTTACCCGCTTGCAATGAATTGACCATTAGAATCAGAAAATGTTCCAATATCCAAATAGCTGAGGTTTAAACTTTTCTTCATTCTGTACACATTTCAGTATAATTTTCTGCTGTAATAATTAATGGCTTTATCAATGGTTAAAGAAAATATACATTAATGCTGTATAGATCAGTAAGAATCCATTTATAACAACAACTTTTGGGCAGCCAGTGAAAACCATCTGACTGGTGTATCCCTCTCCAGCCTCATTTCTTTTGTTTTGTCTTAAAAATTAAGATTAAATTGAAGGGGGAAAAAAAGAAATATTACAACAAGTACCAAAACCAAAGAGGATTTTCATGCTGTCTGCCCAGGTGGAGGAACTGTCTCAAACAGATAAGTACCCTCGGCACACACACAGTGCATCACTCTCCCAGAAAAAGCTGTGAAGTGACACTGAGGGATTTAATAGACGGTATAAAGGCTCAGCTGTGAGATAAGAGTTAATTGCTTTAAGTTTACTGACGAAGATGGAGAGCGAGAGGTCGCTAAAGCCATCTGCAACCTTCATACCTCGCAACTCTCGGAATCCTTTTCATTTACCCTCCCTCCATGGCACTTTGACCCCCCCCCTCCCCTTCACACACACACACACACACACACACACACACACACACACACACACACACACACACACACACACACACACAGATAATAAATGCTGTTACAGAGAGAAGGAGTCACAATCACAGATTGGTGATTGAACTGTGAAAGTGACTCAGTGCAGACAGCCAATGGACCAAGCTGCTGATAAGAGCTGTTAGTGAGGCTGGTGATCAGTGGTCAAACACCATCTGTATAAGTGTGTGTCTGGATGTTTTGTGCTCCATCCCCTTTACTGCTATGATAAACTGCAACCCACGTGAATAGAAACTAAATGAACAATTCTGTATGCATATCAAAACTTTGTCTTCACAGTTAAGTTTGCTTTACAGACTTTTTTTTCCTTTAGTTTAATGGTTTGTAATTTTTTTTTCTTTTAGGCATTTCTCAACAAGTGATCACTTATTTTGTATTTCAATATTTTCTGTCACATATTACAGGTGTTCCATCACTATATTTATATGTTTCTGTTGTCACATCATTGCTCCCAGTAACATTTCTAAATATTATAAATGCAACAGCAGGTTTCTTTCATAAGAACTGAAATGCCATCTGAAATATGAAAAGCCTATCAAGATAATGAGGAAATATTGTTGCAGAACGTAACTGCCAAGTTGCAAAAATGCAATGTTGATCAAGTGCAGTATTTGATTTGCTTTCTCTGCAATTTTTCAGTTTTGCAACTAAAGCATGGTTTCTTTAGACATCCACAGCACTTCAGGTTCATGAAAGATTTAATATCGAAGCAGGTACAACAAAACTAGTATAATCCAGATAACCTTATTAGTAGCATATAAATAAAATTTTTAGTAGACAGGTTTGTCAGAAAACTGCCCAATCATTTGTTATTTGAACCATTAACATGTTAACAATGGTTAATAAGGCTAAAAACGATCACTAGCAAGGATGGAAAGCAACAGTAGCACATTTCCATATGCATTAGTGTGGTTATGGTTTAGTTCAATGGAAACAGAGTTAACCAGCAGCTGAGCGGCAGCTCTGTGACGGCGACATCCAAAATCATGTTAGGCCCCTTTGTGCCCGGTAGCCTCACATGGCGCCTTTTCATGTGAGCGCCGGTTCATTTTTCAACCTGATAAATCCCTGAGCACAGACTGACAGGCTCTCTGGGAAGACGGATGGGCCTGCAGAGACTTGTTAAAAGGGGGAACTTCACTGCGCTCCTTTGGCCAGGAGCAGGAGGGGGAGCTGCTCTGTAGGTCATCGCCCCACACATTAGTGGCCTTTAAATCTTACCACCAGTCACAAAGCGCAACATGCATTCATATAGTTTCTGAGAACGAAACCTGAACTCACATTAATGTGTGTGCATGTGTGGCATACGTGATTGAACTGACAGGGGTTTTTCCCTGTATGGGATGTCAGCACTTCATTACGTTTTTCATTGAGGGTTTTGCTGCTTGGGAGATGTGTTTTTCTGTGTATACATTACATGCTGGGAAATGGTACAGATGGTGCCAATGACAGAGACCCAAGAGGATGATTAAGAGGTGGAGAGACAGAAACATGAATATCTGCATCCGTGGAGCCGGAAACCCGGTCATCAGGCTTGTTTTGTGTCCTTGAATGCAACCCAATCCAGACCCGGTGTGGTCGGGGAAGAATTGAATTTATTTGTTATTTTCAAAAATAAACTGGCAGCAGGGTTGACCAGCATGTCCACGTACCTCCTGCGGTGAATCATCGTACATATCAGCTCTCTTTCAATCTCTGAGGCCTTCGCTCTACATGGCACATACACAATCCTATGTACACAAGTTTCCCCCTGCAGAAATCACAACAGAAGGTATCTCTTCAACACCCTTTCACTGTTAGTAGAACAGCTACAGATCACCAGGCAATGTTACTGCCCAAACAGACCACCCTCTCTGCCTATCTGCTCTTTTACATCACAGATTTATAATTCCACTGCTGCTGCTGCACAGCGTGGTTTTGTACGGCTTTTATCCCCGTCTCAGTCCGCCCTTCCCTCCTGTTCATCTCCTCATCTATCCGCCCGCTCTGTGACTCATATATTATTGTAGCGTTAACGCAGGGAAGCACCCGTCAACCGGAAGATCTGCTTCTGGAGATTGAGCCAGTAACTAAACGATGCTTCCTGTCTCCCACCCCTTATTCCCCCCTTCTAATGTTGCCTACAGAACCATTACATCAACATTAAAAGCCTCATGCTATAGCCTTGCTAAAGGTTTTTTTTTATCCATTTCAACTGCAGATTAGAGGCCGTAAGCTCATATAACCAACACTGAAAAACAATCATGCCATTCATGCTGTGGCAAAATGTATTATACAGTCAACCAACTGTACCTGTACAGGAAGAAATACTAATATTTTCCATTATGGGAACAGCTAAGGCTTGCATACTTAACTAAAAAAAAAATTAATTTGCATGATGAAAATTTGTCACATTCAAATGAATCGTGACAAAGTAAACAGCTGAGGGGGAAAGTACAGACATTGTGAATAGCAAACCTGATGTGAGACGCCCTCCTTCAGCTCTGCCAAAGACATTGTGCTTACTGCCATTGCCCACCACTGTCCCTGCAGCAGAATGCCATATGAATCAGAGGTCGCGGGTCACAGCAGGTTTGCATTGAATCAAGCGCAAAATACGCCCTGACACGTTACAGATGTATCCTCCACTTCTCACCACCAATACATCTACATTTACGTCAAGGGATCGAGGAGAAATTCAAGTTTAGGCCAAACAGGGCGGATAATCACAACCAGGCCGGTTTTAGCTGAAAGACAGAGCGACGGCTCATACGATGGGGGATCAAAGAAGGGGAACAATTGGAAGATGTTGCTTGCATGATGTTAAACGGCGGGGTTAACAGAACTGATGTGCATGGATAAAAGGCCGGGGCAGCAAATCTGCCCCGCTCCTCTGAGCGTTCGTCAGGGTGGGGCTGCGAGCGGGAGGCGCGGGTGAGCAAGTCTGCAGGATTGAGATAAATTCAGAAGGGAGTTGATAGGAAGTGCTCTCACATCACTTCCTCTCTTTGTTTTAGCCACTATTTTCAAGGCTTGGAATGTAGTTCCTGTCAAGAGGTGAAGGAATTCAAAACAAGTTCATTAACCTCTGCGTAGGGGAGCATCGAGGTGGGAAAGGACACTGGGTGTGTGTGTGTGTGTGTGTGTGTGTGTGTGTGTGTGTGTGTGTGTGTGCGTGTGTGCGCGCTGTTGTGTTTATCAATGAATTAATTTATGAAGAGGGCATCAACGAGAATGCATGTTTTCACCATCTCTGGCACTAAAGGTACATTTTCTATAGTCAGACTTTAATAATACAATCACATGCAACTGGATTCTTACCAACTGTGTGTGTTGTATGTCCTGTGTCCCAGGGTCTGTGGGAGAATGACAAAACTCAAGCACCACACCCTCCTCACATCCTGTGGCAGGCCTGTCCTTGTGTGTCTCAGACCGAGGACATACCAAAGCCCTGCAGTCCCACCACACTGACATAAACACTGACCCTTAAAAGGAAGTCTGTGTGTATGTGTATTTGTGTGTGTACATGTGGACCTGTAGAGTTGCCTTATTGCAGTACAATAAACTACTATAAACCTCATATGTAAAAATGTAGTTAAACATTAATCTAAACTTCATTTGGCTCAACAAGCACGATTCCACAGCTCCGACCACCTGGCACTTCCATTGTGTTGCATCGGTGAAGGCAGGATGTCAGTCACACTGTGCTCACCAACAGTATGTCTACAGGCTTTTATTAGTAAGTGGGTATATCTCTCAGGGGACATCTCAATGATGCCCAGTTCTCTGCACACAGACATCCGGAAATCCACCACTTTTCTCCAGCAAAGACCTCAGGCTCACTAATGACTCTCTAGGAAACTACAGTCAGCAGCAGAGGGATTTGAAGTCGAACACAGCAAACTTTTTCCAAATCCAGTCTGACGGCCTCTCAGAAATTTGCACATTAATTCCCAACCTTTTGGGCTCGCTACCCCATTAACATGAAGCGATGTGTACTTGCAACCTATTGTCACATGCTGTATAAGACTGTGTGTTTTCCCCATCTCAGATACTTTAATTTTAAGTTTTAAAACTAGTATCTTACAACAAAAAAAGCAATCTGCTACTATATATAAATATATATTCTCCATATATATTCATCTTAAAGACTCCCAGGTTGGGATGTAAATGAACCAGAAAAGGAATAGTTTGACATTTCACTGTCTTAGTTAGATGAGACGTTTTTGAATGCATAAACATATAGTGTGTTAATTAGTGAGCGTCAGGGGTTCTAGATTAGTTACCTTTGGACAGAGCCAGGCGAGCTGTTTACGCCTGCTTTCAGTCTTTATTCCAAGTTAAGCTAATTGGCTGCTACCTAAACCTTTATCTTTAACCTACAGGCATGAGAGTGGCGCCGGTCCAAATCCTCAGAACTCTCAGCAAGAAAGCAAATCATTTCCCACAATATCTAACTATTCCTTTAAGAGACAAAATGACAGAGAAAAAGAATAAACACAGGTATGCTGTGCACCACTACATGTGGCTGCTGTTAGTCTGGCAGCGTTAGATGCACCAAGGGTTTGTACTAAAATCTATTTTACGACAGAGGAACCCACTTCCACATTCAACCAAACAATTGTTTTGCTGATGGCTTGTTTATCTTGCATGCGAGCTCAGCCTGCCTTCCCTTGTTTTATCACCATCCCTTGCCTTCATTTATTTCTCATCGCGTGCCGTTCTTACTTTCCCTTCATGCTCGTCTCCTCGGTGCCATCAGTACTGTGAAACTGTGGATGGTTTGTTGATTGGGCAATGCCAGTCGCACTTTGTGGGCACATTAGGGCCCCACTGCTAATATCTTTGACATAGCTATGAGAGTGTTTTTGCTTCATGAAGCCTATGTGCAGTAGCTGTAAACCCCATCACAGAGAGGCCCATTTGTCAGGCTTGTTTATTGAAGCATTTTGCTGCATGCTGGGCTCATCGTAGGTCGTAAGGTCATGATTTCTGTTTTCATGCTCTCTCATAACAATGATTGACACCGTTAGGCGAGAAGCAAAAAACTATAGGTACATTTTTTGAGTGTTTCCAGTCTGTGGAGATACAGTTTCTGATGCCCCTTGTGTTACCCCTCAGTTCAACAGACACATTTATAGAAATGCTGAACAAACTGTCAGTTTTGATTTGCCTTGATTTGCTCTCCATAGCTATAGTGAATAATCGCATTTATACTAAATGGATGTCAAGGACAGTAAAGCCTTGGATCTCGTGTAAAACCGGAGACAGACAGGAGATCAAATAGCTGTAATGTTGAGACTGCTGCACAAGGTTCCCGGGGTTTGGCTGTGGTTTGACATAAATCTCCTCCAGTGTCTCTGTCTGATATACCATTACTGCTTCTTGGCCATCTGTGCTTAGTTAGTGAGCTAGATACCTTTTTAATGAACCCATCATTAAGACTTTAGGAGAAAGTAACAGCATTGGGTTGGTATTCTCTGTCTGTGGTCCAGCTCCTCTGAATACAACAATTCAAACAGTACTGTACTTCATTATAGAGTTGCGCTGCAAGACTGAGCTCTCCAGACAAGCTGTGTTAGTCGCCACTAAGGGGAAAAAAATCAATTCACCACATCAATGAGAGTTGTGTTATAACCTGGCAGAAAGAGCGGGGTGGGGTCTCATACACACATACACAAGAGCTGGATTCTCATAAAGGTCTCATCAGCACAAGGAGTCATGCTGCTCCACTGACAGCAGTTTCACTATTTACTTAAACTATATGTATATCTGAGAGGAAGCTGAAACAGATCTGCTGCTTGCTGTAGGAAAAGTGTTAAAGTTGAGTGGGAGAAATGCCTTCTTTTCAAAAGTCTACTCTAAAATGAACTATGAATTTTAATATTTTGGTTATAAGAAGTTGCAGGTTGTGTAATACCAGAAGTCACTGCTATGAAATAGCAAAATCCTCAGGCTGCTTTTGACATTCTATTTTACTAAAATTGTTCCATAAATCTATTTATCAGTGTGTATTTCACCATGATGTTAATTATATTTGAGATATGTAAAATTACATGTCATGTAATTTACTGTTGCAACAACTAACTGCTTAATCAATTAGTGAATGAAATAATGTATGTTAAATTCAAGGGTAATAGTCAATAACGTTTGTAGAAATATATTGGCAGAAATTGAATACAATATTAACAAGTATGTTTTCATTAGTGTATAATCACCTGAAAAATAAGAATCGTTAAGTTTCTGTTACCTTATGACTCGTTTGTATCTACAGAGGGAGAGGGTCCTCTTCCGTGGAGACCGCCATATTGAGCCACCATGTTTCTACAGTAGCCCAGAATGGTCAAACCAATGGCTCTAGATAGGGTCTGTCATTTTTTGTTTAGGTTTTTTGTGGCCACCACTACACACCTGTCATAGGAAGTTGAGACAAGGACATTTTGTAAATTGACAGTAAACATGTGAATGCTATTAGTTTTACATGTATTTGGATATAAACAAAAGTGTTTAAAAATATGGGGAGGGATCATCAGAGTTAGTAGGAAAGATTTTGATGGGCATTTTTCCCAATTTTCTGACATCTAATAGAGTAACAAATTTAAAACAGAAACCAAAAAACAATTTAGATTCAAATATGTTGTCAATTGCAAATATCTGTTCTACTGCAAGTTAGCAAGAGCTCTGGTCTTACTTCTTGGGAAGAAGCTGTTCATGTGTTGGGTGGTCTTGGTCTTAATGGACCGGTACTCTCTCTCCCAGAGGACAGCTCTGGAACAGATGGCTGAACAGAAACCTTCCTGCTCTCTGCTCCACCCTGATGTTACTCCCTTTTGATGTAGTATCCCTCTCAACGTGGACAACATACTTGTGGCTGTCATCAGAGCTGCTCCGGCCTGGGATGCATCAACAATCTATAAAATTGACCGGTTGAGATTCTTCAGCTGTTGCAGAAAGAGAATCCCTCATAATGAGCCTTAACAAAGTCCTTGCAGGACAGACGAGTTTACAGGTCAGTTTTGAAGCAAGGGTTGAGGACGAGGGGATGAATCTGTGGTTAAAAGGGTCATGTGGGGATCTATGAGCTTCTTGTCTCGTCTCCTGCTATGGTTTACCAGTCAAAAAAGCCTTCACTTCCGATCTTTCCTCTTCTTTCATTGAAGAAATACTCTCCAGTTCTGACATAACTGATGCTAGAAGCATTTTATTTTAGTAGCCACCACTGTTCTCAAGTGAACAGTCACTTACACAGGTTGTCACACACTCCTAGCGTTAAACCAGGCCCGTAGCTAATGCCATAACTGCCAGTATTTCCTCATAGGACACTGACTGAAACAAGTGCGTAGCCTGAAGCCTGGCAAGATGGATTCTCGTGCGATCTTGTGATTTCATGATCTCGAGAAGTCCAGCTGCCTTGCACAGTTAGTGAAATATCTACACGACTGCTATAGTACATGAATGAGGACAAAACGTGGCCTCAACATTCATGGTTCCAATATGATATACCCTAATGACTCTGGCAATCCCCTGACATTTCCTCTAGCAAGACCAGAAAGCTGAAGCCTTTTAAAATGTCTAGCTATCAGCTCAGTACTTTTATATTTATATTTAACACATTTGATTAGACATTAACCAGAATTATCATTTATGAACCATACATTTGTTTATCTTTCTAACCATTCTTGAAACGGAATAATTCTCATGCCACCATGACTTCCCCATTTAGTCTATTTCTGCCAAAGTTGGATAATAATCCACAGATTAGATCTAAGGATACCTTTATGGAAACGACACACAAGATAGTAGAATGCCAAATACTCCTTCCGACAAGCCATCATCAAAGTTGGCAACACTGCAGCGAATTTACAGCCAAGAAATATCATTTTTCTCTTCATGTAACAGCGCTCCTTTCTGTGACACCTCAGCATCTCTGGCAATGCATATTTCTGCGGCAACAGAACATTAAATCATTTTCGGAACAGGCTGGAGAAAATATTTCAGGATTAGTGTGGCAGCGCGGTGAGTGTCCACACTTAACACTCCTGCAGCCTCAAAAGAAGAAAACTTGGGAGACGGTGAGCTGCAGTCGACACAGCCACTGTTCCAAACATTAGCCTCAGAGTGGGGGAATTTGATTACTATGGTAAAAAAGCCAATCAGACTCACATGTGTTTCTGAGATGCAGAGTTTGTTGGAATGTGTATAAACTCCCTAATCTCTCCACACTGTTGATGACAGACTGACAAGGAGAGCTGGCAGCAGGAGGATGGAAATAGGAGAGAGAAAACGAAGGAGAGGCCATTAAAAGGGACATGACAGCATGCGCTAGAATAGTAAACATGCACATAGGACAAAATTAGTCAAGGATATTTTTTGGTATTGGTAAGAATTCTACAGAATCAGTTTTGAATTATGTATTTTGAAACTACCTCTGGCTGTTTATGTGGAGAACAGGAAGTTCCAGGACCACCAGCACAAAGTCTTCGGATGAGGGCATGCCTCGGCTTTGTCTAATGCAGAGGGTGACAGGGGAGTGATGGTATTGGTGGCAGGCCTTGGATATCAGGATGTCCTGTTTGGCTGCTCAGCATGGATATCCTACAGAGCAGAGACGCATGTCTCGTTCTCAGGTCACTTGTGAATCAGCAGAGTTGATAAAATCTGTTGAGACAAAGTCTAAGCCATAACAGTTCGACTTAATATGAATTCCAAAAATGAAGGAATCATAGAGGAAATGTAGGAATGTTGTTGCACTGCTGCAGCCAGTCTCCATATCGTCATGCCCATCTCAGCCATCACAGTAAACCACAAACACGATCACAGAACATTAAGTCTGACTTCACGTCTTTAGGCAGCAGTGCATGCTATAACCGTATTAAAGTATCAAATCTCTAAAAGCTGCAGTTACATAAAACACAGTTCTTTCTGCTGACGTACAGCCCTCCATTAGTGGTGCTGACTAAGTTTTGGCTGTAAAACACTGGCACACAACACTGATTCAAAACTTAAAAGAGGGAGATGAACGGAAAGAACAACATCGTTAAAAGTGGAATTGAAACTTCAATTGTCATCACTTTTTTTGTGGAAGAAAAGATAAACTGTAATGATACCACGGCTATTTGGCATATCTTTGCATTTTTCAAAAGAAGATAAAAACGTTTTTGGACATGTGGAAACAGCATGCAAGCTTAAAACCTCTGGGTGGGCGTTTCCAATGGCAACTGCTGAGTGACATCTTAAAGTTGCTAGGAGACATCCTGTCAACTTCTGTGTATCTCCCAAAAACGTTGATCCAAGGAGACTCCCCCCCCTTTTTCAAGAAATCCACATAACCATTAGCTCTCGCTGAAGGCACGAGGGTTTATTGAGTGGCTCGACATGATGACATGAATCATATCGATGGGCTTCACAGATCCCAGTCCAGCTGACCACAGAAGGGAGATTTTGGAGCATCCAAATGAGGGACTATATTTTGGAAGAATGGTGTTCACTCCCCGATTAAAGCTTGAGAAACTTGTAGAATCAGTAGAAAGAAGCTGATGGCTCCTGCCGGTGCGAGACATGATCAATCAGAGCATCCAGGCGCAGACGTATCAGTGCACGCATGGACACACAGACACACTCGCACATGCTTGTACAAATTAACACAAAAGCGTACCAACAGACTGAAGAAAGCAACGAAAGCCCTGCTTCATGTACACATTGACCATTGTGCATGCAGACATTAAAAAACATTTAATCTATATTATATCCTCTACCTTTCCCTCTGCCATTATTTCTGCAGTTATTATTCCTCTTGTCATTTACTGCATTTATTTAAAGGTTTGGGCGTCACTCGTCTTCTTTGCATTTGCAGAGACGCAAGCCTTGTGCATGCACCTATCTACACAGTGCTGACGTGAAATCTATGCGTAAAAATGCATTGAATGTACTCAAAATTGAAAGAATTGTTGTTGGGCACAGCTGCCCTCTTGTTCATGCCCCATCCAGGGTCACTGCTACTGCCCTTTAGCAAAATCTGTCAGGCCCTCTTTGACGCAGATCCGTTTCCTGTCAAAGTGAGATTTTTATTGTTCCAAGGGAGCAGGCTCCAGAATCTTGCTCCCACAGCCTTTTCCTGTTTCCTTTCAAAGAGGAAGTGCTGCTTTGCTTCAGTTTTTTTCCCTCCCTCCCGCATCTTCTCTGGGACAAATCTGGAACACCGACTGCAACACTTTGCTTGTGTCGGCCAAGTCTTGATTTCAAAGAATGAAAAGAGTTCCTTAAAAAGAGATGCCCTCCCACTTCGGCCTCTCTTACACAAGCTTACACACACACACACACACACACACACACACACACACACACACACACACACACACACACACAGCACATTCACAAACAAGCCCACACTGATTTTGCATCCTATATTCTAATGTGCGCCCTCTGAGCGATCAGCCTTGATGGTGTGTGTTGGTGTGTGGTCACCTGCGACCCCGAAGTGAAGCGTTCCCATGGTGCCTCAGCACGTAGCCTCTTTTGTTATCGCAGAGAAATAGTTCTTTGTATGCAGGGAGTGTCAGATCATATGTTTAGTCAGTGTAGGCCCTTAAATGATCACTGACACAACACCAAACACCAAGTACTCTTCAGCGCCATCAGTGCATAACAAAGAGACGCAAATTTGGGTGTAAATCAAGTCATTTCTTATGATAAATTTAAGTAGCGAAGCAGTCCATGCGCTGTTCCATCTGAGTGATGTTCTGGTTCATGAACCCAGCCACCCAACCATAAAACACACACACACACACACACACACACACACACACACACACACACAGAAAACAAACTGTGTGTGTGGGTGTGCAGTGCACGCTTAATTGTGTGAGCATGCAGTCCGGTTTTGCAAATACTTAGAATGACAAATGAGTCCTGGTTGCCAGACTGATCTCAGTCAAGCTCAGTTTCAGAGGCAGAGGAGGAGCAGCATGGCCGTCTTTAATACATGTCAACTACCACTAAGCCAAAGCTCACATAAGATACCCCATCTGAACCCGGGCACGACCCCAATCCGAACAAACTCCAGACCCTCTTAGATTGCCTGGGAAACATGAAAACAGGTCTCATAGGAGGTTATTTCGGATCATACACTCCGACTGCCAAAAAAAATCCTGCACATGGCGAGGGTCTGAGGACCGAACTGTGAATAGAGTAAGAGCGAACAACAGTCATTTTTTTGGTTCTTCGATCACTAAAATGCTCAAATTCTGCAGTCTTTTTTTGGGGGGGGGGGGGTCACAGTGAGGAATATACACCTAAAATATGACGTTTTAAGTTAATTGTTGAAACAGCAGTTGAGAAAACATCCTCACCCCAAGACCCAAGGTTCATTTAACAGCCGTTCTGTTTGAAAGCTCCAGAACAATACTGACTGGACCTCGCTGTGAGATTGATTGCATAAAATCAGGATCGACACACGAGCACATTTTAAAGCTCCAACGTGGCTTTTACAGTTCACCAAACTGTCTCATGGCATTTAAAATGGTGTGAAGAGGAGGGTCAAAATTTACACTAGATAAGTCTTTACCTTTCCTCTCACTGAGCTTGCACTGAGCTACAACAGAAGCACACCAGCGGAAGGAGGAAAACTTCATTCTTATCGTGCAACAGTTTGGCCTTAACAAGCTGCAATTTGCCAGATTTGATCTCACAGTGACCTTAACCACTGTAAACATGAGCCTATATGAGCTCCCAATGTGCCACCAGCTAACACATTTCAAATGCCAGCAAGTGGTGTTACATTAAACCTGAATGTAAGCTTCAGTAAATACAAAGAACCATTCCAGTACTGGTGATTCCTGTGTTTTCCTCTGGACTGTAAAGGCAGCAGAAGGCCACGGGGTGAGAAGGCTGAAGGCTCTTGCCCCCTTCAAGATGTCTGCGCCACAATGGGGACAGAAAAATGCTTCAAAATCAGATTCGCGAAGCGGTTTGAGCAGGATGGAGAGTGTTTGTGCAGGAGAGGGGTTTTATCAGCGGCAAACACACACAGGAATTCCGGTTTGGGATTGTCCATCCAATTCCTGCGTTCCACAGGAAGCCCAGCATAAAAAGCAACTGAAAAACGCCTTTAGACATTTCATTTGTCGCCAGTCGACTCACAGTGAGCACCTCGAGTTGACCGCACAAGGTTTTTTATTTGAAAACCACCAACCCCAGCTTTAAAAGAAACTGGCACCATGGAAGACTCCTCTAATGCACCGGACCGGCGGCTCGTGCCCATGGCCGCCGCTCAGTTTGCGCGCGCACACGCACCTGATGACCCCATACTGCGAGGGTAAGTTTTTTTTTTTTTTTTACACATTTAAAAAAAAAAAAGGCCTGTGTTTACCTTCCTGTGCAACTGTGTGTGTGTTTTTAAACTGATATTTCGTTTTATTTTCATTTTTCAAAAATTCCAAATAAGGTCAAAATCCACTTTATTGGCAAATGGCGTAGCTCTCAGTATACTTATACAGATTTAAATGCAGTCATAGAGCCAAACAAAGATAACAAGCTTTACCAAACGTAAGAAAATGTGATCATCTATAACTATACAGACAAGAAGTGGACATGCTGTAATAAATAGTGTATGGATAATACAGAGTTGGTTTAATTTGCATGCATTGAGAGTGCATGTACAGTACAGTCAGACATATATATATATATATATGACCTATTACACTTTAACATGGAGGCTACAGTGGAAGAATGTATTACAGCTCCTTTCATTTTGGGAACTATACTACTAAAAATCTGTAAATTGACAATAAAATATAGGGTTCAAGGCCCTTATCTAATAATTACTTAATGGGAATAATGGTCATTTAGCATAGGTAGTACAGGAATAATTCATCTATGTCCTAATATTATCTTTATTCACCATGTTAGGCAGGTCAAACATTGATCTTATATAGGAGATAGCTTCAGAGGAAAGGGTTTGGCACAATAGTGTTGACAGAAAAAGGAAAAAAAAACAATTAAAGCTCATCATTACTATGATTTCAAGTTAAAACATTTGTTTCTTTTGGACATTCAGTGAGGTTTTATATGTCTAAAATGTTATATAATTATTTTTATTATTTGATTTAGTTATTCTTTTTGCGAAAGCCACTCGGCTGAATGATTTAGAATTCACTAGACTGGAAAACTGGACCTCAATCAACATTTTTGTTTTCCTTATAACTTCCTGCTGTTTTCCTTTTTACAGCGAATTAAAGGACAGGTTCACTATTTTTAATAGTAGTTTTGAGTAAATCGTCAGGTGTAGATTAAATGAATACTGACACTGGTTTTGCGTGCTGTAATAATTCTTCTTGTCCATGCTGGCCATTATGAGCTCCTTAGGAATGAATGCGTGTAAGTGATGGGGGACAAGAATCCACAGTCCTCCTTCTGTGCACATAGTCCAGAGGAAATCCTTCCAAAGTTGCAGTCTTTTGTAGTACAAAATTCCCCACTTAGTGTTAAAATCCTTCCGCTGTAGCCTCAGATTTTGGAACCACATGAGGAAGGTATCTCTTAGTGATCACAGTATGGACAGGAGTATGACTGCAGCACCCATACAGGCACCTGAATATTATTTTAAGACAAACTTGAGAAAAAGTGTCCTTTAATTATCATAGCTGCCACCTTCAGACACCAGAACAGGGTCTTTTTTTTTTTTTACCCATGAGCCAGCTTGTATCAGTAGGTTATGAATGAAGAATGAAGTGTGTGTAGTTGATAGCCTTGCAGTGACGTCACTCACGGTAACCCAGCGCAGGCAGTCTGAGCTCCGGGACACCCAGCTGGAGGAGTGGGAGGAGGTCCTACCATCACCCCCCATGCTCTCTGACAGTCTGTCTGAGGAGAAACCTGACTAGTAGCGGAGTTTTTTATCACTGGACTTTGAACTCACCAGCGGAATATAACGGGACTTACTTTTGTTCCAGACGCGGGCGTTCCTCTTCAGTTCCTGCAGCTGTGTGTGTGGTTTTTTTTTTTTTTGTCGGGGGGGTTGATTTATTTTAGGAAAGCTGATAGCTCATTGCACGGTTTGTGATTATTTTTTGATCCATGCATGCGCCCTTGATATTGGCTTGTGCGTGCGCGCTCGTTCGGTGCGGGGAATGCGGGGTTTTCTTTGCGTTTGTTTCTTTATTTGTGGAGTCATCCGTTCAATGCGTGTAACTCTGCGTGCTTGTGCATGTGCGCGTGTGTGTCTGTATGAGTTATTATTCCAGAGATGGTGCTCTGATTGAAGGATGTTGCTCTCCGGAGCTGTACAGTGCTGTAAAACAGCGCCCTCTCTTGGCGAATGTTAAGAAATGTGCTGCAGTTGCTCCTAATGTGTCAGTAGGTCAGAACTTAATACGGTTTGAAAATTACACACAAAAACACAGCAGATGCAGATACAAACACGTGGTCTGAGCCTTGTGATCACACGTGTGCAGCTGCATCATTTTGTATCAGTTGTATTTTATTCAAATTGCTGCTTTTTGCAAAACTACAATGGGATACATTTATAATAATCTTTAGGAAATGTAAGTCTTGCTTCCATAATTGAGCTTTCTACCACTTCCATCTTTGCAGAGAGGCTTTTACATCACTTATGTACACGTTGGTAATGTGCTGTAAGCAGCCAAAAGGATGAATCTTAAATATTTTAACATCCTTCCCTAATAATAAGCCATTATCCAGTCACAGGGACACTGCTATACCACACCAAACTAGTAAACTTTCTGGACATGCATTTTGCCCTGCAGCACCTTCCTCGTTCTCTTCAAAGTGGCCCCCTGCTGCGCTGCGAGTCACACTCGCTGCCGTGATTTGTGAATGAAACACAGGCTTCAGATGTGCGTGTCCTGTCTCCGGGCATCAAGCCAGCGGGGGGATCAGAGAGACATGCAAGCTGTGGACCGAGGCTTAAAGAGTCACCTCCAGGATAAGTGAAGGCTCTCTCGCAGGCTACAGTCCTGTAACCTGCCATCAAACCCGGCTGGCTTTAACGCCCTGTTAGAGATTTCCCAAGGGTTTAGTATCTGGTCTGTTAAAATACATAGCATCGCAGCAGGAGCAGGTCTAAGCTGACTGCCGTGCACTCTGGAACTGCTGCACCTTTCTTCCTTACAAACGGATGGCTCAGGCCTTCTTTTAATCCTGTGCAGTATGTAATAATCCAAAATAGTGTGAAGGGATAAGTGAACATTTCTGTGAAGGGAGAGTTCTTGGTCCTTTTGCCCTGTCCTTTGTCTTATAGTGTCAGAGTTTAGGTGCAGCTGAGAGCTAGTTCAACCTGCTTTGTCCACAGGAAATCCAGACTGTATGCAGTAAATGAATGCACAATGCATAGATGCTTATATATAGGGCTGTGTGTGTGCTTGTGTGGGCTCTATGTGGTTCTGTGAGGTCAGAAGTTCAGCCAGAGAACACACAGGCTGGCTTCACTTCACACTTGTCAGGCCCATGGACGCATCCAGGCATCTGCCTAGCAACAAGTTATGCACTGTTTCCAATCCGACGTCTCTTAAAAAGGTGCTGCAGGGAACATTAACTTCGTATAAATTGTCGAGCGTGTACACTTGAGATTTGCTCGCAGATTCAAATCAACCCTAGAGTTTAAAGCACAGGCAATACATAAGTTTGCCTTTACTGCTGGTCATAAAAACGCTTTAGACTTATTGTACCTATAAATGCTTTCTGACCTTTACAGTCACTCACTGGGGGACTACAAAAATAATAGTTGTTGTTGAATGTTAATAATAAACATTTCATTATCTTTTATGAAAATGACCCAATAAAAATGTCCCCCACAACTATCATATAATTAATTTGTTGGCTGATATTTTAACAATCTCTCCTTTTTACAGACCCATATTGCTCAGTAACAGTGCCGAATCTCTGTTTTAATGCATAATTATATCAAATCTCCCCTCTGTTCCAGATAGCTGGAGTCGTCCTCCTGGAGGAAAACGTACACATTCAGCGTGAGGAGGACTTTGGCTACAATCCACGACCCCCACCCTTCCCTCCCCCTCTCCTCCTCCCCTCCCGACTGGCACAGAGAAGAGTGTGAGAGACCGAGCGAGGGAAACGTGGGAAAGAGGAAGACAATGTACCAAACCCTGCTTCTTTCCTCCTCCCTTTTCATCCTTCACGTGATGGGCACGCCGCAGTTCTTCGCTCACCACGGGTAACAGCTCACTTAATGCTCTTCCTGTGTTTATTACGGTCTGTCGATTGGTCAGCGTGGTCCCTCAGTGGAGCACAGATCTCGCCCTTCAGCTGTCAGTCAGACCTGTTTGTTTTAGCGACCTCTTCGACATTCCTGCCCACCGTGAATGTATACAAATTGGTCGAATGACATTTAAACATTTAGGAGTGCGCTCTCGAGGGGCCGAAGCTCTACCCTTCTGTCCCAGGCTATTAGGCGCACAGCATTAGGGGGGAGTCTGCAGGCTCATCTTGTCATTTTCAGTTGATTTGCACAAAGACCAAAATAAACTGAAAGCCAAACTAAAAGGTCAAACGGAGCCATAAGAGGTCAAAGAGCAACTCTCGACTCTGACACATTCAGGAGTAATCACACGGGTCAGTCAGGAGCAATTAGGCTGCACGCCAACTTTTGGTGACAAACAGAAAGCATGAGGCTCAAATCTGGAGTTTTTCAAGCTTTCTGAACCAGATGGGAGCCACTCAGGGCTAAGTACTTAAACTTCTCATCTAAAACTAGCAGAGCTTCCGGTGCTGACGCTCTTTGAAGCCAAAAGTCTGCATTTCAAGTTTTAATGTCCAATCGCCTGTCTTCCTTTTTTTTGCAGGAGGAGGGTGTGTGGCCGAGACCTCCGTCACAGCGTTGTCATGGCAACAGAGTCATACGTCCAGCCGGTGCACAAGCCCTACATCACCCTGTGTCAGGGGCATCGCCTCTGCAGCACATACAAGTGAGTCTGCCGGCGCACAACAACACGCTCCTCAGCGAATAACAACGAAATCTGGACGTCGCCGGCTTTTGGTTTTTTTGGGGGGGGTGCGAACCCGAGCTGAACTGCACAGCTCAGGGATTTATATCAGGACTCGGGTCACAGCAGTGTCAGAAACGTGTTCTAATTAAGCCGCCACAAAATGTTTATTTAATGAAGAGGTAAACAATGCTCGACATGTTTAGGAAGGGAAAGGGTTCGACGTAAATAGCTTAAATAGACATTCTCCACACACACACACACACACACACACACACACACATGTTTTACACAGAATTGGGTCATGGTGGCACATATTTGGGTGGAATATAAATATCGAGTACTTTGTGTAACTACGGGAAATGAACTGCCTGCCCACAGAGACCGCGGTCATGTTTATTTTGGACTGCGTCTCCCCCCCATACTTACGCACTCTCGATCTCTCTCTCCAGCTCCGATGCTTTCGAGTCCCCCCTTACATTCCCTCCGTTTTAATCTTTTCCTTTAACTCTTCCCTCACCACCAAAATTCACTTTCTTTCTTTTTCATTCTCGTGCTCATTATGTGGGCAGGCCTCAGACAATTACAGGCTTCTCAGCCCTTGGTGATTCCCCTGACTTTGATTACATTTTTTTGTTTTCCGAAAACCCATCTCTCATTGCTTTTTGTTTTTAGCCCTTGCCTCAGTTTACCACCTTGTATCTCTTGCAAAGCAAACATACCAGAGTCTCAGCAGGCTGCAGCGAGATCTCAGAATTTAGATCTGACTTTGCATCTCTTCTCCTGCCCCTTTCTCCCTCCCTCCATCCCTATCTCATCTCTGACACACTCTTGGACGTCAGTGGTCCGCGGTTTCAATATTCCACAAAATTCCCATTCTCTCATCAGCTTTCTCTCGGTTTGACAGAACATGGAAAAGGCTGGACGGGCTCAACCACACACACACACACACGCGCGGGCGATGACAGCATTATGACCAGGAAAACCCTGTGTTTTGTCTCCACAGGACTGTGTACTCAGTGGCGTACCGGCAGGTGACCAGAGCAGCACCTCCTTCGCAATTCTACCCAGAGTGCTGCCCAGGCTGGCAGAGATTTCACTCTCACAACTGCAACCAAGGTAACCTGGAGGGAGGAGGGAGGGGTTTATGTGTTGAGCCGTACCTGCATTACCTGCATCTATTGTGAGGAAAAGTGGAAAAGTGATAGTTTATTTTGGAAAACATGCATATTCATGTTCTTGTCCCTCATCCCTGTGTGGTAAACATGAAGTGACAGCCAAGAGACTTAGCTTTGCTTAGCATAAACACTAGAAGCAGAGGGAAACAGCTTCTGTCTAAAGGTTATTATCTATACAATGCATCCATGTAAAACCAAAACAAGTTATGGGTTAATGGCGGTTATGTGCTGGACTATTTCTTCTTCAGGAAGTCACGGTTTCCAGCCAAGAAGTAGTCCCGCACATACACTCCATAAAACTACAAATTGTCGCTTTTACGCTTTGGATTTTGTACACCATAAACCAATGAGATATAATGTGTTTCCAGTCTTTATCCTAGGATAAACTAACTGTCTCCTGGCTGTAGCTTCCTATTAGCTTTCAGATAGTGGTACTTATCCCCTCATCTCTCAGCAAGAAAGCAAATTAATGTGCATCGGGCACATTTTCCACAGATCAAACAAAGTAGATTTAATGACTGAATTAGAGAGCTTTATGGCGCGGGTAGGCAGATTTTAGGTTAGCTGTTTCCCCTTGCCGCTGGTCCCTATGCTAGACTAAGCTAAGCTAACCGTCTCCTGGCTGTAGCTTCACATTTAGCACACAGACATGACTCGTCTAACTCTTGGCAAGAAAGGTGCATTTCCCCAAATGTTGAAGAATTCCTGTAAATGTGTCTCTTGCAGCGGTGTGTGGACAACCCTGTGTGAATGGAGGTACCTGCTTAAGACCCAACCAGTGTGCCTGTCCGCTTGGCTGGACGGGGCCCCAATGCCAAACAGGTAAACACACGCACACATCTACCTGCACAGCCACACAAGTCTCTGCGAGCATACACACACATATAGACCTTTTTCTTTGTCCTTCCTGTCTGTCAGATGTGGATGAGTGTAGCGAGCAGCGGCCATGCGCCCAGGAGTGCGTGAACACAGCTGGCAGCTATCGATGTGCGTGCAGAGGAGGCTTCAAGCTTGCCGGAGACGGCCGTTCCTGTCAAAGCCTTCCTCCTCCTCCTCCTCCTCCTCCTCCTCCTACCAATCCTCCTCCTCCCACCCAGACCAGCCAGGCAACAGTGGGTGGTCACACAGATGCGGGTAAATGAGCAGCACAGGAGTGTGCGTGCATTCACATGGTATAATTTTGTGTCTTGCAGCAGCAAAGTGTCTGGAGAACAGAAGAAAAGAGCATAGCCAGCTTCGCGGTCCATTATTACTTTTGGTACGCGCTATGCCACTCTCAACTCGTACCGTGAGTAATAATGCACTGCGACTGGTGCCGACTCCAGATAGATGTCTTGTGGTCTGGCCCCGTGCGGTGAGACTGGGACCAGTTGGTCTTTGATAATGACTCGGTTTACTCCTTTGAGTCCTGTGAGTATAGCAAACATCTGAGTCTAATAGAACTCCCATGCTAATACAGACATATTTTTATCCCGCACACTCCATTAGTTCGCTTAAAAAAATGTTGCAATGTTGTCTCTTACCATGAAAAAGTCGATTTTCGTTTGTGTGTGCTTCCTGTATCGTAGCAACAAAATAATACAACCCCCCTCCATGTCTGCAGACATAGTAGTTGACCCCACAACATTCCTTTTCTGTGTCAGCGTTATTGCTTTTTTGGGAATTCATGCAACATGAGACCTTAAAGAAGACCTCCCTTTTCTGAATTCTCCCAAATGTTTCCACCTATGGGGATTTTTTTGTGAGTCACAAAACTGTAAATCTAAAGGGGATACTGTCTCCTGTCCCACTGTCAGAAAAAGAAATAGCTCTATGTATATGTGAGATTGCCAAATTTCTCAGGCTCTGCTCCAAACTCCCTCCGATTTATCAGCATTTCTGTCGAGAAGAAAGACCAAATTCACACGAAATGGAACCCCTCCGCTAAAATGAGACCATTCACTCCCACGACTCCACACAAGAGTCTTTACAAGTATCGCCGAGTCATCAAAAAGACAGAAAAACACACAAAGAAACGTGGATGAAAAGCCAAAATATGACAGATCTGTCTACATGGTGAGAGCGACGGAGGGATTATTTGTGGGAGCGTGTTGAGTTTCACCGCTCAAGCTCTCGGATGCAAAAATGCAAGGCCAGCAGAGATGTTTTGCTTGAGACTGCATTCCATTATCTGTTCATATGCACACGTCAGAGGGATGTTTGTGAAGATCACACAGGTTTAAATGCTCGAAAAGTAGACCCTCGCTCCGACTCTCTTCCAGGCTGCTGTGGAGGAGTGTTGGACTACATCTCCATCTCACTCCTTTTTTCCCCTTCCATGACTCTTTTTTCACTGTGCTCTTGGCCAACACTTGTGTTCTCATTCCAGCTCCATCAACCCTGTCTGCTGGGGGTCATCGCCAGATCGCCCCCCCCCTTCCTTTTCCTCCCCTCTCCTCTCTTCCTCCTCCTCACCCTGTTTCTCAACTCATTCTTGTCTCGATAATGGACCACATCTGGGAGACATTGAGCCGCTCTGGGTATGTCTGCCAGAAAGCAGGGGGTCCCTACTTTTTGCATCCCGATCTGGGTCCTGCCTGCTCCAGGGACATTCCCCTCGGGTGGAGCCAAGCGGGCACTTCCCCCGTAACCGATGCTTTTTCACAAGAGGGATGAATGAGCGCTCGTCTATTTCTGGTGACCTCTCTTTCAGATTGTGTGTCGGCTTTTTCCGGCCGTTCCCATATCCATGATTCCCCCTCCGTGCCCTAAATTCCCCCGGCCTCCCCACAGCTCTGCCATCCTCTTCCTGGTTTGTAGTTTGGAGACGACGCTGTGGCCATGAATCATTCAAGAAGAGGGACTGATGAGGGCAGGCTGCTCGAGAGAATCTTCTAAGATATAAACTTTAGATCTGAGGGAGAGGTTTAAACCCAATTCTTTGATCTGTGCCTTAACCCTTCTCTCCACCCCTCTTCACTTAGTTCGTCACCATCCTCTGATATATATGTGTGCATTTGTCTGGTTTCCACAGGTGGAAGGTTCGAGGTGGTGGAGAATGTGACGGAGGAGGTACAGAGCCTGAGGAACAGAGTAGAACTCCTGGAAAAGGTACATGAGAAAAAACACATGTACACATGTTCAAACCCAAATAAAAGCCACCTACACTGATACCTCCCTGCCTCGCACACCAGGAACACCTGTGGTCCTTGTATGGTGGTATGATATAAAATCCACAAATGAAAGATTCTTTGAAATACCAGACCTACAGTGGCTTTTTAAAATTTGTATGGGTTTTATTAGAACCCGTGAACTTGTGTTTAGTGAAAGCAGCAGAAAGGGTAAATGAAGATTAGCTGTTTAAGTATAATTAGGTCACATTGATTTTTTTTGTTTAAGAGGTGAGTAATAGTCTCTTTTTTTCTGGAGCAATTTTCTCTTTTCCCTCATTTCCTCTCCTCTTTCTCCCTCGGTGCAGAAGTTGCAGTTGGTGTTGGCCCCCTTCAGCAGCTATTTCCCACTGTCGCTGGACGAGGGCTTGTCGGAGAAAACCACCTTACTGTCCCACTCCTTCCAGCAACTGGACCGCATCGACTCCCTCAGCGAGCAGATTGGCTTCCTGGAGGAGCGCCTCGGCACATGTGAGTGAAAAGAGCACTTAGAGGAGGGAAAATCCAATTTTTAGCTCAGGACCACTTGAACTTCTTATTAAAGATCAGAGACCGTATAAAAGCCCAAATGTAACAATTGTCCATAATGTAATAAAATAAAAGGTATTACAGCCCATATGAATAAAAATCAAATAACATAATAAAATCTTGGGTCTGTAACGTAATAACCTTTTTGGCTATGATATAAGTTTAATGATACTTTTCAAATTTGATCAAACTATAAGTGAATTTCTAACGTAATTAAGACATTAGTGATTAGCTAACAAGAGTCTACAGCCACGCTAGCAGCCGTACTTAACCGCTGCGGCACTATGGACTAAATGCTAACCTTGGCATACTAACAACAAGCCCAAAATGAGCACGCTGACATTCACTAATTAGCACTAAACACAAAGTACAGCTGAGGCTGATGGGAATGTTGTTGGTTTTGCAGGTATTTGGTCATAAACCATAGTATTGGATATTTTTTTAATAGTTTGACCTGATGATGTGATCGCCAGAGTTATTACAGTTCACCCTGAGGGAAACACGAAGTCTCTACTAAATTTCATGGCATTCAATCTAGTAGCTTGACAAGACAGTTTGACTCAATACCAGAAATGTCATCCTCAAAGTGGTCCTGGAGGGAAAGTCAAGTCAGCTGGGAACCATGAACGTCTGTACAAAATCTTGGCAATGGCAATCCATCCAGTAGTGGATATTTCAATCCGGAACCTGGACCAAAGTGGACCGACATTCCCATTCCTACAGAGACGTGCTGCTAAAACAATCCTGGTTTGATCAACATCTTTAAAATCACATCTCTGTGCACCATTTATTATTGAAGTCAGCGGTACATGAGGTTACAATTTACACATTTTAATAAAAGCGGGTGCAACAAATGATTATTTTATAAGGATTTTCTTTTTTTGCCTCTGTCAACAAACTTTCAAGTCCCTGTGAAAGTGCTGACTGCAGCACAAACTTGCAGCCTCTTGCACATGCCCAGTTGTGCAGCGGCCTTGGAGGTCACTCAGGGCATGGCCTTTGATTGACACCCTGCCCAGTACTTAATAGTGACTGCTTATTCCAGTGAAACTGATGAATAAAAAGTAGGATGTACAGTATAAAGAACAGTAAAGGTGTCTATCAAACCAAGCTTGTTTTCTTTTTTCATTTTAATTCATGTCTATAAAATCAGATTACAGTTTTAATGCACATTAATTCATGCAATTATATCTTTATTAACTTTGTTTTTAAATTTAAGGGCAAATGTATTCATTCAGTTTTACTCTCCTATTTGCATATCAGGCATCGCCACATGGAATCCTGACCAAGAAACTCCACGTTGGAGATTTTTATTATGTTATGAGCTTTATCACATTTGGTTTTATTACATTATGGTCAATTATTAAATTTTGGGACTTCAGATCATGAAGCTCCAGCTATGAAAATCTTAAACCAACAATCTTTCATTTGCAAATTCCCCTCAGTTACAGTGGATACAATGATATAAAAGTATGGTCAAATGGTATAGAACTGATTTCAGTGTTACAATCACTACCATAAACCTGTGGGCAGTAGGCAATGCATTGTCGTAACTCTTGTCACTCTTCTCCCCTGCAGGTTCTTGCCAGGAGAATTAGCCACCGAACACCCCCCCAACATTTCCAGACATCTCCCATGAAGTGAATAATGCCAGAGATTGTACGCACCATGATGGCCGGCTATGACGTGACACAATCATCGCACAAATCGTCTGTGATTTTCACTCTTCCCCAACAGCTTCATTTACTTTTCATGTTGGATTACTGTCAAATTCTTGATAATGTAACAGTACCTGTGGCAGGGTCACTTTTAGCATTACGTCATCCCTTTGACAGCTGAATCAAAACCCCCTGAGGGTCAAAGGTCAAATTATCCACTTTTGTTTCTGTATTTGTTTTGCATCAGTGCAGCTGTGTCCTGGACATCTGTATTTATCTATTTAAATTATGATTACTTTTAGTTATTTCTCAGTGCTCCAATACATTTTTACCTAGTTTTGTAACATTTTGTAATAAAAGAAATCTTAATCAAAACCACTATGTGTGCTCACTAATATAAAGAGATTACTGAGTAATGTTTGCAAATACACTGCCCTCTATTGACTGCTGATACAAGATAGAACAAACTCTCCATTAAGCTAACACAACACTGGATGTCTCCTGTTGACCTCTCCTATATGTGTACTGGAATCACTGTGGAGGAGGTTTTACAAGAGTAAAAGCACCAATACTTCATTGTGAAAATACTGTTTTAAGTTTTACTTAAGAGTCAAAACATTTTCAGCAGTTTTCAGATTGTTTTAATATATAGCATCAACTTCACTTTAAGAAAATAAGACTTTTAGGACACTTTTACTTAGTAAGATGAAGATTTTTGAAGTGTTTGCACTATTTAAAATTCAAATCTACAAATAAGCAGTCAGATAAATATAATGGAGTAAAACGTCTGAAATGAAGTGACATAGAGGTATACAGTTGCAGAAAATGGAAATACACAAGTACCTCTAAATTGTACCAATGTATAGTATTTGAGTAAATTAACTTAGTTACTGTCCACTACTGACTGTAATGTAAATCACAGAGGAGACGTGTCAGTGCAAAACCATTTAAGAAAAAAAGAATGAATTTTTATTTATTCTTTTGCAAGGCATTCACATTTACCCAGAATAGGTGAAATCAAGAACACTACATCATCAATATTAACCGGGTACTAGAATGGGCATTTATACCATGTGTGCATGTTCACACACACGCACACACACACATATACATACATACAGTAAGGGACCACACACATACAAGACTCTGCAGGATGTCAGCTCTGTTTCTCGTATCCATCTAAAAGCTACCACCAATTACACTTTAATAGCTTCGGTGAAAATCAGAGAAAACTTGAAGTCCTTTTTATTTTTCCACCCAAACTCAGCATGAAAAGTGCTTTATTAAGGTTCAGAATACTTTGAATCTTTTCCAATATCTTAGGAGTTCGTAAACAACTGCCTAAAGAAATAAAAAATAAAAAATAAAAAAACCAGCAGAGTTGCTGCAGAGCCTGTGAGCCACCAGTTCAAGCTCATGACACAAAGCTTACAAATCACACATTTGTATTACAAAATAACCCGAGAACTGAACTGGAAATAAATGGATAAACACACTCCATTAGCAAAATGTATATGGTATAGTTCATATTTTGGAAGTTATCAATTTGGTACTTTATAACATTCAATTCAATTTCAGTCAAATCTGCTCTTACAGATAAAAAAAGTCAATAAATATATTCAAACTACGAAAAAAATATATAGAATTTGATTAATTAGAATAAGTAGGGGCATATATTTCATAGTGGCCTTTAATATAAATGAAACCTTGACCATCACATGTAAAGCCAAAGCCCAGCATGTATCACTAAAACTACTGTGTACAGGCTTAGTACCTAAGTATAGATAAATCCATACACAAGATGATCTCCTCAGGTTTGTGTGCACAACAAGTCAGTCTAAATTTAACATTTAATTGTCAAATGATGAATACATTTCCTGGATTTGTTGCCAACTGTATGCAAGACAACATCCCACTGTAATACAACAACTTCGTAAAAATAAAATAAGATGCAATTAGTAGTACACAACTGCTGAAATACATTCTCAGATGGTGTTTGACGGGCTGAAGCGGCAAAATGAGTGATTTTGCATACAGTAAAGGCAGTGAGCAATGTGAAATTTCAGACCTGGATGTAAACTAAAAAACAGTTCTATCTGGTTAGAGGTTGTCATCAGTACATATTACAAAACAGAAATTGATCATTGATCGATAGCAACAACAACCTAATCAAACTTAAGGCCAAAAATTTCCACAACTTTTTAAATAATCTAATATTCTGCTAAGAGGTTAAGTAACAACTGAATCAGAATGTCACAACTAAAAACAATGTTATTCACTTTCATATTGATGGAAAAAAAAAAAAAAAAAAACAGGGACAACCCTTAAACTCTTCTGTGATGTAGACTTGAGTATGTCAGGTTTGTTAGTAATTAGAAATTCTTCAAGTTAATCAGAACAAATAAAATCATTCACAATTCTACACAAGTTTAACCTTCTTCCCTACAGCAAGGACTGCCTTACATCATTGGTAAAGGGACATTATATCATTGGTAAAGTGAAATCAGTCAGCGGATGACGGGCTTACATTGGAGACCTCCCAAAAACACTCAGTCATGGCACAGCAGGTAGCTTGCACTTTGGAACAGTAATGCGAATAAAACAGTTGACATTGCACAATATGAAATCACCTTTTTGACACGTCTTAAATAGGTTCACTTGCAAGTTCCGTCCGAGGAGTTAAAAAAAAAAAAAAAAAACCCCAACAGAAACTATATAATCCGATGTAGAAATAAATAAAAATAGCAAAAATACAGAACACGGCGAGAAGACTTGCTGCTCAGTGCTGCACGCAGGGAGTTTCTAATCTTTTGGGGTGGAGAACTGAAAGAATGAACAATGATACACCAACAATGCACAACACTGAAAACTGATCAGTCCGCTCAAGTCCATTAAATCAGTACAGATGGGTGCTATTGTTATGCACTGTATCTCGTAACCTTGAATTCCTTCCATTCTGACATCATAAAATATGTCGTGGAGCTATTGGTTATTGAGTTGAAGAGCCAATGTGGATATAGAGTTGAATTCATAGCGACAGAACCAAAGAAGTCCATGGTCGACCAGTGCCGACCTCTCACCTCCACGCACTCCACCGCTCTTGGGAGACCCCGCTCTTTTTGTCTTTTAGGCAAGAGACTGGAATACAGAAAGGGGGAGAACAGACTAAAAGGGAAGCAAGGAAGGAAATGGGGTACTTTGAATGTGTGCGTCTGTGCAGTATGTGTGTGTGTGTGTGTGTGTGTGTGTGTGTGTGTGCGCGCACAAGAGCGTCCAAAGATAACTAAAACAAAGGCAGCATGAGAGGATCACATGAATATCCACTGACATTTATGAGCAGAAAAGAAAAATGCCAAGGTTTATCTGCTAAACAGAAGGCAGACAGAGAGAAAAAAAATAAAATAAGAGGCCAAAAAAAGTACAAAATGGTGATAAAGTAAGACAATAATAAAGCTAGGCTTCCAAAGCCAGAGCACGAAGCAACGATGAAGGTGGACAGAGCCATCCAAAAAGGCATGCATGAAGAACAACACACATCCATACTGTTCGGCTTGCCGTCCGTCACTCCGCTCACGGCGTGCAGAGCAGCGCTGCTGCCGGTGCTGCTGCAGACACAGTGAGGGTCGGGACTGACTGTGCTGTATGGTCAGGCCAGAGGCGGACTGGACCAGGCGTCAACTAGACAAGAAGAGATTTCATGACAAGAGACCTGTGTCATGTTGTTTCCTGGCCAGGTAATGGGACAACCTGGGGAGAGTGGGGAGGTCTGGGGGAGGAATGGGTCTTAGACAGGGACATAGGAGAAAAAGAGGTGGGAGTATGGTAAATGTTCAGTGCCTCAGCGGCCCGTTGCTCTGGGTTACGGACTCAGAGATGTTTAAGAAGGCAGAGCGCATCACGTTGAAGCATTTGTCAGAGAGAGATGATATATCCTCTGACGTCATCCCCTTTGTCTCGATCTTTGGAAGGATCTTCAATGTGATGGTCCCTGCGGAAGAAGAAAAAAAAAACTTGAGTTACAAGTCCCACAGAACATCAAGTAGCTTTTTGTACGGAGATACAAAAAAATAAATAAGGGAAAATCAAGCTAAGTTACCCGAGTTAAACTGCTTTTCTTTCCGTAGGTAGAAGCTGCTGTAGGAGGAGAAAACAACGGGTATGATGGGTACCTGAAACACAAGAGGAAGCAAACAAGAGAGGAAACATCAAACAACCTATCCCAAGCTATTATCACCTATAATGTTCATGTTAAGCACACAAATCTAAAGTAATCTAACTTCACATTTGATCTTCTTAATTCTCCGAAGCAAACCAAAAGATGAGAACAGAAATGCCCGACTGAACCAACATCACATTCTCACACACACACACACACACACACACACACACACACACACACACACACACACACACACACACACACACACACACACACACACACACACACACACAATCAGAACGACAATAGCTATCTACATCTCTTCCACTCCTGTTAATAGAGGCCGAGTTGCTCTCCCGAGGCCCCCCCGAGTGGCCCTTCAAGAGGACTGGCTGAGCCAAACGTGGCTCCCCCTGGGGGCTGTCCCGCTTCTACTCAATCTGGCTGGCTGGGTACAAATGGAGAGGCTGCGCTGTAACTCAGCAGAAGCAAACACGGAGAGATAGAAATAGTCTACGTTCACACAGGAATAGTCTCAAGTGTAAAGCAAAGCCAACAGGGACAACCCAAACACAGATTGTATTCTCCAGACCTCAGATGAAGCTATTCCACCACCTCACGCCAACACACACACACACACACACCTCCAACTCGAGTACGTCTGTTATGATCCAAAACTATTTGTGTGACATAAGGAGCCACTGAACTGTAGAGCACCTTTAATATGAATGTGTTTGTTAATAAGGAGCAGCAGGGCTATATTTTTGTAGCCTTTCAGCCTCAATGCATATCTGAACCTAACTGATAGTAATCTTTAGCAGCAAGAAATAAAAAATGGACACACACACACACACACACACACACACACACACACACACACACACACACACACACACACACACACACACACACACACACACACACACACACACACACACACACACACACACACACACACACACACACACACACACACACACACTTTTGGCCTAGGGTGAAGTTGTGGTTTCTTGCCAGATCTCATTCAACAACAATGTTTTTTAATTCATTCCACCTGTCTGACCCCGAGTGTGTGCTACGAAACATCAGCTCAAGAACGGAGACCTCCCACCTGCATGCACGCAGAGATAAAGCTCATAAAACGCACACAGCTGAGCTGCCGATTACTCTGGAGTCACTCTGTGTCGGGTGCTGTGTCTGCCCTCCCTCTAACAACTTTTGTTTGTGGGGGTGGGGAGTTGCATCATTCACAACAAAACGAGACCGAAACAGAAATATCGCAAAGTTCTGATGTGTAAACAGACCGAACTATTCTGACAATTTCAAAGCATTCCTTTGCTAATAACTCTGGCTGATTTGGGGCTGTCTGCGCAATGCCGTCATCTGTGTATCAAATCACAATGTTGCCTAATGCCAGATAAGGTTGCTAGCTCCCCCTTGTGTCTAGAATCAGCACACTGATGGCAGCATTACCCCTCTCTCTTTTAGGACACAAACGTTGGCAGAAATCCCCTGGAACACAGCTAGTATCATCACAGTCTCCCCCCCCAACAGCATTAGGTTAATGAGCAGGATGAGGGTGTACATTACAGTACCTGAAATGTTGACTTAATTCACATGTATAGATAGGATAAATAGCATAGCATACGCTTTCTCTACTCAGGAAAGTGGATTTAATGAGATAGATAGATAGTCCCTCACTTGTGCCTGCACTGCCAGGTGGAAAGCTCCTTTTTTGAAGGGCAGCAGGTCGCCTTTCTGGTTTCGCGTTCCCTCTGGGAACACCCATAGACGAATCTGTGGAGGTCAAAGGACAACGGTTGGGAGGAATAACGGCAATTTAATCATCCCATGTCATCTCCAATGTGTCAAAAATCTGAACTTTGTGACAGACTAAATGCAAAGAAAATCACAAATACCTAAGAGTAAACTTGAGGTATACTATGACACATGAGCTACTTTTAAAAACAAAAAAGCATTGAAGTACTAGTTCTTCAGCAAAGTTAACACCATTTTGATTAAACTCCTTCCGTCATCGCAGGTAAAACCGTATCCTGTGTCGACAATGGCCGGTTTACCTGTTCGTCCAGCATGGTTTTGGCAGCGTCAGCCATGACACTCTTGGCATCGCTCGTCTTCTTGCGGTTGATAAAGACGATGCCCCCCAGCCAGCAAATGAGGCCAACCGTGCCGGCGTAGATCAGCTCCTTCTTGGCAATCATGGTGCAGCGGTCTGGTAAGATCTCCATCAGGCCTGGGAGACAAAGGATAAGGAGCTCACATTAGTATACAAGGTTTTATTTTTTAACAGTGTCTCAATAAGAAGCACAAATACTTCTGAAGTAAAATGTGTTCCAATACATTATCTCCAAGTAAAGTCACGTCTGTCACTCATGTCTGAGTAAGTAAGGTATGGGACCACGAACATGAGAAATAAAACTAATAGCTTAGTTTTCTAGTATATGAATTAAAATTAGCAGGTAAAGGAAAGACACAGGGGTTGTTGGTGTTTGTAGATAATACAAAACTTCATGCAAAAAATCCTAAACACTAAGTAGTGACTAAAATTTGTTACTTTAAACATCCAAACGGGATTCAGCTTTTTTTTTTTTTTTTGGAGATGACCTCTAAAAAGTGTGAATAGAATAAAAGAAACTTAAATTATAACTTTTGGAATTTCTAAAGCAAACCAAAGCACTTAGAAAATCAATAGATGAATGAAAAAAAATCTATAATTTTGGGTAAGCAGTATTACTCGTTCAAAGTTTGAGAAGTTTGTTTTATTTATTCTTCTAAATTTGAAGCATTTTCCACTTAAAACTGAAACATCCATCCTGGTAAAGTGCATGACAACAATGAGCAAACAACTGATACCTTGATATATGATATGGTTAGGGGGTGTGCTAAAAAGAAGTTACTTCCAAGAAGTGCAACTTCCATGGGAACAGCTTGGGATGAGCTTTGGATCTTTGCATCTTATCTCTCCATGCCATTGTCAAAACCCGGATTTCATCATCAGGTATAACGCCTGATGATGTTGGACAGTAATTTCACTTTTGATGGGAGGTGTCTCCATGAATAGCTCTTACATTATATGTCAAACACACACAATATTAGAGGAAAAAAAGAGAACAAGAGAGAAAGTAGGTGCGTCTATATTGAAGGGAGAAAAACCGAGCAGCAGGAGCAAAATTACATCAGAGAGAGAGAGTGCTTGACACCTTGCACTAGCTGTGGAGGTGAGGGATCTTAGTTTGTTATCGTATCACATCAGCTCCAGGATGAGCCGCTGTTAACGGCTGGGTAGATCAGTTGGCATGGCAACTTGGACGCCAAATCAGGCTCATGCTGAGTTTTCTCAGCACTAATTAGACGCCTAGCTCTCCCCCTGCTGTCACTACTCTGGCCTCGAGCCTGCCCTCATCACTCACCGTCACTGAAAAACACTCTCTCCTAGGCGCTGATGGAGAGAAAACATACCTCTGCTAAATGAGTGTCCTCAACACTCAAATTAGGACCAAGAAGAATGAGGCGATGCTAAAAAGACACACACGCATGTGCCAAATCCTCAGACAAGAAGACCAGAAATTGAACCAGAAGATAAGGTGGATGAAACGAGAATCAAAACCTTTCTACAACGTGCTCTTAACTCAATCTATACCCACTTTAAACAGTATCCTGTAAATGTATGCTTTTAATTCAGAGTGGGTCCTGTGAGGCCGATGATGTATGAATGTTTTATTACTGTATGTATTGATCAATGTGTTCTATGATCACCTAAGCCAAATCAAAGAAAATATGGTAAAATTACCTCTGCGGTCTGTCTTTTATCAGACAACCTTTGTCACCACAAAGCTGATATAATCTTACATTTGTCCCAGTTTATCAGGACTATTACACAGCAATCCATCTCAGCAATCGAGACCAGGAAAGGTAGTTAATCCTAGATGAAGAAGTTTAAAGTTTGGATGTTATATTACGTCCTGAAGGGCAGGTAGGGCGGCACCAATTATGTCTTTGGCGGTCCTGATGTTTGGTGGCCAATCCAAACCAGAAAGTAAATCTGCGTCTTTTTTTAAATGATGGACTGTTGTTGGTAGATTGCAGAACCCTGATGGAGGTTTGCTAACTTCAACACAAATCCCTGTCACATGTAAACTGTGTTTTTCCACTTCATGAGGAAACAGTCTGAATTAGAGCGAAAAAGGTGTGTGTGTGTGTGTGTGTGTGTGTGTGTGTGTGTGCGCCTGTGTGCGCCTATCTGCCCTACAGTAAAATACATTCAGATCATCAACCAGTTGTTAATTGTGTACAGTGTGAGGGGACGGTTTCCTGTGTCATGGTGTCAATGAGCTCATCCAGGTCAGCAGTCAGTGCTGCACACAAAGCAGGTACAGTATATCAGCAGTTGACGGTTGAGGCTGTCTCCATTAAAATCCAGGATCGTGATGAGGGAGTGTACACGTGCTCCGTGCTGATTATGTGGTCAGCCACGTGTTGTAGCATCTTGCACACACAAGCTTGAGGGGTGATGTAAACACTGACCAGAATAAAAGTCAGCTGACTTCTCAACCTCAATCCGGAGGTGATTAGAAACTTTAAAAAAAACATCTCTGTGACATCCAACAACATTCATTCATATAAAAAGCAGATTCTGCATCCTCTTGTTTTCCCTGAAAGAATACTGTGCAGGTTTTAATGGCGCACAGCGCAGCAGAGATGTATTAATGCTTGTACGTCCTTTGAGCAGTAGCACCATGTCTATTTTATTGACCAGGAAAAGGAGATTTGCCACATGCATACTCAGGAGCCGATTCAGAAATCCCCACTGTCGGAGCTTAGATCAGATCATTGACGGTGGAAGGTTTTGTTTCCTTTTTGTGATTCTTTTTTTTCTGTAGTGGCAGTTATCCCTCCAGTGCAGCATGACAATAATAAGGTCAAAGTACACACCATATAGATGTTAACACCCTCAAATGAAAGCTGAAAGTCAGCATCCGAGTCATTGTTTCATTTCAGATCCTATGTATCACTGTCCTAATGGACTGAATGCAACGCAAGGTCTCTGCAAACTGAAGAGAGGAAAAATTACATCTGTCGTTTTAAGAGTGGACGCAATGTCAAAGCTATTTATCTTCATACATACAGGGACAGGGTCAGCACTCACCCAAAACATCCAGGGAGCTCTGGTGGTTGGAGATGATGACATAGGGTCCCTCCGTCTGCAGATGCTCCCAACCGGTCACTTCAAATCGAAGACCCAGGAAATACTTCACGTGACGTACCATGGAGCGGATAATCCTGAGGGGGAAAAGGTTAATTACAGTCCTGAATAAGTATAGGTTACCGTTCACAGTCATGTAAAGTGCAGTACGTAGGTTGCATATTGTTAACCAGAACCTAAGCTGAAAGGTGGGAGGTGGAATGTAGAAAGCCTGTTAAATACTAGGGTATTACAACACATTGTAAGAATGCCAGCGCAGATATTTAAAATGGGTCCTAAATAAGACAATATAGTCATGAGTGTCTTTAAATAACAAGGGATCTGGCAGATTTAACATGTACAACATCCCCATTAGCGTTGTCTGTTTATTGGTTGGTTAAATAATTGCCTGTAGTAAGTACAACGCTCCAATAAGCTTTGAGAAAGAATGTCCTACCATCTGCCTGTGTGCCTCTGGAAAAAAAAGGAAAAAAAAGAAAAGAAAAAAAAAGAGAAAACACATAAAATCAAAAGTTATGACTTACAAATGTTATTTCATGCTGCAAATCTGGGGATTTATCAAAGCAATACTATGATTTGTCTGGAACTATACTCTTTAACGATTCCCATATTAATTGTGTGGGGAAAAAAGTAGAGCCTGAACACAGAGTAAAGAGAGTAGAAAAGAGGTATGAATGCGAGTCTGCTTAATTTAGAACTGGTCCTCAACTGGAACCAGTTCTCGATTCCCTTTCCCTAATATTTGTACAGCATTTGTTTTCATTCAGGTTTTATTAGTCAAATAAAAAAAAATCTGCTAAGCCTGTCTGCGTGGCACTGATGTTATTACAACATAGCACATCTGTTCCCCTCAGCAAGTGGCAGTGTGTAGGAAGTTTTTTTCCACGCTGACGTTTCCTGTTTATACCCTTTCTGTTCTTTTGGGACTTATAAAACTCAACCTTTGTCGGGACAGAGAAGATAACAGTTCTGAACTCTGTTAAGACATGTCCAAAGTGACCTCTGCCCTGACTTGGAAAAGTTTCAGTTGTGATTCTGAACAACCGGCTCCAGGCTGAGACCTGTGTCACAGCGTGATAACACAGGTTCACATGCTTTTACTTCCATAAAATACGATAATTTTTCACCAAGCACTCACATCCATGCTATTTTCTGTGTGTTCTTAGCCCCCTATAACACTTTCAAAAGCCAGACTTGTCAGGAGCAACTTGTCTTGTCTGGTCTTGAAAATAAACTACAAAAATGAGAACAAGCATAGCAGAGGTTTGGCTCTCCTGTTTATAGGAAAAAAGGAAGCGATTCAGTCAGAGTGAGTTTGATCTCTCTAGTAAGAATCAGAGCTTAATTCTAAATTTATAGAACTAGAATGAATTATTATTTAAATGGACCATGTCAAAGCTGCCTCCTGGCTTTAAAGAAAAATGAATTTTATTCTAATATCGTGTCAGTTTCTTCTGAACAAAAAAATGCTGACTAAGCCTAAAGAAATACATTCTGCTCCTTCTATTCTAAACTCTGTAAGTTTGAAACATATCTGGACAAAGCTAAATGTGAATCCTTTTTGAAGGAAGATTCTAGATAAACCTCTGACTGAATTGAGAAAGGCATGAGTCGTTTTGAAGAAAGGGAAGCCACCAGGATGGGATCCTCCACGTAATATAGCTATATGGTACGGTATATAAACGTCTGACAAAACAGCATTATAATGAAGTACTGTAGTGTTACAGAGATCCGCCGACGTACAGAGCTTGATTTCCGGATGTAAGAAACGCCTCCAATTAGCTCCCAACTTCATCAAATACATTCAACTGTTATGTAATAATCCTTCTGCAATAATGAAACACAAATGATATTAGATCTCAAAGTCTTGTTCCTGCCATCAGGGCTGCCTCTTAAGCTGCTTCCTTTTTTATTTTATCATTAGCGCCTCTTGTACAAACAATCTGTCAACACTCGTCTATCACAGACATCAGTAGCACCACTCACTCCGTATCTCTTTATGCGGATGACATTTTGACGTTTTTCCAAGAAGGCAGCTGTTTCAATTCAATGCGTTTCTTTTTTGCTATGTTTACACAACAGTAGTAAAACAAGTTATGTTTGCAATCAGCATCTAATTAATGCATGAATTGCCTAAAGCAGCAGCTAATTACAGATTCCATTACTGCGACTGCCTTATGTATTATGTGAGTGTAGGGATAAGGCACAGTTTGAATGTGCAACTTTTCTAAGCTTAGAAAAGTAGAGATGAACATGTGATCCTGAAATAAACATTTTCTTTTAAAAAAAAATTACTTTTTGGGATGCTCCAGTAGCCTGATGATTAAAGCACACACCACATAACCCATAGTAATATACCCATAGTAATACCATACAGCCACGACTCACTGTCCACACGCACGTGCTTTTTAGAGGCAAGAATTTTCCTATGCAAAACTGGACCAAAAACTTTGAATGGCAAACAAACTATTTATCCTGTGCAACACACCAAAGTGGGCTTCTGTTACACCATCAACTTGAATGACCTTCCCTCTCAGGGAAAACGACAGAGTCACTCCCCATCTTCAGTCTCAGCTGGAGAAATCATCCTTCAAAAAAAATACCTCATGTCTCTTCGTCATCAGTGAATCATGTGCCCTCTCAAACATCTTCCTCCTTTTATTGTCCTAATATGCCCTCACTTTACAAAATACTATCTACCAATCACCTTGTAATTTAGGGTCCAAGGTTTCAGACTTTGCTTTTATGTTTTTTTTTTATATCCAGGATCCCACGCCTTGCAACCTTGGACTAATCTGAAGTTAGAGCATCCTGCCAGTACCAAGAAAGATACATGCTTTAAATTGTAAATTAAATATCAAAGCCACTATGCGAAAATGTTCAAAATGTCCAGCTTTAGCACACAATCCATGCCTCTATCCCGACACTAAATGTTAGAAATAATGGGCTCCATGTTTATTGACAGTGTACAATAGTAAATGGATACAATAATCAAACATTTCCAATCACCATTTCCAATATTCGGTTCCAAAGGGAAGGAAATTAAATGATCATGGCTCTTGTTGTAATTCTCTGTGGTTATGCTCACTATAATTATGGGATTGAAAACAGCAAAACCACTTAGTGCAATATAATAGTCCTTATTTCACCCTGATGCTAGAGCTGATTATGTTTTTTTACCCATTCACTTGTGGATGGAAACCAAAGAGAACATTTACTGGACATAAACACTCTTTTGGAAAGGCAGCCGAACTGCTGTTAGCTGTAAATGAGGGGAACAGGGATTTGCAGTTTTATCTGCCACTGTTTGGTCACAGAAGTCTGATTTGTCACAAATGAACAAATCCCACTCTTCTTGTACTTGTTGTTTTCATGTTTCTAAAACTGTGCCCCATGAAGGTGATGTTTTAGGGATTACTACTATTACTATTTCTACTACTTCGAAGAGCTAACAGAGATGATACTAAGGTCTATGCACCAGAATTGTTCATTAGAGTACAGTAAGCATGGCAGGTAAAGGTTGAACAAGGGAGTTCAATGTCAGTTTACCAAAGCCATTTTGGGTTGGGTAAAAAAAAAAAAAAGATACATGTGTTAATTTTCCCTCCAAATATAGTGAGTAGTTTTGATAAAATGGCTTTGGATGCGTCTGATTGTTTTTTGTTTACAATGCCCAATGGAGTGTATAGCTGAAGCTGTGTTCAGTGGAGTCCCAACAACTGGGATTGCGTAGTTAATCACAGTATTATTGAAAACACAATATGACCAAGTGCAATATGCAAATCCCAAAAAAAAAAAGCTGTGACAAACAGCATTATAATGAAGTACTGTTGTTCTGAAGAGATGCCCTGGCCTACAAATCTTGTAATCCAGATTTAAGAAAACATGTTTGTTTGGTACAGACCCCAACAAAATTTCACAGCATTGTGATTTGTAATCGTTTTTTTTAAGTCAAAATTAAATTTGTGATGCAAAAAGTATAAATTGCACATGAGATGTAAGATGTCGTCATAACTGATAATCAAAATTCAAAACTAAAAAAAGAAAATGAGACTCAGGTTGAAAAATAAGAAAATTTATTTAGAAAACATTTTGTTAAGGAGTGTCACTTAACTTATAATTTTCTAATTAGCCTTTATATGACATACTGTACATTAATCTTTTTTTATGTACCAACTCTCCAAGTTTTAGTTTCTTTCACTATTTGTAAGATGGGCTGGGTAATGACGAACCATTTGCCTTCCATTTGTGGTAATCAAATCAAAGTGATTTCCATTACTATATCAAAGGGTAAAGCTCACAATGTAATAATGATCAAAGACACGAGAAAGCTCTTGAACTCATCACTTGCTTTCATTATCTTGTCAGTCTACCTAATGCAATCATCTCTCACTAATGGCTCACTTAATGTTAAGGTTGCTTCACACATACAATATAAGTTTGAGTAGTTTACTATGGTAAATTTGCTTTAACCTTTAAACCAGAATACATTCTTTGGGTTATCTTTCAACACAGCAGTACAGTGATAACACACTCAGTCTTGTGCAAAAGTAACTGGTTATGCAATAACTCAGTCAGTGTTGCACCAATTGTAAGACTGTTCAAGGGGAATGAAATGGCCTTGGTTGGATTCTTTTTATGGCCAATTCACGAAGCCTGTCCTCTAGTTTATTTAATTATCAGTCTCTAAATAAGTTTTATTTGTACTTAAAGGGAATAACAACCTTTAGGCTGATCAGTTACGAGCATAGATTCAATACAATCTGGCCGCTCACAGATAAAAGGTGAACCTGACCGGTTATCCCTACAAATATTGTGCCAACAAACAAAGATAGCAGTTCTGAAGCTAATTCAGATGCTACAGGTCAGAGGGCTGTTCAAGACAGGGACGTGGTCACAGGATCGGAATTACATAGCAGAGGATTCATTCATTCAGGAAGGCAAGGACAAGAAAATGAGTAGTTTAAACTATGTAGGCTTTAAGTGACAACATTAGTGCTTAGTCAAACAGACAGCAACACTAGTAGTCTGATGATAAAAGCCATTACATAGCACGGAACCTGAGCTCAAGCGATTGTGAGAGAGAAAACTAAGCCTCTCTGCCCTTTATCTGTTGTCATGAGATCCTACCTGATAATTAAACTCCGAGCCGTAGCCAAAAGTAGCCATTCACATGTGTGACAGGACAGCTCACTGTCTGTCAGTAGACATAAACACTAACAATAAATTGAGAAACCAGCAAGAGTGTTTCAGGAAATCCAAGCACAGCATTATCGGTGACTCGAGTTCTATGGATGCCTTTGACTGTGGAGGCCTGTTCTGGCTCACCATAGTTTACTGTGTTACATTCAAGTCCCCTAAGTCAGCTGTGAAGCAGGCAGTCAACCCCAGGATTCAGGCCTTTGTGTACCCGTCTGACAGCAAATGTCTGTGACAGACTGCTCTGTCCTTGATGAATCACAGAGCCTTTTCTGCCAGAGAGCTGGTGTGTAAATTGTGCATCCAAAACTCTATTCACTCACTGTGCCAGGTCTGACCCTGATTCAGTCGCTTTGACACAGGTCAACAGGTCCAGATAACCTTTGAGCTGACAGAATGGTACACTGGTGTAACATGACACCCCGACCATGGCTAACATGACTGTGAAACAGTTATTCCCAGAGCAGCCAGGCAGTGAGGTGTACTGTTATAACTGACAGGACTGCTGTCAGATCAAGGCCAAGTGAGGTTGCATTGAAGATGGGCCTCATACCTATTCAGTAAGCCAACTCTAATCAGCAGGAAACTTGCCATCTGGCATCTGTCTCTTCAGGGTAATTACTGGAATGCAGTCATTTGTGTCCAGCAATCCATCGTTACCATCAACCACAACATAAAATCGCCCTGCTACAAAGTGGACCAAGACACTAAAGGTGTACTATATTCATACCCAAACAGGTATCAGTTGACCCGGTCAGTGTGTCCAGTATAAAATAACATATTTCCTCCAGAGGTAAGGACAAGCGGTCATTCCTACAGAACACACCGTTAGAGAGTTGTTGTAGTTGTTGATGGTGGTGCTGTATGAGACTGCATTACATTGGAAGGTGTTTGTAATATTCAGTCCCTAACATATATGTTAATATAAGAGGACAAGATGCGAGAAACAACTGAATCAACACACTTACACTACACTTTTAACAACAACTGCACATTGAGCTACATAAAGATAGGATTTATTGCACATGTAAACCTTTTTAAAAAAAAAAAAGACACACTGACAACAAACTAATATTTATAGATATTCATACACTTTTATCAAAACTGTTAAACCGATTTAGCTTCACCCAAAACAGCTCTAATCCTATAGCTAGCAATACAATGACAGCCTTGTGAGACTCGTACTTGCTCCCCTCATGTTACACTAATGTCAGGCATTGGACTGGAGGGAAAGGAAGTTAGCTTCTGACATTCTTGCTGAAAATATGACCGCGATAATTACCGTTATCAGAGGCTGCCATTGTTTAACCCACAGCGAGAGCAGTCACAAACATGTCCTGACTTTCGCTAACGTTAATGCTAGCATTGTTGTGGTTTCCAGCTAACAGTTAACACAGGAGGAAATAGGGGGGCTAATGTTAGCATATGTGATTAAAAATGCAGCATGTATTTATTTCTCCATTTGTTTTCGTTTTTTTTTTTAAAAAAAGACACATGAGCAGACTAGAAGCTCCCTCGAGTGCTGTTGTGTTAGCGTATCCCTTCGCCGGGAATGAGACCGGTAACGTTGCTAGCGGGCGTCATCTGAATGTTTAACATCAACAACTGGCTGCCGCTAGCCGCAGCCAGTTAGCATGCTAACGTGGGGCTAGCTGTCAGACGGGCGCTATGCGAGCGACATTTATTATGCAAACAAACTCACCTCATGTTCTCAACGTCTCTGCCTCCGCTTTTCAGTATGCACAGAGGGATCGTAATCAGGGCCAGGCACATCATCCAGGCGACGTAAAAGAACTTTTTGAAATAAAAAACAAACGTGCTGCTGGTCCACATCAGGAGTGGGAAGAGCAGCAGCGGTATCATCCACAGCACATCCATAGCGATTCCGCCACAGAAGAAACTCACTGGCTGCTATATAACACACGCGGTTTTTTTTTTTTCTTTTCTTTTTTGATGAGGGAGCCGCTTAAAAACGGCCAAAGCTGCTACGGTGCGAGACAGAAAGGAAGCACCGCGACCCTGACAAACATTACACAGCCTGGGTGGGATCCTTTAGGGTACTCTGGCGATGGCAATGCGTTGCTCTGGCTGCCCAAAATGAACATACAACGTTGCTCATCTGTTGCTAAATGGCATCATGAGGTGGAGTCAAGTCGTCATCGAGTTGTTTTTTTTCTGTTTCCGGTTGCTGGACCACTACATGTCTGATGTCACAAGCAACAAACTAACAGTTCTGTCAGTGCACGTTTATTTTATATCCTGTATGAGATTCAGTTGAATAAGTATTAACTGTCAGCATTAGTTTTAATCTTTTTTTTTTTTTTTTAAATCCACAATCTGAGCTCTTTTGTTTGTTTTTTTTTATGGCCAGCACATCCAAATTTCAGTGTGCTTTAATAGGCCCTATGTGGATTCACTCTCTCCACAGGGTGATCTGAGAATGAGACCAGTTTGACAGCCGATTGCGGAGCAACATGTATAATTGGATTAGCAGTGATAATCCAGTCCTTGGCTATAATCTGACACTGTCCTGTAGCCTTGACTATGAAGTTGCAGCCATGTCAGAGAGCTCTACTTGACATGATTTGGAAGATTAGGTAGAATCAGTCATTAATCCTGATTTAATATGCACAGTGATCCTAATCATTGGCAGACTCTAAACTTGGCCTCAGTCTTCTCATTCTGAAGCTGGAATGAGACGGTCTAATTTGCACTTTATGCAAAGGACAATGTTCAGTAAGTGTGAGGTTATCAAAACTGTGGTAAAGAAAACTCAGACATATTATCTAGCTTGCTCTTGATTAATGCCTATTTCTCTATGGCTTGAATACAGAAAGGTGGACAGATTACAGTGATAGCAAAGGGAGAAAATATGAACACCAGGCTTTTCTTAGCACCAGTGCTGCACCATTGTATACATCAGACTGATATTATGCTTTTGTGTGTCTATGTGATCTAATTTAATTGCAAATTTAACTAAGATTCAAGATGTATGGTTGCGGGTGGGGATATTTAACCCTGGTGGTCTTAATTCAGCACTGTTCATTCTATACTGTTGTGATTCATTATTTAAAAATAAAATGTACTGGTGCACTTATGAATGATTGTGAGATATGTAGTGAAACTATATTTCTTTCTGTTTAAAAATCGTTTTTATTCAAGTTAAAAGTTTCTGCAGTGGTAGCTAATTCATAACTGGGCTTCTATTCCAGACATACAATAACCTTCCTGCAGAAGTCAAACCTTTTTGTCATAACAGCCTTTAGTTGAGTTTAGCTTCAAGTTGCATCGACTGCAAGACCAATAAAACCTTATCCAGGACAAACTGTCCTCCTTTAATCAGGAATGGGTCAACATCAAGTTGGGAAAGTTTGCCTTAGAACCAGTATGGCACAATGGTGTCTAAGGTTGAGTTTAAGTCAACAAACTGAAGTCATGGGTGTTTGAAATATTTAGCACAGCCCAGTTCAGTATTTACTGGCCTGGTACACTATAAGAGAGGCTGGTACCAAGTATACAGATATCTGCTCTCATTTATATAAAAGGCGAAATATATGTTTTCTAATTAAGTTCAGTTTACTTCAGCTCCCTCCTCCGGGAGTAAATGACCCATGACTCGTCGTCGACAGTTCTGCATAATCTTTTTCCATCTCTCTCTAAACTGTGACTTTTGTGGGTGGCACGCTGTCAGGACTAGCAATTTCCTAAACTTTTAGCCGACTAAAGTGTTTACTTTTGAATAAAACAAATGCAAATGGCATGTTTATGGGTTCTGCTGTCTACAAAAGCTGAGGGCTGTTGCTGGGGAGTTGGAAGATGTCATGCAAGTAGAAGCAAGAACAGTGTTTGCTGATATTGGACAACCTTAAAATGCCTTCTTTTATAGCCACTAACATCAAAAATGAATTGTGTACACCTTTAAAATACATTTTTGCTTGGGTCATATTGGAGGCCCACTGACACTGGGCTTTCAGGCCACATTTGTATTACTTGCAACTTATTGTCAGAAATAATACCAGACCTCTCTCTGCTTTATTGAAGACAGATGGGTAGAAATAGATGGTAAAGCTGCTGTTCTGCTGCTTTGCCAAGGAAAACAACATGGTTTCACACATTCTCTCGTTGGTATCAAATGCAGCCTGACACAAATGACTGTGCCCGATTATGCAGGTACACAGTTAACACCCATTTGTTTACTTAGCAACTCAAGTGTCATGACAAGATGTGATGCATGGAAAAAGGAAGAGACACGTCATACATACAGTGCACCGAGTTCTAACAACCAGTGCCGGAGATCTTCTATTGTTTGCGTGAGCGTGTTATTGTTCGACATGTGGGTGTGTTTTTTTAATAATTACAGTATGTGTGGCTGTGGTATATGAATGTGTTTGCAAATTTAGAGAATAATGCACCCACTTGGTCTATTGTGTATATTTTTATGTAATTTTTAGAGTGACTCACAAAAAGGCATCAGGTCAAACTGTAATATTACAGAAATACATCCACCTGATGATGTAGCAACAAATACAGCTGTCAGATTTATAGAAAATCTGATCCAAGTTGCTATTTCCTTTTCTTTTATTGTCCCACCACAAATGCAATCTGCTGTCGCACTGTTTCACTTCTGCTTATTAGGAGCAAAACCACTACTAGCAAAAAACTGAAAGCTATTCAGGGAAAGTCTCTGGAAGAAATTAAGAGGACACATTAAAGATGACTGTAAACTCTACATTTGTGATGTTATCAAGTGATTACATCTCTCTTCACCACTCATGAGTCATTATCAGACAGCTTTGGGTTCCCATTAATTAAGTATACATGTACAATTCATCTGGTACAACTGAAATCCAATTCGTCTCAGCTGCACATCCTCATCAAACCAATATAGACCAAAGATTTTCTTGCAAGGCCGTGTAGGAATAAGCAACCTGAATTTAGAAAATTGAAACAGGAACCGCTCTGCATCCTGGCCCTGACTCACTTCACACTTCTGAAGCCACATGAAGCTTTGAGGTGAGAGGTAGCAGTGAGGGTACAGTGCTTATTGGGAAACTGGCAATGTGGATTTGAACCCCTATTGGGTGAAAGGATCCACATCTTGAACGGGAGACTGAGAAAAAACAAGCAATTTGAGCGCTCTGCAGCCTGTAATTCCCCTGTGGGAAACTACTAAGAAACCTTGAGAAGACTGAGTAAGAGAAACTGAGATTCAGTCGTTGTGACTGGACAAACATCACATTGAAACACAAGAGGGTTCAAAAATGTGCATTTTATCAGAGAGGTTGGGGCCAGTGGATGATGTCGAATTTGGAGCTGTTTTATCAGACCTGTGCACTTGAATGAATAAAGACCCTGAGCTGTGATCACCATCTGGTGATGTGTTAGATCAGAGGAGAAGCGGAAACTCATGATCTCATCTGGTAAAAGCTGTAGATAAGACCAAAAGGCTGCACTTAGATCTCAGAAGTCACTGCTCGTCCTACAATGAGAGGAGCCAGTCAAAGTTTTTATGTTTGATATTTGGAAAGGATTGAATGCATTAATATTTCAAGGGCTTTAATCTAAAAAAAAAAAAAAGGATTTCAGTAGTCTGTGGGTTTCTGTACCCAGACTGTTGTCAGTGAAGGTCCTTGGGCGCCCCCTGTTGGACAACCTGCTATCAAACGTGATATATTTTTTGCATCTCTTCATTATCCATCATCCAAATGTAAACAAAAAAGTCCCCATCCACTTAAAAAATATGTTTGAGCTTCACTTTGCAGAATGATCTACGTGCAGAGTTTGAAACTGGAAGGATGTTTTTACATTCATCGTGCTCATTCAAAAATCCTACTGCCATGATTTGGACATCCCGGTCCAGTATGCAACTGACTCCACCAGTACCCTGAGAATGGACTTTACAGTGAAGCATAGGGGACATCTTGTGTCCAGCAGGAAAACTTCAGAAATGAACTAAATTTGCATTTTCTTGTCATTTTTAATAAGGTAACAGCACTAAGCGCCTTTTTAAGGCTTTTTAAATAATGCATTTTTTTAGTGGAAACAACTTATCAAACACATATATATACAATTTAGATTTGTCGTAATAAATCTTAACTTAAAACACAAGAATGGAAACTGCTATGACTCCCAAGTTGATTTACAGGTCTTTTCATACAATCAACTAATACTTGACAGCAAATTCAAAGTTATAAATTGTTATTAGTAGTTATTAATCATTATTGTAGTGTTTTTAATAATGTTCAATAGCACAATAATAAAACATGCATTTTAAATCATGAACAGACAACAGAATGTTTATCCTTCATCATGAAATTAAAAACCTAAATTGTATACACCTGCAGTGTATATCATCCAATCCAAAAAAACATACAAATATAAATACAGATTGAGCCTTTAATGAACATTATTCATATGAAACATTTTGTTTTACATGCACTGCACATGCATGTCTGAAGAAACTAACAGTAGGTCTTACAGTTTGATAAAAAGTCAGCTCTGAACTAAAACCACTGCCATTTAGAAATGCTACCAACAGATAAACTCCTGAATTTGTCGTGTCATAGCTGACTATAGACCTTTATCACAGCAAACATTATCAAAGTAGGAAAAGCACAGGTGTAACTAATTAAAGTGTCTCAGTTAGTCATGGAAAGTCCCAGGGCCATGGATCTGGCACACCTGAAAAGAACATCCACATAATTAATGCTATTTATTCCACCTGTGTTAGACAGGTAAAACATTCAGTTACAGTTGAAATTCACTGAAAGGCCTTTGCATGCTTTACTTTCCTCTGCACTTAGTGAGTGGGCCTCCAGTGGTGTCACTCCATTTTGTAAACATTAACACTAGATGGTAGTGTTGTTGCAGCAATACTGGCCATAGCCCCAACAATGAATCAATCACTTCATCATTTCCAGCGTAACACAAGGGAATTATTTTCATAAAACTGAATATTCATGTAATGATTCACACAATTAATCGCAATGATCATGATAATGATGCTGATACAGTGAATGTCTTGTCTGGGAGAGATGTATAATCAGAATAACTTGCAGTAGGCTATATTGACCTACTTCGTTTGCCACAAAAATAAGATTTTATGTCTTTTTACAACAACCCTTAACAGTTAATAGGATTATTGGTGTCTTTAATTTTGTCTAATGCAGTTATTCACCTATTTAGGTCTATTTTTGAGCATCTCTGTAAAGCATTTGTCAGCAGTTTTTAAATGTCTTCTATACAAAAATTTAAAATGTCATTTTATTTTCATTTTCTGTTATTTAACAAGGGAAAAGTCTCTTTGAGATATAAATCTCCTTTTCAATAGAATCCATGGTCTACAGGGCAGCTTAAAAACACTGTTACAACAATAAATACAAACAACATAAACATATTATGACAACTGTCACACACTGCAAAAGAGAATACACAATGTCCGGAGTCAGGAAAGAAACACCATCACTAGGAACAAGATGGAGCAACTATAAGACAGCAGGGATCAGGGATTGTTGTTGATCGTTAATCATGGGGATGATGGGTGCCTCAAATGTATCCACTAGCTGTCCATACAGATTTATAGCAGAGGTCATAATTATGTTAACAGTGGTTCAGTCTGCAGACAAAGGTCACCAGTTGGGGCTCAGAGTTTTGAATAAAAGCTTGTGCAAAGGACAGAAATGAAGCTTCTTTTTTTTTTTTTATGAAGCTACAGGAGATTTTTAAGCGGCCCTGATTCTTGTTGCATCACAGTTTCTTAACTTTGCATCTTCAGTGCACAACCCTGTGCCAAGTGGAAGCTTGTGGCCACTGTGGGTTAAGTGTTAAATCTAGGGTGTTGTCCAAGGTATGCATGATTACTTCAGGTCTTATCAGAGGGAGAAAGGCAAAGGCAGAAAGGGAAAGTAGTGTTGGTTAGTGTTAAACCCTCTGGGGGTATTCAATGAAACATCTGCCATGGGTGGTGACCTTTTTGACCCCCCCCAGTCAACCCCTCCCACCACCATGTTCCCTCTGCATTCATCCGCATTTCAAAACGATTCTTCTCATCAGTTCAAAGGCTACAAGAAGCAGTAGTGAGTGAGCACCGATATTTATAGAAGGCTTTACGGACAACCCTGCAGGGACACCCCCGCCCCCCCCATCGACACCACCAACCTTTTTGGGTTTTTTCTGCGTGTGCGCGCGCAGGAGCAGCTGTCATTGGGTGCCCGCGCGCTGCATATAGCGAGACTATCCTGTTTGAAGATTATGCTGCAGCTCCTGGCCATCTTGTATCAGACAGGATGAGACACTGAAAAAAAAAACCCCCACGAGTGATAGGAGTCCACTTATTTCTTCAGCATACGGTCGTTGACGGGCGAATACTACAAAGGCTTAAAAAAAAAAAAAAATCATATCTGCTGCTGTGTGTGCTGAAAACACCTCATACGAGTTGTGGATTATTCCGAGGACATCGTACTGAAACCATGAGCTGGGGGTCAGAGCTATGGGTGAGTCTCGGTGCACTTGTATCGTTTGTTGTTGTTATTATTATTTTTTTTCTTCTATGGAGCCTTTGTGGACATAACGGTTCTCAGACTAAATAAACGTGCGTGCGACAAGCCGCGGCATGGCTCCGTGTTTGCCGATAAAACGACGTTTCGTATGCGCTGCTTTGCGGTCGTTCAGCCTCTGTGACGCTTAGCCAACTAATTTGTAGCGCTAATCACTGAAGCTTATATTTATTGTGTTAACATGTCGCCTCAGTATCAGAGTAACGTGAATGCGTGTTGGCGAGTTGGCAAGGAGGCTTTTACGTGATGATAGGAGCTAGCTAGCCATCCATTTTACGTTACATTTTGAGCGTTGTAAACCACGCTTTGCACACACACACACACACACACACACACACACACCCCCTCACAATGTAACATAGCTTATACGCGCGGTGCCAGGTTGTGTGAGGCTGCGTGTTCAGGTAGCAGTGACACTTGTTTTTGTTTTTTTTCTGTTTCGTAACGTTTTCATAAACGTGTAACAACAAGCAGGTGAAGTTAGGTGCATTTCACACGCTATAATGTCACGTTCAGGAGAGGAAGTAGTTTATCTGCATACAAAATGGTACTGAAAGCACTGCTGTTTAATCACAAGCAGGGGTGAAGAGTACCTGGGTCACTCATTAAGACGGTTAATAACGGCATACACATCTTGCTAAACTGCATGAGGCACACATCTTGTATTCTTTTTAATTTAATTCACAACCCATGAACTGTAGCACCCTAAATCTGGGTTGGAATAAACTATTTGCATCTACAAACGGAAATGTCTAATAGGTTATTCTTGGGTTTGACCACAACTTGCATTTCATTTGACTGAGTAACCAGAACCTCCAGTTTTATCCTCCACATTTGTCACAGAATCTGGGGTGGGTATGTGTGTGTGTGTGTGTGTGTGTGGGGGGGGGGCTAGGATGACCTAATATCCTAATAATGTTTGATTTGGTTCATCACTCCTTGTGAACAACAACAAAAGGCAAAGTAGAAGCCCAGTGACCTTACTACTACACATTCCTGTGCAATGATTTCATCCCACTTAAATTCACTTTTAAGAAGTGAACTTCTTGCAACCCGGTAGTAGCCCTTATCAAGCCAACTACTGTATCAGTGGTATTTCCCCATATTCAGACTCACAGATGTCCACATATTAAGGGGCAGTGTGCTGTCTACTACAGAATGGGAATAATAAAGATTACAGGATCGTGTCGAACTATTTTTATGAGTTGATAATAAGCAGTCGTGACAAGAGGAATTCCTGTTGTCTGGGTTTTGTTTCAGTGGCTCGTGTTGTTATTTTGCTGTGGAAATGATCCACTGGAAATACAATCATTCTGCTGTCTGTGTGCTGACAAACTGCCTGGCAGAAGTGCTGGCTTGTTGTTACAGGATTCACTGCCTGTTTAACATGAATGTGGAATGTTTTCAGTACATGTGTGCTTGTGTGTGTACAAAAGATGCATGAGTGTGTGTATGCTTGCAAGTTACTACATTGAGTTTCCATTTTAACCTGTAAGAAGGGGTCACATTGTGTTGTCTTAAACTCATGTTGCATCCCGTATGACAACAATAACCATTTTTTATACGGGTTGTTCAATTTAATGCATCTTTTTTGCTAATTCAGCACCTGATCATAATACTTGCCGTGTGGAGCATTTTTTTTTTGTTGCTTTGATAAAACTGCAGTTTTAGCAAAGTCAATATTATGAGTTGGATTTTTTCCCCTTTCTGTACCAAGCAGCAAAGGGGCCTGGAGATAGTTAAATCAGGGATGTGTTTTCCTTTCTAAGAAAAAAGGAAGGGGGGCACTCCTCTGAATTCTCCAGTAATTTACCTGGCCCAAAGTTCACAGACAAAAGTGCTCCACATTCTTTGCGTTTTCCCAGTGATGTCAGTGTATTTCTGCTTTACTACTGCAACGCTTGACCGAGAAACTCTGCTGCCCAGGTAGTCATGCAAAGCGAACATAGCCTGAAGGTATTCTACAAGCTTTCATGAGTACCTTAAGTCTGGAAAACATTTGAAAGTTTTTTAAACAAGAGTCTGAGCTTTTGCAGAGAATAACATATTACAACCAGATGCTTGCTTTTTTTTTTCTTCCCCTAAGCGGGCTGAATGGAATCCAGACACTTGTTCCTTTAATCTTAGTCCCTCCAATGGGGCAGAAGACAGAGCACAGCAATACTCTACAGGTGGCTGCAGCCACTGGGGGAATGCACGCAGCTTATTTTCTTGTCGTCCCAAACCAGATCAAACAGCAAAACATACAGTAACACAGGCGCTGTTGCTAAGGCAGCACCTATACTTTTATGTAGAGCAAGGGCAGGATGTTGTGTGTTTGGCTACTTGTTGTTAATCTTCCAAAGTGACATATTTCAAATGTCTTGTTTTATCCAACTTACAGTCCAAACCCAAAGATTTAAATTGATTTAAACAGGGATGAGCGTCAAATTCTAACATTTGAAGAGCTGAAATGTTTAGCATTTTTGCTTGATAAATGACAAGCTATGAATGAATCAGTGATAATCATAATCCTAAATTACCTGGCATATCTGATTAGTCAAAGTAAAATTAAACTAGTTACCAGCTATTCTGGATTCCTGTAATGTTACTTTCGAGGGTAAGATCCAGTATTTTGGACATCAAATTGATATTTTTTTTGTGTTTTTAGTCCCTGTCTTTTAGGTTATTTAGCATAAAAAAATAGATGGTGCAACATGACAGATGAAGGTTGAGGCACCACACGCACCACACATTTTATCACGTTCATCCTGTTGTCCCTTGTCGTGAACAGGAAAGCAAGTGATATTTCAGGAAATGAAGTCACAGTCGATTTCTCAACCTCACGAACATAACTGCTTCGTTGAGCTAGTGCTAGAAGTGTACTGAATCAAGTTATATTGATCACATTGTTTACTTGATTTGAAATTGTGTTGAGCAGTTTAGGGCTGGAATGGCTGTTTGTCTAGGCTTTGTGAGTCACCATGAGTAAAGCACCACAGTCAGTTGATGGACTCTAGACTAAAATGTCGAATGCCTTTGGTGCAACATCATAGCACTGATTATAGTCTTCACCATCCACTTCAAGACAGACTCTGGGAATGTTTGCTGCAATGAAAACTATGACCATCACAGGCCTGTCCTTGTAACATTATCAACAAGGTAACAAGCCCATCGACCTGCAGGATTTTAAACCTCACTATATTTTGTTGTAGCATGCTGAATGTGCTGAAAGATGGTAAAGTGTGTGTCAAGTCCTTAGGAAATACCAGTTTCCTTTTTGTGCAAACAGAGGATGACGTAAATGGATCAGTATGCATGCACTGTAAGGACCCCAAAACCCTTCCAAAAGAGGCACTGTGTGCAAACGCAACCAAGGAAGAAGGAAGTCAAATGTGGTGAAACATGTGACTTTTTCTCAGCGGAACAGGGGGTCAGAAAAAAATGAAAGAGATCTTAAGTGACTATTTTATAACTAAAGTAGAAGCATTACACTGTAAATAATCATTCTAAATCAAGTTAGATGTGCTCGTCGAAAGTTCTAAGAAAGGGGAGACCGCAGCGTCTTCGCATTTCCTCTTGGGGGCTCGGGTGTTAAAGCTGGTACTTAAGGCAGCAGAGGTGCCACTAACCAGGCCAAAGGTATCTTGTCTAGGCAGATCAAACACACCAGTGGTTGTACCACACACAAAACACTTGGAGAGACTAGATATTAGCACATTGTGTGGTAGCTTAGAATGAAAAAAGAAGTTGAATCTTGTCCTCTGCCTTGACATGCGAAAAAGTGACAACTGACCTTTCCACTATGACACACCTAGAACGTTTCACTTCTCTCCTGTGGTTGATTTGGGAGCTGGACGTGAAGTACTTTTCTCACAGGAGTTCACTATCTTCATAGTCCTTAGATGTAGTATAAATATATTTTCCTGTCACAACTTACTGATGAGGTAACATGGACAAGGTTGAAACTCTACTCAAAGAGCAGCAGCTTAAGGTGAGTTGAACTACACAGGGGTCATTGTCATTGCGTTTAGACTAGTTGGCAAATTGGCCCCATGGGTGGTCCCCTGACTGAATTCTGGTTTGCCAGTTACACTGTTCAAATGGTGCGTTGCTTTGTTTGTTCAGTCGAGGTGTGAATATCTGTAGCTGTCCTGCTAGAGGGGACAGCTTGGGACGAAAAAGTCTTTCTGGTACTTTTAATTGTAGGCACACGCCTGTCTGTTAGCCATCGCCCCCAATTTAATTGAGACAGGAAAGCGGTATTGTCTGGAGAGGTTCACTCGTTTTCCCTCTTGTTGTTAAGTGGTGCTCCAGACTTTGCCAGAGGGGCAGGGATAGGTTCAATCAAATTCTCATGGTCTTGTTTTTGTGGATTTAAGTCATGCATTCAGAGCAGTGAGACAGCAGGGCTGGTCTCCTGGTATTGTTATTTTGAGTTTGGAACAACCTGGTGTCAGAGTGAGATTTCCTCAGTGTTTTCTGCTGTTGTATCTCATCTTGACTCAGACTCACCCAGGGTCCAGCCTCATCCCCTGCTGTTCACTTGACATTCAAGGCACTTCCAGGCTTGAAACTTGAGCTCGTTTGTTTCCTTCTGCCAGTGTGCTGGAGGCGGGGGGGGGGTCAGAGACTGAAACCTTCGGCAGACTACGACTGACATCCCTGCAACCCCCCCATTAAATCTTACACTGATTGCCACCCACCTGCTGACTCAGTGATACCAGCTCGAGCCCATTTTCTCTTCACCTCTTTCTTTGAACCCCCATGACGGTAAAGTAGTGATGAATGGATCTACATCTGATCTGTAGGCCCCGGACTGCACCCCAGGGAGTGAGTAGCAGAAAGAAAGGAGTCCAAGGGGGGGTAGGTGAGGGAGTATTCACACAGAGTAGGTGTCACATTGACATATGTAAGACATGCAGATGAGTTCAAATAAATGGGCATTTCTACTTTGTTTGATCCTTTGTGTATAATGACAATACATATATCATATAATGATAATGTAAGACTTCCTCTGCCTTTCATTTAGGCTAGTTTGACAGTTTGGTATATACCTGTGTTTTTTTTTCAAATGTGGGCATTATCTGCTTTTTGTTCTCTGTAACATTAGAGTAAATTGAATATCTTTAGGTTTCTGACGGACTATCACTGTTTTTTTTGTTTGTTTTAAATGCCAAATAATGAATTGAGATGTTCTGTTTCTGGCATTTTCTGACCACAGGCATTGTCCTTCTGCTTCCTCAGATCTGAATAGCAGAGGTCTAAGCTATTTTGTCATCTTGTTCATGAAAAGGTGACTCAATCCTCCCCACCCCAAACTATTGCACCCTCTAATCTTTAGTCACTGTCTCTTCTGTTATTTGTATAGCCAGCCTCTAATCACTGCTGTGACAGTGGAAATCATACCACCGATGGGTCTTAGTCTCATGAGCTCTGACATATTGTCACCTGAGCCTCGCACAGTAGCCTTCCATGTTCTCCTAATTACCGCTATATTGTACTACATACTGTAAGTGTCATTTGTTCTGTGGCTGTGACAGCATTGAGTTTCCCTCAACACAGTAACACTAGCACAGAGGCATTGCCTGCACTGTTAGCTGTTTTACGACTATGCAAGGCGAAGGATGGCGAACAAAGGGCTACAGCCTTTTATCTCTGCAACATCTCCATTGAAATTACAAATGCTTTCAAGCCTGAGTGTTCCTCATTTAAGGGAAAACAATGCTGCATATAAACAGGTAGTGGTAGCAGGGATAACACGCATAGAAACACAGAAGTATCCACTGTCCACCTACCCCAAACGAACCTTAGCAGGTGGCACATATTCAGAGGAGGTCATTTTATTCATACAGTGTAAAAATTGGCAATAAGAAATATTTCTTGGTTTGAAATTAGTACATATTTACTTGTACAAAACCACTAATAAACAATAGACATTAAAGTGTGTTAAAGGATATGATAAAATATATTTTGGGACAGAATGCAAATCGAATTTTCATTTTTCTTTTATTCCTGCAAGTTTCACCCCTGGAGTGTTTTCTCAGTCTGTGTTTATGAGCCCCGAAAAGCAAATAGATGTGACAGTACAGATGTTTATTGCAGCATGTGTATGCGCTAAACTGCTAAAGATGCTACTCTACATTTTATTGTCCCTGTTATCTCAATTCTCCTTCTGTCCTCGTCTGTGATCACGTCGTAAGGGGGGTGTTTCTGAGGCCAAGAAACAGTGGGTTCGCTGCTCCTGTGACAGTAGTGGTCTGTTATTGTGCTTCCTGAAATCTTTTGATTCTCTGATTTTTAAAGGATACCAGATGTGGTCAGTAGACACGGCCGGTACCATGTAAGTCTTTTTAGTATTTAACTTTATGGCTGCTTAATGTTAAATGATTCAAAGCCGTAATGGCTCGTGCAGCCATGCAGTTACCACACAATTCGTCTCCCACTGCTGGAGATAGGTCCAGCTTTCACTCCAGCCCACTCTTGGCTTTCTTTACGTTTCCTCATTTGCTCTGTTTTTCTTTTCTCCTTTCTGCTTTCATCACACTGACTCATTGGCTTTCCCCTCTCCTATAATTGCCTTTGTGAGGCTGATGTTAATGGATACATACTTGTGTGTTACTTCAAAATAAAGCTTGTTTGCAATGCAGGAGGCTTCTTGGCAAGGTAGTACATCATTGTGGTCTTTTACTGGTCTCGACTCTCCAGGATTCTGTATCAGAACCTGTTTGCTTTAGCTGGAATATCTTAATTTAGGATTTATTCATAATGGGGGTGCATGTGGGGCATGTGGACATTTATTAATAGTAAATGTAGTAAATTACATTTGAAATGATATCCATCACTTCCTCTAGCATGGTCTGAGCAGGGTATCTTCCTGAGTAGGTGTTACAACTCAGTATATTGTACATTAGCATAGGAAACACGGGATGCATCATGCATACATGTGTGTTAAACACACTGATTCTGAGTCTTTACAAGATGATGATTGCCACGTTTATTCATATCTGGAGATGTTACATGTCAGGGTGGAGTGAAAGTGCTGCCACACCTGAATACTGTTAGTGATGCCAACCACAAAGAGGACCACCTGGAGATTTCTCATTTTGATGATACAGTGAAAGTACTTTTGTATTGTAACTCCTATGAGGCCTTTATTCCCCCCCCAAGAAAAAGGATTGTAAATCAGCATAAAACCTTTTGTTGTTTGCAAGAGAGAATAAAGCTACAGTCTCAAAGTCCTTGTGGGCTGTTAGCAGGTTAAAGTGTTGACTTCTCATACAGTAGAATACAAACAGCTGAGGAACTCAAACAGCAGACTCTGTGTGTGGTGTAAGAGGAGGAGATGTAGTAGGAGATCTGCCATCTCTAGAGCCTCTCAGGCAGTCATTTGTGGTAAAGTGTATTCTTCTCCTACAAAATCATTTTGTTTGATGAAGTCCATGCCATCAACCACATCGGCTATATGTTTATCCGTGTTAACATCAGCAGACCATTCCAGTGAAATATAACCCTTTGGTTTAAAATAGCAACCCCGCTCTTGGCTGTACTAGCCATACTTGCCTGCATGACTTTTATCCTGTCTTATGTTATTCTGCAAGTTAAGGTGAAGTGTGTAACATTTAGGTGGACCTATTGGCAAAAATGGAATAATAACACAAACAAGCGTACCACACATTCTTGTTTACCTGGAGAGTGTAATACATGGTGGGCACATAGCCAATAGTACTGGGAGTCCTGCCGCACTATGATTTGATCCCTTAGGGAGATATTTGACTCTTGTCACCTGAAGCTAAGTTATTAACATGTAGCTGTAGTGAGTAAAGAGCCATTGCAAGAAGAGAAGCCTTATACGACACTGACAGAAAAAGGCACACAGATCTATTTATGAACTGAAACTGTAAGAAAGACTGACAGTTGGGTGTAAATGTAAAACACATAAAATACAAACATGTTTAATGCAGTCTCTCATTTGCTACCATCATGTTTGCCAGCAGACTTAATTACACAGTATGCTAGTGCTGTTTGTAGACATCTACAGTATCATTAAATTCAAAGACTGACACCTATTGGCAAGGAAGTACAGTAATCATGAAGGTATCATTTTGACCCCCTTCAAGAGAACATGTAGTTATGTCCAAATCATGGTTGTTCTTCAACGGAAAATGTCTACATGAGACATGTCATGGCAACACATAGCTTGAGTGCCTTAGCAAAGAGATTCATTCACCTGAACGTATGGCATGTATACGATTAGTAGACAGCTGAGCAGGGGTGTCATTTACAGTAAAATTGAAGTTTTAACTGACCTCTTTTGCCTCTTAACTGTGTCTTGTTTACTGATTGGACAACATGGTTTAGCCTGGCCTGTTTTCTGGCCAAAATACGTATAGAGCGGGAGGTTTTACAGTTGAAAAATAAACTTGTTTCTCAATGACAACAACCCCAGCGAGTCGACATTAGCATGGATTTGAAAACTAATTGTAGCTTACTTTTAAGTGTACAAACACTCGCGGTCAGTCAGTGCCATTGTATTGATATTGATTATTTTCTCCATTAATACCATACTTGCTCCAGCTGTATAATGTTAACAAAGTAAGAGACAAATCTGGATTGCTTCCAACTCTGTTTGCTGGATGAATCCGGGATTTAATTCAGCTGAAGCTTGCTATGTTGTAGCAGTTTAGTATACATAAAGTGTCATTATGGTTCTCTCATGTCAGGCAAATTATAAAGTTCAAAGTTTTCCTTAATTCTAGAGAATGTGTTATATAAGAGTTAAAGAGCTTTGCCCCCCAAAAAGAACAAAAACAGCTCAACAAGAACAATGGCTAATGTGTCTTTGCTGGCCTAACAGGAATAATCCCCTGAACGACGACATCCTATTGGGTGGTTAAGGTAGTTAGAAGGGAGGTGTAGTAATCAGATTAATAACGTCATTTAATCAAGTTGTACTGGTTACAGCATTTCTGTTGTTCCCTCTCATTATACTTGTGTTCAGCCTGCATTCGGTGTGTTTCGATTGATCAATATGTTCTTGGATTAGGCGTTACCAGGATATATGATCTGTCTGGATTTCATCCTAGCATTTCTATATGCAGGATCTTAAATCTGTTCTGCTTGACCGAGACTCGTTCTCTCTGTTTTACTCCTCTGAGATGGATTAACTCCCTTCGGGGCTCCTTATTTCTACTTTGTTGTTGCCTGAAAACCGTTGACCATGTTGCGTAGAAAAAGCGAGTTTTTCGTTTTCTTGAAACCAGAAAAAGAAGAGCCAAAGGAAGAGCCCCCGCCATGTCCTTACGAAGAGTATCTGCAGGTCCTACTGCAGATGAAGATTACAAGTGCTGTAAGTGAGCAGAAATAATTCTTGCTGTTCTTTCTCTTCAAACATACAGTAGCATTAGTCAAGCAAGAGCAACAAAAGCTGCGTGCACCGGTCATTGAATGCCTGTGGTGTACCATTGTACAATATGACAATAAAAGAGCTTCCGCTTTGTGAAAAGTAAGAACTCATTAGACACCAGCATGTTGAACTTTTACAGGCTGCTGCAGTTAAAGTTTCTTTTTGATATCCAAGAATGAGTTGACCACCCTTCCAGTTAGCATGACTCAGAACCGAGTGGCAGCAATTTCCTGTTGCTTAACCGTCGCAATAAGGGTGGGTATTTCTTATCCAGGGAACCGACTACTCATACGTAATACCGTTCACGACTGCTTAGTGACATGGACCCGAGGTGGAGTGATTAAATAGCAACTGGGGTCGCGCACAGGCAGGCACAGAGAAGAAATGTTTTATGGGTGCAGAAGCATGATACACGTGTGCATACGCCAACACACATTCTTAAACTTCAGACTGGCAGAGGCGTTGTTTCTATAAATATCTACATGGCATGCAAACAAGAGCTCTTACACGTAAGGTCACCCACTGCGCCAAACAGCTGTTCATATTTTGCAGAAAGTGGGTGCGCGCGAGTCTGTACATTTGTGTATTTTCCGGTGGATGTGTGTCGGTTTTCTTTTGTTTTGTTGTTCTTTTAGGGAAAATGTTTTGCATAGATATCACCTAACATCAGGCAGTTGATGACTAGACCTAATTCATAATAGTGATAGTGAGAGTCTCTTTGCAAATGTCAGTTCAGTTATGAGTGATGGGTCTGTATCCAGCGAAATGATAGTAATACAGTGTAATCAAAGTATGCGACAAAAGGAAAAAAAAATCTAAAAATCCTATCCTAGCAAGATAGATCAATGCCTGTTTGCTGTATTGGCTTATCTTGACACTAGTGTCTGAGCCTGTCACATGAAGAAATCATTTGTTCGCATTCATGTGTTAAATCCTCATTTAGGGTGGGTGGGGAGGGGGGCGCGACAACCCCTTCTCAACCTTTAATAACCCAAATAGAAATAGCTGAGGGAAGCTATTCAGTGGTCAAGCACATGATCATCAGTCTTTGTTTATGTGTGTGCACAAGCGTGTTTGTGTGTGTGTGAGGCCACTGTCTAATTTTCCTGCGACTCCTCTCTGACACCGGGGTTCCGCCAGGCTATGAATGCATTGTTCCGCCCCGCTTTCTTGAACAAAGCGCGGTGTGTGTTTGAGAGAGGGTTCGGCATCTCCCCCCCTAAATATTTGTTCTTGCTGCTGGACGCCCACAGCCGCGAGACACAGTGAAGCGCCGCATTGACCAACTCCTGGACGACAGTAGACTTCAGTGGCTCTTCTCTGCTGAGCACATTGCTTCTCTGAGTCTCTGAATGTCTCTGGTGCGTCTCGTCTGCTATGGTCAGTAAGTAGTAAGGAGACAGCTACCAGAAGAACAACTCCCAAGCATCAGGCGTTTTCTGCCACTTTGCTAGATTCGATGCGGCAGGGCTAGTTTGGCTCGAACAATTGGGCTGTTTGTTTATTATTTGAATAGGCAGGACCCTCGCAACCTAATGAACAGTTCTGGATGAATGCAGTTTCTTCTATTCTCACTGCAGTTTATAGTTAGTTAGCTAATGAGGCTCCTGAAATAACTCACTCATGTTTAACCAATGGCAAGAACATAAAAAGTCCACTGAAATCAATCGCTTTTTATTCAACAAAAAGGGGGGTATTACACGATCACTACTTCCATCATAGTTTCTAATGCACCACTTTTTCTACAGTCTAAAACAATTAATTATTATGGACTCCTGGTCAGATCATGGTCTCTATGGGACAGTGAGGTATGTGGGGTTTCAGTCAGTCCACTCAACCACCAACAACCTATACTGTCCTTGCTCCTTACTCAACACACTGAACCATAAAAAAAAAGACAAAAGCACCTATAAGCCTCTTGTCCCATTGTCTTCCTTCCAGCAGAACATCTGTCCCCTTAGCCTTTGTGGATTCCCCTTAACTTTGGTGTGACGTCTGCTTTCCTTTGTTCCTACAGGTTTCTTGTCAGACTTAATATAGAAACCACTGACACAATCTGAAAGTTTGAAGCTAAGTTTGTGTAGTATAAAGTTTAGTTGTGAAAGCTTTAACGCCCAGTGTTGGAAAGTTAAAGAAAGGTTTTGCTGCAGGACTTAATTCATACTACTGCGTCCAGTTTCATAGTTGTAATAAAACTTTGCACACTGGATTTGAAAGGATTTTGATGGAAATGCTTGTAGGTTAACAGTTAGGGTAATCTGATTATTGCTTTCATGAAAGTAAAGCCACAAATGCGATTTCTTTCAGTTATATGCTTGGGGTCAGTTCATTTCAGGCGATGCAGAAACTAATCAGGAACACTGCGCACTCATTGGTGAAAGCCTCCATAAAAACATCCATCTTGAAATCTGTACACTGTTACACCACCAATTAAATGAATGAGAGATTTAACATTTGTACAACTAGACAGACAATGAAAAGCTATAACATTTCTGATTTCATTTACAGAGGTTGCCTAGGCATCTTTTAGTATGGGGTTTAAATTTATTTAAAACACTACACATGTTTTAGTTTTTTTGTTAATGGCTGACTCACGCCGCATTTACATCTTATTAGGTTATAAGTCAGCGATTTCCTGTTTGTTCATTCCCCTTACTCGACCAATGAAACGGCTTCCTTTTTCCTCTTCTCTTGTGTTTTTAATGGCGTATTGATTTTTTGCTGTGATCATCAGAGCATCAACCGACCTCTGCAGTGTTAAGGCTGCGATGAAACAAGAAGTGTCTCCACGAGCATTTATTCAGAGATGTTATCACCAACCTTGTTGCAAACTACTCGTCTATCAAACTTGGCTGCTCACTTCCTTTCTGTCTGGCAACCCTAACACTTGAGCTGTCTGTTCTAGAAATTCATGACCCGTAATCTCATTGTCTTTTTATCTTCCTGAAAAACAGAGATGACCAAGTCAAACAGTTCTTATTTTGTGTCATCTGCATTCCTGCATCATGAACCGGCTTGCCTCTGAGGCTGACAGGTGCATTATTATGTGAAACCCATCTGCTCACCTCACAGAACAGTTCTTCCACACGCTCCATTTATTCCACACCTTGTTTCGTTGAAACCTGCAGGGTTTCTGCCTTTTAACAGGCAGTTTTTCCTTGCCCTTGTCGCCAAGTGCTTGCTCATGGTGGTCCTGTTGGGTCTCTGTAAATAATGTTATAAGGAGTTTGGTCTAGACCTGCTCTATTTGAAAAGTGTCCTGAGATAAGTTCTGTTATGAATTGGCGCTATACAAATAAAATTGAATTGAATTGAATTGAATTGAATAAAGGATGGGGATGAGAGCTACTTAAAGTGCCACAGATGTGTTTTGTCATTAAGCTGATTGTGACACCCTCAGTACTTTGCTCTAAGAATATCCTACCCTCTATAATTTCCTGACTATAACCCCAGCTGATATTGACCTGTTACCATTATCACTAGTGTTATGACCAACAGACAGACTGCTCAGCCTACTGCTGTGTTTCATACTTGATATGCTATTAATAGAAAGCGAAAGAAGTTATGAATATTGTATCATCTTCAGGTACTGCAGATGGGTTTCACAGTAAAATAGAGAGGAAAGAGAAAACCTCTGTGCTGCAGGGATGGAGGTCAAAGGGCCCTCAGTACGGGTCGGATCAAGAGATCTCATCTGCAATGGTAGCTAAATAATGTGCATTAGTTCAGATTAACTGGCAGTCTAATACATTAAACTGCACCATAATCTCCATCACCAGTTGGGAAAGGGTTGCAGGTCAGGAGGCTGATCCTTAAACAAGCATATGTTTGTTTTCTTACAGCACACGGACAACCTACATATATTTAGTAACTGCTAAGTGTCTCCTTTGTTCTCAGTTTGAACCTGTTTCCCATTTCCTGGATAATAAAACAATATTTAGCAACGCAGTTCTATTTATTTTCTTTCATGTACTACCACAATAGTACATGCATCACAGTGAGTGGGCTTGTGTCCTGAAATAACAAGCAGAGTGGGCTTGTTCGTCTCCTGGAAGGGTCCCCCACTTATTCCCTCCCTGCAGGAACAAGGCTGGGTGTCAGAGGCCACGGATGACAGAATGGAAGTAGGTCTATAGTTGGAGCAGGAGTCTTTAGTACGGGGGCCATAAGAGGAGGTTTTACAAAAATTCCTTTGCAGGTTTGAATATGAGTCTAGTTACTGTTCAGCCAACTGTGACACTATAATTTGCATGCAGTGCACAGACACTAACTGGAAAGCCGATTCATTGCAGACAGATTTTTTTTTAAATTTATTTTCTTACCAAAAATAATATCTAAATAGTTACTGGTTAATTATCTGTCTGTAAATCTCCCCCACTTCACATCTGCTTTCATGTACTATTGCCAGTGCCAAATTCTTGACCAACTGTATAAAATGTACAGGGCTAGATATTTCGATGAGCACGGCCTGCACTTTAGCATCCGACACACTTTCACATAATGTGTTGTTGACTTCAATATTTGCCTCACCCCGATTCATAATTTATTAAGTGCTTTTTCTGTTATAGCTGGAGAATTGCTTTGTTGATGACTTTTCCATTTTACTTGAGCAGCTGCCTCTTCTATCCCGTCTCATATTAGCAAAGATTCGTGAGCTCAGAATGACTCAACATATTGCATACAATAAACTTGACTTTGCAATATATATATATATATATATAATTCTATTTAAGGCATGGTAATGTGAAAACTTATTAGGTCCCTGCTGTGTAGGATAGTCTCCCCCCCCCCAACCCCCAAATGTAATCCCCTCCTGTGTAATCCCGCCTCTTCTGTCATTTGTGCTCCTCTCAAGCCCCCCCTCTCCCTCCCTCTGTTTTTCCGCTCTCTCTCACTGTCCTCCTGTCCCATCCCACTTATTCCACCTTACGCCTGATGGAGCATTAAGCCTGAATGCTGAGGGCAGCCCTGGCCTCATATTCAGAATGTGTGTGTGCTAGGCCAGTACTGCATCGGGTTCCTCCTCTGCTCTCTGGGATTCTTGCTTCTTCCAGACAATCGGGAATCACTTGCTACAACTGTGCAGTTTTCTTTGTTATTGTGTGGGAGCGGGGGTCAGTGGACATTGTTCCCAACTCAGGCACGCTCACACTAATCTGCACTTGCGACCCGTTGCTTTGGATACCTGGGAATTGGTCCTAAGGATGCCTTCTCTAACCTAACCTCACCCTTTGAATGGACATTTTCTGGAGTTGGGATATTTCAGAAGGTTACACATTCCACACAGAGACACACTGGATAAGATGGTGCCCCTGCCGAAGAGGGTAATCTGAGTTATGTGTGCGGAGGAGTGTGTGTTGGGAGAGGAGGGTTGTATGTGCATGATGGGACTGCAGTGCTTTTCTTTCAAGAATGGTTGTTGACTAGTGATCATGACATAAATACTGTTTTTGCTTTAGTCGACACATATGTCATACGTCTTAGGCGTTAAAGGGGATGGAAAGCTTGTTGTAGAAACAAGACAAACAGTGGATAGGTGTCTGAGGGCACAAAAACTGAGGGAGACAAACAAAGACGAGTGACGAGGCTGAGGAGTTCCCTAATTATTTCAGGGAAAATGTCAATGTGTTTGGTTTTATGTTGTCATTATTCTGTTGATTGGCTTGTTGATGAGTGATTGCTCATTGAAACTAACTAACAATGCAGGCTGGAAAGTCCCTCTCACTCAAAGTACTCTCTATTGTTGTCCTTGAGTGCTTCAATTGGGAGCCGTTTTAATTTGTGAATGCTGCTTCAAAGGTATTGGAGAGATTTTAATCACACGTAATGCGACATGATGTAACTTCAATAAAGCTAAATTGTGCATTGCTCTGAATGTTCTGCATGCTGTAATTCTAACAGCAAAGTCAGGTAAACTTTTAGATACTTCAAAGTGCTTCGAGACTGTGTAGGCTATAGTGTATCACCACAACCGCTTCCTGTGATATGAAAATGCTTTTAGTGCAGAGATGCTCAGAGCAGTCATTGAGTATACTGCATGGTTTTTCTCAGAGAGTCAGATGAAGCTTTTTGAGCTGACACTTCGCAAGCTTAGTGTGTTTTGCTAGAGGAACTATTAGCTGGATTCGGGAAGACTCCAGACATGGTGGAGGAGAGGATGGGGGACTGTTGGAGCCACACCAAGGTCGTTTTTTTGGTTCATCTTTAAAATTACACCCACACTATCTAAAGAAGATCATTCAGCAGTAGTCTTATTATCGTCAGTACACTAGCTGTGGCGTGTGTGTGTTCATTGGTATCCCAGATGTAATGCTCTCTTTTTCTGAACTGGTGGATTTCAAGACGTGACCTCAGCCAACTAGAGGCTCATTTTTTCCTCACAAGTCAGGAACAAATCATGAATAATGAGTTCGGCCCCAACAGCTGTATTTGGTTATCAGTAGTGGAGGCTGTTAGTGCCTGTTTTTACTATGAACTGCACTTACCCTTGGACAGACCTCGCTTTAAGATGATATTAGCTCAAAATGGTTGCATCTGGAGAGGACAGTGTCAGTCATAGGCCAGACATACAACCTTTGAAGGGCTTTAATGTATGAATTGTAGTCCTGGGGGTAGGTCAGAGGGTTGTTTTTCCCCTGATCAGTGACTGAGAATAACCACTGACTGACACCTACAGTATATGCCCAACTCCTTTTGGTTGAGGGAATGCAGACGCACAATATTTATATTTCTATATAATGTATGATAATCAAGGCTGAGTATAAGTTGAATTTTTGAAAGACAATATTTTTATTACATGTATTTGATAACAATATTTACAATACAGTGTTTTTGACAGGTTGATTTAATCTTTTAAATGCTTGACTTGTCTTCCTTTTTTTCCTGTGCTCTTGATAATGTCTATCGCCTTTGAATTTGAATGATTTAATCATTACGTCTCCTTCTTCTTCTTCCGCAGGATCAGTTTGACAACTTGGAGAAGCATACACAGTGGGGGATCGAATATGTGGAGAAATACACCAAATTTGTCAAGGAGAGGTCAGAGATTGAAATCAGCTATGCAAAACAAATTAGGTGAGTACTCAAGCCGACTTATGAATCCACATTCAGGGTTGCAGGGCTGTATTTGGTGTGGCTGTTTCCATCCAGGTGGCTTAGATAAAGAAACCCCCCTCTACAGCAGGATTTGACCTACCGAAGTGTCCTTGAAACAAGAGACTGCATCCTTACCAGCTCGTTATGTAGCTGACCGTGACCTCTGACCTCCCTCTGGAGGGGGAAACTGAAACGACGATTCCCATGTGGGAAGTAGGACATTAGAGTTATAGTAATTAACAAAAAAATCCTTGTTTTTTCAACAGCATTGTTCCTCTTTAGGGAAACATAATTGCTTTATAGTGTAGAGCTAAATAAACAATCATGAAGAGGATGTCTATTCCCTCCTCCATCTTTCTCTCTCTTTTTTTTTAAAGAGACTCTCTGTCTGCCTCTCTCTCTCCCTCACTCTCATGCATGCATGCTGTCCGATGTTGCTAGCTTCTGCTTCAGGCAAGAGGAAGTCAGGTTGTGGGGTGGGGTGGAGCTTGTGTTTCCATAGAGACTACTAGGTATCAGCATTATCAACTCCACGTCTGACCCAGATTTTTTTTTTTTCCTCCAACCACAAGTGTCGGCCCCGCCCCCCCCCTCCAATTCTCCCCGCACAAACTCTGTTTTGGTGCAGTCACTGATTTTCAAAGGCACTGATGGGAGCATGAGCACACATGAGCAGTCCTGCACTGAGAGGATCCATCTCCTAAGGCCCCCTGCATCCCAACACAGTAGGAGATACCCCCCCCCCCCAAATCCACAATCCTCATCTTAAAAGAGGTCTGGCAATATGGCTAATGCTCTAAGTATTGACCCCAACCCCCCATTTCATTGTGACTAGCCAATACCAATCCAGTATTCACATAGCGACCCTGGGTAACAGATCCTCCACAGACCATACCACTTGTCATTTTTAGTTAAGGCAGCTTGAGATAATAGGACTAGTAGTCTGTGTGTAATGCATGCATTAAGCCCTGCACCCATGAACGTTTCACACTTAAAGACAGACACATATCAAACAGCCAAATACTGATTTATATTTGTGGATTGTTTGGATATCTCCTAGTTTGGGCTGTTATGTCTCCTTTGCTGAAACATCTGAATTAAGAGAAACGGTGTCAAATTTATTTAAAGCAAATGAGTGAAACAGAGAGTGTGCAAGTGCAATCCTACTTCTTTTATTATGGTGCTTAAATGAGCTTTTGTTCATGTGTATAGATTCTGGATAGTTGTTCTTTTTAGTCCAAAATACATTGCTTTAAATCCAAATAATACAACAAATTTAGTTTTTTTAAACAAATATTGTGTCCCAAAAAAAAATAGGGCTCGAACATTCGAACACATAGAGATATCCCATAATTCAATTAGTCAGCATCTGTCTCTAGTGTGTTTGACAAAAGAACAGGGTTGGACTCATCCCTCCATGGCAGGTTGGCTTTTATTGAACTTCAGGCTCCACAGATGGTGCGGATGTTTTCAGTCACTGTGCTTATACAGAGGGCCCGCTGTCAAACTGTGTCTGTATCTAGTAAACACACACACACACACACACACACACACACACACACACACACAGAAACATGTGCATGTACGTGCACATTGACACACTTGTCAGAAAAAGGCTGAAATGAGGAAATTAGGATGTACAGACAGGATAGCTTGAGTCATAGGGTTTTCCTGTGTTCTTAACACACTGTACTTCTTTGTTATCGTGCCTCTTACCATACCTCAGGACTAGTTATTCTTTGTAATCAACTTAGCTCATGAAATCAGGTTTAATCTAACAGGGCACACTGAAACCAAAAGAAACGCAGAGCTGTTGGATCTAATAAAGTAAGTGAGTTGACCCCTTTGATCTCATCTGTGTCGTTGGACAGATTTATCTTTCCTTTATGTCCTTCCAGAGGTAACAGGCTTTTTTCATGGCAGACATCTTGACATGTCATAATAAGATAAATCGGCATTTACAACTTCTCAGGAATTTTGAAAACATTTTGATTTTATACAATTATCTTAGATGATTAATTAAGAATATATTCAGCAGATTGATAATGAACATTTTTTGTTTTAGTTCCAGCCCTAATATAATTAATAACACTTGTGCTTTCCATACTATAATAAGTCAAATGCTACTGTGAAAAATGCCTACAGAGCTGGGTCAGTCAGAGTTATAGTAATTATTGATCACCAGCTGTATAAGTGAGGTTCAGCAGTTGTAACATTACAAATAAGTTTGTATAAACTACATCAAATAGCCTACATTCCTCACCAATACAATACCACCATGGCTATGACACTACTTTGTACCATTACTATCACCATACCAACCACACACTGCAGTAATCCATGAATAATCCTCTTCCACTGCATTGGTGTAAACATGCACAATGCTTCAGTCCAGTCATTGCAGGGCAATGCATTAATGCCTCCTCCTCCCCCTTTCCCCCTCAAATTCCAGTCTGGTATAATCCATATCACAGTGGGAATAAAGTCCTGCTAACAAAAGAGACTGGGTGAGGGTGAAAAAACTGTCTGTCTTTACCGTGGTTACAGTATCAAGCCGTGGCACTCATGCACTCATGCGGTATCATCTTCCAACCAGACACACAAACATACACCAAACAGCGCTTGTTTAATCCTCCTAATTAAGTGCTAGCTGCTACCTTAATTTCGCCAAGTTTGTTAAATATGTTATCAAGGTAAGTGGGCAAATACAATCTGACATATGACATCTGGCTGTGAGTGAATGAATAGAGTTAAGTGTGAACCAGCACTATAATTAGAGACGAGGTGAGAAGGACAGGGAGGGAGATAGACGGATAGATCTGCCTAGCAACAGTGCAAACACCGCCAGGGAGGGGAGGCGTGGGGGATGTTGGCAGAACGAGCTGGATGGAGTGCAGACACACATTACATGTATGTTTTTTTATATTTTTTTTACACATGCATTATTCATTTCAGTAGGAATGTAGCATGTCCTTTTACAACGTGTGCACGTTGAGGTATTTAGATTCCATTCCAGGCATAAAGTGCTACAATCTCGTAACAAGGGCAACAACTGTTATCAGCTCTTTCTAAGCAGTTGATATTGACATTTTTATTCTGATATGAAAAGTGGACAGGGGTATTGTGTTTTAAATGATGTACTAATAATTGTTCAAGATTATCATGATTATATTATTATATAATTTGTCTCAACATACATTTAAAGCATTGGACAGACCTGTAAGACATAAACACAATAGGATTGGAAAATTACAGTATGACGTTTTGGTTGTCACGTTCTCAGTGAACATATAAATGGCTTGTCTCGTTTGTGTAGGCCTGTTTTTTGTGTACTAGCACCACTTGTTTTGAACCTGACAACAGTGCCCTTCAATTAGTCAAAGGATCCCAAAGGCATAAGTACACAATGTGCACCCAAATCCATCAGAAGATAGTGCGCGTTATTATGTTGTGTTGACAGAGTAGCCATCAAACAGAGCATCAGCACAGTTGGGTGGTGAGTGTGTCACACTGTCATGATAAAAAACAAGTGTGAAATGATGTATTGTTGCCTGTCAAACAAAACAACCCTTGCTAGGTTGAGAGGAGGACATTGAAAGACTGTCGTAAACATAATAACACTCATTCACTTGGAACGAGTGACATCTTACCTTACAACTCTGTATATCTCATTTCTGCTTCTCCTGCTCACACTGCACTCATCTCGTGCCACTAACTTGCAGCCAGAGTCAAAACGAGGGCAACGGCTGCATAAGAAAAAGCATGCTTGTTTCTGGTGACTGGTTCTGCATGCATACTCCTGGGGGCGATGATTTATGACCTGAAGAGAGGAAAGGGGATGTAGTAGCAGGAGCAGAAAGCACTCTGCCGGATTGAATGGTGTACTGGATGATCCTTTGCCAGGTCCATAAGGGCAGTGTCAGGGAAGTATAATGGGGATGGCGCACTACCCATCTGCAGACCGTGCTCTTAGGAAAGATACTGTAAGAAATGTCTGACAAAGCTGAACTCTTTGTCCTCACAGGAATTTATCAAAGAAGTATCAACCCAAGAAGAACTCACGGGAAGAGGAAGAGAGCAAGTAAGTTAAAGGATTTTGTATACCAAATAGATTAAAGCAATATTTCAACTTTTTTCTATTTTGAAAAATACAGTTAAAAATATAGTTAGATGACTCAAGAAATAGTCTGGCAGATAAGCTAACATAAAACATCAAATTGACCTTTTAACACGCTGAATTTGTTATTGTTGGACAGGGCCATAACATAACTGGATGCCTGCTATATCCTTGTATTCAGCAAAAAGATATGAGAGTTGGCATTGATCTTCTCATCATACTCTCCACCAGCGTATTTCCCCAAATGTCAAACTATTCCTTCGGCATGTAACGCTGTGGAAACCTGTGCTATTTCTGAACAAAAGGACTGTTTTGGCAACTATACCAACTTTCCACTGACATCTCTTCCTGTGTCCCAACAGGTACACCTTCTGTCGAGCCTTCCTGACGACACTTAACGAGTTAAATGACTACGCGGGACAACACGAGGTCATAGCGGAGAACCTGACGTCTCAAATCATCACCGAGCTTTCGCGCTACCTGCAGGAGATCAAGTCGGAGAGAAAATCGGTGAGTCATCTTTTTATATTCACCATTCCGCTCTTTCCATATCCGATTTTTTCCCGTTTTATTTCTAGTTCTGTTTCTGAATTTTGTCCACATCATGTTATTATTTTCCGTATGCCTTTGCTGTAAATCAAACATTTACTTTAGACAGTAGGACATGGATTCTGTAGAGAAAAACAGAAACACAGGCCCACAAGAAATTAAGTAGCCTGTTTTCTCTGCATATTCTATTTTGCATGAACTGAGGTCATCGCTGAATAAATATAGATACACCCAAAGGCTCGCCAGAAGTGCAGAACGTGACTTACTGAGTCCTTTTTATGGAACAAAGTCCTCGTCTCTCTATCATTACAGGCCTATTTCTCTCTTTTAAACCAATTCACAAAAGATTGGTGCACCACACACTATTCTTAAATGTTGATGTCACTTTCATCCTCACCATTATAAAGTGATTTGGAAGAGCAGTGGACCTGCAGCGCATGATTCATAGATAACAGTGTGGTGCCCATTAAATCCATAGAGTTGGTGGAGGAACAGAGAACTGAGTCCTTTCTGAAAAAAAATCTGTCATGGACACTTGTGTCACGGAAGTCCAGCTGAGGGAACTGGGGTGGAAAACCAAAACCAGAGGGCTGCTCAAAGGCACAGTGACCTTTTTTAGAGTATATTTTCATGCGCACAACTGGGGACAATCCATGTTGCTGGGCTTGCTACTCCATCTAAATATAGGAATCCCTCACATTATTAGTGATCGGTTTTGATTTTCAACTTGGTCTTAGTTGCAGCAAACACAGAGAGAAAGGGGATTTCCAGTGCTAGAGGACTCATTCACCCCCTCCATGCCTGTTTTGTTCTTTTGGCTTTGGTTTAGCCTGGCTTGATTGGGCTTGACATAGCATCTGTCTCTCTAGTGACCAGATACAGGGTCCATGGACAGCCCCCTGCTGCACTGAGTCTGCAGGATGTCACTCTGACACCCTCCTTCCTCTTCATTTCGCTGCACTTTTCCTCTTCTTTTCCTCTATTTGTACTTATTTCTGTTTCTCTCCCCTCTGTCATTCTCATTATCTCCCCACAGTGTCTCCTTCACAACCTTTGCACCCCTCGGCTTCTCAGTTTTCTTCAGCCTCATTTTTTTTGCAGCTGATAATGTGAATAGTTGGTCATGTGTCTGCCTCTCTTGACTAAACAACAGTGTTTCTTCAGTTAGCCAGTGCAGGGGGTTTCCTTTCATAGCATGACCCCATCATTTACAGTGTCTTTTCAGAACAGAAGATCATTTCATCTAAAAGACAACTGACCCAATAGTTCAGAGCAGTGTCCTTGCAGGGTAAATGTAGCCTTTATTTATGTATCTATTTTTTCACGCACTCACGCCCTCCACACTCTCATGGATGATGGAGAATGACACTCTTTTAGATGTTCAGGTGTTGAAAAGGCTAGAATCACAGCAACCCAATTGGCCTACAGAAAAACATTCAGGGTTTCATATTCAGTATGTAGAAAAGATTCTAAAAGGTGTTTGTAAAGCAGTCTTAACTCATGACTTCCCCACCTTCCCGTCATTCTTTTCTCTGGTTTCATTCACATTAATTTTTAAGCACCACTCAGTGCTCTTTCTGTAGCTTTTTGATTTGTGCCCATGTCAGACAAAGCTGTACAGGCAGACCCAGACAGTAGGATTAGAGGAGGGTCAGGGCCTGCCCCTCCTGGGTTTATAGGGAGCTTATTGAACAGGTAAAAATCCAAACTACAAACCAGAAAGGAGGGGGGGGGAATAACTCATTAGTTTCTCACGTGGGGTTGTTTTGTAACTCACCCCACCTCCCTTTGCTGTTTCCCTGAGAGAACCTCTTGCTAAGCTCAGCTTGGGGTGGCATAGGAGGTGAAGCCAAGAATGCTGTCTGAAAGGATTTCATTTGAGAGCAGATATACTTGTTTTTACAAAAGTGGAATCTGGTTTTATAGGTCACACTGCTCGATTTAATGTGTTATGCAAACCTATTTCATTCATTACATTTAGATTATAAAACGCACTGGAAGAACTATCAAAATATATCATGACCTAAACAAGATAACATTGCTTGTTTATGGCCTAATAGTATAATAGGCAACGATGAAGAGCAGGCAGGGTTAATATGGGATGAAGAGCCTAAGTCTCACCGGACTGTGATTGTGCTGAGGAATCATAATAAGGTGTTCGGTCAGCATACTGCTGTCCTCACCACGTCTGTGATCACAGGGCTTAGGCATCCTCTCTAATGAGGTCTGATAAAGACCCTTAAACATTCAGACCTCCAGAGACTGCTCATTCAATCTAACACTTACATGTCACTATACTATATGTACTGAATGCGGTATATCGATATGTTACTGAAGGAGTCCACTTGAGCGTTAGTTCAGAGTGTGCTCTTTTGTATCCACTTGCACCCACAGCCCACCACGTAATTATATGTTTTGCTGTTGGGGGAAGTTTTTTATCTGTCTTATCCTACTGCGATGTGACAAGTTCAACCAGCTAGAAAAGATGAATACATCTTATTTAGCTGGCAGGGAAAGGAAAATAAGCACTACATTTAGCAAAAAGTCAGTACTGCTCTCATTGGAGGCACAGAAGATGCAGCCACAGTGTAAAAACAATGTGTCTCTATGGCCTCACATGCCTTCTTGTGTTGAGTGGAAAGACAAATAGGAAGCAGGGAGGGAGAATTGATTGTTGGATCTTCCCATCGTCGCTGTGTGCACGTCTCACTCCAGAATGCAATATCACTCTGTTTGAACCGCCGCCTAATGGTTTAAACATGAGGAGAAAAATCTCAGTCGAGCTTTCATGAGGTTTAATCGTCTCTCTAGTCCCTACATTTTGTATGACTTGTGGCTATTTCTAGTACCTAATGAGTATGTGTGTTGACAACTGTACAGGGCTGCAGGTGCACATTCCTACATATCAAGTCACGTCAATGAATGACTAACAGATCAGCTTGTGTGTGAGCACAGCTGTACATGTGTACCTCTTCACACGAGTAATCTTAAAAGCGTAACGCTGCGCTGGAGCCAAGTTTTTGTTCCTTTATTTGTCAGACAGGTCCGAAAGACTTTTCCCTTTTTTCTCCACCTCATATCTTTGTTTCGCTCAAAAACTAATTACACAGTTTCTGAATGTATATATGGTGGGGACAGCTAGTGAGTCACACAGGGTGCGTGTCACACTCAGCCTCATCAGAGCATGGCTGACACTCACACTGGAAAGCAGGGAGGCAGATAAGGTAGACAGAGGACGGTGTAGTTGATGTGTATGCAGAGAAAGATGATATCTGTTGGTAGTGTATAGATTGACTGATTGATTGAAATCTGTCAAAACAAGTCTACAGAATCAGAGTTGTCTATAACCTCATCTATTATTACATTTGGGCCCTTTCGTTCTTGCATGCCTTGGTTCTGTTTCAAATGTTATGGTACCCATAGAGAGTCTGGTGGTCTGTGTTGTACCAGGAGGTGCAGAGAGCAGGGGGCTAGAATGAGGAATTTAGTCATAGCACAGAGAGAAAGTCCTGTTTCACATTATTAAGTATTAAATCTGCTGTCTCTGATCTAATGTGCCTGGATGGATAATGATCATATTTTCCAATCCCACTTTTATTGCAGTTAATATATCGATGTAGTTATAAAGCTCAGAGTTCGGGTCAAGAATTTGTCAGTGTGTTAACGTCCAGCTTTTCCCTCTCTTACTGTGTCTTTCAAATGCCTGGTAACTGAGAGTGGCAGCTTCAGGTCACCGACCCGTTGAAGTACCCCAGATGTCCCTGACAGTGCCAGCAGACACATGCTGTTACTGAGAGGGACGGGATAAAGCTAAAAGATGGGGTGTGTCTACTCTTTCCTGTGGGCCATGTGTATCTCAGTCTATGAATTTAAACACAACAATGCGCAACACTGCAGAAGATCTGCTCTAATGGCAGCCGCATTTATACCTGCATCACAGATGGTTGTTAGTCACAAACTTTGATACACTTTTTTTTATTGTGTTTGAAAGTGAATGAGCTCATGTGTCTTGGTTTGGTAACGCAAACATCATGTGTTCGGTAGACCTTCATCCTCCAGCGGGGTCTTGTGAAGCTGGTGGAGCTGTTTGGGGAAGAGTGTCAGCAAAGTTTGTTTATCTTTGTGGTGATGGAAGATTTGTTGATGCAGAGAGAATGAGATGCTGGATATTTTTCAGATATGTTGTTATGGAGACAAATATTTGGCTGAAGGCATTCTCCACAGCAACAATGATGTCACACAGTCTGGTGCTGTGTGTTGTGAAGAGGCTTTTTGGTATCTTCACTGAATCCTATTATCATTTACTAAGACATATTTTCCAAGTTCATCACTGAAGAAGGTTGTTCTTATCAGGAATTTGAAGGTTAGGGTCTTAGGAGCATTTAAAAAAACACAACATGCTTGAGTGTTCGTTTGTTCGTTTAGGACTTCCACAATGTCCCATTTTCTGTTAAAGCTCAAATACTTCCTCTGAAACACTGGAGCACTTCCTTATTTTACTCAGCTTCCCTCGAAACTTTGGGAAATGAGAAGTGCGACTACCTGAGGTAAACCAGGGCACATTCTCACTAACTACTCTCATGTTCTCATATTGAGCGTTATCCAGGTGAGATGAACCTTTTAGGCCTGTTGCATCAGTATTAATTTCACATCACTTGCTTGTGTGTTTGAGTCATTCCATAGAATACTGAGGACTTCCTTGTGCTTTCCAAAGCCCTAAAATGCAAGAGAAGTACAAGCAACAGCTTTCTGTTCTGCATAATGGCCTGTGTCCGTTATTGAATGGCAGCATCGATATTCAGCTCAGCTACAGACCCTAGCTTCCGCAGTCTGCGTAACCAACGGATACCTCATTGATAGTCAAGTCTCTGTGTCATTTTCATTTTAATTTGAGTCTTTTTTGATTCTTTAGCAGATTGAAGTGACTGCAGGCAATGGAGATAATATTTGTATGCTTTAAGTTATCAAAATCTAGTTTCAAAACAACAAAGGTTTGAAATTGGTGCTCTGTGTTTCCAGAGCATCTGGCTGTGATCCATACAGAGAGCCGTAGAGAGATGTGCTCTGCCTCCGGGCCAAGTGCTCTGGTCCCCTGGAGCAAGATAGGCCAAGTGAGGCCTTTAGAAAAACACACAGCCTATGTGCTGTGTGAGTTCAGACCAGCAGCTGCCACCTAGCCTGTCTAATATGCCATACTTGGCAGTGCCAAACCGCATTGTCTCCCCCAAGATTACAATATCTGGCTCCTCGTACGCTTATTTTATCTCTTGGTATGCTCACTGTTAGCTTTTCACTTCATGTCCAGCCATTGTTCTTACTTTATCAGTTAGCTTTTTGCTGTTTTTTTATTCTACTTTCTCATCTAACAGTTACAGTAACTGTCATTTTTGTATCCTGTTTGTTCAGGGACAGGCGAATAACAAATTTAACTGTTAATACTATCAGTATAACGGTTTCTATGGTCAGAACATGTGCGTTCTTTATTTCACAAAAGAGTTGAATGCTCACAATGACAATGTTAACATGCTGATGTTTAAGAGGTATAACATTTGTCATGCTTATTACTATCATATTTTACTGAGCTTACATGCTAACATTGGATAATTATTACTGAAAACAACAATAACTTTATAGAAGATTTCTATGGCAGTATCTTAATAGAGCCGTGCCCTTAGTCTACAGTAATATAGTGTGATGTGTGAAATTATTATGACAGACGAAGTTGAGATTTGGTGTAGAGAAGTAGTATTGAGTTGTTTCTTGTAATGGGTCTTCTTACTGAAAAGTGGTTCATTGCCTTTTGAACTGAATACATTTTTCTTTTTTATCTTACAAAGATCTTCTGTATAGATATTTATATATTAAAGAATTGTCCAGATTTCATCTCTTATGTATGCATGAAGCCCAAGAAGAAAGCACAGAGGAGTTTTTTTTTTAACACAAACCTTGCCATTGGCACATTCTCTGTACATGACATGTGACTTTTTAGATTCATTAAAATGGCGTCTGTTCGGCTTCACTGCACTGTTACTGGTCCCTTGATTGTCATTGTTACTTGATCTACAGTATGTTTGACCTTTTTTATTTCACTGGAATCTCTACTTAGTATAAACCCTTCATTCAGTTAATTGTTATCATTGGTGCTGAGTGAATGTTTAAATTGTAACACTGTTCCTCCAGAGCTATAAAACACACAGTGTTAGTGCACCTGTGTGGAACTGGTGGTGGGCTATGATCTAGCTGATCTTTAATCAAATAGACTTATAGCCATTAGCTTGAGCTTGTATAAATATCAGAGTTAAGCCTGTGCTTATCATTTTTAATGTAGCTACAGTATAGTGTCTACTGGAATTTGCCCTACTTTCGCAGTTAACCTATAATACTGTCACATTGTGAGGAATATTCAGTGTTAATGGTATGGTTGATACCCCCATTCCAACTGCTTCTAATTTATTATCCCTACTATGTCAAGGTCAGGTTCACCTACTTTTAAATCCCCTAAGCTTGTGAATAGTATAGTAATATTTCTAATGTTTTTTTCTCTTCCCAAACTCTTCTGACAGCACTTCCACGATGGGCGTAAGGCACAGCAGCACATTGAGAGCTCGTGGAAACAGCTGGAATCGGTAAGTGACCCCATTATTGTGCACTACTATAATTGTTCACTAGTAGCAGTTTCCATTGGTGACAGGTGCTATAGTGACTCTCAAGAGAGACAAAACTAGAACATAATAACCTCGTGTCATAACCAACTACCCGATGAGTTACTTCTGCATTTCACTCTATCATTAAAGCTCACCTGCAACTTCATTTCCTGTGTAATTATTTCAAAAAGCTGGAGAAAATCTGTTTATTCACCACAAAAGATTAAGTTAGAGCGATGTTACAGAATGATGTTTCTTTTCAAAGGTAGTCATTAAGAAATTAACGTTAATTGGCTACAGCTGATATAATCTGCTACAGGCGACATATGTCATTTTAAATGGTGAAAGCAACAATCAGTGCCAGGTAAAGATAAGAAGCTTGCTTATGTTACCGGAATGTTTTCTAAATTGGTCAGGACTAATAAAAAGAGGGATGAGAGGTGAAAAAAAAGATATCCAGATTTCTTAGCTCTGTTGCTAATGAATGCAGGTATTTTTTTAAAATCAAACCGCCTATCAGAACTCAACCTTAGTCATGACATTAAACGCTGTGTTTGTCTATATGTCGTGGTTTGTGGTCTAAGGCCTTAGAATCAGCCATTAACATCTATGGCGCATGATACTAAAGCACATGTTGCAACAGACTCTTGAGGATTAGCCGTGTGACTATAGAATACATCATCATCAAAAACTGAGAGAGCACATACAGGAGGTGGTGTCTGAATGGAAAAGAAAACATCAGGAGAGGGCTTCACACAGTGCCCTGAGGTACCTCATGTCCTGTCTTCACCCAAAACCTCAAACAATGTGCCATTTCTTTTGCTCGAAATGGGGACATGACAGTGGTTATAAGTCGGCTATGGGATGAATGTGCAATACAACTTACTGACTGTTTTAAGGAATGTGTTATTGCATGATTTATGTTATCCTCTCCTTGAGTAGCAGGCTGATAATGTTAAGAATGTAAAAACTCTGAACAATCTGTTAAGAAAGAAAGAAAAGTTACAAAAATAAGTTTCACTTGAACATCAATTGTGCATCTTTGTAGTTGTCAATAGTAACTTGATTTAATGATTGAATGATGAATGATTTAGAACTACTGTATAATTCCAAGCTTTGTTAAAACCCTAGATAAGAGCAGATCCAGGAGTGTCTAGTGTTTTAGTGAAGGAGCTAAAAGAGAGATTGTGCAGAATACCACTTCTTATCTCTGCCTGGCCCCTTTGACGGGGGAGAGAAAGCGTGTGAGAGAGATGCATAACTGCCTTGTCCTCCTCAAACTTCTCTGTGCGTTCAATGATCCCATTGTGTGCGAGGCAGATAGGCATAGTTCAGAGTGCACGCTGGCCCAACAAACACTGATTGTTCCGTTAGAGGGGTCGAGAGAGGGTTGGATGAATGGTTGTTTTTCTGTACACAAATGACCACTATGAACATTTATTTAATCTGCAGGCTGCAGACTTTGACATACCCCATTGCTGTGTCAATGACAAACTGACCTCTGTCGCACACAATGCTGCGCCTGAAATCTATATGACGTATATGTACATGTTATGACATTCATTACTATGCTTATTTAAAGGTCAAGTTACAAAGTGTTTCCTGCTACAGCTCATGGCCGAAAGTAACTGAAACAATGCCTCTGATCCTATTGTATTTTATATTCTGTTTTTTCAGTGTAAAAGAAGGTTTGAGAGGGACTGTAAAGAGGCAGACAGAGCCCAGCAGTACTTTGAGAAGATGGATGCTGACATTAACGTGACTAAGGCTGACGTGGAAAAGGTATGTGTCATCTCAGTCGTGTACAGCAACCACCAATCACGCAAGCTTGTCCTATACCCTCCATGCTTAACACAATTGCCTGGCCTTCCTCACCCTCCCACCTAGCACCCTCCCCTTTCTCTCGCCTTTTTCTTTTACATTTTTGCCCCCTTCTATGCCCCTGACTCCTCATTACACTGAGCCCGAAAGACAGCAAAGATTGAGTGACCATGTGTTTGATGCCAGGGACTGTGTGTAAAAGCTGGCATTGTCTCAACAGCACAGTGATCGGCTGCTAAACAAAGCTGATAGCAGCACCGAGTCCTCATTATCACTGTTGAGCAGCCACCAAACACTCTGCTGTGCTGAATGGGCCTTAGCAACAGAGAGGGCTGTGTCCATAGTGGAGATTGTGTGTGTTTTTATGTGTGTTGTGGATTATATATATTATTTGGCTTTTCTTTTTCATAGTAAAGAATCCAAATACATAGTTTGGTCTTTCTGTGACTATACATCCTCTTCAATAAATCAACACATGCGGCGATCATCCCATTCTCAGGACTTGTAGACCAGAGCCCCCTGGGCCTGTAGCCGATGTCATTTCCTGTTGTCATAACCAATTGAAAGAGCCCTCAAAAACTCAGCCTTTAACCCACACAGCTCCCACGCCCGCAAGGCATCATGGGTCAGCAGCGCGTGCTCCTACTGCTTCATCAGCTGTTGGAGCAGAGCTCAGGCTCAGAGTTGACACAGTTCAGACCCGATTATTATGCAAATATAGGCTGGAATAAAGAGCCTTTCTGCACTCTGGACGTACAGCCAAGGAGCTACAATAGGCTTAGGCTAACACTGAACTCAACTGGAAAGACCCGGAACAGCAGCTCAAGAAAGTAGTCTTGAAACAAGAGCGGTGTTGTGTCTGATTACAGTTATTTCCTTTATTGAAGCATGAAGGACTGGTTGCACAGAATTCAGTGTTGTATTCTTCTGCTCTCATATAGTGCCTATCATTGTTTGTGTAAAGTGAAAATGTAATATGTGGATTCTTTAAAAAGATTCCCCTCAACCCTAAGGGATGCTAGTTGTTGTTTGGCTTTTGATAATGGCAAAATGTGTATATTTACATTTCTGCTGACCATTTTCTATTGGCTTTTTAATTTCTGTTTATGACACTGAAATTTATATTCAGTTTAATCAGTGTTAGTGCTTTAAGGAGGTTATTTGCTATGCTATCAAGCAAGAAAGGATCACATTGACCACATAGTTTTTCCATAGTCCATTTTCTTAGAAGATTCATTTTTTACCTTGCTGTGAATTATTATATACATTGTCTCAAGGAACACCCTGCAAGTTGGATTTTAAGGTATAGTGAAATAGATGAAAGCTAATGGCTGGAATGAAAGTAGGAAATAAATCTAAAAGCCTTTGTTATGCATTAGAAAATGGTATGCAGCAATGGAAATTGTATGAGAATCGTCATTAAGGGACTGGGAAAAAAATGAAATGAATCTATGTGGTGATGTAGAAACAGTCACTTAACATAGCTTTAAAACTCATGAGTCACCCGCTGTATGTTCCTCACTCAGACCATACAATAGGGTGCTGTGGCTAACATTACCTTGTACCGTAATGAATATGTATGCTTTTCAGCATCTCACCCTGCTTGCTGAGGTATAGATCACCACAAACAATATTAGTTTTCTCATTTACTGTTCCTTTCTGTGTGGGTTTTCTGACCAACATCAGTTCTCTCATTTCCATTGTTCAGAAATAAAAAACTTATATTAGTTATTATTTAAGACTCAACTTCTTTTAGTCACTGTGGAACGTGTTTGGATTTCTTTCCCACATTTTTTTTTAAAAATTCTTCTGTGTGTTAATCTAACATTATTATTGGTGTAATTGTGTTTTTTTATTGTATCTTGATATTCTATGAACTGTGATTTTGCAATTGGAGTCCAGAAAAGGTGCATGAATGTGCGGATGTCTGTGGTTTAGACACTCAAGCTGCAATGCTGCATGACTTCTCCACATCCTTTTTAAAGTTTCTTTAGCTCAGTAGCATATAAAGTTTATAGGCATTATCATTACATTTGCTACATCAGTGACTCCCAACCAGGGGTACTTCTGCAGTTTCATAGGGGGTACGTGAAAAGATTGTAGAATAATTCAACTAACATAAAAAATATCGAATTTAATTAAAATTATATATATATCAACATGTTGAGTCACCTGTAACACCGGAACAGCAAGTGTTGAGTGTGTGAAAACTAGCTGTTAATAAGCAAGCAAGGTCTAAAGCTAAAAGCAATGTATAAATGGTTGGAATAGCAAAAAGTAACTGTCGATAAAAAGAATTAAGCATCCGGCTTGTGCCACATGTAGTACGAATGTAAAGTTAAACAAACATAATAATGCCAAAAATATTCTAGTAATATCCACTTTTATACTATGCAGTGTTAACTAACATCCAGCACAAATTAATGGACACATTCAGAACATAATTGGTGGTCTTGAGGAAGGAGTACGTGAGTTCATCTGACAGGACTGTGGGAGTACATTTAAAAGAAGGCTGGGAAGCACTGTGCTACATTATTTTGAAAGTAAAGCAAAAATTACATCTCATTTCCAAAGTGCTCAGTTTGTTTTTTGGTAATAAACAGCTCTGGTCATAAAACCAAGCCACAGAAAACAACAGATCATGTGCCTCATGATCATGTTTTTGTCTTTGCAGAAACATATTCCCTTCATTATTTAGAGGGCCTCTGAGTATTTAACACCGGAAGGGATGACATGTCACAACCTCAGCCTAGTTTGTGTTTATTTTTTATCCTCAGTTAAAGCCTTGGGGTGTAAGTAGGTCTGGGTTAGACAGAACAGATGCATGATAGAGAAGATGAGAAGAAAATATATATATTATACATGTTTGTAGGCATAGTTGTGTAGTATATAGTATTCTGCAGCTAGTGAAGAAATGTACTTTTGCAGTTACGTTTCCTGTCAGTAACAATAAAAAATAATCCACCAATATTTGATTTAGACATATTTTGTCAAGCTCCAGGAGTTTTTGTCTGTGATGTGATGTCTCCCTGTGATGTTAAAAAGCTGCTGTTTGTTAAGCTGAGGTATTGTGGTTTTCTCTGCAGCTGGAGCAAACCTCTAAATGTTCCCTCTCCTCCTCTGGCAAACAAATCCCTCAATTTGGGGTTTGGATTCGCAGCAGGCTATCCACAAAGCCTGTTACAGTTCTTTGGGGGACCCCCAGCCCTCACACACAGATTTCCCTGTTGTGGAGATCCTCAGTCATAAAGCATTAGTAAAATGACACAGTGCCCTCCTCTCCACTTGTGTTCTGGCTCTACTAATAGCATAAGACAGTCAGCAGTTTACAACACCAGTATTTTAGTGGAAATTGTGTTTGTTTACCGTGATACTAACTTCCCCTTAAGACTGATGACATGGCCGGTGGTCCAGGAAGTGCATCTATGGCAACCTCTTGTTTAGCTGGAAACGGCTAACAATCCTCTTTTTGTTTGTGTGTGTGTGTGTGTGTGTGTGTGTGTGTGTGTGTGTGTGTGTGTGTGTGTGTGTGTGTGTGTGTGTGTGTTTGTATATCTATTTTATGCCATGCCTTGAAGCGAAGTTCCCACAAGGTAGGTCAAGCGGACAGAGAGTCTGTTATATCTGTGGGAACACACACTGTCTCTACTTGTGTCTCAATAAACACACACGCTCTCCTGTAGAGTCTGACACACAGCCTCGACCAGGTCACTGTTAACACGCCCTGTCCTGTCTGACTGTGATCTGCTCCCCGTACGGTGGTTTGTCTCGCTGTCTATTGCTGAACACCGTCTCACCCTGAGGTCTATATATGTGATGTGAGAAAGGTTAAATGAGAGGCTGTTGTATAAGGCGACAGCTTTCATACCAATCTTCATTCAGTTCTTTTTGTTCATTATTCTCATTTTTATAGAGAGGTGGATATTTAAATAGGTGAATAGATGCACACATGCATATGCACACAGACGTCTTAGTAACAGAAAAACAGGTAATTTCCAGAAAATGACAACAGGATGTGATGTGGCTGCAGGCACAGCAGCTTGTTACCAGGTTTCGTTATCTGCCAAGTTACCATGGCGATGATGTGTACCCTCATTCAGCACACTTTGCATGCACATACACCAGCCTAGCACATATCCATAAATGCATGCTCACAGGTCCACACGTAGATTTTAAACAGCTGGACTTTCACATGTGCTTTTCAGCTTCTCTCTGGATTTCACATTCCTGTTTTTTTTCATAGGCTGTGACTATCATTTTCCACTGAGGTATTAACTGTCATCCCTCCTGTGCTGGAAATAATGTACCTTTGTGTCTGACGAGTGTCTCTGCTCTGATGTCCTCCTTTTCTTTGAGTATGTCATCTATTACTTTCCCCTATGTGTGTGAGTGTGAGAGACTCAACTCATGCCTCAGATTGGTGTGTGGGTGAAAACTGGACGAGGTCCTTTAAATGTTTCCCCCAGGACTATGACAGATCAGGGTTATGTTCCCTCTACTGCCCCACACAGTTTAATGGCTGTAATATTTTCCATTGCATCTGCATTCAGTTCACCAAAAAGCAATCAGGGGTTCATAAGGTGACTCTTTGTTGTAAATGACCATATGAAAACAACTGTTTTCATGTGTACAGGCCTCAGATCCGATAGAAAGAGGAAACAGATAGGAGTACTTAGCTACACACACACCCCACATGCTGTCTAGCTGAGATAATCTCATCTCCATCTGCTTGCCTTGGATCTGTAATAGGCTGCTCCTGCTGTGTTTCTGACTGCCTGCCTTTTCCCTGAGACTGAACTAGCTTAAAAATATCAACATTATCAACAGTAGAGATAGGCCAGACCGGGCAGGCAATCAAAATCCAAATCCCTCCATTCTGCAGCCAGTGCAGGCTGTTGTTTCTCTTTGTATATGTTTGCTCTGGCCTACTTTTAGTACAGTCTTAATGCCAACTGCTGTCACTGCTGCCTGACTCGGATTTGCACCTGTGACCGTGCGTCCACGAGGTCTATGTTTATGTGTGTACATGTGCATGCATGAACACTCGTATGCACAAATGTGTCAACTCATAGGTTTTGGTGCTCTGGCTGTGTGTGTGTAACTCATATGTTTGTGTTAATCAGGGGGCACTGATGTTTAGTGACGAGATCGTGTCTGATATTAATGTTTGTGTGTGTTGTTTTTTTTCCTCAGGCACGACAGCAAGCTCAGATGAGGCACCAGATGGCTGCTGACAGTAAGGGTGATTACTCCTCCTACCTGCAAAAGTTCAACCAGGAGCAGAATGAACATTACTTCACAATTATCCCCAACATATTCCAGGTAAATATAACAGCATATGGCTTATTTCTTCTATGTTGTTGTGGATAATTGCACTTTTGTTGCACAGTTTTCAAACAAACCTACAACTAACCAGTGTTTCCCATACATCAAATTTATTTAGGTCTCACACAAATACATCTGTTAAAACCCAGAAAATGTTTTTATATTTTGTGTTTGTCATTTCTGTCTTTCAAAACCCTTTGAGCAAATGCAGATATAAGTGCCAACTAATTGAAAAGTCTGCTATAATGGTGCATTCATGTGCAATCATTAGCTCTTCAATTCAATGCTGTTTGGAGCCCACCTCCCCCACCCCCCTCTGGGTCAACTGCTAAAAATAAATACTTAACGTGCGAGAAACACTGAGGGGTAATAAGCCATTGAGTTTGAAATACTAAAATGATTCTTTCCACTTATTCAAGATCTTTTAAGTTTTCACTTCTCTAGTGCTGTTTTCTAAAAGTATATAAAAGCATTTAAGAAGTACATAAGAAATGTACCAGATGGTATGTACATTTTTTGATGCTCAATATCAAAAGACAGTTTGACAAACTCACAGTGTATCACTTTCAACGAAAGCCCTGCCCACTCAACTCTTATTCTATAACACAAGCTAATAAAGTTTGTATTTATGTATGAATATGCCTGTATTTCCATGTAGAAACTTCAAGACATGGAGGAGAAAAGAATTGAGAGGCTAGGAGTGTGCATGCAGACATTTGCAGAAGTGGACCGCCAAGTGCTGCCCATCGTGGGGAAATGTTTAGATGGCATGACGAAAGCCGCCGAGTCCATCGAGCCCAAGACTGTGAGTATACAGAATAAAATATATGTGCACACACACCACCATATGGGACATATTACTCACTCAGCCATGGTGTCAGTCACAACCCACACACCACCGATTAGGATTTCATTGAAACAACAAATGTGTCAGTACTCTTGGGGGGCCTTCTGAAAATAAAAACCGTCCACCTGTGAACAACAAAGTGCCGTAGGAGGACAGCGTTGTAACTGAGAGAATAGCTGACCAAAATGATTCAATTTATGACCTCCCCTTTATAGTAAGGAGACCAATGAAATACAAGCACATGAGCGACTCCTAGCGCCTTCTGTCACCTAGAAATACATGCCATAATTCCCCTCAACAAATGACAAATAAGTTCCATGGAAATGGTTTCCCCTTGAGTTCCAGTTAATGAGCTAATAGTTGCAACAGTCTGATTTTCTTCCTCAGATTATACTGGAAATCTGAAGAAAAATGGTTGAAACTGACTTGATGCATTACTCACAGCATAGGGTGTGTCAGCCCTCTTCCAGAGGACTGTCCACTCTTTATACACACACTTCCCTGAGGGCGGTGCAGAGTTTTATTTATTTACTGTCAAGTGTAGTTGCAGAGGTAGCATGGCTGCAGTCCTTTAGATTTTAAGAAATAGTTTGATATAGAGGTATATGAGAAGATTAATACCACTTTGTTGTCTGTATTGTAAACATGAAGCTACATGAAGCTACTGCAAGCTGCTGGTTAGCTTAGCTTAGCTTAGCATAAAGACTGGAATTAACACATTATATCTTGTTTGTTAAATCCTTTAAAAATTGAAGTGTAAAAAAGTTTTACGCAGGGGAGTGTGCATGACCAAACCAGTTGATAGGCGGCCTGTGGCGACTCCAGGAAGTTACCGGTTCCATCCAAAAAACCCCTGAAATACCCCAATCTTTGGTGGTTATTACACTTTGCTTCATTTACTTAGTGCTATGTAAAGCTTAGCAGCTACTGGCTGTAATCCTTTTTTTAATCGACAGGTATGAGGATTTTATTACTCTCCTCATCTAATTCTCTGTCAGGCAGCAATGAAGTTATTTCCCCCAAATGTCCAACTATTTCTTTAACACCTGTAACTGTTTGGGAAATGGGAGGAAGTTGAGTCACTGTGCTTCCTACGGTCGATACCTTCAGTTGCATAGAGCTCCTTTTCTATTTTCAGTTTACACACTTCCACAAAGCTAATATGCATTCGTTGGCACAAGTTCTGTCCCATGGCTTATTTTTTATTATTTGGATATTGAAATGAAAGACGGCATTTGCTACGTTAAAGAGAAAATGAGCCGTGTGATATATTGAGATGTCACATGTTGGCTGCTTGCCGTATGACAAAAAACCAGACTTTCCCCAGGGAACGCATAGTATATGTGTGTGTGTGAATGTGTAGTTGTGTGTATGGCCCAGCTCCAGGGAGATGACTCCAGCCTGTGACTGGCTGCTACAGTAAACAACGGCAGGGAATAACACATCACATGCTCCTTTCCTCTCTCTGTCTCTCTTCCTCTCATAGTCTTCTCTCATCTATATAGTGCACAACAGCAGATCTTTGACCCCAGAATCCTAATTCCAACCAGACCCTCTGCCTTTATCAGTTCAGATAGGCTGATGCACATTGCATTTGATTAATGTGCTCCTTCCTGTGTCTGTTGAGCCTGGCTGCGTCCCCGACCTCAGTGTTTTTGTCGTAACTCCTGCCTGACAGATTTAGGTCTTTTCCTCTTTCTTCTGTGGCCCACAAACTGAGTAACGACAGTCGCTCTCCCTCTTTTTTTTCATGACGCACTCATGAACTGTTATCAGACAAAAACTGCTACAAACAAGAGAGTCACCAGGGCACTATTGTGTTGCATGTTATCTCCAGACCTGCTGATTAGCTGGACAATCTAAACAAACCGCATAGAACCTTTTAGCCATTGCTTTGCATTTTATTATTCTTTCTTTGATATTTGAATTAAAATGTGGATTAAAATGTATCAAATATAAGACTGTCACTGATGGCTACAACCACTCTCCAACCACCAGGACTCGAAACAGGTGGTGGAGTCCTATAAGTCCGGGTTCGAGCCCCCGGGAGACGTGGAGTTCGAGGACTATGGCCAGGCCATGAAGAGGACGGCGTCTGAAACCAGCCTGTCCAACACCAGAGAGGCCAAGGAGAAGCCTGCTGGCAAGAGCAAAGGCAAACTGTGGCCTTTCATTAAGAACAAGAACAAGGTAACACATGAATGCCACATTTACACTCGAGTGTGCAGAAAAGCCTCGCTGGTTTTTAGTGCATTTTGTTTTACAAGATTATATTCACTTGGATGTGACCTTGCACTGCGGGGAGATTCTTGTGGATTGTGGGTGGAGGGCTGCAGGGATTTTATTGGTTGTATGATGTTATGTTGGTTTTGTCTTTTAATACAGTGGTTATAAGAAATATATGTGTTCAATGTCACATTTGTAATATCTGTTACATTTCCAGCACTGGTTATGTATTTAATTTAGTTTCATTTTTGTGTAGATTCTTTGACTTTCGTTAGCTTCTTTTAAGCTCAAGAAATTTGTTGCTAGTTCATGTTACTATTGCCATTTTTGTTGTTATTTGCGCCACCCGTTTCCCCCTCCCTGGCAATCACCCTCACCGATTTTGGAGCCTCCCTTCTGTAACACACACTAATGCATTTCTACTTTCATCTTGTGGACGGACTCAACTGGCAGATATTAACTTGGTCTGGAATAACAGTCTCCCTCACCGTTTTTTTCCATTGACTGTTGATCAGCCTTGAGTAGCCTCCTTCGGTTTCCTACTTCTGAACAGCAAAACTGATCTCTGACTGTCTTATGGGCTGGTGGCACTGTTGGTATTGAATTAGGCCAGAGCATGAGTGAGTAATTGAGTGTGTGTGTTGTGTGTGTGGAGAGAAAGGCTAGAAGCAAGTGAGTGCAATGCTAGATGAGAAACCCCAGCATACTGATGTATGTGTCTAGAAAATGGTGTTTGAACTCTTTGTATCCAGTGTGCAAGCTCCCAAAACTAAGGAATACTTATTCAGAACAATATGCTTCTATTATCTTTGCCTGATGTAGCAGAGACAGCCATACAGAGAGGTATTTCTACTGTACATGTACACTTGCACACATGCATGCAATCATAACAGAAACACATTTCAAAATAAAACATATATTAATATATGGATAATTCTATAGAAAAACACCATTATTGCCTCACAGAATCAGGGTTTCTAGTGATTTTTCTGTCTCATTGTGTGAAAGAAGGGTTTCTGAATCACTTGCCCATGCATGCGCATTGTGTGGTGTCTTAGAACTCATCACAGCTTCATTCTCTAACTCCTCAACTACGGGTTGATGAATTATGCAGTCAGACGTTTTAGGACAGCAATAAGCAATTAGATTTCTCTGATGATGACCTCAAATTCAGCTGCTGCTATCCTTGGGGATGTGGTGAATTTCTCGTCCTAGCTGGCATGTGATGAGGTCGCGAAGGAGAAAAAAAAGGGAAAAGGATTTCCAAAATGGAAGCCTGCATGCGCTTTGACTGAAAATCTTTGCTGTTTGCTTCGTTGCAGCCGCTTGCTTTAACACATTTTTGCGCTTCCTACTCACTCTGGTTTTCTTCTTTTTAACTGTTTTTTTTTATGTTTTATATGTTTGACATTTTTTCCACAACATAACAACTGATACACTAGGTTTGACGTTCCTTTGGTCTTTTACGTTCTGTTTGGGTTTTCTGTTGTGTGTTTATTTTTTAATATTTGTAGGAGGCTTATTTATTTCGTTTTGTGTTCCCTCCTCCTTTTCCTCCTTTGTCTTTTTTCGTTGGATTCTTGCCCCCTTCTTCTTCTTCTTCTACTTCTTCCATGTTTTTCCTCCTCCTCTCCGTCACGGCTCCCTCTCTTACTGGTAGCTTATGTCCCTGTTAACGTCCCCCCACCAGCCCCCACCTGCCCCCCAGCCTCATCCCCGCCCTCACCCTCTGCTGTTCCCAACGACCCCCAGTCTCCCAAGCAGCACAAGGAGCCCCTCTCCCACCGCCTCAACGACTTCATGACCTCCAAACCCAAAATGCACTGCCTCCGGAGCCTGAGGCGAGGGGTAAGTGTGTGTGTCCAGCAAGCTTTGTGCATGTGTGTGTTTGTCTCTACACCTGTACCTGTGCTGTGTACCTGCTACACTGTATGAGTGAAGTAATACAAAGGTAGAATCTTGCTTAACATCAGTTGGGAAGGTCTTAATGCCTACATGGTATCATATAACAGGTGATTGAACATTACCTCTGTTACCAGTGACTGAATCAATCCATATGTAGGCAATGTGACCTCAGTTAGAAAACAGTGCTCACATTGGCCCATTACAGCTTTCACTTTCCAATTTTCCAGTTCAGACCTGCCTTTAAAATTGGCACCGTTATACTAAAATGATAATATCAGTGAAAACCAGCAGTACAACAGGCCTCTTACCTTCACTCATACAGTGCTCAGCCATTTTGCTTCTCTAGCATGCTTACGTAGCGCATAACCATGAATCCGTGGTACTTGTCTGACTCACCAGCAGTCTCTCCATCTTGTCCCTTCATTCTCCATATTAACTCTGTGCTCACAATGACAGTCCCTCTCACCCACCTCCCCCCCTTTGACAGAAATTAGCAAGACGCCGGAGCAGTCTTGGCAGCAGCATGGAGACTGCAGTTGCTCCCTGCACACTCCCCTGCAGTCTATGCCGGAGGCGGATTGTTTTTGTTTTTTGCACGTGATGTTAGGAAAGTAACACAAAGAGGAGGGTTAAACCTCTCAATATGAACACAGTAATGGATTGTGGATATGGCAGGCTGACTGAGTCACTCCATGTGGAGGGAGAAGGCCAGTAGAGTAATTTTAGACAGCTTCCTGGAGGTTTTATCAGCAGCAGCCCAGGATCCTGGTTGGTGTCATCACCATTTACCGTTCAAAAGTCCAGTGTGTGTTGTAATGGAATTGCTGGGGCAGGGCAGGTCATAGCACGCCTTCCCATAACCTACCCTCTAGCTCTCCCTGACCTCAGGAATGGGCGGCAACTCACGTGTTCCTTCCGGACCCCACAAATATAGCTTCTGTTTATGCTCATATTTTGAAAGGGCAGCAGTTACTCAAAGTAAAAACATTTGTATGAATTGGTGCTAACATGACGTCTGAAAAGGCGAAAGAACAATGCGGTGCAACAGTGCAGTGTGCGAGCATATCGTAGAGGAAATGATTGAAGGTCGGCAGAAAAAAAGGGAAGCGTGTATGTTTTCTAGCACACAGATCTTGCAGGAAGTGCACGTTTTTGAAAGCGGAAGTGCTGAAACAGCTCTTGAGAAGAGTGATAAAAAAATGTGCAGCGTTAAATCACATGCATTGTCTATGACTATACACAGATAAAAAAGATTGACGTTTGACCTTCCTATAGCATTTCAAAGCACAAGGGTGAAGTTTTTCAGTGCATGAGAGGTTAGAAACTGTATTAGAGTAGAAAGCCCTTTAGAGAATCAAAGACTTTATTTGAATTAATCCAATCAGGCCTTAAACTGTACTCCTTTCCATATTTCATGATAATACATTTAGCTAATTTGTACACCTTTTCATGTCTCATGGCGGTAACCTATTTATGTTTTTCATGTATATAGGTGTTAGATCTACAGTAAATCTTTACAATATTTCTTCTTTTTGGAATAAATCTACCATATATTATAAATAAAGAAACAGAAAGTGCATGGTTAATCCAGTAAAATGACAACAGGTCTTTTAGGGACACCAGACCTACTGCCTCACTGACACACTGACAGTTTGGGCTAATGCCACTGAACAGCTGCTGGTTGAGAGTCAGGGCAATTCCTCAGCTCTTTCACAAACAGGCCTGCACCCATCTGGTCAAACCGAGCTAACTAGCTTAAGTACAGGGTCAATTTAAATCAGGTATCTGAAAAGTCATGTAAAACTTTTGAATACAGATTTAAAATGTTTTTAATTGCCTCTTGTTGAAGTCTTGAATTTTTTACCTTGCTTGCCATAAGCAGTAATGTTACAAAACGTTTCTGTATCCGACTGGGGGCTGTCAGGATTTTAACTCGCTTATTATTGGATTGTATTCGTAGGAGACAGTTCAGTCCTTTTTTGTGGAGTTCCAGTCATAACCATCAGACCTGAGCTTCCTAGTTGCTAACAACTTATTGCCTCATAATGGGAAAGAAATTATATTTAATTTGTTAATTGGTTAATCAACCTTTTATGCCACTCCAGGTCCTAACAATTAAATTAATTTATCATTAGTAGTCATTGTTATATCCTAATGTGGAGTACAGAAAGATATAATACGATAAATAATTCTAGGCGCAGTACATTATCCTTTTATATGTTTGCCAATATGAACGTGACACAGTTATAACAGTTAATTGCACTATGTGGTATTAGATTTTAACAGAGCAAAAGCGAAGATATAAAAACTATTTGACTCAAGAAAACACAATTTTATTCCTCCCCAGTCTCCTGGAAGGAGAATATAGTATCACATTAGGGATCAGAGTAGTTGTGCCAGTGGAGGTAGGGTGTTGTGTCTCTCTGCACAGTGGAGGGAATGTCTACCCCTGCAGGAGAGCCTTTGTGTGGTGCATAATCCATCCACAGTAACTGTGTATGTGCGCGTGTATGTGTTTTGTGCGGGTTGAAAAAAAGAAAGCGTATGTGTTTTGGGAGTCAAATTAAGAACCGTATACAGTATAAGAGCTTTAAGACGTCAGTGCTGTTTTCTGAGTTCTCATTGACAAAGCTGTATTCTCTCTGACAACCACCACAGCAGCAATCCCCGCGCTCGCTCATTTGTCACAAAGAGCTTATGAAGAGGACTCTGGGCCGACCCACATATGCTTTCGAAGCAAGGCAATATGTTGTAAGTGTGTGTCTGATGGGAGTGAGTACCAGCGTGTGTGTGTTTCTGTGAGCGTGAGCAGGTACGTGGTGTGAATGAATATCGAATGTGTGTGTGGATGTGTGATTAGTAAAAGCCATGTAAGGCACATACAGTAGCCTCATTAATAATCATTTGTTGTGCGGCACATTCGGCCTCCACAAGGAGATTGTTTGACACCATTAACGAGGCAAAATGTCCTCTCAAAGGAGGCTAGTGTCTGTGCCTGGCTGAGTGTTGATCACATGGCTCTGACACATGTAGAATCGGGACGAATGATCGGAGAAGATGATGACTTCACCCCTCATCACATGTATCAGCTTGAGGTTTCCTGTTGCTCGATGTCCTGCAGCTGATAAAGGGCTTCCCCACTGAGCTTCTTCTAGGGGTCAATTCACAAAGTGTCACAAGCACCTGAGGCCGCGGGGGATTATGTGAGGATGCTATTCATCCCACCCAGCAATCACCCCTCCTCGCTAATTAAATCTCACACTCAGTTGGACGTAAAATTGGGCAAGGTGTTGGTCACACTTTGGGTCTGGGTTCAGTTGACAGTACCCAGAATTCACCCCTCCAGGGCTTTCTTTGTGCTGGTGTGCCATACTGCAGCAATGTTATCTGTCTGTATGGGCCATAATATACCTGTGTATCTATGTCTGTCTGAGTGGTTGGAAAGAGTTCAGGTAGATCTCGGGGCCTGTATTTATCAAACTTTTCAGAATCACTCTTAAGAAGAGCTCCCAAGAGCCAGCTTCAACTGCACTGAAAGTAAAAAATACAGTACATTTATCATGCAACTTACTGCTACATAAAGCAAAGTGTAGCGCATGATTTATCACGTATATGCTCAGAGATAAGAATTTACCCAACATTTGCCCCATTTTTCATTCAATACTTTATTTTACTTTATAAAAAGTACCTTATTCTGTGATATGCTATTTTTTTAGAATCTATGTGATTGTAAATTCAATTTAATAACAACAATCCAAGATATAAATCGATGTAATAAATGGAAATTGGCAAAATTGGAAGCGAGAAGAAAACTAAACTGGAACAGGAAAGAAACTCTGCTGCTGGTAGATGAGGTGCATCAGAGAAATCATACAATAAGCAGAATAATAAAACCAAACACAAGTGTAAGGATGTAAGGATGCATGGAAAGTGACTGCAAACTAAATCAAGGCCAGCTTTATTCTTGTTTGTGCATGCAAAATAGGAATAAAATCATCCTATCAAATGCAAATAATAGGTAAAAACCATAAAATCATACTCTATTGTATCATACTCTATATTCATTATGACCAGTGGTTTGTACAGTCACTCCAGAACATGTCTTGGAAGGTGTAGCACACCTCTTCTTGTATTGCAGTCATCCAAGATCTTCTCTTAACCAATTTAAGAGACCTGTGGATCTGTCTTAGATTTAAGCACATTTTGAAGTTGTAAGAAATATGATAAATAGCCTTTAGTTGAGTAGGTAAAAGTGATTTTTACTTTTATCTTTTACTGAAGTTGAAAATTTCACTTTTACAGGCCCAGATTTTAGCCATGACTTAAATGAAAAGGTCTAAAAGTCTCTTATATCCTGGCTCAGTTAAACATAGTCCATATCTGTAGCACTAGAAACGGAAAAAGGTCAGAACCAGATCTTAACCTACAGTTCATGAAGCATTTTTATCACTTATACATCTAAATACCCTTACCCTTAACCCTTACCCTTAACATCAGCGTTTAAGTGTAAATTAGTTCTTTTTTTTGTGCTCCTCACACATAGGAAACGTAAGAATAGTGTATTGGTGGTGATTCGAGAGGTAGGATCACAAGTGGTCATAGCAAAGACCGTAACAGGCCATTCCAGGTGGGTGACTTGATTAGTGGACTAAAGTGCGTAGAGCTCCTCAGCGCACCAGCCTGTGAGCCTCTAACAGGATTACAAGTCATCTGCTCCAGCTCTGACGGCCAATGGTCGTTAACCTGCTCTCTACTCTGTTCTTTGTATTCAGAACATAACAACATCCTCTCAGTGATCACTCAGCAAATGGGTCTAAATAAGCTGTTAAAACACTTTTATGAGTATTTATTTTGCTCTTTTTTACTCTAATTGCATTTTAGGTCATGATTACTTTTATGTGTTTTGTACCATCATCCAGCTGCTTTAATTTGAGATGTACGCACTGGCTACGTGTAGATTTTTCTTCATCAGAAATGAGTTTTGATAGTTTGGTTTTGAAAGTGTCTCTCCAGCTTGTCTGTGTACAGCATCTGCCTCCATGTCAAACGTACGGATCTGCTAATGTGATACATGCTTTTGGCGCCCTCTGCTGTCAATTGCGTGTCATTGTAATGGCAGCAGAGAGGGATCAAGAAGTAAAGGGTACATCCGTCCCTGTCGCAGTCACTCTCCCTCTACTTCTTTCTTCATATTTGTTTTCATCTGTCTTCCCTTCATTTTTTTTTCTCATTCTCTACTTCATGCTTGTGCAGTAGGTTGGCTTTTGTTGCCAACTTATTTCCTATTTTTCATTAATCCATCGTATTAGAAATGCTAAACTTCACCACATTAGAAAAGAGTGTGTGTGTGTGTGGGGGGGGTATAGCTGGAACTGTTGCTGAAAGAGCTTTTTTATGACACCAGTAGCATATAAATCCAAATCCTTCAGCTGTTAAATGGTGTACCCTCTTTTCCTTAAATGGTGAAGTTTGGCAAAGTAAAGCGTTATCATAAAATACATGTAAACAATTTTTGTTTAAAGGAAAATGACACAAATGGCCATAATTTTCTCTTGATGTTGACTTTTGTCTGTGTTCTCTTTCTCTCTCCTGCTCTTCGCCATTTCCCTCTCCTCTCCCCCCCCCATGAAGCTTTCTCTCAAGCTGGTAAGCATGACCGTATAACCGCACGACCATAGCGGCATGACCATAGCACGCATGTCACGTCTTCGCAGTAACACACTGTTAATAACGTTCTGTACGCCGTTATGTTTTTGTTGTGCTCTCTTTTTTTAATTTTTCGATTTTAAGTTTTTAATTCAATTTTTGCTGTGACACAACGATGGACCTCAGACTCATGTCGTTGTCTCATTTGTATGTCATTTTGTTGTCTGTGTGTTCATGTCGTGGTTGTTTTCTCGTCATGTCTCTCCCAAACTGTGTCTGTGGTCTCTATGGTGCAGATCACACTCAATTCCCACGTCCGGAATCTCATTGAGGTGATCAGATTTACTCAATGTTATGTATGTCGTCTCTTAGTCTGTCTGGTAGTCCTTCGTGTCTCGACAGATTGTATGTCCTTGTAACAAATACTAATCTGATCGGATATAGTAGTTGCTCACTCAGTTCCTTACACTGCATGCCTGTTTTGTTATTTTTATAGAATGCTGTTCTGTAAAGCATACTGTAAGAGAACTGTATGATGGCAGACCACAGAATATCAACTATTCATTTCCTCAGAACAGGATGCGCTTCAAGGATTAAAGGATTGGTTTCAACATTTTAAACGTATTCATTTTCTAGTTGAGACTTAAATGAGAATGTTGATTACCCTCTCATATATGTGTGCTGAATATGAAGCTACAGCCAGCAAACGCCTAGCTCAGCTTACCATAAAAACCTGAAAATGGGGAAAAGGTTAGTTTGGCTCGCTCCAAAAGGTATGAAAATGTGCCCTGTATAAAAATGGATATATATGTTATAAATACTTTCTGGTAACAGTCCCACAATGCAAAGTGTTGCAATCTATAGATGCAAAACGGACTGTTCTGCAATGACAAATGATGATTAATACGTTTTCGACATCTCAATTTGCTGCTTTCAGCTGAGTGTCCAGGAAGTGAGGAGTTCCCAGTTTTACAGAGCCAAGCTGGTTGTTCCCTAGTGCTGCCAGTCTTTATGCTAAGCTAAGCTGGCCGCTAGCCGGCTTCATATTAGCATACAGACATAAGAGTGTCTGTAAGAAAGCAAACAAGTGTATTTCCCAAAATGTTGTCATCAAAACCAGGTCTTTTCATGATTTTTGTCATTTTTATATACAAGATTCCATACAGAACAATCAATTAGCAAATTCTTAAACTCATTCTTCTCTCATCCTAAATGTATCATACTACCAACAACAACATACCTAATGTCTGCCCATAGTTTTAGTTTACATTTTATTTAGATAGAGTTATCATTTGCCTTGTGGTACATAGAGAATGTAAACACTAATACCCTTCTGTACTGTAACTTAAATCAGAAATCAATCAGAAAGAAGCATGTCTTTGCATGATGATTGACAAATCTTTGTTATGTTGCATGCCCGGTAAGTGTTGCGTGCTGATACAGGGAGAAAGGGTAAGGTTGCCATGGTAACCTAGTTTACTGTGTTTGACCTGGCTTTATGTGCAGTGAATCCTGACCTCAAGTCTCTAGCTCCTGCAGTTATATCCTGTGGTACCGCTGTTACCATCTCAGTGAGATCCAATCGGGCCTTCACCTATTCAGTCCATGCACATTTTTCTTAATTGATCAGACTAAAGTAACAGTGCAGTAACACAATGTCTTTGTCAACATCTTTTTTTTTTTTTTCATTAAAAATAAGACCCTATGGAGCCCCAATGAGTTCAATATTAAAATAATAAATAAGACTGAATTAAATACTTTAGAATTTTTGGTTTATGATCAAATACCTGCAAAACTAACAATATCAGCTTCAGCTGTACTTTGTGTTTAGTGATAGTGAGCAAATGTTAGCATGCTAATACACTAAACTAAGATGATGAACATGATGTTGATAGCATTTGGCTCCACTATGCTTTAGCACAGCCTCACAGAGCTGCTATTATGGCTGTAGACTTTTAGTTTGTTACTTTATAAGGTCACTGTTAATGACTGTGCAGTTGTCAACCCCGCCCCCTCACATTTCAGCCAATCACATGCCTCAATCCCCCAAGATGGACTCTGGGTCTTTGTTCTTCACAAAGTTCTGTGTTTTTCTCTGCAGGACATTTTTAAAATCAAATCACTATTCAGGTTCAGCCAATATAAAAACAAGCTCACAAACCAAACCAGCTAGTCAGCTAGATAGCATGTGCAACACTGTAAGTATAAGGAGAGGTTTATTATTGAGAATTACTTTGATATTGTTTTGTTCTAGTCCTAACAGAAGCTAAGTGACTAATTTTGGAAGCATTTGTGGACTCTACTGGAAAGCGTGGGGCATGTGATTGGCTGAAAGGGTTGAAAGTGACTTTATGAAATAAAAATGACATGAAATAATAGTTTAATTGTGAAAAAAATGGCTTTATTAAAAAAGCAACTACAGTAACGAGTTGAGTTTTCATTTATATATTGTACTTTATTTATATCATTATTTATTTCCTAATTATGTATTTGGGGCGACACGCTGGTGCTGTGGTTAGTGCCGTTTCCTCACAGCGTGGGTTTTCCTCCCACAGTCCAAAGACATGCAGGCGAGTAGGCAAGAATGGGTTGTTTGTCTATGCGTCAGCCCTGTGACTGACTGGTGACCTGTCCAATGTGTACCCGGCTCCAGCCTCAGCTACCCTCAAGGATATGCAGGTATAGCTGATGGATGGATGGATAATTATGTATTTAATTTTGAACTCGTTCGGGCTCCATGCAGACCAGCTAGCAAGCTTCAGGATACAGAAACATCATGTCCAGAGAAATTTTGAAAGACTGCCGGGAAGTATGACTCATCAGTCTGCTGTTACGGACTAGAAACCTTCTCATCAGGAAATATGACCCCTTGGTCGGCCAAAAAACCTCTTACTAAAACAACCTCAATTTTAAGAACACGCAGTGCTGTCAGAGGACAGTCAGACAGCTTTAAACCCATTATCCAGCTCACACTGAAACACTATATGAGCAATAATAGGATGTAGAAAATACTTTATTACATTTCCGATGCATTCACAGAGAGCACTAGATTACATGCGGTGACTGAATAGGTGAAAGGCCTCAAGTCTTTACACAGACAAACATCCCAACTTTCTGTGAGTGTGTTAGAGTGGCTGCAGTATCTCCTTCAGGTGAATTATGTGGTTAGAACATAACGAGAGCTCCATTTGTGGAGCTGTTATCCATTTATCCCTGAGTCTTGGCTCACAGGGTTTACAGCAAAGGGAGATACTGCACTTATCTCGAAAAGAAAGATCCCTCTTAAAACAGCAACACAACGAACAATGAATTATTAAAGTTGCTTTTCTTCATCTTATGTGTTCTCTCTATTTCTTTTCCAATTTTTGTTTCTTTTTTCACTCACAGGGCTCTGGACCAGAGGACTTCAGCCACCTGCCACCAGAACAGAGGAGGAAGAAGCTGCAGGGCAAGCTAGATGAACTGAATAAGGACATTCAAAAAGAAATGGACCAGAGGTATCTTTTTAAAGATTAAAATTTGGCATTACAGAGCTTTCTTCTCCTGTATACGACAAGTCATATTTATATTTACCCTGTTAATGTGCAACAAAGACTCAAAGACTTGTACTGACTTTAGTAATTTGCTCTCCAGGGACGCTCTAACTAAGATGAAAGACGTGTATGTGAAGAACCCTCAGATGGGAGACCCGGCCAGCGTAGACCCACGGCTATCAGAAATAGGCCAGAACATCGAAAAGCTCCAGTTTGAAGTTCAGAAATTCGAGGTTAGTTTTTGGTGCCAGTCTGAGCTATCATCTCTGTGTGAGTGTTAGTGTTGGCGAAGCAATTTTGTTTGGTTTATATAAGACAGTAAATAATGAGGAGTTCAAACACACGTCTCCAGCTGGGGTTGTTCCAAAGAAGTCTGCCGTTCGTCCATATTAGGAGAAGATGTGATGCAGCTGGAGGGGCTGGCTGCATATTCCAGCTCTGTGCAGGGAGAGAGGAGTCCCAGAACAATGGCCTGGTTTAACCCTGTAAATAAATGGCAGACACATTGGAGTGTAAGGCAGAGGTGTTCCACCTTTGAAAGGTCACGGATAAAAAGAATTCCTTGACAAATATTTCAAGTTGCCGCGTAGGAAAAAAAGACGCGCTGCAGCCAACACGTACATAACGACTGTGTGTGTTTCAGGGCTGGTTAGCAGAGGTGGAGGAGAGGATGCCATCCAAGAGTGATACACACCGGAGAAGTGGACTCTATGAGACCCAGAACAACACAACAGTGGGCAACAACTGTGCGCAGGACAGAGAGAGGTATGGTATACTCTGACAAACAAACAAAACGTCTTTCAGTCACACGAAAGATTTGTTACTCCTCATTTCTTCGGAAGAAAACTATGTATGTTTTCACAGTATATTTACTGTGTGTGTGTTGGCCCTTGAGCAGCCCGGATGGCAGCTACACGGAGGAACAGAATTCAGAGACTCAGGTCAAAGCCAACATCAACCCCATCCCCAACCCCAACCCCACCTCCACCACGCCAGAGTTTGACGATGAGTTTGATGATGAGGAGACCCTACCCACCATCGGCACCTGCAAAGCCTTGTACCCATTTGAAGGTAACTACAACCACAAATGTTGTAAACATCAAGAACAAATGAAGACAGGGAATTTTAAATATTTCAAAGTACATGTGACCTTTAGGTAAGATCCTGTTTTTTCTAGACACAGGGACCTTTTCTTTTTGATTCCTCTGAATGAGGTAGAGTTTCTGAGGAAATGTGTGGAGGAGTGTGGATAGAAATATAGTCATTTCTCTGGTACACTATTTTCAAATGCAGATCCAGCAAATTCTCAAAGGCTGTTAACTACAGCCATGGGTGTAACTCAGAGGTGGAGCCGTGACTTGTAAATGTTGAACTGGATCAGTCCTCTGAGTCAAAACGGGACATTCCTTCCTCTCTATGAGAAGATACAGACATCATAATTATAAATTAAAATACCAAACATCAAGTGCTGTTAATTGTTTGAGTTCTTAAGAGATGAAGAAGTAGCCAATATTTTACCTATTTTAATGATTTTAAGTATAAGTATTTATTTGGGTATATAGTACCCATACATAATATATGTTTTTCGTTGCTGGACAGATTAAATGAAGTGTCATTAAATAGTGAGACTGATTCTGAATGTGTGATAGTTTAGCCCAGGACTGGTGTTAAAAAAGCTGCGACTTCCCTCCATAAAACTGGAATGCAAGCCAGTTCTGCAGGCTGATGTTGCTTCATTGATATCCAAACAATACTGGTATTATTTCATATTTCTTTTACTTCCTTTATACTTATTATGATTATGGTTGCGTTTTCCTACTGCACATCAGCTGGTTCCTCTTTCTTTCCAGGAAACATGATATACAAATTAAGCTTTTATCTTGATGAAGTTAGCACAAGGTTGTTGTTGTATTCATGCGCTTATCTTTTTTCTCTTATTCCTCTTTCCCACAGGTCACAACGAGGGCACAATCGCCGTGGCAGAGGGCGAGCTGTTGTACGTCATAGAAGAAGACAAAGGAGACGGCTGGACACGAGTGCGCAGGAACGAGGACGAGGAGGGCTACGTCCCCACGTCCTACGTTGAGGTCTTTTTGGAAACAAATGCCAAAGGTGCTATGACATACATTTAACTCACAAAAGTGTGTTTTTTGTTAATGTGAGTCAGTAAGTTTCCGTTCACTGCTATATGAGTGGGGCAAGTTACGAAGATCAAAGATTTTTTCTGGTAGCTCAGATAAGAGAATAACCCTCCTCGCACGCACGCACACACACACACACACACGCACTTCCTGTCTCTCTCCGAGGGAAGGACCAGTCAGATTTGTCCGGTGTGCCTCGTGACATTTTGGACAGTTGTGGCAGATAGCGTGAGTGTGTGTCACTCTACACTGTTCTTGAGCTCTGCACAAAACATTTGTTTAGGAAATGACACTGAATGCAAGCTGAGCAGGCAGAAGTTGTGTGTGTGTGTGTGGAAAGAAGCTTGTAGTTCCTCACCTACCATTCACTGCAGTGCCACCTAGTGGTCATACATAATAAAATATGACTATATAACCTTAGCAGGATGGTATGAATCACCCACTGACAATGATCACATGTACATTTCAAACATACTAATACTTGATTTTTTTTTTTTTTATATATATATTTTGTTAAGATTTAAGACTGTATTCCACTCAATTGAACATGATTTTAATCAAGAGTCTGATCCACAACTTTGGTCAAATATTTGAGTCAGTATTGTAATAAACCACTAAACTCAGCTGAGTGAATGTACGTATCATCTGAAGTGACAATGAACATCAAGTGAAAATTGAATCATCACGCAAGTTACTGTGTTTTGGTCAATTGTTGTTGTTCCCAAAAGGAAAGCATGCTCCATGTGCAATCATGCAAATGTAATTTAAATCTGCTGTAAAATATGAATACATATTAAAAGATATTTTTGTAGCCTAAACATAAAAAAAGAAAATAAAAATCACCCCTCTAATGTTGCATGCTGTAGATGAATCATAGTGCTGTTACAACATGAAAACGTTGTGAAAGTAATTATTCTCCTCCGGTTAGGGGTCATTTTTGTAAAATTATTGCTCAAATTAGTAACTAATAGCCCCCTTTAAAATGTGTTTTCTTTTCTTGTTTTGATCCACATTTTGATGATGATAGTGTTGGGCTGTTCTGGTCCTTTTTTCCAGGCCAGTGGTAAAGGAATAAAGGACTGAGAATTAGCTGTACTAAGCTATATGGTGAGACTGGGCTGAGATATGGAGCTGGACGTGACTTTTAAGCTTTGTGATTTCTTGCATGGGTCTCTGAGCAGCACCTCTGTGAACGGTGCATTTTAACTGTAAAGGCATGGTGTGTGTCGCCTCTGTGTCATGTTTTCACTCCGCTGCTACAATTAGACATTCTGTTCTACTTTCCAAGATTGGCACTGACTCAGAAATCATCTCTTTCGTAATTCATTACACAAGCTTTGGTTTAACTTCCTGTCACACCTTTTAATCAGCTTTGATGGACTGTTACTGGCACAGCATGTGGTTCTTGTGTGCAGGATTTCATTTTACATCGGCACTATAAATACACATTTCATGCCTCCTGTAATTGTTATTGAAGAGCATTTGAAATGTGGTGCATGAGGCAGCATTTGTGGGATTTTTGTCCCTGTCATGGCAGGATTTCAGCATGTTGTGACAGAGTATAGTGGCTGCATTATGACACGCATTCAAGCCAGATGAAAACTGAAGTGGAACAAGCTGAAAGGCTCTTAGTTAAACAGACACATCTTTGGGTTAATGGAGGTATTTCACACATACAGTATGTGCAGATGACATTCATGCTGACACCACAAGTAGGTTCATATATGCAATGGGTTCTCTCTTCCTCCTCTCCATATCTGAATATTTGGGTTGCAGTCTTTGACTCGATTTTCCTTTAAAGCTTTCTAACTTTTCTTTTTGTCATTTTTTTGTTTTTGTTTGTTCGTATTTCTTTTTTTGAATTACAGATTCCTAAAAGTGCGAGGCTGGCTGAGGAATGGCAGGGCAAGCAGCCTCGGAGAAAACCACCACGTTCCTCACGCGCTCACAGAGTCAGAGAGAGAAAGTGAAAGACGACCTGAATCTAAAAGAGAGACGGCCGATTAGAACGCATCTCAATTTTCCAAACCATTATTAAAAATAAGAGAAACTTATCGGCAGTGTTGCGCTTCCTCTGCAGAACTCTGCGATGTGAAGCGACGATAAGAGAAATCCATCTAAATTTTAGCGCTCATAACCTTTTTCCATTCTTAACACCCATACAGCAATCACAACCACAGTATACAATTTGCTTTTTGTTGTTTTTAGCTTTGCTTCTTAATGTAACTAACTCCGCTTGCAACGCGCGCGGTCATGAACGGCTGTTGGCTTCCTCGCTCTGAACGCCGCCCCCCCACCCCCTTCTCTTTTTCCTCACCTTTGCCCCCATTGCACACACACGCACACACACGTGGCAGAGGGTGTGGTCAGAGACAGGACGGAGAACACAGGAGCCTACGGACTAAAAGCCAGCTGTCAAACACCTTCATCCGGGCGGTGTGTGTGTGTTGTGAGTCATGAACTCCTCAGTCACCGTGGCTAAAAAGAGACTCATCCTCAGCTCATCCGCCTACATCTGGGGCTTTAAAAACCTCATGTTCACCCCTCCCACTAAAATCAGCTCCATATCTGCAGGTTTTCCACCCACCTGGCAAAGGAAGAAGCGAAGGTGCTAAACATCTATCTGTATGTCATGTGCTTCTGGTTCGTGTTTGTTTGATCTGAATCTTATTTTAAAAAGGTCTTGTGTGTTGTAATGACCCATTTTCTCCACATCCACTACCACCCCCACCCCCCCACCATATCCAGGACCAACTGGAGGGAAAAGAGATTGGATGGTGGGTCATTTGCCTCATCCTACAAATTCTTGTCTTGTCACTGGTGTCTGTTCCTCTCTCTGACCACACACCCCCTCCTTCGCCTCCACGGCCCCTTCCCTCCTCAGGCGGCTCAAGCTCTCCCTCGGCTGCTTTGAGTGCCCCCCCCCTTTTTTTTTTTTTTGCAACAGCTCGAGGTTGGGGGCCTCTCAGCGTTGCGGTGTGCTGCATGCTTGCCCTGTCTTCCTCCTCGCCCTTCTCTGCTGGCAACCCGGAGGATGTGGTGGGGGTGTTTGGTCCGCTTACCGCCCCCCCTCGCCTCTTTGCCTCCAGCCTTTCTGTTCAGTTAACCCTCATTGCCTGGTTGTACTGTTTGAATTAACCTGAATGCTACTGTTTGGGTTCAGTGCCTGTGGTTCTTCTTTATTTTTAAATATCTCTTTTTCTTCTGTTGGATCAGAAAGCATGATTTCCTATTTTTAACAGTGAGTGAGTGATCTCCTCCTCCCAGTGTTCCCCCAGTTTAATCTCAAAACTGTCAGTAAAGGACGATAGGGACCAGAAACATTGTTTTCTGAGTGATCTTTTGCATAGGTAGGTCATGGATGTCTTGTGCATTTGTTTTACTGTAAGTACACAGCACAGTATGTATGTAAAAAATGTTAGTATTGTATGTTTTGATCAGAGTGTCTAACGCAAGTTGTTGTTAGTTTACAGTTAATCACCTTGTGGAAAAGTCTCCACTTGGTCCAAGCAACAGTTTACCCAAAAATAAAACCTATGAAGACATGATTTACACCTGATGTTCTTAGGATGGTCCACTTTAACTGTCTACTGTATATGAAAATATACTGTGATCCACATTTTCCTGTGAGTTTCTGACTGAAATGTGACCCAAAATTACCTGTTGTGGGCCTTAACTGGGTTTCTGAGAAACAGAATGATGCTGATGGTGGTATGGTTGGTAAAAGGATTAAGATGTGATTATCTCAAAAGGTTTTGATGACAAATTTGAGAGTTTTTATAATCAGAAATGATGTCCACTGATTCCCCACCCCACCCCCTGCTCAACGGCACATAATGTACATGATTTTAACATTTTTGTTTTTATATTTGATGATGTTGAGATTCAACTTTCTTCTTTTTTTTTTTTTTTTTAAGCTGGAATTCTATGTTGTAGCTTATTCTGCCTGAATGGGACTAAAATCCCTTAACTGCAAATATGAGTAACAATTATTTTGGATGAAGCCATTCTTAAATATTCATCTGATGCAGCATATTATGAACACTCAATAAATGGAGGACTGATGAACATATTGACCATTCGGACTCTTGAAAGTATCATGTTTGCTTTTCACCACCCATCGCTCGATATGTCAAGATATCAAACAAGCCACTTTTCCGTTCGTTCTAACTGTTTTCGACAATAGACGATAAATCTGATGAGGCACACATCACCGCTTTAAGGGCAGCAGTAGCTTTACAGTAGTCTTCTGCCTGCCAGTTCTCTACAATGAGACCACCACAAACCTTTTAGTCGACGCCCCCAGAGTAACCTGCCTGTACAGTGGAAATGGCACGTTGGAATTAGAGAGAATATATATGAATATATAAATAAAGTTTAAAAAGGAAAAACATCTATTTTAACTATTGAGAGTCTTACCATTACTTTATCTGCTTTGCGAAGTAAGACTTATTTTCCTTGGTAAGGTCTACCAAATGGTGTGTTTTTGCACTTTTTCGTTTCTGTTCCATTTGGTAGCCCATGCTTGTGTTTTGGAGCACTGAATACTTTGTATTGTGTTTACTGTGCCAATTAAATATGCCTGGAAAGTTCATGATGTGTCATTCGTGTCTTTGCTTTCCTTCTCATGGGGATTTGGATGCAATCAAGAGCTACGATCCCACAATATCAGTAATCGACTGCAAGGATAATTATCCACAGTTATTAATTCTGTGTTTATGAGGCCACACTGTGGATGCTTAAAGACTGATGAAGTCTGACGATAAAGATTAGTGAGCTAATTAAATGAAGATTACTTTTAATGTCCCTACTCTTTCTGTCTAGCACATGTGTTGGAACTAAAGGTTATTTTCATTATTGGTTAATCTGTCAGTTTCTTTCAATGAATGTATTACTTGTTTAGTCTATGGAATAAATAAGGTCATGTCTTCAAATGCCTTTTTTCCCCCCAAAACTCAACAATAATAAAATAATATAAAACAGAAAAAACAGCAAATCTTCACATTTGCAAAGCTGGAGCCAGAAACTATTTGACAGTTTTTTATTAATTTAGCAACTCGAATAATGAGTAGATAACCATAATAGTTGATTATTAAATTGCTGTTAATGCAACAAGGAACGTCAACTTTGTGCTGATTTTGGTGACCCCTGTGGATGAAAGTTTCCAGTACCTCATTGATTTGAAGGGGACTCTGACCTGGCAGCAGGAATTAAGAATAACTATATATGGTTTTGTTTTCTTATGTAAGTCATATGAAGGCATCTGTATTAGATTTAGTTTAATAACTAGTGAGAAAGTCCTTATAGTTGGTTTAAACAACTATTAATTGATAAATTATGTCAGTTCTTGTAGTATCCATACATACTTGGTAAGAATTGCATTTAATGTATTTCCTTGTTATATAAGTCGTGATGCATCTTTCATTTGTGCGGTGAAAGGATGAAACCCTGATGTTTACATGAACCTATAGTCAAAATAAGTAATGCACAAACCTGTTTTCTGTTTTTAAATTCACAGCTGTCTGTAGCTCACCAAATGTTTATTTAGCAGCCATTAGCAGGTCTTGAATTTTGTTATTAAAAAGGAAATATTAAATAATCTCTATATTCTGCTATGTACTGTGGAGAGCTGAAAACATTCAGGGTGTATGTCACTATCAAACAATTGTATCATACTGCAATGGGACATAAAGGTTATGTAAGGCTTGGTAAACAAAAACAAACAAGTGTCATGAAATGTAGCTCAGGGATTTATTTTGAAGGGATCGCTTTTGACTGTAAACCTGGATGTACTGTGTGGTTGAAACAGGTGATGAACTGCAGACAAACTTGGATGCAATGAAACTTGGATGCAGTTCCTCCTGTTAGCCATCAGATGGTAGTCCTGTTCCATCAAAAGTTCTAACTTTGGTAACCTCAAAAGAGGTTCCAAGAGTGCTTTTCTTCACTTCTTTTTTTTTTTATTGCACTATTTTTCACAGACAACGCAGTGCTTTCAGGGACTGACATGAAAAAACTACCAGAAGTGATTGTTGAATTATGCAAACAGCACCTCAGAAAACACTTTTACGTCTGTGTTTGGATTCTGTCTGCATTTATTTTAGTCTCGTAGACTCAATAAAGGTCTCCTTCGAGGCGTGTTTCTCATACATATTGTCATTATTCTTACTAACTGCTCTGCTGTTTTTAGATTGCATTTGACCATCAGACACCACAGCAGTCATGTATTGATCTGGCCCACAGACAGATTTGGATTGCCAATTGATTGTGGCCCACCGAGCTGCAGCTGTGATCAGTCCCAGTTGCCCCACAGAAATATGCAGGCGCATGCTGTGTAGCAGATGCAGTACTCACCTCCTCCAACACGCTTTCAAACAGCCTAATTGGCCTTTGCTCCCTGGGACCCAACAAGCTGCACAGTGCTGTGGCTCGAAATGGCTAAAGAAAATGAATTGCCTCAGAGAATCCTGGGGGGGAGTGAATTTCCCTTTTCACCAGGATTCAGAGTTATTTTCACTTTGCTTTCTTAATTGGTTTATTTGGCAAAGACACTCTACTCATCAATTTGAATTATTTGCTAGAGTGAGCCTAGAATGGCCAATTTCCATCTGTAGTTTCTGGCTGTTAAAAATAGCAAGGGTAAAATGAATATTTAAACTTTATGAAGATATTTTTTTAATGTTGATGTGTCATAATTTAAGGCATCAGAGCGCTAAAATAGACACCACAGAGATGAATCAGACAAGCGGAGAGCAGTAAGAGGGTTGGAAAATACAAAAGTGTAACAAGCAGACATAAAATAAACTTATTGACTGTCAGACAACTCCTCTTAGTCCCACACGTTGAGTGGTTTGGTATCTACATCATCTGTTCTGTGTGAAGAGGAACAGGTCAACCCACAGCAATAAACTCCTTCTCTGAAAGAGGACACTGCTTACAACCTCACTGTGAGGATTGATTAAACCTGCCTCAGACTAATCTTCCATTTGTCTTTAGGCCCAAATATGTCAAAGAACAATCTCTGCAGACTTATGAGTAAGTCTCATTCAGTCGCTGGCAGATCATTCACACCTTTGTAGGTCTTCTAAGTATTACTACACCTGTAGAGACACGTTCAAGATGTTCATTAAAAAAATGATTTGTTACCTGAGGCAGGTATAAACCAAACTCGTGATCTTTTGCCTTTTGTTCTAAGGTTGTGGCCGCGCATTGCAAATGACAGTTTTGATGTCTCGACACAGTGTACTTCTTTATTAAAGAGGTTCAGGTATTTGACTGTGTGCAACAGAACTCTCATAGCAGTGTGGTGAGTGCAAGTTAAAAGGTCTGTTGCACTGTAGAGTTTAAACAACCTGCAGACAGTGGGAGGGAGGAGTACACTGAACTCACGTCTCTTTCCACCTACGGTACGGCGCACGGTGTATAAGCAGCTCGACAGTACTGACAGCTGTCCCTCAATATGTAAAAAAAAAAAAAACCCAAAACAAAAATATCATCCTGGAGAAACAGAGAAGCGGTAGTTTTCCTACAAACACTGTCCATTCTCAAACAATGGATTCATTGGTGGATGTCCTTTAGCCACATTAGGCCCTAGGGATGGAAATGTCGGTCTGTCTGTTGATTCGTTCTGTACAGACATTCATGGTGCCCAGAGGATGAATCCTACCACATGTTCTTTTCTTTTTTCATTTTTGGGGGCTTTTATTCCCTTTGTTCCATAGTGAATTGCTGTAGAGTGGCAGGAAAGAGGGAGAGAGCGAGGGGATGACACACAGCGAAGGTCCACAGATCGGACCCAAACCCGTTTCATGGTTATCATTCTGAGTGAAATAAACCAAGGATTTCCATTAAATCTGCAGACATTCATGTGGCACTGAAGATTTATTGTTAGCATTGACAATGTGAGCATGTTAGCATGCATTCAGCTCAAAGTACCACTGTGCCTAAGTATAGCCTCAGAGAGCCGTAAGCATGACTGTAGTCTTGTATTCTCTCTGTTTCTTCGTGATTTTGTTTTGTCCACAAAATTCAAATGGGATTTGACTCTTCACTCTGACTTAGGCCTGATGATTTGAAAGATTTAAGATTCTTAAGCCCAGAGTGGAAGGATCTTGGCTGGACCAGGCAGTCTTCCACAACCAACAATGCCTTGAAGAGTAAATAGAGAGAAATCATGAGAATTTATGTATTTTAGACTCCAAGGTTGAATTTGCTTCAGGTTGCATCTTTAAACTGTCCACAAATAATGAATCAACACAGTCTTTAGCAAACAGTCTGAAGTGATGTGTATGCTACTGTTCCGTTGTTCAACTTTTTCAGCAAATCAGAAAAACTTGGGGCATAATTCAGCAGCCTGTTTTCAGGTTGTAATAGTTTCACCGCAGTGTGTTTTACCTGCTGGTTTCAGTCTGTTCCATTACTGCTATGTTCCTGTCTGGCCTGGTGTGAGAGCAGGCAGCCTGATGGGGAAAGCACACCTCTGGAGATCAGCCTAGTCTGCCCCGTCACACAAGGGCCGGTGGGGGCTGCCGTCTGTCTGTGAAACGCATCAAGGTTGTCACCTCATGGCCTGTATGTGTGTGTGGGTAATGGTAGAACAGCGGTATGGTGCGTATACAACTTGTTTTTTGTTTTTGTTCTGAATTTAAGGTTTAGTTTTCGCAGCATCCCTGACTTTTTCAATGTTTGTAGGCATTTTATACCACAATTTACTTCAACTTACTGCAGTTGCTTGCAGGAGCTGTCACTATGTAGGATCAAACACTATTATTGATGATGATTAATATGATTCCATTCTATTCATTTCCTTTAAGTAGTGCTAGTGCTAGCCAGAAGACCCCGAGGGCCTCATGGACCTCTGTTCTAGTTCTTCTACAGTTACAGGATAGATACAGTACAGGTGTGCAGAATGAGGAAGGTTGTTATTCACAGTCTTTGTGATGGCAACGTCAATTCAAGCCTGGAATGAGTAAACATCTTTCAACACTGAACAGCACTCAGCTGCTGGCCCGTTGCAGCTTCGTCATCTTCACTGGAAGATCTTCAACTTCGGTGAATATTTTCAGAGCCAAAGTATGTGGGAAAAGAAGACACAAGCCACCACTCAACAAAAGAAGCAATCACATGGCCACCTCAGACTGCCTGGACGCATAGTAAGTTTTACGTCACAGACACAGACAGACATGCCATTAATAGGCCCTGCTTTAATATTAGAGACGAACACAGTGGCATCCACATTGACGTTTCCAGAATTGAAAGCACAGACATTTTCTAACAAAGGTCTCTGAAAACCAAGAAAAATGTGCGAAAAGAGGTCAGAGGGAAGCTGGTTCCTCCATCTGGAATAGATATGCTGTCAGCAGGCCGAGTCCCGAGCTGAGCTGAGATAATACTTGGACTGTGGCTTCAGTTTTCTATAATATTCTGCCCATTATGGTCCCAACTGACAACTCAGGACTGTACAATCTACTCACAACAACAATACTGTGACCTTGTTGGACTGCCATCTGGCAATAAGTCCTCAATATTGTCAACAAATATTATTCAGATTTGGTTCAGGAGAAAAAAAAGGAGCTCTCGGTTGGTTTGAATGTGCTCTTGAATTGATTCACGGCACGTATCCATTTCAGCAGTCGTAACTTTCGTGGAGCTGTAACAGCAGGGGGTTAAGGCACCATGGATGTGTGCTGCATGTTTACACTGAGCCTGGAGGCGTGTCAGCAGATACTTTTCACTTTCCCCACACAAAGCCCGACTGCTGCTAGCCACTCATCTCTGCTCTTTAATTAACTGCTGCTAATTAGAGACGAGGGCGTAGAACCGTCGGTCAGAGACCATAAAACACCTCACAATCTACCAGAAAATCTCTCATGCTCTGTGAGCTCTCACTTTCCCTTTTCTCTCTCTTCTCTCTCTCTTTTTTTTGTTCTCTCCAGGCCTCAGCAAAACCATGATGGATCCCATTTATTCTTTGGCGCAATAGTGGAAAATATGCTGCCACTAAGTGGGGAAAACTTGAGCTAGGAAAAGCTCCCTACCAGAGTGGCAAGTTCATCACTGCTGTTCAGATTTAAAGTATTTCTCAGAATGATCTGAATGCACTTTATTAACAGAATCTTGTTCTTTGGGAGCTATAGAAAGTATCACGTTTATTAAAGGAAACAAAAGGAGACCGGGACTTTGTGAGACAAAATACGCCCATATGCCATTTTTGCTCTGGTTTTTAAATGGATTTCAGAAATGCTGATTTCCTGGGGTCGGTAACATGAACCTTCATATTTGCTAGCTAGTTGTCACCATTAAAGAACCCCCCACCCTGTAAAAAAGACCAACAATGAAATTCTTCCGCTGACCTCTTCACCTTGAGATGTAATTTGGTTTCAACAGTGGCTCCGAGCCACACGGTCAGATTCCAGTGTGACATTTTTACCAGACGGACGGTTCGTATGGAGCTCTCTCAGTGTCATCATCCTCTTTTAGATCTCACAATAAATCACACACACATGCAAGCACACACACCGCTATGGAAAATGACATTTGGAAACAAACATTAGAGCGTATTCACAGCGAATACCACAGCATATGAGTGTAAGGAATGCCTTCACCGCAGGACAAAGGAACGTCTGTTGCTCCAGCCGCTCTTTGTAATCTTTGGACAATTTCATAAGGTCTTTTTCTCCCCGGTGTGACTGCAGCTGTGGCAAGCATCCAGACCATTTGACCACCTCTGACTCCAGGCAGCCGTACCACAGCGAACTCATCTCACAACCAAAGATGGTCCAACCACGCTTGTATGGAGCCAGCAACGAACCCAGAGTAATTAAGTCCATAGATCCTCCCCAACCCTTCAAAACCAAGGACATGGATACACACAGACAAGCAAAACCCTAATGATGATGAGGCTTGTATACAAAACTCTTCTCTTTTCCTCCATGAATGTTTTCTCCTGCATCAAATACTTCATATAAACCACAAACTGAAATAAAAGTTTAGAATTATAAGTTTCACTGGGTTGCATTAGATTCTACAGGTGTTCAGGACAATGACTTTTAATTGGCATTATCCACATTCATCAACTTTCTGATGTTATTTTTGCTTGATGTTGGTCCATTTATATTATTTTATCCTCCCTAGGAAATAGTTAACAAGCCTGTTGGGTGGACAATGTCCTATATTCAGGAGTCCTATGGGAAATTATATTGGTGTAACAAAATACCAAAGAAATCAACATGACCAAATAGGTGCTTTTAGAGATGACTCAGGCTTGCTGTTATGAATCATACACTAAACCTAGATGTCGGTCCAGCTTCTGAGGGAGACTCTGTCTACTACTGAGTGATGGCCTCCACCCTGGATGACCCAAAACACGATTTAATTAAGAGGCCCTGTCACCAATGGAATCCCATGGTGCCTGCAGGACAGCAGATCTCATTTCTTCTCCCGTTAATTCATGAGATGACTCTTACCGCGGGGTTTGTCTCATTTCTGAACTGATTACCAATCACAGAACAGATTCCCAAGGCTCCACTAATGAAAATCGGGCTGAAAGCAAATAAGTACACGCATTTAAATGAGGGATTACTTCTTTTTTTATCAGTCACTGTCCTTTGAGAGTCAACGAGAGGAAAGGTTGGATGTGTGATTTAGGATGTGTCTAAATGATATCCTTATCTAACACCCCCTTTGGCGCTTCCCCATTCTCTCTGAGAACTTGAAACATTCCTTTTAAATGTCCACAACACCACGTTTGTCAAGAACTGGGGACTGTTTGACTTAAAGTTGAATAATGAGGTTGAAAAATAGTTGGGTTGTACAAATCAGGTACCAATAAAATACTTCCTGGTTCATACTGGTACATACGTGTACTGTAGGTACAGTAGAAGAAAATAAGTAAATCACAGGCTTAATTATGTGTTTATTATAATGTTTACTAATTCAGCTACAGCTACAAGTAAAGAAATTGACATATTGTCAAATTGTGAAAAAAAGGTCATGGCAAACTTGTACTAACAGTTGCTTATTTAAATGTCCAATAAATCCAATATTCAGTCTTCTTTTAGCTCTAAGTTGGTCTCCACTTGTGAAGACTTAGTTGCTAAATTCTCCATTATATCACCAGCTACTAACTTTGTCAGTCTACCATATGGTTCTGGTCAGGTAGGACACAGTGGGTTTATTACAGCTGTTTATTAATTGCACCTGTGCTTTTCCTGCTACAAGTTAAAATGCCACAGAAATCCTGTGAAAATATTTATACAACCCATCTTTAGTAATGCTTTTGACTGAAAAATTAGTAATATATTAAAATTCCCCTCCTTGTTAGTTAAATAATTATCTATAGATAATATCTAGAGATTCTATACTTTTCACTTATGCCGATGACACACAACTTTATACTACAACAAAACCTGATAATATGACAGTTAAACATCCCCAGTCCTTTATTTTTGGATATCAAAACATAAAAGGAATCTTCCTCACTCTTGCAGGTGAACTTTCGCAGGCTTGATCCATATTTCTTCTTTGACAAATCACATTAAGACAAAATCCAAAACAAGCACATCTTTCCATCTGGGATGCGTCTCGAGGATTACATGTTTCCTCTTCTTTACTGACCTAGAAAAACTGATTCATGTTTTTGTTTCTTCCAGAATCACTGAGTGCAATGTCTCTGGCTGAGCAGTCTTCTGTGTCAGAAATGTCAGATGTAGTCAAGATTTAGCAGCATTCCTCAATAGAGCAGGAAACATGAACGCATTTATCTCCTGTCCCAGCCTTAAGAACTATTTCATCAGTGGGTTACAACAAACATCCACCTTTTCTTCCACCTCATCAGCCAGCAGTATCCCTGTGTCTAATTCCCCGCTATGCTTCCTTTTCTTTTATCTCCTATTGAGTCTTGCAGTGTTGTCTGGTAGCTGTAGCACCTCAAATATGGGACATATGCATGCAAACAGGTTATTTTGTAACAGGAATCACAGAGATGACATGAGAAGAGCTAGCTACGTTTAAATGGTGATAACCATATCTTCATGATTCCTGATTATTCATAAACATTCATTCCCTTTCTATTATTGGAGTTCAAAATAGTGGTACAAAAAAAGAAAAACATTGCCTTTGTTCATGGGAGTTTGTGGACTATTCTTGCCAACACAAGTTATGTTATATTTATATTCACTGTTTCTCACCAAAACCCCTTTGTTTGTAGGCTCGAGGTCTGACAGACATGTTGAATGCATTTCATTCCTCATAAAACTTTTGGATAGCCATTTTTGTGGATATTTTGGAACAAGTATTGTTTACATCTATGTTAATTAGCTAGCGGTGTTCTTCGTCTTCGCCTTTTGCTGGCACATTGCTATGTTTCTTTTTACATGTCGCCACCACTAACTTTCAATCAGTGGCATCATATAAAACCATCGGCAGGAATGTGTATCACGTTTGCCATGTGCTTGTGAATCTGCACAAATGTCCTAGTGTATGTGCACGAGATACAAACAAAATGGGACCTGCCTCATAGCGCTACAAAGGAAAAAAATCCACTATAGGTAGCTTTAACTCGACCAGAAATTACATTTTATTGCAGGTGTAGAACTCTGTTGTTGTATTTTTTTCTATAAACACTATGGAGACAAATGTGAATTTCACGTGAAGAATATAGAGAAGTATGATATTTTTCTGGGTCTGTGAAAAGATTCAATATTACCTTAAAGCATGGGTGTATGATGTCTGACACTTAAAGGGGGCTACAAAAAGTTAAAAACTAACCAGAATAGGAGTGTAACATTCACAAAGGCTGCCATTGTAACACTATAATTACAATGTGAGGTGAATGTGATTCAAGTTGAAATTCAACAACACTGTAACTGAAAAGAGAGAAATGTGAATAAATGGCATTTTAGTGAAGTACAAAAAATATTCTGCCAGGTCCCTGGCTATTGGAAAAAGTTAATATGTGAACTATTGATATTGGCCCATGTCTGGAAACCGTGGGACCAAAATGGCTGGCTTCTTATTTTACAAATAGTTTTTTTTCTTCCTTTTAAAAATACAGGCAAGTGTTATTAAATGGACCAAGACTGGCTACTTGAGAATGCTTGGAAAGATTTCAAACGGCCCCTCAATAATCTATCACTTATACGAAGCTTTCCATGATTGTGTTTGCTTAAAGAAAGAATGGTGAAAGTGTCTCAGTGGTTCTCCAGCTCATGGTTGATGCAATCGCTAGTGTAGTAGTGATTTTCTCAGCCTGACTCCATGAGGTTTGAACTTCAAAGGCAAAGATTCTGGCTGGTGCTTGAATTCACTATTCACTATGACAGGAAACTAAAGCCAGGTGTGACAGAGTTTCATCTCGGAAACTTTGGACGACACAGCAGCCATCGTGTCAGAGGGATTCAGAGATTACATCTTAAATCAATTGAATACCAAAACATAATTTGATTATGAGAATAACAGAGCACCCATAGGTGCCACACAGATCAGGACAGATTAGCTTCAGCTGGGAGATCTGTCACACTGCCTTTGTAGCGAAACCACCCAGCAGACAAAAACCGAGAAGGGATTTGGATTTAAACAGGAATAATGCCAAGATTTGGATTTAATTTTAATCACAACAGAGAATCAAAAGCAATTGTCTGTGAGCCGGTTGGATCATTTGCTTTGAGTTTTGTGTCCTCACACAATCTTTTTATAGAAAAAGAGGAGAGTTTCAGATACAAACCAAGACTGTATGTGGGTGGGCTAGGAACCTAAGCTTAATGGCTAAAGTGAAGTAATCTGATTAAAGTCAGAGATTAGCTGCTAAACTGATCTACTCTGCTGTTTAAAACACATTGGGCTAATACAGAAAAGAGTCATGTGCCAATGCTACATTGCACTGTAAACACAGAAAGGGATAGAGAATTCAATTTTCCTTAGAAATTTGAAGATGGGTATGCTACGCTGTTGTTAAGACTAAAGTGATTAAACACTCAAGGGGTGTGGAGGGAGAGGCACAGGTGGAACTAATGATGTTAATGACTTCTTTGTTCCATTAAGTGTCCCATACAAGTGAGTCATCATGCACAGTACCAGTACAAGATACTGCGGTCATTTCTATGTTCTCAGGGTCCTACAGTCCCAAGAATTATATAGCACATAATGGGAACATGACTAAGGTACTATGATTCCAGGGTCCTTTGTTCCCCAGTTCTAGGGTTAGGGTTATAGTTAAGGACTTAGGGGGTTCCTAAGGGGGGAATTTAGGAACATAGGTACATTCCCAGTTACCTGTGCCTGTTGGATGAAAATGGCCACCCTAAAAGGTGTTTTATTTGAATTTGTACTATATATTAATTGACATAGTATACTGTTTTTCAGTTAGAATACAAAGAAATCCACATACTTTACAGGACATGTGCAATATGTGCACTAACACATTCAAATCAAACTGAGACACAGATTATTAAACTTCACTAAGGGAAAGCAACATGTTTTTCCACAGATTTAATAGTTTTTTTTGTTTTGTTTTCAGAGGTGTTCCTGAAACTGTCTCACCACCACAATTGGTTTTTAATGTCTTGCAGCTGTGAGTAACTCCTCCACATCAATGTGCATTACACTGTGGGATACACACTTAAAAAATTAAACTTTTTAGCCACCTGGGGGCAGCAGAAACAAGCTAACACACCTTATTTGCGCTTGGAAGTGGAGGGTGAAATGAGGTAGATGCAATCTGCAACTAAACCGTTAGGTGCCACTAAGTCTACACACTGGACTTTTAAGGTGATATGGCGAATGTGTTAAAAAACAGTATCTATCCAACAGATATGTCAGATAGTCAATAATCCAGTATTCACTCCTCTTTTTTCTTTTGTTTTGCTCTCCACCAACTCCTATGGGGATTCTTTTCAGCAGCTAGATGCCAGAAGCTATAGTTGCGGTTAGGTGCTGGGTAGGTAGGGCAAAGTTGGTTTTCAGAGCTTTTCTGAAAGAGCTTTTTTTTTTAACATTGACTATTCTGAAAACAGATGCCTGTTGCACAGTAAAGCTGCTGGCCATAAAAACCAAAACAACAAGCTGAAAATGTTCCCTAAAGCTGAAGTGAACTGCAAGTTTGGGTGATCATTCTCAGTGACTCCATCAGTACGAATAAGCCCTTCCCCAAATCTCATTTGATCCACTGTTAATACATTGATCAGTGCAGCTTTAAAATAAATCATTAGCCTATCTAATATGCATACTGACAAAGATTGCTTAGATTTAGTGCGGAATCTTCTTCAACAATGACATCTGAGATACAAAAATATTAAAATACCAAATGTAACTAAGAAAGAAAGTATATTGAAAAATGAATAATTAACTGTAAAGATAAAAATATCAATTCAGAGTGTGCAACAAGTGACACATAAGTGAAAAGAATTTGCTCTGATGTCCTGTCTGAGTTGTCACACAGGACTTGAAGTCTTCTTTTTCTTCACTGGAGTTTACAAGACTGTGACAAGGTGGTTGGTGGATTTCTTCCTTCCAGCTGGTGTCTGAGGCCCAAATTCCGGTCCAGCTGGGGTGTGTAACAAGGTTAGGGACAGCTCATGTTATCCCTCACTAGTCATCCCCATTTTCACGATCCCCCAGAGATCTCAGACAGGCCTCACACTGAGGACCAGGGTTTACATGGCCCTTTTTTTTTCTCTTGCAATTTATTTACGCTGCAGTTGTCTAGCAACCACCACAACACTCTCCGACTCCTCCTCCTCTTATACTCTATCTGTCATTGGTACTCAGCCCCCTTTTGAACAAAGCCACATCTGCTCAGGACTGATGTACACATGTTTTAGGATGTTAAGGTACCATTGGTAGTTCAGGGGTGTGATATGCGCAAAAAATACAGATGTGGACACTTTTTTCCAGGGGCTGTAGGGTCAAATGCTGGATAATGGTGGTGGGAGTTCAAAGACAAACAGGCTGTGACTCAGAAAAACCTACCTACTCGACTAATCAGAGGGAGATAGCTCTGCTTCAAACATTGTAAACTCACAATGTTGTCTGGGAAGTTATCAACGCTTCAATCTTCCGCCTCGTGCTCCCTCGTCTGCGATGAATGTTTTCTGGAGAAAAAGAGAAGGACCAGAGTCCAATGCCTCCGGTCTGCCATGACATCATCCCTGCACACATCTGGAACCGCTAGAGCGTGTGTGTGTGTGTGTGTGTGTGTGTGTGTGTGTGTTTGTGTGTGTGTATGTGAAGGGGGGAGCTGCAGAAGAATAGGGGGGCTGGTGACACATCAGCAGTATGGAGAAAAAGGGGGAAGAACGAAAGAGAGGAGAGGAAAAAGTCTGTTTATCTGAGGAACATAGACAAAGATGAGATGTATAACCAATTTGTGTAAACACATTATTTTCTGCAAGAGCCCTAATGAATCAGAAACCATTGCCTTTGCAGAGTAACTCGAAGCCAAAGGCTGGTTTTGTTGAAAAAAAGAAGAAGCACACTATGTTCTTCCTCAAGGAAATACTATAGGGAGTTTTAAAATTCTAATTTATTTCCAAGCTGGTGCAGTTTTTAAGATTTACACTCAAGTTACAAGTTGCCTGTAACCAAAGGGTGACACCACTGGATTTATTGCTCTATCTTATATATATGTTGTTGTTCGTCGAAGCTCAAGCATTTTGCTTGTTGTCTGTTCACATGTTTTGCTTCTGGAAATTGTGTGATAGAGAGCGAAGGATTTGGCGCTGTCATGATTTTGTTTCTCATTCTCACCACTAGGGGGGGACACTTTACTTATTGTGTATTTCAGCTGGTGATCTGAGATCATGTAAGTGACTGCCTGTCAAATCATGAGAACTGGAGCCTTTTATGACCATTATAAAACTGCTAAAGAAGAGAAAGATCATCTTAATCAGACTTCCTGATTTATGCAGTTCTCATGCTGTATTTAATGAGTACATTTATTGGATCGTACAAATCTGAGAAAAAGGCGAATAAAAAGGGAGTTTCCCAAAGTGTAGTGTAGGCATAGTTAAACAATATCTCAACTTACACATTCATGCAGAACTGTAGAGATGTGAATTGTTGGAAGAAGGAAATATAAGGAAATGGAGAGTGGTTGAAGGGATGTGAGGAAAGCTGTTTGCCAGATGTTTGTTCCAATACTGCAACACGCTCTGGCAAACGAAATCCTAATCTCTCATTTAGGATTTTATGATCAACTTCCACTCTCCCTTGATGCAAATCACTTGAAACACAGACTCATAATCAAATTATCTTCGGTCCAGTCGAAACCACCCATTATTTCTCATTCTTTACCCTGCTATTGTCTGGTTTTATGCTCCATTTTCATGACTGACATGGAAGGAGAAGAGAGCGTTTACAGTAGGGAGGAAGGAGAGAAAGTTAACTAAAAATGAGAGGGGGGCAAAGTTGTAGAAGGGAGTCCAAATGTATGACGTGAGAGAACACGAAATGGAAGGTCAGAAAAAGAGAGGAGAAAGAGAAAGGAGGGAGGGGGAGCATGTTGGATATACAGTAGTCTCCAGAGCCCACATGTACTGTAAGTTCAGGAGATGATGGAGGTGCATTCTCTCTAAAACTGAGTGTAGCGTGACTCACTAATCCGGCCACAGGAGCCTGTAATGTTGTTGTCTCCAGCAGGGCCTGTGGAGCACAGTGGACCGCAGCAGAGCGGTGCTCTCCAGAACCATGATCCTGAACTCTGCTGAGTTGGGATTACCACCAGAGCCACAGACACTGCCATGCCACATAACCAGCCCATCTGTCTGTCACTCTCTCCTGCTCCCTCCTCCTCCTCCTCCTCCTCCTCCTCCTCCTCCTCTTCCTCTTCTTCTTCTTTCTCCTCCTCCTTCCTGTCTTGTTTGGGGTACCATTGCATGAGATCACTGCTTAACTGACAAATGACAAATGTGTCTGCAATGTTCCTGTGGCAGCGGAGGTGCACTCCAGTTTTGATGCTGCCGTTTTTTCCATGACCATCATCTACCCCACTTGGTCATGAGTCTCTCCTGGGAGGGGTTAGGCGGGGGGTGTAAAGGAAAGGCTGAAGTAGTTTAAAGGCAGGGGTGTTGTGGTGAACTAGAAATCTCCCACCCCCAGCCAACAGTCAGAACAAGGCCTCCACCCCCATGGGGTTATCCTTCTAGTCTGGAAAAGTGGAAAAAAGGTCTGACTCACAGGGTGATAAATTCCATTCCTATGTTGAAGGATTCCCCAAGGAAACCATTACTAGCATGAGTTACCTCAAGTTGCCAGAATTGATGAGTTAAATTAAATACAATCTGGCCTTAATGCGACAACTAAATAATCAGCAAACATCAGCTAACAATATCTTTGCTTTAGAAGAAGAGTGTTGCCACTTTGTAGTTTTTGTGCCCAAAGAACATTGTTTGATTTGGCAGTAAAACATATGGGATCATGCTTTTTTCTATATTTTCTGCTTGAGATTTTCAGATTGTCTCATATTTTTCCATGTTATTGGATTTTATTCCTGTTGATTTATTACTCTTTGTCAGTGTTGCAGGCTTTAAAACACTTTTGTCAGAGCTTGGCTTCTGTAGAGGGTTTACACAGTTGTATCATGCTAGACATGGGCAAGGTTCTTCATGTTGCTTGGCTTTAACTTGTAGATGTGCAAGTTGTTGATGAAAACTGACTAATACATTTTGTATTATTTATGCACAGCACATGAGTTTCTTTTTGTAATTGCCCTTTTTCAGTGATTAAACAAATAATATCTTGAACATGACAGCACTCTGTCCATCCAAAAAGAAACATGTCCAGTGGTGAGCAAGTTATACACACAGCTGTGAGTTTATAAATCATCTTTCAGAATATCAGCATAGGCTGTGGAACAAAATAATTCCCAGCTGCAGCCTTAAGTCAGCCTTGCCTTCATCTTTTCTCAAAACAACATGGTAATGAAGACCAACAAGCTGTTTTCAATCAAACAACACAATCCACACCTCCGCCTTTCTGCTATTTCCTGCTATTTTCCACTCCTCCATTCATTTGGGGGAATTGTGAGTTGTAAAAACTGCATTTCTTGTTGATGGAAGGAGAAAATGTGCAGACTGCTTGTTGCTGAAGGTTGAGTAATGCCCAGATTCTGTACCAGAAGAGGGGGGGTCTGCTAAGACTCGTGATATGATGCAATCAGGTTTGGCAGAAGAGATACTGGGTGTGAAGGTCCATCATCGCTGCTTGGACCAAAAACAGAACTCCTGAATCACAGAGGATTTTTGAAAACTGGGTAGTTAGACATTTTATAGTTTTTGTCTTTGGTAGCCCTTAAATGTAATCCACAGATATCAATTTGATTAAAACTGTAGCTACAGTTGAAAGGGATCAGGCTATATATTTTTCTGCCATCATTTTGTCATTATGATAGTAAGCAAAATTACTCTAGGACAGTTTTTGAATTTTAAGATTAGGCTTAAATTGACACATAGGCAGCTTCAAAGAACCTCTTGAAGAAAGGGGATCTTTGGATCAGCATTGATAAACAAAAAGTGCTTTAAAATACATTATAGAGGATTCTGAAGCAGAGCATGGATAGTAATAAGCTAAAAGTAGGCTAATTGGTTGACTCAGACTCTGCCCGAAATAGCTGTTTTTTTCCAGTGGGATAATTAAACTTTCCCTTTAATCATCTAATTCATCTAATTCAGACAACAGTGGTCCTAAAGAAGCATGTTTCCTGTTCTCCCTACACTGCCATTGTCTAGAAAACCTCCTACAGATGGAGTCAGTATCAACAGTCAGTAACCACAAACTGCAGGAACGCTGTAGACACTCTAGATGATTGGTTTTTTATCCTGGTACACGAACCCAGGCCAAGCCTCGTGGTTTTCATTACAAGCGTCACATCAGGGACTGATTTAGATTGAGGATACCTATAAGGATGTAAAACAACAGTATTCTCGGATGGGATACTATTTTCTAGTAGCCATTGCTCATAATAAACTGTGTAGAATTGGGTGTCATCAGCATAACAGTCTAGATCGACAGCAGTACAGAGGGTTTCGGCAAGAGGGAAATAAAGCAAGCATGTAAACTTAGCTGTACCATGTAATACACCAAGGTGACCCTGGAGTTTTCTAAAGGGAATGTTTTGAGAAATACTTAATTCACTCATACAGAAGAATCCAAAAAAATTGAGATTACAGTGGGATTTAGTATGTGATTTCAAAGACTGTTATAGTTGTACTAAATAGTGTGGGATCAAAAATGAATAAAAAGTGGACTGTAGGACAAGGAATTATTTGTTAACCACAATTGAAATTGTAGTATCATGCTATGGAAAGACCTGCAGCCAGATTGCAACAGTTCAAATAGACCATTAGTGGAGAGATCATAGGTTAATTGTGTCTTCTTTCCAGGACTTTAGAAATGCAGGGAAATGTTGACATTGGAACCTTGATTGTAAAGGATATCAGGATCAAGCTTGAGCAATAGTTTAATCAGTATCCCTTTATATGGACGCCAGAGAAAAGGGCGCAAGGGGCTTTCCTAACAGAACTGTATTAAATTTGGCAGGCAGTATGTGAATTAATTTCAGTCCATCATTAAACCCCTGCCACTTTTACTTTATGTCAACTGTACACTGTTATTGGTGTATAACAGATAGTGTTGTGCATTCATCAAGTGGACAGTGTGCATGTGCTTCAAAGGTGCTGTCAAAAAGATTCAACTAAGTTAAAAATTGGTTTGCTGTAAATGGAAGCTGAGTACAATAGTGGTGAAATGATCATTTTAATTCTCTTTGTAGCAATTTTTTGGATACATATTCCTCAAACACCTCTGTTTAGTGTCCTCTTAGCCATAGAACTACAGATGGCAGCAATTATCAATCAACAAATGTGTGGAGGGAACAGAATCCTGTAGGCAGCCAAAGTTTTATAAAATTACCCATCTCCTGTGTTTCACCGATTTTTGTTTTTCTTTTCTATACCTACTCCCCCGCAAACCTGTGGGACCTCTCAGCTCTCAGACATCTGAACCAATGTTTTAGGCCTTTCAAGGACCACTTTTGTTAAGCCTTTTCAGTTGGATTTGATTTCTTTTGAAAATAAACAAAAGCGTTGTATACCTACTCTTAAAGGAGAACTACTGTTTTAGTTTTCTCATCATCCTACAATCACAGGTCACTTGTGTAACTTTAAACAGTTTGGGTCAGCAGTTGGATGCGTGTCATTCAACTCGTATGTGTTATTACAGCAAATGGCGAAGTGTGTGTTTGTTTGAGTGGGTTTATGTCTGAGTCTAGATTCTTAAGAACTGAAAGCATGAGAGAATGTGGAGAGAAACAGCATGCACACCTTCTCGTGTATGAGATAAAAGGCAGAGTGCTTTTTCACTCTTTTTCAGTGCTTTCTCATTACCTGCTGATTTCAGTAAAGGCTTGTCATTCACCCCCTCCTTTCTTTACCCTCAGCCATCCCCGTTTTACTTGACAGCATATACCCAGTGGTGTAGTGGTCCCTGGAGAAGTGGGTATACTCTCAATTTTTGCCCTTTTTTAATGCAGCCCAGAAAAACGCCCTGTTTTACAAACAGTGACATGTAAGACTACTCTATTTAGTTTACCCAAACTATGAAATTACTAAACCAATACTGGCCCACAGACTAGTGAGAGACAACTATTCCTTATTCCTGGAATGACACCTATTCTCTCACTTGGCAAGTCAGTAGTTTCTTTTGTAAACTGTCTTTGAACAGCTGATTTGGAACAGATACTGTGGGCCAGAGTGTGCCACTATTATAAAATTAACATGACTTGATCAGGAGCAGTTTGTAGGTATTACTGGTCACACAGGCAGCCTGCATGAATGTAAAATATAGATGAGGCAAACAAGGTGTTTCAGTTATTTTTTGAACATTTATTTAAATGTGCGTCGATGCGTCGATGTTGGTCTTAACTGTACCGGTGTAGCATCACTAACATTAGCTGAGCTGCTGGCTGATGTTGATTCGCGAGCACGTTTGTAATTGTCAAATGGAATTTTTGTTTGGATAGCTCGCTTCATCTTACCGGTTCATTACAAATTCTAAAGGCAAATCATTTAAAGTAAACTTGTAAAAGTAAATTTGTCTTTAGCAATATTTACCTCGGCATGACCCGCCCTTCTCTTCCTCCGATTGGCTCATTCGTCGTCATGCCAAAAGTTAACCAATCTAATCAGTAAAGGCAGCGAGTACGAGCCATTTAGAGGCAGAGTAGCTTGGGTCATGGCTTCACCATCCTAAGGAAAAAATGGGCAATTTGGGATTTAGAAGTGGGTATACGCAATGCTGACTGAAAAACCCGCGTATACCCTGGGCTACACCAGTGCATATATCCCTTACCCCACGCCATCCAGGACCTCAGGCAAAAACAAATGAGCTCACCCTTTTTTCTCTTCCATACGTCTCTCAGGTTTAAGCTGTGTGTGTAAAAAGAGTTTTAAATTACCTCAGATATCAGCCAGGAGATCTGAACAACACTACATTTCAAATGTCTGACCCTTTAACCCACAAACACACACCATCTTCACCCCCCTCTGGACGTCCATGCCCTATGGCTCTTCCTCTCGGCTCCCCAAAGTCTGGTAAACCCACTGTACCTCGGCTCTAATCATCTTGTTCTCAGCTGAGGTGTGTTTGACTGTTTGTTCTTCACAAACCTCCCTGGGGATGATAAGCTCTTCCAGGTTGATGTATCAATTTTCTGAAATGTTGTGTCATGACCTCACTGTGTTGCCACATCACAGATTCATGACCAGCCTTTCCTGTCCAAAACTTAATCTAAACCATTTCATGGAAATGTAGAATGGCCCGCAGAACAAGAGGCTGTGTTTTTTCCACTCTCCCACAGTATTAAGGGTCTAGATTTCTTCAGATTTCTTCTACGCGGCAGCTGTTGGATTGCCTCTCATCAGGATTAGTCAGTGTCTGTGCTTGTGTCCATATTGGTGATTACTAGGGGTGATGGACTGTTAAAACCCACAATGAGGGAAATGTCTCCCTAAGTACCCTATGACTCACCCCTGTAGCACTTCACGTTAGTCATACTGTACAGCATGTCTCTATGATGGCTCCAATTCTGCAGTTTCTCCTGTCATGTGTGAGCTTAAGGGAACGACCAGGAGATATCCTACTTTTAATAAAGTAAACAAACTGGCCGCGCAGACTCCAGATGTTAACATTGGAGACGGTCAACACTCTCCAGATCTCGTCTTAATGACTGCTCAGCTGCGAGAGGATTTGTATGCTCATTTGAGAGCTTGTGTTGCTATTTGCGCATGTGTGTGTGTGTGTGTGTGTGTGTGAGTGACAGAAAAAGGGAAAGAGATAGGTTTTTGTAAGGCCTGCATTTATTGTAACCTAATGAGCATTTGCCATCTTCTCCTCCATCCTCAGTCTTTCCATTCCGACCACATCTATCTCTTCCACCCCCTCCTCTTTATCCTGTGTCTTGTGTTTTAGCTGGCAGACATAAATCAAGTGTCTGGAATGGAAACACTCACGTTACTGGTGTGCCACATATGTTTATATTTAAAGCCTTTTCCTTTTTTTTTTTTTTTTTTTTTTTAACTCTTTCACAGAGAGAGCACCTGAAAAACACAGGAGGGGGAAACCGCTGGAAAGTGTGATTCAACTGAAAATGTCTGCCCACCACCCCCAACACCACCACCACCACATCTGAGGCTCCCACTGCAGCAGCTCAGATCTGTGTATTAACCATGGGAGAGAGAGAGAGAGAGAGAGAGAGAGAGAGAGAGAGAGAGAGAGAGAGAGAGAGAGAGAGAAGAGAGAGGAGGTATGGTTCTGCTTGACCCGCGAGGCCGACAGAGGTGGAAAGAATGTGCTGTCCAGCCGGTGAACACGTTAGCACAAAGGGGGAAAAAACTTCCTACAAGCAGCTTTCCCACCATCCCAAACCCCCTCACCCACCATTCACACATGGAGTAGGAGGAAGGCAGAGTGGAGGAGGAGTAAAGCGGATGGGGAGGAGGGGAATGAAAACGCAAACTGCAGAGAGATGGAAAAGGTACTGAATGGCAAAACAAAAAAGAAAGAGAGGAAGAAAGTGGGTGGCCATGCTTGCATTTTGACCTTGAATTTTAGACAGAAGTTGGAGCACAACATTGGTTGATGGGGCACAGCAGCTCACTGCCGACCCAAGACACAAGGAATTAGGTAAAACATTAAAGGAATAGGTCAACATTTTGGGAGATATTTGCTCTCTTGCCAAAAGATAGATGAGAAAATCGTTCACTTCAATATCTATATGCCAGGAGAAAGTTAGCTTAGCTTGCCAGTAGACAGTTAGCTTAGCTTAGCATAAAGACAGGAATGCATGGAAAATAACCACCTCATATAGAAAGCTGCAGTTGCTTAGGGTTGGGATTAGGTGGGCACAATGTATTGATAGATTTTTGTGGACCAATGCATGGTGCACAACCAATGCCCCCTTTTAACCAATTGGCATGAACACAAACTCACACATTCACATACTCATACACACACACTTGATGTCCATGCCAAATGTTGGCCTCCTAGGGTGAAAAATGTGGTCACCAAAGGGTGGGGACATTTTTGTGGGCCAACAGAGCGAGCTATAGAGCTGCTTACCATGCTTACTAAATTACATGTCATATATTGCCTGTGTAATGTAATATAAAGTATATATGATTTATAGAAATAGAAAAAAACGTGATATTTGGTCCTTTAAATTACAATAACATAGGACGTAAAATTGTTGAAATATGTCTATGCACACAAATCATGTTCTTTACATACACACTCCATATATACATACAATTATACATGCATAAAAATATGCATTCTTTAAGATTTTATTCAAGAGTATGTGATTTATTGCAAACTGAAAAACTGTGTAGGTTGGAGAAGCCTCTTGCATGGAGAACTTTAGGGCCCTCATGGAGATGGAAAAACATCTGCCTGCCAATACTTTAAAGGATCACTGAGACTTTAAAGGGTCAGTTTCAAGTAATGGGGACACTGATGCTGGAAAGACACATCAGATTCTTTAAATGCAATTTTGAAGTGCAGTGAATCTGTACTACTCTATAAGTGAGAAAAAATTGGGTATTTTTCATAATTTGGGTGTACTGTCTCTTTAAAAGTGAAGTTAATGCAAAAAGAAAGCAGGGAGATGTTGAACCAAAAACAGAGAAACAAACAATCAGAATGCTGAATTGTTGACAGCCGTGATGTTTCCTGTTGTCTTAGTAAACAGCAGGCCCACCCAGCCAGCCTTAGGTGTGTTTTGTGTGTGTGTGTGTCTGCAGTTACACACACATGTGTAGGTGTCAGGCCTCCTCTGGGGGTCTCTGGCCCTGTAAGAGGCAGTTTATGGGGAACAGACCCACACCTGTCTGCTGTTTCCAGCAGCAACCAATGGTCAGCCTCCATCTCCCGGAGTGGGGACCTTCTCGAGTTCCTCATGGAGCCAGCTTCCTACTGGGGGGCCAGCTCTTCGTCATGACTTGGGATGACCTCCCAGGAGGGGTGGCATCCAGCACAGCGTATCAGCAAAGATTCTTTTTGGGAACACGGCATAAATCAGAGTCAGGGAGGAGGATGCCTGGGGGAGAACCAGGGAGGGGTCAGAGGGGCCCAGCCTGCCCAGAATATGGCTCCCTCTGCCTGGGATGACTCAACTGCAAAGCATCTCTTTCCAGGCGAAACATCCACGTCAGCACTCTCCCACAAGCCCATTGGGTCTTTTAATTACAGTCTGGACTGACTTTCCTTATCTGCAAGACTCATTTAATCCAATCCATAGCTTGGATTTTTTTTTTAATAGTTTATAGTGTGTTTGTATATGTCTTTATATTTGTGAAAGCTCTGTACTCATTGTGCAAACGTGACTGTGAACTGCTTTTCTGTGATTCTGTGTGTGTGTAGGAGTATTAATCTGAGTTGGCATGACCGAGATTATGGGTTAACGTTCCTGGAAGTGTTGATAGCTGAAGGGAGAGGGCTCTGATGTCTTTAGCAGACTGTGGATTCCATAAACAGGGCCTTTTAACCCCCTGACCCGCTCGGCCCTGCATCCCACTACCAGCTTCCTGTCCTCCTATAGGATCCTCTATCATTACTTTCCCCCTTTCTTATAATCCATCTTATTTCCAATCCCCATATGCATTTCCTTCTGTATCCATCTTTTTGAAAACACTTTCCGGAGTGGATACATTTAAAAATGACAGGATCATTTTTTACTGTGCATGAGGAAAACTTAACTCTTTGAAAATGCTGACCTATGAAAGTCAAACTTCACAAACTTCATGGACTAACATATGTTAATAGTCCAACTCTTGGCTGCCTTCATCCTTCTCTGTGATCACTAATTTTGTGTGGCAATATACACACAAAACAGGAGTTATCATGGACATATCATTACCATGCAGTCAGACCAGTAAAGAATGTTACAGTATATTGCCTCAATTCAGCTGCCCTGGAGACCTGGGGGGTGTTTGGATTGAAAACAGCCCTACGTTTAATAAATGCAAAAGGCTGTGTTGTTAGGGGTGTGCTGTTTGAGGTACCAGTAAGATGTGAAATCCAGGAAGTCCAGTTTGGACAGATCTACGAGTTTGAAAGCTGCACACCGTACAGTAGTTTATAGTATTCAGAGACAGGGTTTTACAACTCTGGAAAGTTATCACGAAGGCAATTATTTTATCCTTCGTTGTCACAATTGTGAGCTTCCAGTAGAAATACGACTTTCACGTTACAAAGTATATCAGGAATGTTCACTTGCACATATTTGACCGGCCAACACATTGCCAAATTACGTCACATTGCGATTCCAGCAAAAGTTAAGCCAGGTTTTTTTCCAGAATACCCTGCATGTTTTTGGTTTCAATGGAGTGGCCACATTCAAAAGTGTGCTGCATTTCTTTAAGCTGGGCTGAAATTGGTATGAACGCAGTACATAATCAGCAGTGGAATCCCTTTGGTTGGCGTTTCCTTTAAAAAGAGATGTCACACCGGCTGGCAAAGGGCGATGCTTGGAGGTGATGCCTTGCTGTTGTAGTCAGTTTCAACCTTGTGTAATTGCCAGTGCTTTATTTTGTGTTGGACTAAAAGTCATAATTTCATCTGCTTTCATCTATGTTTTTTTCTGGTGCTTTCATGCTACCTGGCAACATAAACCTAAACTACACTTTGCCTCTGCACCTGTCCTGCAGATGGTCACAGCCAATGTCACCGATCATGTGTAGAGGGCCTCATTAGCTCTAATTGCCATATGATGAAATTGCATCAATTTTCACGCAGCCATTTGACAAAAAAAAAAGAAGAAACGAATGTCAATGAATGCACATGTATGTTGTGAGTAGCTATTTTGAAACACATATAATTGAAGTAGACAAAAAAGAGCTTCACCCTGCAGAGACCAAGCAGATTATTCAACCACATTTGTCCAAAACCAGATGGTGTTAATAAGGAAGGATTTTGTTGTTTGCCAACCAAAAGAGGAAGAGAAAGAAGAAATACTGTTGTTAGAATTTCAATTGTGGAGAGTACATTTTAAACAAAACCACTTGAAACCAAGTGGGAATCTTATTTGACAGGATCTCCTCAATGTATCTGTCATTATTGTGGGAATGTAACATGCAAACTTCCCTTTTTGTTGTTATATAATAAATAGATTCGAAGTCCATGTATTCCAAGAGAAAAGACACTAATGATGTTGTATTGTTTGGCTTTACAGCTTGCTGTAAAAAGGCAGCTGAAGTTGAGGCTCATTAAATAGGGCTAAAGACCATGTCCTGGAGCTTGGGAGAACTTCAGAGTGAGGGCAAAACATGCCTGCAACAGCCCACATCACACAATACAAACATGGAGGAAATGTAGCCACAAGATGCCTATCACCTTACGTCAGAAGTAGCAACTAACAACACTGCACTACAGATTCTTAATGTTTGACAGGTTTTTAAGTCATTAAAGTGATAGCATTTTATGTTTTAACCATGACTGACTGACACAACTTCCAGTCAACTCATTTATTTTATTGAAAAGTTGCACGTGACCGCTATAACTGAATTGTTAATGGAAAAGACCCAGCTTGCTGAATCATGGAAGAAACTTTATTGCGGGGTAATCGCAACCCCTCAAGAAAGTTTTCCACTAAGCACAGGATGGTTTCATGAGAAAACCTCAGTTTTCAAAAGCTTTAAAATGTAAAGTAATATGTACTTTTGTCAGCACAGTAAGAGAAGAAATGGAACATTTTCTGTATTAAGGTCATTTCTGTGGATTTGGATTGGATACCTGATACTTTTGGCTGAACTGCCTTATAAAAAATACACTATATGCTTTGGTGTAATGCAGGAAGATGGGTGCAGGGACCAGAAGAAGGTGGGGATGGCAAGGCGAGGCTAATATGAAAACCTGACCCTTGCAGACGTGCTATGCCCTGCCTTGACCTGAGGCTTTGTTGGGGCAGGACGAGATGGAGCAGGCACAAGCTCAGGAATCCAAATAACCACTTCAGCTCAGACAGAGTAGAAGAAACGGGGGCAGCCTTTTGACAGTTTATAATGATATCCGTTCTCTCACGGCTTTTGCATCAAGAGTGAAGAGACTTTCACATGACTTTTTAAAGCTGTGGTCAGACCCACCTAAAAAGAAATGTTCTTGGCAGGCCCAGTGTTTCCATAAGTCAACTTTAATTTGATATCACCTGACACCTAAATTGAGTGTCACCTACCAAAAGCTGTGTCTCAAAACAAAACAGGCAGCATCCTGGCCACATCCATCCACCGTGACCACAGCTTCAGCACAATGTTAAAGATGAGCATCCACAAGAGAATGATTTAGAGTCTCGTTTGACTCCAGAAGCTAAAAGTAATGAAGCCTCAACCTCACACGGTTGTGGTGTTTCCCTGTCATTTGGCTAAATTTGAAAACTGTCCCTAAATAGATGGAGGGTGGTTGTTCTTTGTGATCAAAGATGGAGAATAATTAAAGCCTCTGAAAACTTTAATCAAATAACAATCAAAAGTTTTTTTGCAAAAGCATCAACAATTATTATTATTCATTAGGAGTTTAAGACTCAAAAACTCAAATAATTTGCTTGATTAGCACTGTGTGGGTGTGGTTTCCTTTAATTTGATCGACAGGGCTTGCCATATAAACAAACAACCCACCAACTGCCATTTCATTTTGATTAAAATGTTTCTAAATCCTTTGACAGGAAACTGTGTGTTCATGTAGGACTCCATTGAAAAGTTTTCAGGACCTTTTATTTATTATTTAATTTTTTTGGGTTGTTTGGTAAAACTTTACACTGTGTAGTTTCCAGCCCTGTTTTTGCATACCAGCAGACAAAAAGATAAGTTGAGCAGTAAGTAGTGATATTAGACGACTATAGATGCAGCAGCCAATGACGCTTCATTGGATCAGCGATGCACTGTGACAGGAAATAAAGAGTTAAATTAGATGCTAAAAACACCTTTGTAAAGCAGAACAGTCCACAACTAATATGAGAGGTGTCCAAGGGACCATGGCAGTCACTGAGATATTAGACTGCACTGGGTGATGTTACACTCTCGGGTGCTCAAAATAGACTATAAATAAAAAATAAAAAAAATTCTGCACATCTATTTCATGAGGCAGGTGCGTAGGAGTGGGATGAGTAACCAAAAGTAGAAAAGATCAATTCCTGCACACCGTCTAACTTGCAATACAAACGTTTACTAGCAATGTTTCTGTACTAGACCTTCATCAGAAAAAATCCTGTCGGGTGCAACAGAGGTGCTACTGGCCTGCGTAAGACTGGTGCAGCTGTCAGATTGAGAGAATTTTCCTAACAACTACCGTACTATATAATCAAAATCATCATCATCAATCAGTTTAGTTATGTATTTTGTTTTAGTTAATTTCAGTAGTATTTAAACTCAAAATTTGTCAGAATCAGTAAGGCATTATGATTCTTAAGTCAAACTAATGAAGAATATCTGTACATGACTCATATGACAGGTCCAGACCTCAATTTTCGATTGTACATTTTGGCTGTAGTTATGAGAAAATTCTAAATTGTCTTAAATCACTCGTGCCACTTGAGAACGAATTTGTACGTACGAGTGGTTCTTGCAAGAGGCCCATGGTTTGTTTGCCTTTCTTCTAGTTCCCCTGCTGGTGCTCAGCCTGCCAGCTGCTGTCAATAAAACACAGACACCAACACACCTCTCCAGCAGCTGAGAGCAAAAGGAATCTTTATAACATTAGAAACACTTTTAATTTCTTTTAATAATTAAAAAGATTGTGGGGAGAGAAAGAAAGAGATGAGACCACATGCATCAAAGAGCTCCAGTAGGGACCTATATGGGCCATGCACTCTACCAGGTGAGCTACTAGGCACCCCAATACTAACATTATTTTTGGCTAAAAAAAGGGAATGACTAAATGTGACTTTAAAGATCAATGATTAATCGCCACTCTCACTGAGATATTGTTTGACCACCAATCCCACTTCATATGAGAGCTCAAAGCTTCCCAGAGGAAATCCAGCAACTACTGCATCAGTGATGTGGGAATTCCTCTCATTACCACCAGCAACCTCAGTGAGAGGAAGTCTTGAGAAAATAATGACATACTCTTTTAAAATACTGCTGTTTACATTCCCCCCTGGAATGAGCAGAGGCCATGTCTGTTTCTCATCCTAGAGACCAGAGTCATCCTCCCTTTTTTACTAAACACCCACCCATCCAAAGAATATACACTCATGAGACAAACCTGAAAGAAAATTATCCACCATCAAGCTATCAGACATAGCTGTGACAGGCACTACTCTTAATGATTTAAGATCTCTTGGATCTCTTTACGTACTGTATGTCTGTCCCAATTGTCTATCCTGATTGTTGATATCGGTTACCTCCCTGTTTTTTCTTGGAGTCACAATCACACCATGCTTCACCCTGATTGGGTTAAATCACGCTGACAGGGGGATATTGGATCGGTCACAGTAAATGACAATTCTGTCGTCCAAGACAGAAATGGAAGCAAAACCAACCTTCAGGATGGGTTGCAGAGGGGGAGGGAGAATAAGAACAGAGAAAGAGAGGTAAGAGAACTGGGGAGGAGGGATCTGGAAGGAAGGGGTCATAAAGTAGGGGAAAAGAAAAGAGGGGAGAGTTGAGAGAAGAAAGAGAAAGGAGGGGGGGCTAAAAGGAAGGAGGAAAAAATTGACGGAAAGAGAAAACGTGGGAGCTGTGAGAACGTGAGGCAGACGGAGCAGTGAGTGATGCAAAAGGGCGGGATGGAATTTGCTCAAAAGTAAGAGCCAAGGCAAATGCGCAGCTGTCAAGGAGTTTTGTTCTCTTTAAAAACATCTTTCGGTCTTTGTGCGACTTGTTTCAACACACGAGGCAATGGTCGAAAATGTAAGTCAGGGAGGAAAAGAAAAAGTGAGAGGGGAGAGAAAAAAAGGAAGCAAGGATGACTGGTAAATAGCAAGAGGAAAATCACCAAAGAGAATTTGACAGGCCAGTAGGAATTAGAAACAGGAGCAAAGTGGAGATCAGCATATTGCATATGGAACAAGCTAGAACTGGGAGGGGAATATGGGGAATACTGTGCACCAAGTCAAAAGTGAAAAGAACAACACAGCAGAGAGGGAACTGAAAGAAAACAGGAAGAAAAAAGGAAAGGAGCAGAAGAATTAATAGTATTTTTTCAGTGCACCATGTATCCCTCACCCTCCCTGTGGACCCAGGGCCTGCGCACATGTCAGCACACCAGTGCGCATATGTTTCTACTATTACATGATAGGCTGCGGAGAAAATATAGGAAAACCGTATCTGTGTGTGCATTGGGAGGGGGTAGGGAGAGAAGGGGGTGGAGTAATACCGACAAAGCTGCCTTTCCAACAATGAGCTCCACCTTCGTCTAGTGTATCTGTATGCCTGAAGTTTTCCAGTCATGGCTCGGGAGCCCCGCCCTGTCCCACCTCCTCCGTCCCTATTGCTTTTTTCTCTTACTGAACAATGACAGTATAACCTCAGAGTGAGCCAGACACATCGGCAGCATTATCCCCTTTTCTGTTTTAGATCATGACAGCTGTCTTCCACCTGTCCAGACCTAAAAATTCAGTTAAAGGAATATTTCTCTATTTTGACAACATTTGAGCATTTAAGAAAATGGGGCTTTAGGGGTAATTTCACATGTCACTGAGGTGAAGTCAGACCTGCATGAGTATCACCATTCACACATGATTGAACATTAACAGTGGGGTGAAGACAGTATAATGATGTCATGACATGAAAGACTGTCTGGTATGTGGCCGCTGAGTCGTCTGAGTGAATGTTAGTCCCAATATGCTGATGTTTGGCAGAGCAGCAGTGTTATAATATGTTGTGGTAGCCGAAAGGAAAGGGGCTCACCAAGGTGCTGCTGTGATGTCATTGCCATGAGCTCATCTGTGACATTATGGGACGGTTTAACAGCTGTGTTATGGAGGCGTCCTGGTGGACCAGCTGTTAAAATGCATGTGTGACATATACCGTAATCACAAACCGGGGGGATTTGATCCCAGCCCAAGCCCTTTGTTAAATGTATGTCATTTCCCTCATTTCCTGTCATCTTTCTACTGTCTCTACACTTTCAACAAAAAAGGCAAGTTGTATTATGGGATATTAGGTCATGTTAAAACAAGACTATGTCATTTTTGCTGAGCAGTGGTCACTGAGGCCACAAGTGGTAATTATGGCATTGTATAATGGTAATGCTAAGATGTGGTACAGCATAAAAAAAGTCATAAAATCTGTAAACCTACTCAGCAATGTGAGTTTTATAGCAATATCTATCTAGTTTGGTAATGTTCGCTTACATTAGCCACCAAAATGTAACTTATACAAGACCAAGTAAGGCTGCAGCAAAGTACTGGGTATTGAATAGAGAAACTTTTCATTTCTGAGAGGACAAATGTGCTATTTCTGCTTTTTAAGAAGACATAATCTCGCATTAAGTTAAGTTAAGCTAAGTTAAACCTGCAGTACTGTAAATTATTATAAACCAAAACACTAACCGAAAGACGCTAAAACGCTCCATAGAGTTGAGAGGAATTCCAGTCTGGTGATAATTCTCAGAGAGTCCGTCGCTATGAGCGACTCTTGTAGATTAATATTGATTAGAGCGGCTAGTTAAAGTGACGCCTTCTTATGTTATCTATCTTATCTCATCCCATCTTATGAATTGGATAAGTTAAATCATTAACAGCAGCTGATATTTAAACTGGGAATTTACATCCTTTACATCCTTCAATGTTTAAATAACCCAGAGGCATAGGATAGGAAATGCTTACATCCACTCGTGGCTGATGAGCCTGTCAAACAAACTGTGTGTGGGACGGAATGTATATAACAGAGAAAAACAAAAGAGACATAAAGCAAGAGAGAGAGGAATGAAGAAATTCCTCAGCTAATGAGTTTATGTTGTCACATTTTAACATTAGTTTGCAAATGTACATACTTATGTGAATGCATGAAAAAAGGGTGTTTGTCTTTATGTTTCTGCTTCCAAAATGCATGGGTTATAAACATACCAAGCATTTCTGTGTGTGTTTCTGTGTGTATATTTAGGGGTGGGGGTGGGTAAAGTGACAGACGAACAGTAAAAGGAGAGAATGGTTATGTGTGTCCCATGTCAACAGAGTTTAAATTTAGCCAATGCTTTGTATATATAGACAGACCATCCTAAAAAGATCTGAGCTGACCCTCCTTTTCTCTCTTTATCTATCTCTGTCTTTCATCAGAGAACCAGCAGGCACAGGTGGCACTTAGTGTTACCATACAACTCTCACTGTATACAGGGCTTGTCTAATTTGTGATTGTTAACCATATATGTTATGGCTGTTGGAACTCTGCGTGGTGATCAGGTATTTAACTTTATCAGATAAGGTCTTGTAACATGTGTTGCCAAAGGGTACGACTCGGAAGGGGTGGGGGGTTTGGCCTACAGTGATTATTCTGGGCCTGATAATAAAATATCATAAGAATATAATGAAAATGTGCACGTTAAATAGTAAACAACGAAACTAAAATACTACAGACAAGCAGCCAACTACAGTAACCCTCTGAGACTGCACTTACAGCAGTACTTTGAGTTAAATGCTAAACTTCAGCATGCTGACATACAAAAGCAATGTTAACATGCTGTTATTAAGAAGTTATAATGTTTACCATGTTCACCATCTTACTTCATAGTGTTAGCGTGCAAACATTTGCTAATTAGCACTAACAGTACATACAAGAATTGTTGCATTTGGTGGTAATTCATCCAAAAGTGGTCATGACCGATCAACATGTGACCAAGTAAAAAGACAACAGAAGTATGGCAGCAAATTTAAAAAGGTAATGGTATTTGATTCACTATACAAGACAAAGCCGTTGACCCCAGTCTGAAAAAGTGCAGTAGTAGACAAAGGTGATTTAAGAGGTGGTGAGGCAGACAGTACACACTGACCACAGTGAGTCAGCCAAAAAGGCAGCTGCACAGATATCGTGAAGACACACAGCTGTTATTCATAACCTACGTGATGTGAATAAAATAATTCCGCTGACCTTTTCGCCTAAACAGGCTAATGTGATACATTCTTGACCTATTATGTATGATTCATGTGACATTCATTCTAGGCATGCACCCATAGGCCTTCCCCTTTTTTCAGACCACGTACAAGCACAAGTACTTACGTTTGAGTACTTGAGTAACAGGTACCAATATGAGTATTTAATAATATTACAGCTCTAACAATGTTTTATTTTCATCAGATGTTCCTCACTTGTGTTAAAGGAGCTACTTTTCACCCTTCCTGTTGACAGTTTAGCAGAGCCTAATTGGCAGTCCGCTCTGCTTTTACCAGCATTGTTTATCTTAAAATATGTCTAAATTGCTGACATTGCTTCTCCTCCAGCTACCTGCTTGCCTAAAAAAAGATTAACATCAGGTTAACTGACAGCTGACGGCGTGTATGGGATTTGTATCTTCTTGTATAACTCTCAGCGAGATTCTATAGTAGGTCTTTTAAGACTTTGAGCTCTCTTTGTTCTCTTTTGCTATGTGCAGATTCCCATTTCTGCGTTGACCCTCCCATTTCTATTTGCGGCTTCAATGTGTAAAATGACATTTAAGCCAATCTCCAATCCCCCTAAACAGAAAAACGTTGGCTATGCACTTGCCATTTGGGGCTACCCATCAAATCCTGCAAATACCGAAAGCACACTGATGAACAATGGAGGACAGTAGAAGCAGGTGGTTGCAATCACAAGAAGAAGGGGACTCCCTCCACACCATTGTTGCTGCTGGTATTCTGCGTCATATGATTCTCGTCTTGGCTTGTGATGATGAGTACAAATCACATGTGGCGTCCAATTCTTACATGAACTCCAACACCACTCTTGAGGAATAAAAATGCAGACTATTTCAAAAGAAAACACCAAGCCCCTCGAGCTACAGTAAAGCACCAAGAGGATTCTGATCCTGCGTTGATATATTGTTTAAAGAATCAGATTTATGTTAAGAAACCCTTTGACTTAAAACAAGTCAGATAAAGGAAAGTCTCAAAAGTGAGCGGTTAAGAGGTTATGATGCCAAACATGTGGTTTTCTTTATAAAAAAATTTGGACCAGGAGAAAACGAATAAGCCAGTTGGCCATTGCTTTGTAATTCCTTGCAGTTCTTGATGGCATTATCTTGATGCCTTTATTGATTTTCAGCTATGCTTACTCTATCTCCTGCTGCCCCATCTGCCTCAGAGAGTAGAAACAATGCTGATGGCTATTTAAGGCCGTTTGTACACCTCTTCAAATCAGCACTATCGGAGTGGCAATTGACCCAACAGTGTTGTGTTCACATCAAGAGAGCACCAAATGATGCCATATTCTGCGGAAGAATTGGGCTGCATTCCTCCACTAGAGGTCCAGATGGTCTCAGAATCAGTGCCAGTGTGCTGCAGGTTTCTGGCAGTCATGGTGGCTCACAGTCCTATTAGCACACTTCTCATTTTGTGGCTCCGTCTCTTTTGATGGCTACTTGCCTATTTCTTTTAGACAATATGGTGGAGAAACACCAAGTTCAAGCTAAGTTCAGTATTGCATTACCACTGTCCAGTTCGGTTCCACAGAAAAAGGGTCAGGCAACTTCACTGGAACTTCACATGGTTTGTGGGTCATTTGATATGAAAAGGGTCAGTAAACCACATGAAAATGTCGACCTTTTCTAATTACAGCACTTGAGATAACTGAATAACTGAGTAACGATCTAACAGCTCACTAGAATCATGCAATCATCAAACCTTTATTGTTCACATATTAGCATATGAACGGTTCTGGTAATCCTTAACTTGTTAAGAACAAAGTATATACGCCATCCAATGTTTCATCCAGCACAACAAAACTGGGCTCCCCATATTTGCAGATGACTTATTTCAGGGATGGATGGGTCATCTCTATTCCCTCCTGCCTAAGTGGGAATCTTGATTTTCATTTCAATACCATCTAGCCCATAAACTCAAATGTGATGCAGATGGGTGTCTGCAAAGCTGTTGCGAGCGCCACAGGAACACTTCCTGAGCTTTGTCTTTTGTTTATCCTCTAAAGCTTACACTTTATTTTATAATCACCTACAGACATTTTGACTCCTCGGAGGTCAGGTGCAGAGTTTTGTCATATTGCGTAAGAACACAGCAAGTTGGTCTTGGTTAAGGTCTTATGGGACCAGGTTTTTGGATCAAATGTATCATCCAAAGTGCAGACACTAATGTGGACCAATCCAACTAGCACATGTTTTAATCTGGACGATGAAAAAGGTTAAAGGTCGAGATCACTCAAATCACAAAAATTACCATTAGTGATGTCTTGAAAATTAAGAGCAGCATGTGTTTCCAGAAACAATTCTTGTGGTTACTCATGATAATAGACAGACCTTGCTGAGGATAGTTTTCACGGCCTCTACTTTCTTCCAAAGAAACAGTACCTGCAAATTAACTTCCATTCACCTCTCTTGGATTGTGGTGGCAGCGGAGGTTTTAGAGAAGAAGAATAACTCAAAACCACAAACTGAAACCATACTTTCTAACTATTAATAACACTATTACAAGACAAGAATACTAATATTAAGATAACTCATTTTTCAACAATGTCTGCACTTGGCAACTATGGTATGGTTAAGGTTAGGGAAGAATCTTGCATATATTTAACCAATTTCCCCTCGGGATCAGTAACGTATTTCTGATTCTGATGATTAGACTTAGGCAAATAAACACCTTTGTAGCCTACCGTTAGAAAAAGGTTTTACAGTATTAATCTAACTTGCTAAATACTGTAAGGAGAACACTACTTTCTGTGTTTGTACTTAAATGTTGGCCCTGGACTTAAATCTGCTGATTTATACATGAAATGACGGATCAGCTTCTTCCTCTTGAAAAGACTTGGATCTTTCAATGTGCTCAATCTACTGCAAAGCCAGTTTTTTATGCTGCTGTAATCTGGGCGTCTGACAGGCCTGATGAAAATGTCGGTGAGGAAGCTTCCTTCGCCGGGCTGAGTCTGGACCCGCTGGAGGTAGCGGTGAGGAAAAGGATGTCAGCAAAACTACGTGCCATATAAAACTCAGTGACCTCCTCCTTTCATGCCATGCTGTCAGTGTAATAAAGCTTGTTCGGCTACCAGCTAATTCCACTGAGGTATGCCAGGGAGCACTTGAGGCGCTGAATTGTGCCAGAAAAGATTATTTGTCTGTCTGTCTGTCTCTCTGTCTATCAACAAACATGCTTAATCTGAATGCTATTTCATTGTATTTATTTATTTAGTTATTGTCCCTCTTTACTGAATCACTCACATTCCTCTTTAACTATCAGACATTACTCATGTTTTTATACTTTCAGTCATATATCCTTCATTTTGACAGTATTCTGCATGGCATTGTATATTAATTCCTTCATCCATTTTCCAAAAACCCGTCTCTCCAGTGTGTTCTGACATTATATCAAATCCCCTCAGCTGTGGGACAAAACACTGGAAGGCGCAGACGCCAAACTACAACACATTTGACCACAGAAAATGTTAAGCCATCTTGTTTAATTCACTTAGCTCATTATTTCTTCCCCTTTTCTCTCTGTAAGTGCGGAGATAAAGACACACACTTTGCCTGCCATGACTTTTTAATGAGTTTCGAGTATATTTTTCTCAGTAGGTTGTATAGCTTAATAACTGCCAGCAGCTCCCAGTTGAGAAGACAAACCTCCATGGTCCCTTCCCTCTCTCCCCCCTCCTTCCTTCCCTCTGGCCTCCCTCCCTTCTTGTAATTTTCTGAAGATTCTGGAAAGTGCTACCTCACCCTTTCTATAAACCCCCCTCTAGACAGGGCAATACTTAATGTGTGACTTGCTGAAATCTTTCCACCACTGCTAAAACTGGATTGTTGAAGACCTTGTTCATTTGTTCAACTACAGTGAAATACTCTGTATTTCTTTTTCTATGCTTTGGTAGAATCATTACCACTGTCATGTTTTATTTTGAGAGGAAGTGGCTGACTTACTGGCCTCAAGGGAGACCAGAGAGAAAATCAATTAGAGCATCCAGGTATGAGTCGTCTTTTCGCATCTGATGAAAAGTACAATCTCTCTTCAACACACACACACACACACACACACACATAAACGCACACACATAAATGCACACACATCTAACATCTGCTTGGAATGTGGTGGGGGCCAGCGCTGCGAAGAGGATGGAAAATGGCGTGAGGGAAAGCAAGGCAAGGAAAAGAGTTGGGGGGGACACGAAGGGGAAGAGATCAGTGGAAGGAATATGAATGGAAGGGGAAAAGAAGAGAGAGCACAATGTGATAGGCACAGAGACTATAAACCCGGAGATGATGGTCTAAAAACATAGGATCTGGAGTAATCTTCATCAGAGCCCTACACACATGCCCTGAGAGTGCAGCACGCATCACTAGCACACACTTCAAAGAGCAGAGCTCAGGCAGGCCAGGAACCGTCTAGACACGCTCTTCCCATCACACCATCTAGTCCCCCTCTGTTCATTTTGGCCTCTCTCCACCTCTCTTAGTTTATTTTTTCCATCTATGTGTCCCCCTTTTGGACTGTGTCACTGTTTTTTGACAACAGTAACAGATCTTAATTATATTTATGTGCTCTCTTTGCACTCACACGCCTGAACTGGTAGAAGAAACAAGACTCTACAGCCACTCCAGAGTCTTTGTGAGGTTATCCTTAGGCACACCCGTACTTCCAGCTAAATGCGAACATGCGGATTTTAAGCCGGTATAATGTTTAGCCTGTTCACCATCTTAGCTTAGAGTGTTAGTTGGCTGACATTTGCTAATTAGCGCTAAACACAAAGTACAAGAGCGTATCTATGTTCCCTGGGTCCTAAATTCCTATTCCTATCCCTAGAACTGGGGAATATAAGACCCTTTGTTTTGTTCCCATTATGTGCCATATAAATCTGGGAAACATAGGACCCCTGGGAACACCCCCAAAGTACAGTTGAGGCTGATGGGAATGTCATTAGCTTTGCAGATATTTGGTCAAAAACCAGTGCTGGAAAAACTGAAAACCCTCTTGAGGGGACCATGAATGTCTATACCAAATTTCATGGCAGTTCATCCAGTTTTTGTTGTGAGATCACCATGGCTGTGGATTTATCTTCTGGGGAACATGAATGCCTGTACCAAATTTTGTGCTAATTCATGGAGTGCTATAGAGCTTTCATATTTCACAGGATAGGTGCAAACTTTGACCTGCTGGTGGAGCAAGAGGCAAAAGCAGGGGATCTCCAAAGTCATTATGATTCATCATTTGGGCACCATGAATGTCTATAGGAAAATTCTGCCAATAGATCTTGTAGATGTAGAAATACAGCACTGGATTAAACTGGCATTATAGAACTGCCTACTGTGGCCCTCAGTCCTTCCTGCCAATTTCTCTCAGTGGCCAACTGCGGTACTGCAACACACACAAAAAAAGGTCAATTATTATTCTTTGTATTATGAATTTTGAAACCATGATGGTTAATATTTGTAAAACTTTTTCCCAAGCCTATTTTTATGTTCGTGATGTCATTATGATTCATCCTCTGGGGACCATGAATGCAAGGCTTGAGACTGAGAGTAAATGACAATGTCATTTACTCTAAAAAATGTCATTATGACATTTTGAGCAAAAATTAGTTCTGCATATCAAATGAAAGCTCAAAAGGGCAGATGTGAATTCCAAACCAATCCAGAGTTATTAATCAAAAATCAAAAGACCTAACACTGAACACATTGAACTATTTGGAGCTAAAAGTGTGCTTAAAGATAGAAAAATATATATTTTTTAAAAAGTCAGAATACTGTTCATTAGGCATATTGTCATTCACATGTCTATAAAGTTTTAATATTTAAGATTGAATTTAACAAAGTCAGGACGACGTATGGTCGTTTTATGTAATGGCTCTTCTGTAAAGTTCTTCAAATATTGCAAATATATGCCCCTCTGGTTCTCACCCTCAAATGTCTGTATAAAATCATGGCATTCCATCCAATAGCTTAGTAGCGGACTCACTGACCAACTCAACAGCATCGGAATCCCTAGAGCCATGCAGCTAGCATTACTACAAGATTAAAACTGTGGAAAACATTGGAACAAGACAGAGGATGTTAGAATTAGAAAAGGATAAAGAGAGAAGGAAAAGGGAATGAAATGTACACAGAGCGGATGAGTAGCTCCCACTGACTAGTGGGAAAGTCCCCCTTCCCTCCCTCCCTTCCTCCCTTCATCTCCACCTCCTCTCTCATTCCCTCACCAGTGGTTCCAGTCCTCAGGGACAAGGTCTGAATGGGAGCACTGGACTGAATCACAGTTGGACATTGAGCAGACAGTAGGAACAATCTTCCACTGAACACCACAGAAAGGCTTCAGGATGGTTTTGTCTCCATGATGTGCCCATCAGTATTTCAACATCTACTGTTTATGTCTTGTTTATGGAGTAAATTACTTAATTCCGTCTGTTGTAGTCTGGAGCTGTATTAGAGGAAAATCTTTACAGACATTTTTTGTTCATTCAGAGTTTTGTAGTCTGGGCGTGTGAGTGTGTCATCAGCCACATGAAACACTGGGATTTCTGACGTGCTTTGCCCCCCTGGTACCACTCTTCTTCATGACCTGTGGCTGTCTGCATATTTTTAACATTGTCTGTGCCCATCTGTGTTTAAATAAAGACGGCAGAACAGTTTTATACCATGTGGGCTGAGCATCTTCACCAAATTTATCCTCTTACGACCCCCCAAACTCTCAACCTCCTTCTCAACCCTCCATCTTTTGCTAACTGTGCATTCACCAAGAGACATCTGGATTTCAACTGTAGACCATTACATGGTAACAGCTCCAGCTTTTATGATGTTACGGAGAGAAGTGGCAAGTAGCAGCCATAAAATGACAGACATCCAAGTAGCGACATGACTGTAACTGGCGAGGGATGAATGGGCAAATTGTGCCCTTATGTTCCTTTCATCTGAGCTTTGATAAAAAACGTTGATTTTCAAACATACTACAGCAATAAATTCACAACAAGAAGTTACAACTGTGCTGCGCGTCCCCTTTCCAGACATTGTGTTTATCAAGACCAATGAGCACTTTGGCATGGCTTGCAGTGTTAAGATTTTCCACAGGAGTGCTGCCAAACCTCAATGAGATGTTTGTGATGAATTGCGTTAGATGGAAAGTGTATTAAACTGGGCCGAGGAGGGAGATTACCAGTAAAATGATGAGCGATGGAACAGTTGTGTGCATGTATGCATTGTATATGTGTGTGTGGTTGTGTGTGTGATTGCTACAATTCAGAGAAGAGCAGGGATACTTGTATAAACATGCAATATCCCCAGAAATCCATAACTCTTTCTATGTAAAGCCTTGAAGTAAAGCAGGGGGAAGGGATGATTGTTGGATTTAAATGAAGCCTGTGTAGTTCAGGTCCTCGTGCCTGTGTGCAGCCCCACCTGGCTGTTATTGCTTCTCTTTAATACGTTCATCCATGCATACAATAAACATGGGATTTTCTTAACCAGCAGAAAGAAGGACTGAGGTGAGAAGGATTCATCCCTTAGGCCTAAAACACCGCAGGGAAATAGTTTGAATGTCTGAGACGGGTGCTCCTGGAATTCAGAAAGGCCCATTAACTTCAGCAGTACAAAACCATATTACATAGGGTGGGTCTTTTTGTGTGTGAGTGTGTGTGAGAACATCTGCTGGGCAGATCTGGGATGGGATTAAGATGAGAGGGAGGCTAGTGTCCATCAGTCCTTGATCTCTGTGACCTTTGTACATTTGGGATGATTTCTTTCTAAAGTTGAACCTTATGAGATATTGGAAAAGTCCCACATACTGGACTCAGTTTCATAGAATTATCTGGCGAGAAGGACGAGAAAGAGACAAAATGTCTCCAAGTGACTGTTTTCTAAGAGACGATTGTTGTTGTTTCTGTATGAGTTTGAATCCAAACCCTCAGACTGGCCTTCTTAGTTAGAGAGGTAACTGAGCCAATGGCATCATGACCAGTAAGGGAAAAAAAGATGACCACAGGCTGCTTGACTCAGCACATCTCACTGTTTCCAGCATTTCCTGAATATCTCACAATGGTCCATACATAGAAGATCTGATGAAAATGAGTAAAAGGTTAAACTGCAAGAGAGGAAGATACCCCATTACACCGGGAATTAAAAAACGATCATGTTCATATGTTATGTGTATAAGGAGAAACCTCATGTTAAAGCCAGGTGTAAATAAATGCCTGCAGACTGACGACTGACATCCCTACAGCGAGTCACGCTCACTGGTGAGTCTAAAATCGGAATTTTAAATACATTTTACCACAAACTTTTTCCTTCTAATTTTGCATTTATGAGGGATTCTAACTTCTGCTTTATTATCTGGCAGGCCTCTGGGAAGAGGATCTCACGGAACATCCAAAAATCACCAAAGCTACAACAAACCAACAGAAACTAAGATACGATAAAAAAGATTTGATCCAGATTTCGGGATAACCCCTTCCTACCCCCAGTGACATCGCTAATGTTTCAACCCCACCACTTCAGACATGTTATGTGGGCATTTTTCTCTGAACTGAGCCACACTCACCAAGACTTCAGCTGGCCTGTGCTCTATCTCCACTGTTAAACTCCACTTCTATCATGGACTCTCTGATTAGCATATCCTGCTGGCTCTTAATTATTACAGCCTGTATGTGATGTTTAATTTATGACATCAGCTCTCCAAAGAATATAAAAAATAACAAGAGTGTGGGACAGAGAACAGCAGGGCCAATGTGCGCCAAGAACAGGGGCTGCGTGCCACATGTGAGACCAAGGTAGTGTATCTGAGTGGTTGCTTGCCTGCAGAGTTAAGTGTACAGTTAGCCCAGGGGCAATGAGCAGTCCAAGCTGTTTCTCAGCTGTTGACAGAGTCATTGGGGTCATTCAGTTACTTTACAAGTGATACAAACCTCTTACCTCCAAGGTACAGTCACAAAGCACATGGCATCAACTCTACTGGTTTGGTGTCTTTCAAGTAATTATGTCTTTTTTTATATTGGTTGTTATTTTGGTGTCATGTACATGATACCACCAACACCCCACATGGGCTTGCATGTAGAGGACACCAAATATATAGCAGTGAAACAAGAGAACATTACGTCTTACATAAAACATTACACTGAAACCAAAGAACATAGCTCTTTTTCATAAGCTCTACAAATATACTATGCTACAAAAAGACTCTCTACTGTTACCAACCAACCAGAAGAAATCAGCAGATTTTAGGACATTTCACTGAAACGTGAAGTCTTAACATCATATAATGAGCATAAGAAGAAGACAATGTTTTGCCTTCTTCTAATTAAGTGGCTCCCTGATAGAAACTGTCTATTGATCTGCCAACTTAAGTTCATTATGTTTGGTTTAGATTTTTCTAAATCGGGACACTTATGGATCAAATCACATCTGAAGAGAAAACATTCTGTGGTTCTTTAACCAATTATTATTTTTTTAAAACTTTCAATATCACCAGCTGATTTGTGTTTCCTCAGCATATTTTCTTCCCTTTGATTGAAAGCATTTTGTGACTCTTCACAAGAGGCCTTAATTCAGTGTAAACTGTGAACTGTAAACAGTTTATAATGCCTTTCTGCAGCAGGAAACAAAACATTTATGGATACGCAGCCACATAAAATCTTACTGAACATAATTTTAAACCAAGTTTAAAAGAAAAAATCCTAAACATGAAATGATTAGCGGTAAAGGGTAACTTCTGTATTGTATTTTTTTTTGACCTTATTCCCCCATGTTTTTGTGTTAAAGTGATTAATTGGGGCCATTAGTTTTTTAATTTGGTCTGGTATTGAATTAGAGGCAGAAGCCTGCCGCGAAACAGTCTACAACATAATCCTTACGTATGTCCATTACAATCCTTGTTTTTTAGGGCTTCCTGGTAGCTCACCTGACTGGCTCAGATTGTTATAATAACTATCTTATAACACAACCCTACAGAAAAATGCAAAGTTTTCTGTACCTTTCGCAGCTGTGTGTCTATCCAAGTCTCCAGAAGAAATCTCGTTCTGAAATCTCGGGAGAGGTGAGAACTTGTTGCAGGAAGACTAACAAGCAGATCAAAAACACAAATGGGAGGGTGGGGGGTAATGGGTTAAGTTATAATTAGAATCATAGGAAGTTTAAATGGAGGTTGGAAATGTATTTAGAATAAATGCAAGCAAATTTTATTTGAACTTTTTGGTTAGGGAATAACACACCAACATGGTTATATTGGATTCTCCTGGGTATATACTCTTTTTCTGTATTATTCATCACATATATTTCCATTTCACTGTGCAAATATAAATTTGTATACATTTATAATGCATATGTGATTACCTTAGTGAATAGATGTAGATGTGTTATGCAATGTCAACACAACATTTCAGTTACTTGATTTTCATATGTAATGTCTCCTCCATAATGAATGCAAAAGGGGAAAAGTAAACCAATAACCAAAAAGAAATCAATGGCTTACATGAAGATAGGCAAGGAATCTAAAATTATATTTATGCTTTTGGAAATAAGTATTAATAAGTAATAAGTATTTTTGGGGAAAATACATGTTGAACCAATCCAACATCCCTGGCATGGATTTTAAAGTCAGTGCGCATCTAGCATATTGTATAAGGTAAATAGCCAAACAATCAATAACTTAGAAATGAGGTAATATTTTATTCTGTAAAAAGTTTTATTTGCTGAAAATTGTCTCCACAGGGATTTCACTCCTGACTCAAGGGAGAGTTATTCCTCCAGAGAGCAAACATGCAGGCCATGGGACCCCTGCCAATGGGGGATTTGCACTCAATTGATAACTGGCAGCTGGTGAGTTCATGACAACGTGTCAAGTGTGTTGTATGTGTGTGTGTGTGTGTGTGTGTGTGTGGAGAGGAGAAGTGTTTGTGTTCATTAATGTGTGTGAGAGTGTGTGCGTTTGTGCGTATCCATGCTTTTATGGTCTAATCTGATGTATTACTCTCTCGCGAGCAGCTGCTGAACACTTTCACATGTGTACAAGTTTTATGCACCCATGATAATATTTATATGAGCTCAGATCCAACTAAAGGCCAATGGAAACTCTCTCTGTCCTAAGCGCTCATATCATCATCATCAAAACAAACACCAAAAGAAGGGGGTGTACTGTGTGAGTTTATTTTTGTCTGTGTAGGTGCTTTCATACTCCTACAACGGATAAGCAGCCATCAAAACTGTCTGTCTGCATAGCTTAATTCCTATTTCCTCCTTTCCTTTATTTAATTGCAAAGTAAATATTTTGAAATATAGTAAACACTGTTTAAGTTCAAGAAGAAGCGTCCAATTTTAAGATAATAATCTGTGAAACTGTGCTTTTTTAAAATTAAATTTGACAGACCATAGCTGACAAAAGTATCTAGGTGTGGTTTGTTTGTTGACTTTACTCGGCTGTGATTGACAGGAGGCGGATCCCAACATAACCACACACAACACAGCGATTGTTTGGAAACTTAATTTTGGAGAGGAAGCAGAAGGCAGTGACAAGAGAAACTTTCAGCCCACTGATATTACATGTTGCAATGTGCTAGTAAATCTGCTGCAGTGTAATAGGTTTGCCTTCATTCACAAACAATGTAGATCCAAAATATACTGGAAAAGGGAAATACATGACAAATGCAGTGTAACGTTGTGGACAATTAAAACTTTTTTCATGTTTTATTGTAGTTGAAAATGTTTTTCCGTAATTTTTTTTGTTTGAATTACCAGAATGAGAAGCCAAATCTCCAACCACAGAGCTGCCTGCATCATGTTTGAGTCTACGTGCTCCAAACTCCAACTCCAAATGCAGACTGTGTATATTCAACCATGAAGTAATGGTTGGGATGACACAGCACTGTACTGTCCTGTCCACTGGCCCCAATTTGGGGTTTTAAAAGGTTGAAAGTCTACGATGTTAACAAAACTCTGAATATGTTTTGTTCATTAAGTTGGTGTAGCCAAGTCCTTTTCATTTAACAAAAAGCTCAAATCACTGTGGAATTGTACTTCCACGGGCCAGAGATCCTGAAACTGTTTGTGTTGCCTACACAATGGCTGGTGGCTTGTTCGAGAGGCTGCAGGCCCCATAAAAGATGACCCCGACCCTAAGCTGTTTCTTTTGAATGCAGGAACAATTTCTGCATCCTGCAAGCAATGAATGTGAAAAGGCTTGTGAACTAATGATATATTTGGATGCCATGTTATGCAATGCCTCACAAGTTGCAAGCAGTACTTTGTAATCAACACATTCGTTTATAGGGAGCCACTGGAGAGAGGCCCTAGCAGAGGTTATATGTTATTTTTTTATTAGCAGTCTACTGTGTCATCCAACGGTGTATAAATACAAAGTATTTTGACATTGCTTTACAGTCACTTCTACATTTAAGGCATTGTAGTAATCTTTTTACCACAGATTTTTTTTAAGAAATCTGACCAAATAGTGTTGTAGAAAAGTAATGCTATCAATGATTTGAATTCTAAAATCGACTTGGTTTCGTTTGCAAAGTTGTGCATCATCGACATATTAGTAAAAAAGTAGCAAGACTTAGATTCTATACAGCCATGTTAGCACACTGGGTCAGCATGCTAACATGCTCACAGTGGCAATGCTGAACACAATCACATGCTGGTGTTTTAATGGTATAATGTTTACTGTGGTACAGCTGATACTGATTGGAATATTAGTAGTTTTGCATCATACATTTTTATCATAAACCAAAAAGTACTGGACAAATTATAATGTTTTACCACGATGATGGCACTTTATGAAAAGGTAAGGGATTTTCAAAGTTGTTATAATTCATCCTCTGGAGACCATACGTTAATGTCTGTATAAAGTTTCATGGCAATCCATCCAAAAGCTGTCGGAACCAAATTGGTGGCGTGACCGACATTGCCAACCCTAATGCCACGCTGCTAGCATGGCTATAAATAAAATGAGACTCCGGTTAATATAATCAAGCTAGATGTCTGATGGAAAAAGGAAGGACCCGAAAGAAAATAATGAGGTCTGAGGGAGCCCTCATTCGTCATGCTGATAAGTCAATTATTACTTTGATTTGAGGTGTTTCAGTGCAGCTCTATGCTCTGGTGCACAGACAGTAGAAAGACTTCAGGTGAGCTGCCAGGCCTTAACCTTTTAGAGTGGAATAGAATGGAAAAAGGTCTGAAGAAATGAGTGTAATAGAAACTGGTCTACATTTTTCAGATTCTCCAGGGTTGACTTTGGCCTTCTCTAACAGAAATATGCTTATTTCCACTTTTAAAATGTAGGCACAAGCTTTCAGTTTCATAAACAGCTTGGAGTCTGGCTGGAGTCAAATTCACCATTTACTCTACTGGGTAAATATGTCTTTAAATAATTTTTCATGAGTTTTAAATGTTTACATTTTTCTCACATCTAAAGTAGACAATTACAATTTTTCAAGAGAGCATATATATATATATATATATATATATTTTTTTTTCTATTACACCTATAATAAAGTGAAGTCCAGTTCTAACCTCAGTGGACACAGACTAGCAGCTTGTTTGTGCAGCGTCACTCCTCAGACCTTTGCAATTATTTGACGAGCCGCCTTAAGCAGAGAGAGAAGAACATAACGAATGGGTCTTGTTAAAACAGATGGGTATGAACTGCCTTCCATAATTACAGACACCACTACAAACAGCCGACAGGGCGGAGCTGGGCTCGCAGGGGTGGGGAAGGAGACATGGTTAGTTAATTCTTTAGGCGACAGGCGACAACTGTGGCACTTTTATTCTTGCTGCTTTGGACGACAGATTTAATTTAAGGGACTGTTAGGTCTCTTCACCGGAGAGGGGAACCGGGTATAAACTAAAATCTGAACAGACAATATGTGAAACAGCAGTTTACAAAAAAAAAAACAATTTGCATTCAAAATGTACTACAATGATAGTTTGTACTGATGTTTGTATTCGAGGAAACCAATTATATGTGAAATTTCACCTCTTTACATTGTTCAAGTATAATTTAGTCAGCCGAGAACTAATGGACTTCATAGCATTCATTCACAATGCCAGAGAACCCTAAACTAATTAACATCAAAGCAAATGTAATGACTCAAAGTGTAATTTGTTCAAGTGTTCCCCTAACCCTTCAGAAGAAAACATGTATAGGCTTGCTCTTTTTTTCTCATCATCTTCTTGTTTTGGCAACACAATTACTTCTCTTGTTCATCCTTATGTACTCTATGTGTCAGCGCTCAAGGCTTTATTCATGTAGTTAAACAGTATTAGATTTTTACTTTCACTACTAAATAAACATTTAACACAACCTGGTAGTTCCCAACAATGTAGGAAGTTACCTGACATTCTAGTTATGTCTTTGACACAGTTCTGAAGAAAAATGTCGAATGTGAAGAAGACATGATGATGTCCACAAATCAGTCTCATTTGTGTGTTGTGTTGTGTTGTGGTGTGTCTTGCTAAGAATTACTCCATGCCTAACCGCAAGTATGTCATCGTAATTCATTCTTATATTACAATACAATGAAATTAATTCAAACTTGTCCATGTTACAATCAACAGTCTCTGCATGGAAATGACTGCAATAATTATCTCGTGCCCACGCGTTACTATCTCATGGCCATGCTTTAACGATTTTTTTTTTTATATATTTTTTTATCCAAAGTCAACAGGGGGGCTCCGTACATATCTGTATATCTACTGTATGTATTTTTTATTGTAATTCATATATAATTGACACATTATTATTTGAAACACTTCTTATTTGTACAGTGGTGGAAATTATAGAAAAATAAGGAAATGTTATTATTATCCATGTAATTTTTATTCATGTATTTTAGACATATAAAGTGCATTCAACATTCATTTGTATTTCACTCACCTCAGCACTCCAAAAACTATACAAAAAGTTACCTTCCTCCTTAGGAGATAAATGGATGCTGAATGAGTATCTGGGTTGAAGTACAATAAGGAACCATGAAGATCTGCCATGGACATAAAATGAGCCACAATGCTACAATAAAAAAATATCTAATATGAACTACCTTAACAGTGAGAAATAACTGGCTGACTATAGCATCAGTGAGTTCTCAGAAGCTAACACTTTCGAAGAGTATATGCAGATGTTCTGCATTTCTTGAATAGCACAAGTTGGATCAAGTTCAGCATTGTTAAAACAGGAAGATGGTTGCAGCTCTGTTAAACTCAAGGATCATGGAGGACACAACAGTTTGCCACATTTGTTATATAAAACTCTCCAACAAAATCGCACTGCAGTCTCTGGAACCTTTTGAGGATCAGAACAGTTAACTTTCAGGACAAAATAGGCTCTTTGATGCTATACCTGTTCCACACTCACATTCACAAGCATATTTATGCAGGGCATGCAGTACAAGGCCATGCATGCATGGTTGTCTTATGTGTTTAATTTAGTTAATACCTACAGTGATTGATTCAGGCCTGTCATCAATATTTTTGTTTATTTGTACAAGATGAAATGTAGGCTTGCAAACCTTTTCCAATACTACACATAGAAGAAGAGATGAGCTACAAGTGTGAACATGAGCAGACAGGTAAGACTGACTCATTAAACACCAGCATGTTTTTCTTCTCTGATGATAGACTTTTTTTTGGTCATCATCCCCAGTGTATATGTACTCTTAAGACTTTTTTCTTTCTAGACTTAACAGTGGAGTCTCTTAATGCTTCACAGTTTCCCTTGAGTGTGTTTAGGGAGGTTTGCCATGATACAATCTGGCACAGGATGGAGTCACACATTGTGGAATGGAAAATATGGTGTCCTGCCATGGTTCATCATGCCAAACAGGCCTTAACAATGCATAACAACACCGGCGTGCATCTGGAAGACAAGGCATCAGGTTTGTATTCTGTCAAATGGCTCTCCTGCTTTCTTCAAGATTACAAACACTTAAGCAACGTTTTTTATAGTTGTACAACAGCCTGTTCTGCAAAGCCTTGATAATTTAATAAAGACACCACAAATTGAAAAAACATTGGCAATTCGACCTGCACACATTTGTATTTCATTGCACATTTGTGTTTCATATGGATGTGATGTGAATGAATTTGATCGGAATATGAAAATATAAAACTGGTGTCTCATTCACATTGTCTTTTCTTTTTCTTAAAGAAAAATGTCAGTCCCTGGTTTTCCCACTCTCTGATAGTGCACTTGCCTCCTTTATATCCTGTTGGATTTCTGTGCCAGAAAACACACAGAATCGAGAAGGAAACATGCAAACTTGCACTGGGAAACTGTACTTCAAATACACACTCCTTTTGTTACTCCCAGATTCTTGATCTGCAGCGCAACATCCTACATTGCGTAAAAATCTAATCTGTGTTTGGAGCTGCCAGGAGTTTCTCAGTGCCAGGATCCACGATTTATCTGGTCTTTTGGTGTGCTGTATTTGAGTTTCCTCCTTCTGGCTCCCTAAGAATCTATCATTAAAGTGAAACCACAGAATCAACTCCATACTGTAATTCATCTCCATCACAACACTGGAGAGAGATGTTTTGTTGTAGGGTCTGTGAAAAATTATTGGGTGTCTGGGAAATGATTGAAAAGTTCTAAAAGTCAGGTTTAAATGTGTGTAATTCAGCTTGAACAAAGTTTACGAGTTCTTGACAAATGAAATGCTTTGGTTTACAGGGAACCTGAGGAGGAAGAAGGCGTGCAGATGCAAGCTCCTGTCTGTGTACAGTCTTCTTTACAGTCTTGTCCATACAGATAAAATCTTTTGTGTGTTTTAAGATGCTACCAGCAAAATAAAACTGAAGAACTGAAGAAGTCCATTCAACATTTTAAAATGCAGGTAGAAACTAAGTTTTTGTAAGTTAAAACCTTTAAACTTAAAATAGTTATGACATCAACCAAGTTATGTTGTGTCCTGTTTGATTTTGTCTGGCCTTCTCTCGTGGCTTTTCCAAATTGGGTTCCACTGTTTTTGCACCAATTTGTATGTAAAATCTGTCCTTAGGTCTGACATCTTGGTTTAATAAATCAGGCGACACCATTAAAACTTAATATCTTAGCCAGTAAAGACCAAATTGGTTGCTAGGGAACTAGTCTGACTTTGTCTGTATGTACAAAGGCTTTCTACACAGCTATCTCTATATGAAACTGAGCCTTAGTATGCCTAATGTAAAAAATATATACTGATAGGGCAACGTGAAAATATTTAATTTCTATTATCTTTTTTCTTTTAAAGATATTTTGGGGATACATGTTTTATTTTTTTACTACAGGCCCCATATTTTGGGGATGTAAACAGGAAGTAGGCTATATGTTGCCATGGAGACAGTAGTTGTTTTTTGTTTTTTTTCAGCCTATATTTATATTTTGGCAAATTGGTGCCATAAAAATATCTCAAATTAGCTATTAGCAGGTCCTGCTTGCAATCTACCCAGAGATACAGACATCTTAAAAAACGTGATGATTCTCTGGCAATTTCTGGAATTAACGTTAGTAAATTATGAAGCAATTTACGGCATTTCGGGCGCTAAGGGTTTTAAAGAAGCTAGTTAGCTAATTGTATTAGCTGTCAGAGGCTCTCAGTATACACTAACTAACTTTTCCTACTGTTTTTAGAAGACCCCCATATACCTGTGCCTTTCAATTTGTATTAAACAGCATTTTAATGTCAAACATAACCCCATTTCTTTTACTTTTTTACTGTTTCGTAGCAAGCTCACGTGAGCTTTGTCAGTCGGTTGGTTGCTAGCTAGCTAACTAACTGTCTAAAATGGCAGTTGGGTGTAAATATGTATCTACAACTAATATGGGCTGCACGGATAGCTCACCTGGTGGAGCCGGCGCCCCATGTGCCGGGGCCGGGTCCCTGCTGCAGCGGCCCAGGGTTCGGAACCGACCGGTGTAAATCTCAACAAGTAAACACTTGAAACTAGGCTAAGTTTGACGTGCGTACAGCTTTTGCAACCGAATATTGAAATAACTGTCAAGCAAGAGTTTGGAATTTCTATTGCTTCTGTTTGAGTCTTGCTTTAACGGTGCAGAACAATAAAAAGAGATGGATTGAATTAGGTTGTCTCTGGCTTTCATATCTGACTTAACACACAGTTATGTGGATGTGGAAAATAGGACAAAGAAAGGGGACTGAAGAGCTCTGGAGAGGAAAACTCAAGCACTTAATCACAATTTATTTCTCTGTTTTCAGACTGTATATCTTTTTTTTTTCACTGGGACATACTTTGTGAGGGATTATTCTGTCTGAAAGTCTTCTAATGACGCATAAATGCAAAGGTCCATGTTTTTGGTTAGAAGACACTTTAAGGGAGCAAGTGTAGGTCTTGTACAGGAGCAGTTTGAGAGCCTGGAAATTAGTGTGGTGTAGGTGTAGAGCCACCCTAAATACAGGGCTCAGGCCATAATTTGAACCATATATCTGACCACGTAACCATTATATGGCTAAGTGGTCAGTTTAGAAAGGCTAGGGTATTCCTGATGTAGGCTAAATATCCTCTCCCCTTTGCAGGACAAGCTGTTCATGTGATACAAATCAAAAGAAAGTATATGGCAATCTGGGTTACATGAGGTAAAACTGCTGTGAAGGACAATGATAGGTGATTCCAGGTGTGAATGTGAATGTGAATATGTTGGATTGTTACATAAGGGCCTTTTGAAATGCCTGTATGAACCAGTCATGTTACAGATGCTCTACAGTTGGTGTTCTTTAACTGTATCTTCCAAATTATTTTAACAGATTTAATAAACTAACTAAACAGCGGGATATTAAAGTCCAGGTGAAACGTAAATCGGATCTGCTTCTGCACATTTACATATTTCCTGTAAAACAGGCAGCTAGGGAGTGACTTGTTGCGGTAGCTAATAGCTGTAACGGACCCATTAGTGTACTGGGAGCTACCAGTGAAATGCACATCAGGCCAGAACCAAATACAGCATCTGATGCCGACATAGCTTAAAGTTCAAGATTGATGGTTGAAATCGGTTAGTTCAGGTTTACGTAAGCACACGTCACATTTTGTTTTACAGGAAGATAAAACGATTGGATTTTGATATAAAAATACAAAGAAATTGAGTTTTTGTAAAGTTTTTTTTTACATACATTGTTAAATAGGTGTAGAATATGAGAATGAAGGTTTTTCATTTCACCAGGACTTTAAGGCTTGAAAATAATTAGCATGTTTTAGAGACTTTACAATGACTTGTGTGTATCCACATTCAAACTCATCTTTCACACACCTCACAAAGTGACATAGTGTCAGATGTGGCCACAACCACCATGCTGTTTGTTTACTGTGCTTAAAACCAGCTTTTACTGGGCAGTTAATGGAAGTCTGCCCCCTCACTGGAGCAGCCATGACAGCGTATAAAACACAGCTGCCATTTTTGACTGTTCTTGAGACAACAGCAGCGAGAACTTGTGCTTGAATATCACTGTTGCTTTGAAAAAAGTATTGGTCTTCACTATGTGGGTAATGCACTAGCAATACGCTGTCTGTGATTAGGACACATGTTGGTTGATAAACTTTCCAAAGCTTCCCTTAAATCTTTATTATAGAAAAAGCACAGTGCTTCACGCCATCTCCTTAAGGTACAAAAAAAGTCAATCTGGGCTTATATTTTACATTCTCTAACAAAATAGAAAAAAGTTATTATATGAATATATAATAATAAATAATATTCTGTAGGGAGTAGCAAGTTCTTGGGAGGCCACAATCACAGTTACAGTTTTCTGGATAAAATACATCCTGTTACACCTGATTTGTAATAAAAACTAATTTGGTCTTAGTATCCCTTTACTAAATAGACTGAGGATTCAAATATTCTATGCCAGCCAGTGTTCATGGCATCTACGCATATGTATGTTTGTACTGCTTCTGCATTCCCTTTATAAGGTATAGCTAAACGTTGGATGATAATACAGGCAATGAGTCATGTGTCTCATTTTAAGAGCAAAATGAAAAGTTAGTAATTTTTAAAAATATATTTTGATCATCAGCCTGCCAATGTGGAATTATCAACCAATCATTAACTTACAGGAGCCCCTAGAGCGGTACTCTGATGTGGGTTAACTCAAGTAAAGTCATTTTTATAACTAAAGCCCAAAATCAAAGGGCTCTGCAGCCTGTACAGCGCACAACGCCCTCTATCTTTAAATCCTCCTCTGATTAATTTCAACCATGTGAGCACAATATCAGCTAACAAATGAGTCAAAATACCAAAAACCAATTGACATGCAGTGAACTTTGGACTTTTCCCACTTTTTTATTTTATTTTTAAAATATATAAACCTAATAATACAGTTAAAGTAGGTTATTTCATTAAAAAAAAAAAAAAAAAAACTTACGAAGGAACAGTGAAATAGTGAAGCCGGTCTGATTGGCTGCAACAAATATGAAATAATTGAAATAACTTTTCAGAGTAGGTAATCAAAAAACTGTTCAATGGGATACTGGCTCAAACCTGGTGTGGACTATGGAGTGGAAGTGGTGCCCACCTGTTGATTCATCATGATTTGAATCTCTAATATTCAGAACAAAGTCGTGCATATGAAAATACCATGCCTTTTGTCCACGATTTGTCCCTGCAGCGGTTTTGTTTTTCCCGCTCTGACCTCCTCTGGAAATAGCGGACTCCATGTAAAAGAATTCCGAGCGCAGGAGTTGGAGGCGTGAAACTTTCCCTCAACTTTTCCTCCCACCCACGTCCAATAACAGGGTTGGCTCTAATGAATGGACTCCTCTGATTTGCCCAAGTCTCCTGTCCGCGCAGTGACTGACAGCCTGGGGGGAAAGACCTTTTTTTGTGTGTGTGTGTGTGTGTGTGTGTGCGCGTTGCCCCGTTGGACTTGAAGGGGGCTTTACGTGACGACTGAAGAGGGGGCCACACTTCTGAACGGAGGCGCAGCGGTGCAGGACAGTTCAGAAGAGCAGAGAGGAGAGGAGCTGTGCGGGAGAGACGGGTGTCCATCCGTCAACTAGCTGGAGGAACGCACACTAACAAACCCTTATGGCTGCTTGAGAAATAACGATACACCCCCCCTCCCCCTTTTTTCTCTTTCTCTGGGACTTTTGGCTTTTTAGTATTGTCCTGACCAGAAGTTGTTGCAAGTTTAATTAGTTGCTGCAGGTTGAAAAGTGAATCCACTTGCCGTGGACGTCTCTGGCGGTCATGGATACCCATATAAGATGGAAAGTTAAACGGAGGATAAGGGACGCCCAAATCACTTTAGCGGTGATTCTGCTTTTTGTCACATCGCAAGCAAGTTCAGGTAAGACGCAGCACTGAGATTTGTGGATACAGTTTGGAGCTGCGCTGAAAACTTTTTTTTTTTTTCTCTTTGGTTATAGTGGATCACTGCGATGTCCGCCCCCTCCTCCCAAACTCATCTTTATGCCTTTTACTGGTGCCCTTATGTGTTCAGCGTGGTCTGCCCGAAACTATGGGACTTATCAAAGTATCAAAAGACTGAAAGTTTTTGTGTTTTTTTTTTTTTGAGAGAGAGAGAGAGAGAGAGAGAAAGCGTTTTCTTTTGAGAAAAGGCTGATCTGGAACTGGCCACTTATTCTGTCTGTGATGTGGATATGGAGGAGCTGGTCTGCAAAAAAACATCCAATAGCTGAGAAATATAGACGTAGGCCTGAATGTATAATCTTAATGGCTTGTTGTGGCAAAGCATATATGCATAAGGTAATAAAAGAATATGTCGCTGAAGTGCAAATAAAATGCATTTTTCAGATGTCACTTAATGAATATTATGTTTTGCAGACTTATTTGTTTGCAGTCGTGACTTCGCTGTGCAGTTCGAGAAAGTTAAAATATCATTTTTCTATAGCTTTTTGTCTTTATTGTTTTTTTTTTTTTTTTTACTAATGAGAGAGGGATGAGCATAATTTTCATATGAGGGAGGGGCTGTAGCTAGTCTGAAGTGGCAGGGTGGAGCCGTCTCAAGGACTCAGACATCAGGACGCACAGTTTCTTGAAGCACAGGGCCCTTTGCTGAGGCTCAAAACCCCACACATTTCACTAATGTTACTCTATAAATGATCCTCATACATGTTTGTAACCTCAGCTCAGCTCAGAGCATTAAAGAAAAAAGAAGGTCTTAGAGTTTGTTATGTCAGTCAATCAGTTAAACCCAGTCCTTAGAAGAAGAAGTGATTATCATTAGACACTCTTGTGTGGCACTGTTGTGTCCCATGGGTGTTCAGAGGTCATGCAGTGCTGTGGCATTGCAGCTGGGGACTGGCCTACATGTATTATTAGCCCCTTAAGGCTGCCTGGCATGGTTGGTGGTCTGCTGTGAGGCTCTGACACAGGACTTTGAGGTGAACAGGTGGCTTCTTCTGTCTGCTTCATGGACACTTAGAAAGTGCCCAAAATTGTGCTGATGGTATGAATGTGATGTACTGCCTGACTGAGCCAGACGCTCGATTTAAAGCTCAGTCCAATGTAGACATTTTAAATGATCGTAATAAAAAACAGATGCCATTGAAGTGGTTTTACAAGCTCATATAGGCTATACTGTTAAACATATAAAGGAATTACTGCAGCCTGTTTATTTTCATGTTGCCTATAAACACTGGTTGTTAACTGAGCATAACTGTATAACAGTTGGACCCAGAACTGGTCATTTTTGATGGCAAAGGAGGAGTTGGACTTGAGTTTTGCTTGGTTGTTAGAGAGCATGGGACTGAATCCATTTTGATGCAGCAGGCTGGATTTAATCAGCTCTTAATAACTGACAGTCTTGTAAGTTCTCCTCAAGGGGGCTGGTACAATTCCTGAAACGTGACACTTGACACATGCCGAATGAGCAAGACTGATTGCTAGTAACATGCCAACAACATGGGAGTTTTATGTAAACCAATTATCTTGTTCTTCACGTGTGATATGTTTACTTTTATTCATAATTTTGCTAATTTAAGTTCAGTTGAGCATTAGGTGTAGTATCGGATTATCAATTTTTAGTCACACTAATGTTGGATTATGATAAAATATTACATTTTTGCATGCATCTTCCCCATTATCATAGACAAATGGGAATTACAGACAATTACCCAGTTGGTGAGCCGTAAAAAAGATTCATCTTCACCCACACCTGATGACCTTTTAGCCTCAAGGGGGACCTGGATGTAAATTCATCTGAAAGCTTGCCCAGGCCTGCCCAGACACAATATCACTGGTTATCTATCTACACAGAAGTGCTTGCATAAAAATGCAGGCCTTACAGAAATACTTATACGTGTTAGGCTAAACTGTAAAATCAAAAGGTTGATTTTCCCAGATTGTGAGATTTTTAACATTCCACTGAACTTCAAACAAAAGTAATTGGGCACCTGTAATGACACACAACTGACTGTAAATGGATGGATTGTTGAGGTCCAATAACTAGTTCAACAGTGTATTTGATTCCAGATGCTGAGATCTGCTCATTTCAGAGTGTAACAAATCATATATGAAATAATTCATATAATTTCTAATCATTTAACTAATTAGCATAATTTACCTATGTTTTTTAAATGTAAAAAGTTATATTTAGTTTGAGTTTATAAAGCAGAATAAAGTTTTTCACCACATGGAGGCAGCAGAACAAGCTGAAAGTTATTGTGGCTAATGTGTTAGGCTACCAGTTTACACATCCAGCTAACACAGAGCCACATTCATTTGCATTAGCATTCATTTGGAGTTGTGTTTCTGTCCACCTCAGGTGCAAGGTTTAATATTCCCTTTTCTTTTAGCTCTGCTTTGATCTTCACTGTGGAAAATATTTTTAGCTTGCTAAACGTTCCACTGTGCTAACGAGCTAAGTTGCTAACTTTGTCTGTGTGCTGTTTGGTGCTTTGCTGCCGACAAACAGTACAGCTGGTGTATAGCTTTTCCACTGAAAACCGCTGCCTGCGATTGGCAAGGACAGTGCCAGCCAACATAAAGAATAAAGATGCACGCTGTAAAACTTATCGGAAAGATGCTAAGTGCTCCCTAGGGCTGAGGCAAAACTGCAGCAATGTCACACATAGTCCTTTGTTAACATGAAAAAAAAATGAGTGTAGCTTTAAGTTTGTACCGGTGCACTGAACCTCAAACAGATAAGCCTGCAGTTAAATGTAGCTTAGCTTCTAAGCCTGTTAAATAGTTAGCCTGTTAGCCCGAAATTTTGTTATGGAATAACATTTAATAATATCATGAAATAGTATTTTAGCTACCGACAAACCTATTAGTAAAGAGAGAAAATACTGAGATATGCCTTTAGGTTTGCAGCATATTCTCAAAGTATAGCCTATAAATTGATTTTTCTTTGCACACTACCCAATTGTTTGAAGTCAGCCGCAATCTGAGGTCACAGAGGATCAGTGCACTGAATGTAAGTCAAGCTTTATTAGAAAGAGTGAGTGAAGTCATAGTCCACCGTTCTTAAGAAAGGGCATCCTGCCTTGGCATTAATGAGGTAACCTTCCTTTAAACTCATGTGAAAATTGGTAATAACAGAAGGTCTATAAGACATAGAGGTTAAGAATGAGAAGAGGGGTCAGAGTTCAAAGGTGAAGGTCGGGACTTTGGGATTGCCACTGCTGTCAGGTTTACAGTTTCACTGCCTGAAGGAAGGAATTCTTGCTGTTGAATCTTCACGGCTCCTTATTTCAGTAAATTTTCCTTTGAGTCTTGGAGGTCAAAGAGAAAGAGTGTGTGGTAGCCTAATATATTCTAGGTCAACGTGTAATGCTGTCAGAGTTCAATTTGGACTTTGTGCTCCTTAACTGTCTGACTAAATAACATTCATTCAAATGTAACAGAACTTCCTGACTTCCTAGTGTCGTTTTATTGATGAGCATACCTGCTGTAGACCAAATCCAGAGTTTTCTCCAAATGGTTTCCTTTGTGTTTCTGCTTAGTTTCGTCAATCAATCTTTCAGACACTTTTCACAAGTTTTTGAAAAAACCTGTTTAGACTCTTTTCACTGCGGTTTGTTATCATTAATTAACTAAAAGGCTTTTTGGATGAGAATGCCGGTAACACACATTCACACAGGACCAGAACCTACTTGTGCAGAGTACTTTAGTCATCAAAAATACTGAAATAACATTCTTTGAATACCTTGTGCAAATGAAAACAAGGATGGATTTTGGCCAAAACCACTGATGGTAATAGACTACAGTACTGAAAGGACTAATGGATATGCTAAGGAATCAAGAAATATGGTCATTATTTAAGAATTATGCTATATATTAGGCGCTGATGTTTGTTTTATCCTGATGTACATTTGAAAGGGATAAACAGAAGAAGGCCTCGCTGTTTCACTGAGCGCCTTCACATCTGGAATCGATAAGTTCCATTGTGCTGTCTGCTAAGCCCTCCAAAAAGCCAGAAAAAATGTCTTCCAGATGTTTTCTTCCCATTCGTGGTGGAACAGGGGACCATGAAAAAAAAAAAAAATACTGTTGCATTTTTCAAAAGAAAATACACCATTCTGTGCTGGTTTTAGAGAAAATTCCTAATCGAATAACATCTGCAGCCTTATAGCTGAGTTTGTAAAAATAATAGCAGTGTGCCTTGCGTTTCAGCCAGGTTTGCACATACACATCCAGGGTCATTAAAAGGTTCTTTTTGTTTAAGCAAGCCAACTTTATGATGGGTTAAAGGTCGAATACAGCTGGTCTGCAGCTGTTTTTCATTCACAGTCTCTTTATATCTGGACAACTCCTCTTCTAAAGGAATTTATATGGATAAGTCCATTTTTCCTTTTTGTCACTGTGCATAAAGTTCTAAATGAGGCCAATCAGAAAAGTGCATAGAAGTGATTGAATACATCCAGAATTGGTTAATGGGCTTTATTTGTAAATCTTATACAAAGCTAACAGCCAGTTGCCCTGAAGGATGCTAATAACTAAGGTAATTTGCATTTTGGCAGTTATACCCATTTATATGACTGGAGAAAAGGACAAAGATACAGTTGTACACTTATTTTTCATTTAGAACAGTTGGTTTTGTTGAAATCTGTCAAATTCAAACTTGGTGAGAGGCAGACACAGATGTGCCTTTGCGTTAGCACCATGGCAACCATGAGGCTTTTAGAGTCCAGAGACACTTGCATCACTCGCTTCTGTTATTAATCATCTTCCAGTCAGACAAGTAACTGTAGTTTTTTCGTGGGTGGGTTTAGTGGGTTGTTCTTGCTCACCTTTAAGTGGCAGTCCTGAGGTCGTGTCCAACTCAATCAGATAAGTGGCGGTGAGAAAAAATGGCTTCTTGTGTGTGCTTATTGCCCTGGCGCAGAGGAAGGAATCTGAGTTAGTTGGACTGGAGCGAAGCAGTGACCCTGCAATTGCTTGTGCCACTTCAGTCTGTAAATGCAGGCTTTGTGAAAAGGACTCTGTAAATCAGCTCTAATGCCTGATAACAACATGGGAGATAAAACAAAATATGCAGGACAAGCCTTTGACCCCGTGTCAGAGTTTAGGAGATCCTTTGTGCAGCACAAATAGTGCATTATTTGCCATATTCTAGACAGTATACTGTCTATTCCTTTCCAGACTAATCAAGGGGCAAATAATTGTTGCCGCTCAATGGTCCTCTGTACTAATGACACAGCGTGCTTGATTTGAAGCCAGATACAGACGGTTTTCTCTAAAGGTGTTGTGACTAAAGCTAGTTTCAGCTAAAAACACGTTGACAAAGATGGATCCTTTTAGTTCCAATTGTAACTGAAAGGGACAATGTGTTCTCTACTCCCTGACAGACGAAAGGGAACAAAATGGAGGCAGTGGTGTTTGAAATGTCAACACAAACACATCAATGATGTAAAAGTTGGATGTGCTACCTCATGATGCAACTCCCACTCCTGTATTTGATTTTTAACAGTATGCTTTGTTGCAGCATGTAGTGCATGGCAGAGTGAAAAGTTAAGTCTGGTCCAAGCTCACAAGCTGAGTATTCACTTCAGCTGGGAAACAGTGCTTTTCTCTGTAATAGGGTATTATAATCATTGAGCATGGAAAGCAATGTATGACTCATCCTTTCCAACCCCATTCCCCCTTCCCCAGCCCAAGCTTAGCCACAGCCTGGGCAGTAGAAATACTGAGAGTAAGCATTTCTTTCCTACTAGGGGAAATACAATGGTTTCTGGTCACTCCAGAAACTTCACTGCCGTCAGATGTATTCTATTTTTACTTTATTAGGTGATGAAATTAGTAAGAACTGGAATGAAAGGCGGCATTAAAGTAAAGACAAGTTTTTGCTCATTCAGCAGTTTTTTTCTTTTAATTAAGCCTCAGGCTTAATTAATTTGGTTTTGTTGCAACAAGGGACCACACTAGAGTTTGACCACAAACACTATATGCTGAAGCAAGCTGGAGCACATGTGTTAAGACAAATAAAGAAACCACTCAATACCAACGGAAATAAGAGTTTGAGCAACACTGTCTGGATTATGTTTTCTAACAGCATAATGAGGAAACATTGTTAATGTATCGCAATAGTCGCAGTTTTAGTAAAATGTTCACTGGAAACATATTTTTGGTCTCTATTCAATCACATCATATAAAGCATGATACAACTTAATTATGGTTATGTGTATGCACTCACGCTTGGTTAACTTTAGGGAAATCTGTGGTGTTGGATACATATTGAAAAACAGTGACTTGTAGCATGGGTCACAAGAAGTTTTTGAGTGTATTAACATGTAACCGAAACCACAATCTTCCCCTAACCTTTGCCAAAATGCTTGTGTTGCACAAACCTAACCAAATATGTGTCTCCGGTGGCGAAGTCCTGCACAAAAAAGCAAAAGAAATGTTGCCAGGGAACATAATCCAGTCAATAATTATGATTCCAAGGGCCAAACAAAGTTACTAGTACATAGTTAGTAGTAACTAGTAATTATGGTAAGTTAGTAGTAATTTCTAGGAGACAGGGTTGGTTTGTTAACTCTACATCTGTTTTGTTTTTTCAATTTCCAAAAACATCTCACTTACAGGACCAGTGTGTAGGATTTAGTGGCATCTAGTGGTGAAGTTGCAGATTGCTGCTAACTGAACACAGCTCGCGTCTGTGTGTGATGACCCGGGAATGAGAATGAGCTGAAATATGTGTAGGAGAAACTGTGGTGGCTGTGAAACTCTCTACAGCCAGTGCTGGGATACTGTAGTAAGCTTACAAAAAGAAAATGATTCTTATATTCAGGTGATTATACACTAATAAAAACATACCTACGAATAGTATATTCCATTTCTGCCAGTAGATCCTCCGAAATGTTACACACTGGACCTTTAACTTGGTTCATGAAGTCCGAAGCTGATTTGGTTTATTCATAGTTGATGACTCGGATGAAGTAGCCTGCTGTCAGTCAGGCAGTTTAGTCTCTCAGCAACTTCTGTTCACCCACTTGGTTTTTGTTGCTCAAATATGACACTAGTTAAAGTGTCAGCAGGAGATTGATGGTTGATTTGGCTGTCGCTGCAACTCAGGCAGATTATTTGGCACTACAGATGGCAAATTTTCCTCACCCCAGGCTGCAGTTACATTGTGTGCGTGTTATAACTATAACAAGAACAAAGATTGATAACCTAAACGTTCCTACTGATTTTCCATTTTCCTGTTTCGTCAGTCTTTCCACACCTCACTGAAACTGTGCCCATCTTCTCTCTTTGATTTCCTTTCCCTTTAGAAATTATTGAGACAATTGCTTGTGCATACTGAAATGTCTGGGTTAAATGTATTACTATGTATTACATAGTTCCTCACAAATTGTCAGGATTCGGTAATTGCCCTATTCTAATAAAACATTATTATTCTAAAAGCAGAAACGTAATTGGGAATTTCAATACTTTTAGTTATACATAAAAAATACAAAATCTTATGTAAATCGTTTTCAAAGTTGTGATTTCATCTACTCTTGTTGCTTCATGTTGATGTCCGTATATTGATTATGTTGACTGGGTAAAAACAGTTCTTTGCAAATGTTCATGGGTCATTCAGTTCACACTGATGATAATAAAACTCTTCTTTGTGAGAAAGCACTGTGCATTTGGATCCCTAGCCCATCATTAGTTAAGAGGCACGGCACCTGAATGAAGCGTTGAAATATGTGCCACTTTGGTTTGATAGGCCTTATCTTGTGTGTCAGTGCTGGATAGTCCTTAACAAAGGGAAAAGCTTCACTATTGTGCAGAATTTCGTATTTATTAGATTCAGTTTCATTGTTTTTTGTCAGTGTGTTGGTGCTGGAATAATGGTTATCTGTGAGACTGGGTGAGAGGAAATGGTTCTGTAATGTCAGTGCTGCAGGGCCCTCTTTTATCATAAATTTCTCAGCAGTCAGCTATCAAAACTATATCTGCTGCGGGAGAGACAGAATGAGGAAAAGGCTACAATTCAGTAAAAAGATAAAATAGGCAGAGAGAAATAAAGTTGCTAATGGAGGTTAGAAAATAAAACTGAATGAAGATAATGCCCAAGGAGACAATACTACAGAGGGTGGAATAAGAAGAAGAGATAAAAAGACAGGGACAACTGCCATCGCAAGCCTCAGAAGTACCATTCCTGTAGTTTCTTGCTGTAAAATGAGCATTCAGAGGTGCACTGTGGAATCTTGACTCAGTTTTTCCATCTTAGACTGTGGTGGATGGCAGACAGTGATTTATCTTCACTGCTGTGAGCTGCAGCACGGAGACAGTGAAGTAAACCATCTGGTATTCCCCCTGTTAAAGCAATAAGAGTCCGGCTGAAGCACAGAGATTCAGAGTGCACAAGAGAAGCTCTGGTCAGAAAAACTGTACATTCTCTGGATCATCTTTCAGGTCTTTGTGCTTGCGTTTTTGTGTGTGTGACACTATGTCTGGGGTGAATATGCAGGACTGTGTCTGCCGATTCTGGGTCTGGGACTATGCATGTGTTTCTGTCAGACCTGCTTGTCATTACTTGTGTTCAAAACCCACCTTGTTTGGTGTTATTAGAGGCGGAGGTTAATCTTTGAGTAGCCTGTCTCATGATGAGTTCATCATGGCCAGGGGAATGAAGACATTAGGTGTATAAACAAAAAGATCTCACGCTTCTCATTTCCTCTCTGCCTCTTCCTCCCCGCTGCTGCTTTCACGTGCAGCTCTCAGCCCAGGTCACTGGGTCATTGTCCTGAAAATTCTGGATTAAAGCTGGCTGATGAAATGAAACTTAACTGATGCTGGCATTTGAGGTCATTTGCAGATTTCATTTGGCTCATGCCAATGTGAACACTGTCCTCAGTTGCCTTTGAGACTTGTCACCTAAAAAAAACCCACCTTGTTTTAGTGGCCTACTTTCACCTGACTGGCTGGCATTCATAGTTCATCTTTGTTCAAAACAAAGCAGCTGACAACATGATGATTGCTACTGCTAATGCTAATACGAAAGCATAAAAGTTGTAACTTTTGTTGAACTGCATCCATTGTGGTCAAGACAAGTGGTAACAGAAAAGCCAAAGTAGACACGAGTTGTAAGTTTAAGGCCTCATTCCTGTCAGTTGCACAGCAATATCTATCTAAAGTTTGCAAACATTAACCAACGTTAGCCACCGTAAACTACTGTGCCATACCAAGGAAGGCTGTAGCAGCAAAACCCATGTGTGTATAGAGCTGAGAATGAGTGTGTTTTGTCTTATAAGTTGATTTTTAAGAGGAAGAATCTCCTCACCATCTTGAATCATATTCTTGGTGAGCCTTATTTGCATTAGAATTTTTTCTTTATACTTTTTTTCGATTTATTGTCAATTTGTGTGGTTATGCAGAGAATGTGGTTGTGCCTGCAGTCGTGGTCCTGCATGGATAATATTATTATCATTATTGTTATTGCTGTTATCATTCTTATCATCATCATAATTATTATTATTAGTCATTTTTCTATTACTATAGTTGTAATTATTACTATTATTGTTGGCTTCCCACCTAGAGTTAGGGTCTGCTCGAGGTTTGCTTAAGTTTTTCCTTGCCACTGTCGCCAAGTGCTTGCTCATGGTGGGAATTGTTGGGTTTCTGTAAATAATTTTATAAGGAGTAAGGTCTAGACTTGCTCTATAGAAAGAGTCCTGAGATAATTTCTGTTTTATTCGGTGGTATATTAATACAATTAAATTAATTTGTCATTATTAAATTATTAATATGATATTATTTTTTTATAGCACATTCACATTTACGCCATTCTAGCTATGCTTTTATGTATGTATACTGTGTGTTGTACAAGTTGGTGCAACTTGAACCTTGATTTGAGGTTTTATTTAATATTAACTGCAACTCAACACAACAGTGGTTTGGTAGGTTCAACTAAGCTACGGTGCAGAGGCGAGTGTGATTGCTTGCCAACTTGTTACCTGACATCACCTTCAGGTTGGTGCAGGCATTAGTTTACTTGTGTGTTGCATGTCTGCAGTAGCGTGTGTTTTCTCGCAGGATGTCCATGCAGTGTATGTAATGCGTTCAATCTAGCAAGTGTAATGCCTGCAGTATGATTCCCAGGTCTGGTCACATGAAACCCAGAAGCAACAACTTAAGGTCAATGTTGATGGAAGTATGTCTTAAGGTTTTTTTGTTATCATATTCTTAGACATGATATCTTGATGCTTTAGTATTTGCAGGAGATGTGTGAGATAAAATGTAATTCACGCATAGAGACCATATATTGAATGAGTGTCAGTATTGATGAGCCCTTGTGTCAGGATGTAGGTGGCTTACCATCTCAGCATAACAATTCTGAAATGAGCAAAACCTTTGCAACTACTGTGGCCAAATATGGGTTAATGATTCTTTTTGCATAACAGTAGAAGAAATAAAGAAGAGTCAGTTACACTGTACTATCTGTCTGTAGTTTGCAAATATTGGCTAGCTTTACTCAGCATGAGGTACTGGTTATGTTAAACCAAGTAAATCTGTGGCTGAAAACCCCCTGAATATATTGAACTAAGCACTGTTTTATTGCTTAGGAATTCCACTTTTAATTTATGAGAGGAAGAATGTCTTACTTCTTCTAAACGTTTCATAGTCTCTCTTTAAGTAATTAAAGTCAGGGCCTTAATTGTAACCTGCTGTATTCACAGTGAGGCTCCATCTTCACAACAGTTGGCTTCAGTTAAGGTTTTATAACAGAATCAGGTGAAATAAAAAAAAACTCTTATACCCTCCATGTCTGTGATGCGCTCTAGGAGGGGGAAGTCTCTCATTGGGCTTTCTTGTTTTCGGCTGTGCTGGTTTCCAAGAGAGGCAGGGTCCTCTTTATGGTTGCTAATTACTCCTTGTCCTCAGCGCCAGGTCAAGCATGTGCCTGGAGAGTCAGGCCTCACTTCAAGAAGGGCTGGAGGAGGAGGAGGATAGGGGGCAGGGAAAGAGGGAAGAATGTTAATCCACCCCCCCCCCCCCCCCATGAAAAAGTCCTAATTCACTGGTCCAGCACCCCTCCTCCTGTCAAACGAAATGGTGCCGTCTGGAGTCACTAAGTGTTGTTCCAGAACGTGTGTGTTTATATGTATGTGTGTGTGTGTGCATTTGTGGAAATTGAGGATTGATGGATAGGTTAGGGGAATGGGATCCACCACAGTGTTGGCACTGAGCCGAGAGCAGGATTATGAATCTGGCATTCAAGCTACTGTTCAGAGAAAAAAGAGAGAAAAAAGGTAGAAAGAAAGTGTAGTGAGGTTGGGAGGGGAAGATATTTGCAAAACCACATCATACCCACTTTTCTATGTCACAGTCGGTTGTAATATAGTAAGTTTCACCACACATTTTAAAAATAATTCACACTTTATCTTTTACTGTGCTGCAACCTCATCCAACCCATGTCTGACAAACAAACCCGTAAAAGACGGAAAACAAAGTTGAGCGCTCCTCTTTTAGCACATCTCATCAAAGATACAGCACTGCTTAATAATTTGTACAAGTTTCCACTTACTGTGCGAGTAGAAGAAGATCCCATCCATCTATGAGTTTATCTTTCAGACTTGGACATGAGGGCAAGAAGTTTGAGCTGTTAAGTTAAGGAAGCCAAGTTTTTCAGTTTTCATCAACTAACTAACTAACTAACTTCTACATATACATTAATCCTGTGGGAATGTGTTGAGTTGTTAACCATATGAACAGTATTTCAAACCTCCTTTAACATGATTATATTGTAAATGCATTTACCTGTGGACAGCAGAGGCCCTGTGGCTGATCAGAGTGTTAAATAAATCTGGAACAGTTCCCCAGTGTGTTGACCGAGGCGGTGTATAGATAACACGAGAAGCAAAGGAAAGAAGCTGTTTTTATTTACACATGAAAAAGCTTCCAAAGAGTACTAAGGCTTAAAGGATGCACTGTATTTATAGTACTGCTTTTTATGTGCCATGCTCCTTTGCATGAAAGCAGCAGAAGAGGGTCAGCAGACTGGCAAAGAGCAAATGTACACAAGACCGTGTCATGTAAACAGTTCCTGTGTATGTACGGAGGACCTGCCTCTTGGATGTGAGGGGCTGTGGTCAGAGGGAGAAGTATTTTTAGCATCTAGTGCCAGAGGTGTTGGCCTCTCGGGGGATCTGCCACGCTAAGTGGGTAAACATCTCAGCTTAACAAGGTGGGACTGAGACCCATACCTGCGGCTTAGGATGTGGTCAGGACAGCTTCCGCTGGAAGGTCGACTGCCGGTGACAGAAATTCATGAATGAAGGTGTGTAAGAATATGTCTGACGAAACGGAGCGAAGGAAGTAGAGCTGATAATGTTTGTGATTGTAACAGTGTCTTACTGGCTTTTCTCACAGACTTTTTTGATCTTTTGTGGCATTGCTTTATTGGAAAAGACATTTGCTGTTTCTCGGATGGGTTTTCGATAGGTCTGTTATGTTGTTATTGGTGTTTGGACAGAGATATATTATGCTATCCTTTCACCGTCCTCCTCTTTTCCTGTAAGCTGCTAATTGGCCCCCACCACCTGGCTCACCTCCAGGTGACCCAGCAGAGGCCCTGTGGTTGCTTTTAGATCCATCAGGGAACCTAAAACCTTGGTTAAAAAAAGAATACAAAAGATGTTGCAGGAGGAAAAAGGAAATTTGAAAATGGAAAAGAGAAAGTGGAACAGTTTGATAATATAATGCACTGATTGATGGAAGGAAAAAGTGGTTAACAGGTATGGAATGGAGGGGGGGGGCATCCTGATGACAATTGTTTCCTTTCCAAAAAGCTGCTGATCTCCATGGGATTACTTTGTGTCAGTGTGGATTAGCAAAAGCAACAGCAGGGGTCGTGACATGGTTAGCATCGACTGGATGCTCCCCACAGACTTCCACCCCCTTTTGCTTCTTTCCCTGTGGTGCTGAGTTGGCTGTTGTTATGATGTTGTTATTGTTATTGTGACAGCCATATTGTTATGATGCATTGTGTAGGCTGCTGTTGCCTAAAGGAACTTCTTTGATTCATTGCTTGTGTGTTTTTGTCATATGGAAACTAATAAAATGGCTGTGGCTTGTTGGAAAGATCTGATAAATGGAGATAGCTCGGCATCAGCCACTGCTGATGTTTATCCGTTTGTGTTAAAAGCAAGACCGGCTTTTTCAGCACAAAGACACTGAAATGATAGCGAATGTATTGACAGGGTGATCTTGAGTACTCTGACACCTATATGAGTATTACAGGGAGGGAAATACACTCTTATATTAAAAATTTGAGGTAAAAATATGAAGTGAGTGTTTGTACCTGTCACCACCAGAGTCTCTAGCAGCAGGGCATGTGCAAGGTTATGTCCATTTAAGGAAGTGGGGAGACTTGTTTGTGGTAGGAAGAGGCTACATGAAGATGAAATCAAGAGGAGATGGAAAAGGGAGGCTACGGCTGGCTGGTTGTAACAGTCTGAGAATCACAGACTAACTTCACACGAACATCATCGACTGTTCCGCAGATCCTAAAACTGTAGCTCAGGTTTAATCTGACATGTAAACCCCATCATTCAGACAGTGGTCGCTGTGTTTAACCGTAGGACACTTAGGTTATTTCCATCCCTTGTTTGGACTTCTTCTGTGCAACCGTCAGTGATCGATTGATTTATCTCCCTAGGGATAATGTGCTCTCGGTTGTTGGCAGGTTCGAAGGAATTACTGTAGTGTCAAAGCAGACTGTTGTGGATTTTACAGAGAACATTTGTGGCTGTCTGAGAAAAATGCAAAGTGAGCTTTGCTTGGTAAACCCATGGTCCTTGTTAAAAACGGTATTAAATGAAAATGCTTCATGCACCAGTTTATGTGTCACTCTTATATTAGTGAAGAAACAGTAGCTATGTGTCTGTCTCACTAAAGCTGATTTTGAATTAAATCTAAAATCTGTTTTTAACAAGAAAGTTTGTCTGATAGATGCAAAATGCTAGAGTGCAAAGGTATAGTGAAAGATTTTCCAGTTATTTTTAAATGAACAATGCCCTGTATAATCTTCTGAAGAGTTAGACAGCCATTGTTGAAAACTGTATGGTTACATTGTTCTAACATGTAAGGATTGTTTTCTGTCTCTCAGCTAGAATCAGCCAACTTGACCAAATTATAAACAGGAGCCATAAACCTTTAGCAATTGTTTACAATAAAAAAATTCTAGTCTAGTCTAGTAAAGGTGTTTATTCTTTATTTTTTATTTTGACAGCTATTAACAGTTTATGTTTTGTTGCCATATTTGATGAACAGATTTAAACATTTTGCTAAAATGTAAACATAAATGCTGTAATGTAATCATCTTGCTTCCCTGTGTAAGTGTGCTTTAATGCTGTATCTTCTGACATCATGCTGACACCTTTACTCAACTTTTCAGACGTTTATTGTTGGCATTCTAAGCGCCTCAGTTGCTCAGCAACCAATGTAACAGATTAGCATCATGTGCATCACATTTTTAATATCATATTATCAGTCCCATAATCTCCCACTTCTGGACCAATAAGTGATAACGATGTCAAACACAGCTGACTGACGCATCAGAGCATTTGTAAAAGAACTACATTTCCCATCACATTCTGACACATTATTACACTGTGGCAGAGCGCTCAGAGACGAGCTCATTATATGAAGCTCTGTCATCAGGGTGAATGATAGACATCTTCTGGCTGATGGGTGAGGTTGTGTCTGTCTCTTCATTATGAGCTGATGACAGACAAAGCTGCCTTTTTGTTTAGACCCTTCACCTACTTAGAGGCTCAGTCTTTCGTGGTATGCACTTCCAGGAATATGAACGTAGTACTTTTTGACATGTATAAATGTTGGCCGAGGTGGGTTTTGAAACAGATGGGTGTGGCTCTAGGATTTATATATTTCTCTCAGATGAGCTGCTATTACAGATCCATGTGTGTCTGCCTAATATGCCCCCAAAGCAACGTTCCCTTCTACATATTCGCATGTGTAGAAATACAATTACAGCGTTGCGAATTGGATACTGGACTCCCACCAAGAGAGGAAGAACGGGGTAGCTTTGAAGAGAGATAGAAAGAGTGAGATGAGAGATGATGAGAACATCCGGATTAGGAAATCACTGAGCACCACATTTATCGGACTTGAATCCCACATTTTCTCCTCAAAATGGTCTACACAGACTTTAATGTGTATATTTGTTGGTATAAACAGGTAAAAACTGTTAGAAAGTGTCTTATTTCATTTGTCAACTCAACATCAACTGATGTTTTTGTGATTGCGTTTTGTATTTGTTGTCAGGCAGATGGTTTGTAAATCCAAGAACTTTTGACTAACTCTTGAATACTCTGATTAAGCTTTCTTAAGTTGGTTCTTTGTCTCGTTGATCATAAGATAATGTAGGCAACGTGCAATCAGAGTTATGCTGATGAGGAGGAAGGCTTTTTTGTCGCAATCACTGTACAGCTGCGGACGAACACATGCAGCCAAAGTGTAGTTAAATGGAGACGACTGTTTAAGAATGTTGAGTTTTTTTTTTTAATTGATCTGCCTGTGAGTCATGTGTAATGACAACCAGCTGGAAGTTGTTGCAGGGTAACAGAGAATGCACAAACAGTCTTGCTCTGCCCATTCCCCTTTCCACCTTTCCCAGCATCCCTTTCACTCTTAGATGGATGGGGCTATTGAAAGTTGTTTTTTTTTCCTGAACGGTGTGTGTGGTCTTTGTAGCCTGACACTAGGACTGCTGTACCTGTGTGTGGGTTGCTTTTGACTGTCCACATTCAAATATGCATCCACAGCTTGCTCGCTTTTCTCTTTGTGTTATTTCTTAAACTCCTGTGCAATAAAATCCTTCTGTTCTGTTTCGTTTGCTTCCTCACTTTAGTGTTTGCCCTTCCTTAAAACACCCTGACAGCCCTTGTCCTTATGCAAGTATAAGGTCCCTATAGACATGACCCAGTGTCCTTTTCTGTCCAGATCTTAGCTGGGACATGACTGGAGGCTAATGGGTGTCATTGTCTAGTTTGTTGTGTGTGCATCTGGCTGCAGGAACAGCTGTTTGTCCTGGGTGGTTTTGGCATGTGAGGGTGCGGTTTAGGGTCAAACCCCGTGTCACATTGTTCTGACCCAGTGTAGTTCTGTGGTGGCCTGGTTACAGTCGGGACGACCGGCCTGAAAGTGTGGAAATTGCACGGTTGTGGCCAAAGGGAGGCAGCGGTAGATTTAGCATTGCAGGGAAATGGATGGAAGGATGGGTTTTGCTGCTGTAACCCATGATCATGGTGATCTATAAATGGGCACATCTCTGTTTAGCGCCTAAATGGATAACAGAAATCTTCTCTGAACCACAACAGTGAGATCTCCTGCTGAGTAACTAGAGCTTCTGAGTCAGCAAAAGGCAGAAAATAGAGGCAATGGTCAAAAAATAAGCCATAATCAAGGCTTATTGATATACATAAATTCTGTGTCTTTTAAAAGGTTGTACCTATTTATGGGATTGTACAAACAATATGATATATGGGCTGTAAATTTAGCATGCGTGTGTTCTATGGAAGTCTTGACAAATGTCTAGACAGTCTAAGTGTTATTGCAACCCATTTTTAAATGAATCTAACATTCTTTTTTCTTCATGTTTCTCTTTTTCCTCTCTGTAGTGGAACCAGCAGACCTCTTGAAGATTTTAGATTTTCCCAATTTACCGGAGGGTGTTACAAGAACAACGGGTTTCTGTTCACATAGGCGGTCAACACAAGGACCCGATGTGGCTTACAGAGTATCCAAAGACGCCCAGCTTAGCGCCCCCACCAAACAGCTGTATCCAGGTGAGTATCTGACTCAACACACACAGTATCTCTCTACCTTCAAAGAGCGAATACCAATACAAATGTATCTCTTACATCAAACAAACTAGTTTTTCTTTTCACACTACACTCACAGATGTTGTGCCTTTTCCAAGATCTCATCTTAACTCATCCTAACTCATCTCACAAGTTGTCTCTGCTGCACAGTCTTGCCATCTGGTCAGCTTTATGACCTTTCACCCCACATCATTGTAAACTGGGATTATAACATTTAAATGTGCTGGAAAGCAATTTGCATTTGCTCCCACCTGGCCTGTTCCTTTCCTTCCCCCCAAGGTAGCAGTTTTACTGTCTCCTGTAACTTGATTATTTATGTCAACTCTATCTTTGGTTTATGAGATTTTAGGCAGGGTATGCCTGCTGTTTCTTCTTTCACCCCCTGTAAACTTGTTTACCCCTTACTAAAACAAATACTGCATGTCTGCAGCTTCTACTGTGAGTATTGTACGTGTAAAGAAATGAGAGATGTCTAGCACATCTGGACACTGCTTATTCATTCAAATGTCAAATAGAATCTAGGGATAAATAAAGATAATGCATGCAAATTCCCCCTTTTGAAAACACACACCAGATGCATGAGAAATCCAGCCCTGTAATATTTGATGTTGTAGGAGGAGCCGGACGATGGAAAAGCAGTGAAAATAGGGGTGGCTGAGGGGAGGGAAGTCTGGGGTTCCACTTTTGCCTTGTTCTATTGTGCTGACGTGGCTTTGGGTTACTGCTCTGGAGTAGTACTTTCCTCTCTCTCCTCCCTCTCCGGCAATCTTTCCTCGCTTTTCTCCCTCCTTCTCTCTCTTTATTTTCCCTCAAGCGCCATCATTTTTCCCTCTATCACTTCTCCTAGACTGCTGCTGCGTCGTAGTGTTTTCTCCCTTTGTGTTTCATCTAAACTCTGTCTGGTGAGACATGCTAGGCTCCCTTTTCTGTATACTTACAGGAACAGACTTTCAAAACCATAATTCTGTGACCAGACAACCAGTTTATGAAATGATTGTGATTGGTTTCTCTGCAGCTTAGGATATAAAAAGCCCCCCAAAAAAGAGCAGTCATGTGGTTTAAATGCAGAAAAGAGGGAGAAATAATAACCCTTCCTGTGAGCAAAGCTCCCACAAAGCTTAGATTGGATGACAGCCCCATTCATGGTCCTCTGAGATGTTGAATTGGCCTTAGTGGACCTTTGATCCATGCCATGGCTCTTCTTTGGGGCTTAAAGTAGAGCCACAGGGCTCCTATGGCCTGCATGCCCTATCATGCTCTCCAATCAAACAAATACTGTTCACTTTGAAGCTCTATGACAGCAGAGCCCGTATGAGTCTCTGTTTAGATACACATGCTATAATTATACACATGCTACTCTGGATCATCCAAAATAACAGTCCACATAAAACAAACCGACTTGGAGGAGTTCAGAACAGGCACCACATAGTCTTAAGGTGCAAACAGAATAACTAGCTGTCTGTGGCTTGAAGGCCTTAAAATCTAGTAGCGTCTGTGATGTGGTCCCTCTCTCGCCTTGACATTAAGAGAATATACAGCTAATATATTCCAGAAGGCAGCTAAACTTGTGAGATCATTTTATCCATCTCTTTTTTCCCTTTAAGCAAGTTTGCTACTGAGTTATGACTTTGGCCAGAAGCCTGGAGGTACAATTTGCCTAAATTATCAACACAGCATCCAACCACTTAAAGGTAAAACAACGCCACATATAGAAAACAAAAGCATGCAAACATGCTTGCTTTGTTATGACTGTAATGTTGGCAATAAAAAACCACAGTAGCTGTGATTCAGAACATGCTGCCCTGTGACCCCATAACCACAGACAGTCTGTGATGATGTGTTGGAAAAGAGCAAGTGCAGACATGCAATCATTAGGCAAACATGTGGAAGGGATGATTCATTTGAAACTACTGAGGCACTGAACAGAAGTTCTTTCTTACCTTTATTATGTGAATGAGAAGTGAAGAAACGGGGCAATGAAGCCGTCTGCCCTATTTAACTTTTATACCTCACACTTCCCATGTCTCAATAGTCTGACGTCGTCTAGTAACCCTTTATGTACCCGGATGAATGTATGAGAAATAAATAGAACCTCTGGGTGCATGCAGTATATACAAATTCAAATCGCCATACATCTCTGACTGCAGCTCATCACATTCTTTACCCCCGTCTGTGTTGTTTACCAGCATTAGCACATACAGCAAAGACAGACTGATGCAGTGGCTCTTACGTAGTCTCTGAATGGGGTGAGCTGTCACTTGGCGTTCGTACTTGTGGTCTGGACCGCTGTTGGCACTGGCCGTCCAGTGAGGGCCCTCTGCTGCGAGCCTGCGACAAGTTAAGATCACAAGATGTAAAAGCAAAAATGGTGCTGTTGTTGTTTGCTAACATGGCTCAAGAGTGACATATTCTATTAACTTCATAAAGCCTAGGGCAGTGTTGACTGTTATCTTAGGTGTTTCCCACATGCATAGTATCTTATAATTATATTTTTAAAAAACCTACCTCTATATGTGGTTTATTACTAATCTATTAAGATTGTATATATGAACAGCACCAAAAAGTAAAATGAGATAGGTGGTATTAGAAATCCAGATATTTTATTACAAAACACAAAATGAACAAAAACCCACTTTTACTGTCATTATAGCTGACACAGATGAGATAATAATTCCAGTAGTTTGCTCCTGATGTATAATTTTATATTAATTAAGTAGAGTCTGCACTTATCACTATTGAATTATATCCCATTGCCTCCAGGCAATGCATGGTGAGGACATGACCAGACGCAGAAGTAATCAGAGGTGGATCATAGAGAATAAGTTGCTTCTCATATTGATATTTTTTGCACATAATCCAAGTGAGCTGTTCACAAACAAAAAGGCATATGTATCTCTCCCTCTTTTTAAACCACAGAGCTTTAGTTGCATGATCTTATTCGGGCCTTGAACTTGGCACATTTGTGTCCTGAGTCGTACCTCAGCATTAGAGCCACGTATATTCAGGATCATACACGTCTTATCTTCCTCTCTTTTGCTATCTCTTTGTCCACGTTTCTCCCTTTTTTTTATTTTGCACGCCAACAGACAGGTACACTTGTTGTCCCGGCAGCAATGTGCAATCCCACTGGAATGCTGCTTGTCTCATACAGAAGGAGGGATTTGGACACGGTGATGACTGAATGACCAATTACAGGACACAAGACTTTCTACCCCATTTACCTGCTTGTATGCACACTGACAGATGGTAGAGAGGGTCAGTCAAAGTGCTGGCATAACTCCTGCCCCTCTCTGACTTTTGAGGTATTCTTAGTGATTCTGCAATTCTTTGTAGATGATGAATAATTGAGGTGTAGATGTCAAATGCCAACAGGGTGAAAGTGGAGACAGCAGGCAAACCACTGTCTGTCTCTTTTTACTTGTAAATAAGACCTCTCTTCATCAACTCTAATGCTGCAGTTCTCCCACCATCAAAATAAAAAGTAACTTTAATTGGTAATTTAATCTGGAGGAAATTGTTGGGTTGTGCCTGATTGGCTGGTTGAGATGTCTGGGTTCGTCTTTGAGTCTCCCAGACGTTTTTAGTCACTTGATGGTGGTGCTGCCAGTGTAAACTCCCAGGACTTCTGGCACCACAGCCTTTCCATTCCCACCATGTCCACACATAGACACACTAAATGAGGAATGAGGTATCTCTCATCTGGAGGCCTGAAGTAGCAGTTTGAAAGACACATTCCAGGGAAACCCGAGCTTTTCTGAATGCCCCCCCCACACACACACACACACACACACACACACACACACACACACACACACACACACACAGACACCCTTTTCTATGTCCTGAGGAGAGAGTGAGGATGAAGGGACACCGACACAAGAGAGTGCTCATTTAATCTTTTTCCTCTATTTTTGTTAACGTCCCTCTTTCACCCTCCTCTTCTCAGCGATATGATGGAAGTTCCCTGAGGGCATCTCAGTCCTTGCAGTGATGGCAGGGAGGACGGGACACACTGCATAAACATGAATCCGCAAATGAGGATTCTTTCTGTGTAAATGCTACTTCAGTTCTATTCAGGGACAGTTTAACTCGGCCCTTCAGAAAGAGTACCTTGAATTTGAAAATTAGTCATTCTCATTTTCTTTCATTCCCCACGCTCCCTCTTCGTCTGGTGTCCCTTTCACCCCTCAGCTGACCCTTGACCTGCACACAAACAGCCTGTCCTGAGCCAGCGCTGAGTCATTGTGACTGCGACAGACACGGCTCAAGCAACAGGATGAAGCGACAAACTCTCCTTAATCTGGTTTCTTTTCTTTTCTTTTCCACGTTGCTTTTTTGCATCATAACACCTTTATTCCATAATATTCTGCCCCCTACCGCCTTTTATGTATCTGTCACCAAACTCCTCCATACGAGGTTTTTGAAGGGTTGTCTGTCTCTTCTCTTTCTTTCTTATGTTCTCTCTCTCTCCTGCCGTCTGCTTTACACCATCCTGTCGAAGCATCTGTCAATTAAAGCAATGTTTCTCATATGATGCCAAGCTGAATTCCTGAGGGAGCACACTGCCAAGGCATGTGCTCTCCGCATGATGTGATTTGATGCCTGGCATTAAAGAAGGAATCATAGAAAAAGGCAGGAAGGCAAACAGACACTGAGTCAGATGCTGACTAGGTGAAAGACAATGTAAAAAGTAAAGAGTAGAGAATAAAGAATAAAGTGAATGCATGATGGTGGTAAATCTGGTCCTAGCGCTTCTCTTATATTCTCTTTTCTTCTTTCCTTTTCCACTATCTCTCCCCAACCTCAGGTTTCCACGCGACATTCCCACTGAGGCGTCTTTTTACTCGCAGCTTCTGATTGGCTATTTAAACCCTAGTCACTCGAATTTAGCATTTTCCAGCCTGTCTCCTATTATTCTGAAAATGGAATGGCAGAGTGAGGGGGTTTGATGGCTGCACGAGGTGCTACAAAACCACTGCGGCCACAAACCCTGCCTCTCTTTTCCGGTCGTCTGGAAATCTCCGCTCTGCGCATACTGAACAGCGAGGATCTGCTACTGGAATCCAAGTGGTTTCATTGCTTAAGTTAAAACATAATCCAGATAGCTGGTTACTCATAACAGTACTGGTTTCAATATAGTCGGATTTGCTCTGTTTCTTTCCAAAACTAATAGATCAAAAGTCTCTGTTTGCCTCAAGTGTAGTCCGACCTCTGCATTAGCAAGCTCCTTAGATGGTTGGAAAGGCTGCCCTCTTTCTGGGGTCCTGAGAACACCCCACTAAGGGGAATGTGTCTGACAGATGTGCCTCACACTTCAGCAAAATGGAGGAAATACTTGAGGCCGCACAGTGGAACCAAGCAGATGGAAGCAAACACGTCTTTTTTATGTCTGTTTCTACACCTTTTATGTGTTTGAATACCAAATTATGATTGGTATTTCCATTTCCACACTTATGTGTCTTTAACTCTTTCCCCTGTAAATTTTTTTTTACTCCTATTTCTCCCTTTCCAACCCTCTGCTGGAGCGTTTCAGCGTCTGTTAGATCGATCAGCTGTGGGAGAGGAGAGGAGCAGAGAGGAGGGGTTTGAAGGATAGTTCAACAAAGTCTCCCAGGATCACATGCTTTTGTCATTAAGCTTCTCATCCTGTGTTGCGCTGGAAACGCTCCACTTTGCACTTCTGCTTCTTACTTTTGTTTTTTCCTCTGACCGTCCTCTAGTCTGCCAGCCACCCATTTCAGATTAATCCTATCCTGTTACATTTTGGGCACTACACAAATTGCTGATGTTTCCTTTCAGCTCATCTTCCTAATTCTTCCCATCTAAACTGTCTTTTTCTATTTTTGTAACATTTCTCTGCACTAGGAGCAGCAATAATAACTTTTATATTCCCTCTTGACACAAAAGAGGACAGTCTCCTAAAATAATAATAAGATTACAACATCCTGAACACAAACACAGTCTTTCATTCCTCTTATGATGAATGGTTACTACTACTTATAACTCTCCAAAAACGTTTCTCTCTCTGTCCAACCCACCGTCCATCCTGCCAGGTGATGTGTTCCCGGAGGACTTTTCCATCTTGGCTACAGTGAAGCCGAAGAAGGGCAGCCAGTCCTTCCTGTTGTCTGTGTACAATGAACAGGGCATCCAGCAGCTCGGACTGGAAGTGGGCCGCTCTCCTGTCTTCCTGTACGAGGACCACACAGGCAAACCCAGCCCCGAGGACTACCCCCTCTTCAGAGGGGTCAACCTAGCTGACGGAAAGTAGGTGCACTTGTTGTTTGCTTGATGAACATCCATCAGTCTCTCTCACCAAAATTGTACGATACATTTATGTAAACCCCTATCAGACTCTGCTTTTTGTTTATGCATCTTCCCCTCTAATTAAAGTCCAGGTGGATGTAGGCTTTGATGGTAGTTTAGTTTGTTAAGCAGCACCTGGGCCAGGTGTACCTTTTGCAACGGAACAGTGGCCAGTGTTCATTTGTGATAGTCAACATTTAATCCGTTACACTTAATGTGGATTGCAGTGTCCTGAAATGTGGGTCTTCTGCCTGCGGACAGACTTCTGTTTGTATCACCAAAAAATGGGATTTGAGAAAGAGTAAAATGAGATTCTGTTTCACTCCAGAAAACAGAACGACATATATTTGAATTTGAACGAGAGGGCTAACACAAAAGGGGCTCTTAGCAGTGTGTTACTAGTGTGTAAATGGGCAGCATGTAACCCAGTACGTGTGTGAATTAACTTCACCTCCCCTTTCAGATGGCATCGAGTGGCCATCAGTGTGCACAGGCAGACCATCACCCTCATTCTGGACTGTAAAAAGAAGACCACCCAGAAGCTGCTCCGAAGCCCCAGCCCCATCATCGATACCAAGGGAATTGTAGTGTTTGGAACTAGAATACTTGATGAAGAAGTCTTTGAGGTAGGCACTATACTGTAACTCCTAACCTACATATTTTAAATTGTGTAATTCTATAATGTATTCAATTAGTGGACCATTTAGGTTTGCTCAGTGTCATTTTTACTAGATGCACACAAGTTTTCTACTCAACTGTGTCCATTTGGTACGTTTGTGACTCTGTGAATTGATTGAGGTGATTATAGGTTGGACAACTGACACAATTTTGCATCTCTCATTATATTCTATTTTCAAGGCTGTTCTCAACAAGTCTGCACACCACCAGTCACCAGGCCAACTTTATTTTGATTTAAAGTCCTTTAGCAAATTACATAAAAGCAGATGAGATTCTTCATTTTAACTGCAGTACAAACACATGTGGCTGTGGTGCAAATGATGGCCATCCCCAATCCCCATTCTGTGTGTCATGGTGCACTGATGGGGACTTTGGTAATGGCCACATCCTCTGTAAATGTGTGGATTCAGCTTTTGGAGCCCCCAGCATCTAATCCTTCAACCTCTGCCACCCACCCATGCACATGCACACAGTCGCAAATCAAATTTAATTTAAGGTGTCATATATTCCGCATCTTCCACACGAAAACATAATGTCCCTGAATGCTGTTCTGTTTCCAACTGTGTCACATCTGCTGTTGCTGTTTTGAAGTTTTGCCTCATTGTGGCTACTAAGCAGAACTCAAGTCAAACTGTGATATTTCTGTTTGTGGTTTCATGTCTACATTCTGAATTTGCTGCAACAGTTTTGTTTACAGAGGTTTTTAACAAGCGGTGACAGGTTTTCATAATTCGAATAAGGGCTTTACTTCTTCCTTCCTCCTCTTTTTATGTGTAGAAACTCTTTATGGCTGGAGATGAAAGATTAATGATAATCTGACTAGTGACAGGAAGCCTGTAGGGGTTTATTATACCCAAAGGTACCTGATATGCATCACAACATAAAATACACTTGCTTTCACCTAGTGTGAAGAATCAGAATTAGTTAGGATAGTGCCTAAAACACACACACACACACACACACACACACACACACACACACACACACACACACACACACACACACACACACACACACACACACACACACACACACACACACACACACACACACAAACACACACACAGTGAGGCACAAGGCACAAGGAATAGTGTTGTCTTTGTCTCGTCAGAGTTGTGCTTGTTTAAAGGGGGATTAGTCTGTGAGGCTGAGGCCCTCAATAATAATTAGTAACAGAGGCTGACTGATGTGACTGATGCTGAGCCAGCTGACCTTTAACCTCACTGCTGCTCAGTGAGAACAGACAAAAAGAATGAAATATGACATCACCCCCCCACAATCCCTAAAGTTAGTCTGCCAAGCCATAGGGGAGATAGATATATGATGGGATATAAAACTGAAACTGCACTTGCACTCATTCAAAACCATTCATCATAGCCTCACAACCAAAGCCAGATTATGTATATTTCAAGAAGGACATATAGTATGAACTGTACTGGATGTGTATGGATTTGTTTCCATAAGAATGTTAGATGTGGTATAGGGGAATACAACACTGTTTTACATTACATGGATTATGTTATTTCTAGTTTCTTGTGAAGTTGTTGACTTGAACTACTTAATGAGGCATAAATACAGATGTTTTTAGTGTATGTTCCAGTATGTGTGTTACAGCTATTATTTCCCCTAATGGGCCACTAGTAAATTCCTCCAGTTGCCAACACGATGACTACATTTATGCACTACAGTTGTAATTCTGCTGTAATTTTATTATTGCCCGTAGCATACTCATCATTAGATTAAGGTGATACAGGAACAATTAAAATCTTACCCAGCTATCAGAGTCACAGTAACAGTCCGATGGTTACCGTGGGAACAGACAGAGTTTTTGTGAGAGATGTTAAAAGCCCTCCTGCTGTGTGTCTGCCAGTTGGGAGACAGGACAGGCTCCAGTGCGTGCAGAAAATGGAAAATATGCCACATAGTTTCCAAATTATGCTCAGGCTGCACTCTTTTCCTCCTCTTACTCCCTTCTCCCCTCTGTAGTTTAGTCTGATCCTGTGTTGACTTTTGCCAGAGTCAGTTACCACCAAGAGGTGTTGAGCATGAAAACACAAAAAAACGTATTTGATTTCACCGGCAGGCCAATTAATTCAGTTGACTCCTGCAATTTCTAGTCAGTCACTTTAGAAGCATGTAAAAGCGGAAATAACCTGAAAGAGCAAAAGCACTTTTGTGCTGTCAGTTTGAGAGAGCTGTTTTTGACAGCATTGATTTGATTCCTCAGAAGTTTTCATTTAGAGTCACAGTAGATTTCCATGCATTTATAGGGAAGACTGTTAAGACAGAATTTTCCATTAAAAAAGAGACAATCACTGTTGTGAAGGATTAAAAAGTTTAAAGTTTAAACACATATTTAAATACAGAGTCGAGGAGGAACGGGTAATCTGACTTATAACACCTAATTACAGTGAATGGTTTCTTTTGCCTGCAGTTTTCTTTAGAAGAGTTTGTCTTTTCTGTACATACAGCCCTCAGGAGGCAAGTAGTACTTATGTATGCTGAGGTGGTTTGTGGTTTGGTTTCTGACATGGTTATTGTGGTCACAGAGAGTGTCTACCCTCTATAAGTACCATAATGTTATTTTTTTTCTTAGTAGCTTAGTAGCATAAGAGTGCTGTAGCGTGTGCCAGTAAAGACTATGAAGGCAATTAAGGTGATGATTATATAAGAAGACAGGTATTTTACCTGGTAATCAGTGCTCATCGGTTGCAAATGAAATAGTAATTACTCCTTCATAATGACTGTAATGTACATGGTAAAATCAGCCATTAAGAGCAAGTATCTTTAGCAAAGTCCAGCTGATGACTTTTAGTGGTATTGTTTTTCTTCAGGACTGTAGGGTTATGGATGTGGAGAGCTTGTGTGTATTTTAATCTGTTGTTCAGAAGGTAGGGCCTGCATGACATAGTCCATCTGCAGAATGTGTCCCCTGATTTCCGTGTTCACAGTTGTTTCCCAGTGAGCGGTGCCAAGAAAAACCAGAGATAATTTAATGCCCATCCCTTGGTTCTATGCAGCGTTCAGTGGAATAAATGGTGGTTTGAAGGAGCACAAACAGGACAGATGGACCACTTGGCCTCACTCAGAGGTAATCGGCAGGGGACCTCAAGTGAGTCGAAGTAGCCGAGGTGGAGCCGTGCAAACACAGCAGTTCTTGTCTGGCCTCCATTGTTACAGACAAAGCAAAGCTAAAGCATCCCTGTGCGGTATGAATGTGTGTGATCATACAGTGCTGTTTTTGTCACAGAAAGACGTGCATTTGTCATATTAGAGAGTAGATCAGAAGGAGGTTTTGGTGTCAAGAAAACAAGATGTTCAAAATTGAGAGAGTGTGGAGGAGTGGGGAAGCTGGAGCGGTAGGTTCGGGCAGCGGAGCCAAAACGTTTGGGTCATACTCTGGAAAGAATGAGGAGCTCTCTCCCCACTGATGTCAGTCTTGGAACAGCAACCATACCACATGACATCATCCAGAGGTTTCCTTGGTATCCGCTGATAGGCTGTCTCTGGCTGATGGTCTGAACAAGGGCAGAGAGGTGGGGGTGTATGTGCATGTGTGCGGGTCGGGGGGTGATAAGTTCGAGAGGATAGGTAAGAAAGCGTGATGGGCCTGCGAAGAAGAGGATTTGAGGTTAAGATATATTGAAATAAAGGATTAAAAATGGAATGAGTCAGGGGAGTCATAGGCAATATGAAGAGGAGCAGTGCAAAGGGTTGGGAGGCCTTTAATAAGGCTGGGATAAAGTGAGTTTTGGGGCTCCCATAGTGCAACCAGAGCCAGGAAAAAGTAGTAAAAACATGCGGCACATGAGCTTGATGCTCGTTAAGAGCTTTAATATTGTGATGACATGATGAGTTTTACACATCCTGTTTCCTCATCTTTACCTCAGGACTTTTTTTCGCTCAGCACCCCCTTATTTACAATGTTTGTTTTTTACACATGTTTCAGTCATCTAAGGTAAAGATGTATTTACTTGTAGAGGTGCTCCTGATTTACAACAAAGAGGCCGTGCTGCAGAGAAGTTGACAACGCTTTCCATATTTACAGTAGATTTTCCAAAATCAGAATCCAATTTAAGCCCACTTCGGCCCATTTTCTAAGGTAGTAGTAAAACTGGGTTGACTGATGTTGCCAGGCCTTGACTGGGCTTCTGTTTTTATTATTTATTATTAGCTACACTCAGTTGCTCTTGTAAAGTGTTTGAATCAGAGGCTCCATAGTTCAACACTTTACAAATGCACCTGGACTTTGATTTTTATTGGTGTCAAAAAGGAGTTACAGGTCTACCTTGGATGGTGAGTGGATGGATAATGGCTTCTCTCATGCACCCTTCTTATAGGAGACCTGGCAATTTGAAACCCTGCTTGGGTCTGATGCAGAAATATGAATGCCCTTTTATCTGATATATGAACACTAATGTGTATCTTATTGCAGTACATCTGATCTCAGTGGACAACTCTGAAAAGCGGTGTTAAGTGGTCTTCTGAATGAAGCTGCACATTGTTGAGCATGTATCGAGATTGGATCACTGAAGCCCTATTCAGAGGCGTTACCACAAATTAGTCCTCGACAGCATCGTCAGACCCTTACAACCACTCAAACATGGTTGATTTACATACAGAAAACATTTAGGAACAAGGTTTGGAAGTATGTACCTGAAGCTAGGTACCAAGAATCTATCTCAGTCATCTTACACTCAGTTGCAGGATTATTAGGTATGTAGGTCTATTAGAGGCTTTTCCTTTATTTAGCCTGCTGTCATTGATGCAAATGGAGTGAACAAAAAATGAAACGTCTCAGACTGTTTCAACAAAAACAGAACATTATAACCTTCATGAAGGTAGGATTCATTGCAGGCAACTGAGTGCATTTTGCTGCCTTGTTTTTCTGTCAAATCTAAGTTTTCCCAGAGATAAAATCAACTCAGTGGGGAAGAGATCCATCTGAGATTTATTTGAGAGGCATTCTGACTCCATGTGTGAAATGCAATCTTCCCCAGCTTGATTTTGTCATCCAGTAATCCAGATGTATCTGGGCACATAAGTTTTTGAAGCATTAGTCATCACAGATAATAAGGACTATTACAGATTTAAGTAGAGAATTTACTGTGTGTAGATCACTGTGTAATAATCCATAAACGGACTCTCTACACGGACATTGCTGTAGTCACGTGTGTCTGCATTATCTTGTCCAAGCTATATGTCATGCTTCACTGTCAGAGCACACTACTTCTATAGAATTTAGGAATAGGATGTAGACTTCAGTAGCCCCAGGGAAGATGGAGTTTCCACCATGGATAATTAAGAGAATTTCCCTAACTCATGTCAGATGTTTGTCTTTCGCCCCCTTATTCCCTCTGTTATTCCTCTACTGTGTCAGCAAGGTCTGAAGTGTGCCCTCAGCACTTTTTTTATGTAGATTTCAGCAAATGGCCAAGGCAAACACTCAGAATCTACGGCTATGAGGTGAGGCAAGCCTCTCTGGTTTCCACTACCCCAAAGGAACGGGAAATGGGAATATGGCTGCTCATAGTCCTTAGAGATGTGGAATTTAAATCTTATACAGAAGGGAGTGTGATGTGGGAGGCTGAGGGGTGAAATGATGGAGATGGGATCCAAAAAACAGGACAGCGGCGAGGAGGTGAGGGGATTGTTAAGGTGCTGTACAGTGGATAAGTGAAGAGGCAGACAGACCTGTTGCTCTTGGCAGCTGCTCTGAGCGCTGGGAGTGAGCTACAGTCTGGAGGGGAAAGTGTATGTGGGTGAAAATGTACTTGATGTCTGGTAACGGTTTCATTCTGTAAATTTGTTAGTGTGGAATTTCTCCGGAGGCATATGTGTGTCACGTACGTATGTATATACTATGTAGACAATGTGTGTCTAGTTTGTTTGTGTGTCCATGTGCATTTTTGTGTGTGTGTCCATGCTGATTTATGGCCTCTGTGCGGCGAGCTGACCTCTGCAATGTGTTGTTTGGTTTTTGTGGTCAGGTTGGAGTATGCCCAGGCTCTGGGACTGTCAGTGTGCCGGTGTGGGCTGGCAGTGGGACCCAAGGCCTGGCTCAGAGCTCAGGGCTGACTATGTAAATACGCTGTGAAAGTAGCTCGCCTTAAAATGCAGCCAGAGCTCGGACCTCCCAGAGTCTTATCCTGGTCTGTGGGGCCCTCCTATCCATTTGCCTTTGCTGACAAAAATGATGAGAAACTTGACCTGAGTTTTTCTTCTTCAAGCCGTTGTGTGAGGTGCAAAAAGGTAAACAGGGCCATTATCAGGTGTCCCCGGGGATATGACGATATAATGAGCATTGGTTTGCGCTGTTTATTTCATGCTATGTTGCTCTAAGCCAAGAAAGTGAACATTTCATGGGACGCTGAGCACAGCCTCCCTAAACTGATCAGCAGGGGGTCGCCTGACATCACCAAGACCTTACTCTAATCAAAATAAGTCTTTGTAGTCTTCCCTTCGCCTCATGCTTGAAGTTACGTGTGTATAGAGAAAAAGAAAGAGAAGAAAGGAGAATATATGCGTGCAGTTCATTTTGTTACGCTTTGTATAGCAATAATTGACCCCATTCATTAGCTGTCCGCTGTGATGTGATGATTTTGAAACCACACCAGTATTGCTTTCCATCCCATGCATCACATATTTTTATATAGAAGAGGGAGGGAACACAATGAACTCGGTCCACCCTGCATGATTGTGGGTCAGGTTCAGATGGAGACAAATGTTTGGCTTCATGCTCATTAGAGCACTCTCCTGCCCCCACCTGGACACAACCAGAACCTCCAGAAGGGATATATGTGTGAGGGTGAGGTTCAGGGATTAAAGCCAAAAAGTTGATGTGACATTTTAGTCAATAAAAACAGAAAGAATAGATGCATCTGAAAGCTTTCAAGCATGTTCTTCTTTGTTGTAAGCTGCAGTTCGTTATCACTCGTGGATTCATGTGCATGTTTTGTGTGCCCATGCAAGTGTTTTTTCAACAGTTTCTTTAACATGAAGTATGTGAAGTCAGCACAGCCTTTGCTCACAGCCAAAGGCAATGGCTTTTCCACCAGAGCTCGACATGCAGAGACCATTGGCCAGGAGAAGAGTCGTATTTCAGCTGAGTCCAGGGAGATGCTGACAGCGGCAGCCCTGTTATTGTCTGAAAATTCTGCCTTAAGCACCACTCTGATGTGCCACATGATGCTCCACAGTGAAAAATGTCACTGTCCCCTCTCAAACAGCAAAGATGATTGCATGTATTTTATGGTTCCCCCAGGGGTTTGGGTGTGATTGTATAATTCCAGGTTATTTTTTTCCTTTGGTGTGCTCTGTTTGGGTGTAGGATTGGTGGTGCATGTGTGTCTGTGTTGCTGTATATTAATCATTTTATATATGGCATACTTCAGTCTGCGTTTGTGTCACATATCAGCCTCCGTTGGTGTGACTTTAAGCTTTAATTTCCTGTTCTTTTTTAGTGTTTGGTTAACCAATCACGCTTATCGAATTTTGAATCCCTGACTCCGCACATAGAGTACTTGCAGTGCAGTTTCTTGACATCAAAATATAGAGAGGTGGTCCATATACAGTAATGGGGAAAATATCTCACGCATTAATGGGCTGCTGGACTGAGTTGACCATTCAGCGCCAGAATCCTAAATGAGAATTTTGGCATTAGCATACAGCTGGAGTACAGTATAGGAATATTTACTGCTTCCCTACATCTGTAAAACAGCAGCTTATATAACGTTTGGCAACAGAATCTGTTGAGCGACGTGCGGTGAAAAGAGCAGCTCTGGCTCAAAGAAAAGGAAATCAGAACCAGCTTTAGTGGTTGTCACGGTGGATCAAGACTTTGACAATAGTTTTACTGTGAAGGTGTACAGTTTTCATGGGAACGCGTGTACCGTATGCCTTTTATATCAAGGCAGAGAAAATTTATCCGTAAAGATGGAGGATGAAAAGGACATAAGCAAGCATCTTTTTGTGATGATTTGTCAAATACAAGACCTTTTTGCATGTCGTTGCATTTTAGTTTCCCATTATTCTGTATATCTGAAATAAAGTAAGAAGTTTGCACTTTCAAATAATTGTGTATACTTTAAAATTGTGACTAAAAATTAAAGGGGCACTGCACAGATTTTACACATCAGTCAATATACATGTCATGGAGCATACTACACAGCCTGTAAAAGATGTATATGTCTTCTGTAGTACTGGAGGAGCAAATAAGGAGAAAATGACCCCAGATGATGTCATAGCGATGTCATTAGGGTTGTCTCAGATGGGCTCAGAATTTATACATTTGTAACAGAAGTTTTGCATTACAACCTGGTGTGAGGTTTAATAGGCGGATTTATCAGGCAGAGAGAGTCTAATAAAGAGACGCTAGGAAATTGCATTTTGGGAATTGTAGGATTTTTGGCGCTTAACGTATACCAAGGACTAAAAGTGAGGATACCTCACTCTGCAGTATTGATTTTGGCTTTTCTTTTTTCTTTCGCCATTCTCTAGACTTATTCTAAGCGCAATCTATGTTTTGTTTCTAAAATGTTTGTTTCTAACTCCTCTTTGCCTATCCATCTGCATTTGGTTTAATGCAGTGCTCAGTGCCTGGCTTCTCATTTTATAGTCCAGAACTTTTAACACAGAATAAAACTTCAGATGGCTGGAACTGTTTGTGCTGAATGGTCCAACGCAACTGAGCACAGCTCAGCTCAGGTCCACACTCCCCATCCAGCTTCTTCTCATCCTTTTTTCCCCTCTCACATGCCTTTGGCTGTAGGGTTAGTACAATCGAATGCAGCCATCAGCTTTTCCAGCCTCAATAAAATCCCTATAACAGCACACGTTTCTCTCCAGTCATACACACAGCTCTTTCTTTCTCTGTGTACATGTCACACATCATTAAGCACATTCTGCCACAGTGCTCTCAGGGCTGTGAGGATGTTCTCATTAACACTTAGGTGTATGAATACTTATCATGGTGCAATTAGGATCACACCACTTGTGGTCGGGATCTACCCTGACATTCCTTTGGCAGCTCTGGGAGATGGAGAAAAAGAGAGCAGGGTAAAAAGAAAAAGGAAAGCTAAAGAATGGCATGTGAATAGGAAAGCAGTTGCAATGCTCCAGACGCCAGGGCTGTTTTGTCATACAGAGGGCTTATTCCTTATTGAATGTGACCTCATTTCAAACATTGAACTCCCATCATCCCCTTTCAGTGCAGCTGTGACACACAGTCTTGCCAGGATAAGGGAGAGACGGACTGTCAAATTGATAGCAAGTAAAGACTCCTTACAGATCCTGACTTTGGACAAAGAGCTCAGTAGTAGCCATTTGAAAGTTTCCTGGGAGCTCTGAGTTTATAGCTTAGGGAGCTGTTTAATGGCTCCAGTCTTTCTGTCTTAGAGGAAGTACTAGGATTTGTTTTCTTGCATCCACCATAAACCCCACTGATAGCATAAGCCAAGGACGGAGCAGGAAACATAATTTTGTGGGGTGTTTTGCAAGGGTTATTAAAGGACCCGAGACACGGAGTTCTGTGTGGTATGTTCGAGTGTAGTGGGGGGATTGGTGCTCCTCAGTGAACTGTCACTGGTTAGACCACAAAAGCAATCCATTTATGTTTGTCAGAAAAGAGAACTATCCATGAAGAATTTAAGTTGGAAAGACATGTTGAGGGATTTCAGATTTTTGGCAATCGAACATAATTAAAAACACTTTATCCTCTGTGCTGGTTTGTTCCCATAGTTGCATCGCTTCATGATTCTCATACCCCCTGAAAATATATTTGTTTCAGCAAAGTTGTGTTTGATTGATGTGGAATGACATCACTGGATTTGGAAGTGTGATTAGGACATGTTTGGATTGATACAATACAGCCTTTTGGTGCCATATGCATTCTGTTGAGAAACATGTGGCAAACACACACACACCCAGCTCCCTATGTAGCCTGGGGATCCTTTTGAGCCTTTTTCTTTTTTCCCTCTTGTTCTCTCTTGCTCTTTTTCTACCAATCTCCTCTCTTCTGTCTCTTTCTTGAGTTTTTTCTTTCTTGAAATCCCTGACTTCTGCTGCTGTTCCAACCCTGTTCACCTCAGTGTATGCACACACACCTTTAAGTCAAATGTCTCCCGTCAGATATCTGTAACTGCAGGTCTGCTCATGTTCTCCATGTCGCACATGCTAAGTTGATTCATTTCTTTTGCACAATCAGCTCAAAGGCAAAAATCACTCATGTCCCATTCAGATCTGGTGCAGGGCTTAGGTATGCTGTTCAAAAATCATTCATCTTGTTAAAGAGATTGTGTGTGTGTGTGTGTGTGTGTGTGTGTGTGTGTGTGTGTGTGTGTGTGTGTGTGTGTGTGTGTGTAAGAGAGACTGTGGTTGTGTGTGTTTGTTTGTGTCATCGTCCACAGCATGAAGTCAGTTGTTCCATGTTCTCTTGTAGCTCGGCTCTGTTTGCTGTAAGCTTTTTGTCTCACACTCGACTCTGATGTGAAACGACACTCTTGGACTCCGCACAAAGTTCTTCATCATTTAGTCACCCTTAGATTCCCCTGGCTTGACCTAGTTTCAGGACTGCCTGTTCTGCATGTGGTATTGCTGCACACAGATGTTCTCCCTCATCTTTATTTGTTTATATTCCTTCATTTTTCCTCCACAGGTCACAGAGTGTGAGACCAGCGTCTCTGTCACTGTTGATTGTTTGCTTGTTTATTTACATGCATGACTTGTGTCTGTGTCCAGTGAGTCTCATGACTTCCTGTTTCTTGTGGTTTCCAGGGAGACATCCAGCAGCTAATGATTGTAGCAGACCATCGCGCTGCCTATGACTACTGTGAGCACTACAGCCCCGATTGTGAAGTGCCAGTGCCCGACCAGCCTCAGAACCAGGACCCCAACACAGATGAATACGTGAGTGACAAGACATTTAGGTTTTTATCATATCATATGTTCCTTTTAACTCAGAGCTCACAGTGCAGCGTTGTGAACTCAAGGCCATTACATTGCCCATTACTAGTGGCAAGAGAAGTGTTCTCATGGCTTGACCTTACTCAAGGAAGTTCATTTTCCTTAATCCATAATTGTCTCTAATACTCAAATCAGATCTCGGCTGGATCCTGTGCTGAAAAGAGCCTCTTGGCTTAAGCAGGAGAACTGCACTCTGCCAGAGGAAAGTGCTGACTGGGAAGAACAGGGTTATCAGGCTATGCAGTTAGTTAATAATGTTCAGGAATGATGTGGTGCCTGCCTAAGCCTGCATCCCTGCACCGTGCCGTTTTCTGCAGTGAATACCAATACAGTATATGCATGCTAAATAAAGGTGTGTCAGTGAAGTGTAAAAAGATGGACAGGAAGCTCTTCCTCTCGATCTTTTCTTGGCCCTGGGGCCTGTCAGTATGCCCGCAAGGTATACATAAAATGTACCTGTTTTTTTCTAAGGGTGGGTGACGGATTCATTAGGAAAGCAGTGGAAAAGTAATTTGTCATTCAGTCGTAACAAGTTGCAACTTGGAGATACAGCATGAGGTGTCCGCGTGTAGAAAGCATTCCTGTGTGCTTCTGATCGATGGCCGGTCTGTCGCACATATATCAGCCAAGACCCAGCAGCAACAGAGCAGTAGATCATATTTAAAAATCACGTTTTTAATAATTGATAGTTTTTCTTTCTCTCTCAGCCACACTCTCTCAGTGTCAGTGTAATGTTTCTTTCCTTTTCCTTTCTCCTTTAGAACACAGAGGAGGACAGCTACTATTATGAATACCCTTACTATGAGGACGTGGATGGCAAGCCTTATCAGTCATCGTCTGATACTGAGACAGCCGAAAAAGAAGTCAAGGTAATCTGCCACAAATGGACTTCATATATGAATGTGAAAGTCGCATTCTTTTAAATGCACCTAAGTAAACATCAACTCTATCCTCTAGGTGACAGACGGAGACAGCGTGGTGACCACAGTGGAGAAGGTATTGGGAGGCACTGATCAAGTGTCCATCTCCACTAGCTCAGCTACTGGCACCGGCCAATCCAAACCGAGCTCTTCAGATACTGCCACTGGCGGAGGAGACGCCTACGGAGAGGAGACCAGCCCTTACGACGGCTACGACGGCTACGGTAACTATGAGACCTACTACGACGAGTCCACGGCATCACCTGATGGGGACTCCCCTCGACGCGTCACTATCACCAGCCCCAGCATGGGCATAGGGGGTGAGCTGGATCTGGAAGCAGCGGCAAAGATTCACTTGGATGCAGGGGCGGGAAAGACAGTCATCACCAGCGGAGGAGGAGGAGGAGGAGGAGGAGGAGGAGGAGGAGGAGGAGGAACTTCAATAACCATCACTAGCAATAAGACATCAGTAGGTTGACATTTGTAACACTTACATCCTCGCTTAATCGTTGCTGTGACCTGTAGGTCTAATAGGTATTGCTGAACTGTTAAAAGACATTTTAAATTGAGATAAAAATATAGAGACAAATGCAATGTTATGTGGTTATTTTTCAAGGTTTTTTTGTTTATACAGGAAAGACTTTATTGACAGTTACCTCTAACTGAAACAAGCAATGCTGCAAATTCCAGACCTTAGTTTTGGAGAATGCGAGAAACACTCTTTGCATTACCCCTTGTGTTGTTCCTTACATATACCTAACATTACCTAACTATATATGTGTGTTTTTACAGGTAGGAAGTTCCTATGATGACTACGGTGATGGATACGATTATGGCGTGGACAGCCATTACACCACTGGTGGAGGCGGTGGCAGCAGCAGCAATACAGTTCACATTGGTGGTGGCGGAGGCGGCGGCAGCAGCACTACAGTCCAGATTGGAGTCGGAGGAGGCAGCAGCAGCAGCAGTTCTACCATCACTTCTGGGGGCGGGTCTGCCGGAGGTAGTTCTGTGTCCGTGGGTGGTGGTTCAGTCTCTGTGGGAGGTGGCTCAGTCTCTGCTGGAGGATCTTCCACCGCTGGAGGTGGAACGGCCAGCGCCGGCACCGGAGCAGGGGGGTCCATCGCCACTGGAACGGGCCTGGGCGTGGAAGGCGAGGGCGACTACACAGACCTTGATGGGTTCAAGGAAGAAGAAATCTCCAACTATGGCGATTCAGACTATGACATCTACGAAGACCTGGAATATGACGGGGGCAAAAAAGTGCTGCCTGCTGAGACCAATGAGTATTACGGACAGGTGAAAAATAATGGAAGGACGTACTGGCAAAGACCTGATCTTGAAGATGAGGAGGATAGCATGATGAGGGTGATGAAGAGGAGGGGTGCTGATTATGTTTGTTTCTGTGTGTTTGGCGTGTAGGTTGACGGAGCTCGCGGCGAGAAGGGACAGAAGGGAGAGCCTGCTGTTATTGAGCCTGTGAGTACCACTATTTAAACAACATACTTGAGCAGCAGATGTAGGCTGCATGTGCTTGTGTGCACATGGGTCTATGCGTGGATGTTTATATTTGCGAGTACATAGGATTGATCCACATCTAAACACAATCCACCCCTCACTTCTGAATGAAAATTCAGACCAAACACACTCACTAAGGCCTACCAGATCTTTCACAGAGTATCCTTGGGCGAGTCCTCGCTCCTGGCTGGCCGTCAGGACTACAGCATAAACATTTGGAGAATGGCCATGCAGGGATTGTCAATAATCTCTAAACACAGTGTGGGTAGTGTGTAAACACAGGGGGAAGTAGAGGCAGGGAAGGAGAACAAAAGAGGGTAAGAAACACTTTTCCTGCCTCTCTGCCAAAACCTTTTTAAAAATATAAACAGGTGGAATACATCAGCTCTGATTCACTCACATATCCAGGTAACAGCGAAAATGAGGATGACTCCTTTAGTATGTTTGCAAAGGTACATCAGACACAGACAGATTTTTTATATCTAATACAGCTACAGCTGTTTCACTTCAAACAAATGTCACTGAGCTCTGCTAAATATACATGCCACTTTAACTGAGTGTCTTCATGTTTATATGTGAGAGCAGAAATGAGTGTGTGTCTAAATCCACTTCCAAGATGACCGTTTGTGTATGTGTGTGTATACATGTTCGAGAACTAGTTCGCGTACACATCACCACCCAGTGCGTCTCGTCTCTTCTAAACTTGTAAAAACCTGAAACAGACATTATTACACACAAACATAAAAACGCACACTCACTTTCCCCCCAAGGTCTATCCCTTTTCCCATCACACACACTGCAGGCAAAACACAGGCGTAACCTGGAGAGTGTCAAAGATCAATCGGGTAATTTTAAGGATGAAAATGCTGCGTGGGTACAGCTCGGGGGGTTGATGAAAAAACTATGCTGGGGTCGCATAATAAGTTTGGATATTGTGTGGGTTTCTGTCCTCATAACAAAAGCAGGAAGTCAAAATGTTACCGCAAGAGCAAACAAAACAAAGCAATATCTCCGTAGCCACAGAGCTGCAACGATGCATCTGCAAGTCAGATGCTCGTGAGTCCACACCGAACTGAAATGGCTTGCTGATTTTTCTGTACCGTAAATGTTAGAAATACTCTTTGATAAGTGTAAATTCCCAAAGATGCTATCATTGAAATATATTTCAAAGCGCAGACACATGCATAAACTACTTTTATGTTGCATGCATGATCAGAGATCTGGTCAGTGTCGACAAATTTATTGGACAAATTAATTATCACTTAAGTTTGATCTTCCCTCAGCTTCGTTGGAGAGCCCCTCAGGGCGCCTTTGCCTCTGTGTCTCTGCAGTAATTCACCCTCCTGTTCTCCATGGATTAATTGCGAGCATAACTGAAATGACAGGCAGGAATGTACATTCATTTGAAGACATTGAGATGGAAAGTTGATAGGCAGGTGTGTTGGAACATGTATGCATGTACACTGGCTTTAACCAATGCTTGTGAGTGCATCTGTATTGACTGAGATTTTTGCATACAGACATGTACTTATGAATGAGGCCAGGAGATAGTTGTGGGAACTCTTGTGGTATCTGATGATTTCTGTGCTTGTGTGTTTCAGGGAATGTTGGTGGAGGGTCCGCCTGGGCCTGAAGGGCCAACAGTGAGTAAATCTGTCTCTCTTAAGTCCCTCCCTTTTAACTTCCTATTTTTTTTTCTTGTCTTGCATTATTCTTTGTAATCTTTGTTGATAAATAAAAGCTGATAACAGTTTATGTCACCCATTCCTCTAGTCTCTTTATGCTATGTCCTCTGGATAGGAAAATGCAAGTTTTAGTGCTGTGCTGTGAAAATCCCTGGCTGCCTGATTCCCAGTGCAAAAGGAGTGGCCAAAACAGTCCCCCTGAAGAGATATGGACTTGCCCAGATGTTGAAGAACTAAATTATTTATCTAGGGAGATTTTTTCAGGCACAGTTGCTCTTGACACCCTGCAGATGGAGTCCCATAGAGTTCAGCCATTCAAGCGTTGGGCTATAGACAAATAAAGAGCGCCTCACAAAGGATTTACAACTCAACAAGCTGTCCCATATTGCCTCATGCATTCCTTTCTCCCATGTGTGACCACTTTCCACAATAAAGGCGAGAGCTTTAGTGGAACAAATATGACTGTTTCTTTGTTAGTGTCCGCATTGTGTATGTATGATGAGTGTAAAATGAGATATTTTGCTTGAAATAGGGTCTCCCCGGACCCCCAGGTGCTTCTGGCCCACCAGGCAGTCCTGGAGATTCTGGAGAGAGGGTAAAGATACTTTCTTTATATCCCACTTATTTTTAAATCTCTAAAAATAGAAATTTCTGTCAGTGTGTATGCGCTCATGTCTTTGTAATTTTCCTTCTAAGGGTCCTCCTGGTCGTGCTGGTCTTCCTGGTGCTGATGGTCTGCCAGGACCCCCTGGAACTATCCTGATGCTGCCTGTAAGTACATTATAAGTGTTTAAAAGAGTGTTTAAAATAGACAAATAGGAAACACTGTCTGGTTTCATGTTTACCCCACTTAAAGCGTTAAAACATTTTCCATGTGGCTTTATATCCTAGTTTAGACTTGTTTAAAGCCAAGTATGATGTATCTTTCTTTTTCGTCAAAAACTATGACATGTGGTTTACACAGCTTAGTGGACTGAAGGGGGTTTCCTTTGAAACCATTTTTAATAGACCTGCCCCTTACGAAGAGTTTGTAATATAAATCTGTGCTTTAGCAACCCCTTGTGGTATATTTTGTAAGTTAACCCCCCCCCCATCCACCTGTAGTGCTCACTCTCAGCTCAACTCAAATCTACATATTATAGGTCTTTCTCCACCTACAACGACATTTTTTAGCCAAAATTTAAACTATCCTATCGTGTGTCCTTCCAGGAACTCGTCAAGCTTTAGACAGGAAGCAAAGCAACGCTGTCGGTTCTCTTTGTAGCTTCAGCTGCATTCAGTGCTTCAACTGCGATAGTTACACAGCCAAGCTAATGACTTCCTATGCTGTCTACCTTTTTTTACTTTCTTTCCCTTGTACTTGGAAGATGTCTGAAACTGCTGCTGTTGGACTTGATTAGTTGTACAGATGTGAAGTTGCGGTTTCGGGGGTCCACAGAGCTGTCTGGGTGAGCCATGTGGCAGGCGCTGTCTGGACAGGAACTCAAGTCATTCTGGTGTATCCACTGGCAGAGAGCACAACTTGAAATCTGATCCTTTAGCTCCAAGCCTAATGAGAAACATGCATTGTTGTTTCACTCTTCTTTCACCAGAGGACTCTTTAGTTCAGTGTTGAAATTGTGGAATCAACATGACAAGGTTAAATGGCAAATCTTGACACTTGCTTAAATTGCCAACTTGCATTCATCCAGTAGTAATCATCTTCTTCTTTAAATTCTGTTGACAGCCTGCTCTACCATGAGTTGGTGTTTTGTGAATAAATGATGTAGTTCCCATCTTTCCCAGTGTTTTTCTCTTGCCCTGGCCTTTCCAGTCAACAATGTAATGAAGCAGAACATTTTGTTCAAGGCTCTGTGATGCAGAGAAATGTCAGTAAAGAAATTAATACTGGAGAAGGAAGGACAAAAAGCGCTAAAAAGATGAAGAGAGAAAGAATGAAAGACAGACCAAAGGACAGGCAGACTGGCAGGCATGAAAAAAAAAAATAGCTGCATATATTTGATTGTGACTGAGATAGCGAAGGGAAGGGCCAATATTTAATCAAAGTCAGCAGAAATCTTTTCAGAAGAAGAAACTGTGGGATTTGCACAATAGTTGTGAAAAGTTTGTGCTGTGGAGAAATTTGGTTCATGGTGGGTGAGCTGCAGTAGGTCTGACTCAGCCCTGATGTTCTGAATCAACTGTTTCAATTTTGCTTCTTGGTAACAATGTTTTTTGTGATGGTGAAACCCCGCACAGTATTTCACTGTTGTATTGCTGTGCATCTGTAAACGGACCGACTGTCAGCCTCCTGAGAACTGCGCTACGTAACCCAACCCAAGATGCCTGGCCCAAACAAACCTGTGTTGCACCACAACCTTGGATGTTCACCTACGGTGCAATGTTGGCTTATCACCACCAGATGTCAGTATAATTCGAAGCTCATGGCCTGCAGAGGCAGCCCTTGATGGTGCTGGCTTGGCAGCTGGAGGCTGACGCTTACTGTAGCTCATCATCTGTTACATAGTTTCAAGATGAAGATGCTGTATTAAAGAAATATTGGAGCTATTGTTGGGAACAGCTGTCAGTATTTAAACTAAAGTATTTATTGTGCTGCAAGAATCTTTATCATTCTACATTTCTCATCTATTATTTGTGTGTTTTGCCAGTGCCTACTGAGTGTTGGTATTATTTTTACTGGAGCGAAGTCTCACCAACCTGTGATTCCTTCCATAGTTTAGAATGAGCGCTGGAGGTGACTCTGGACAGAAGGGACCTGCTGTATCAGCACAGGAAGCCCAGATGCAAGCCATCATGCAGCAGGCTAGGGTAACAGTTTACACACAAACACATCAGTAGTCAGTATTATACTGTGCTGTACTTGTTTTTTCTATTTTACAAACTTGCATCTCCTGTTTTAGATTTTTGTTAAGTTAGATTTTATTCCTTTTTTGCCACATTTTCCACAGCAGCTTGAATATAATATTATAATATTTTTTGTTGTATTTTTACAGACACAAAAATTGCACATACACATATGCAAATGGTTAATCAGTGTTATATTTAATCACACATCAGCTAAATGTACTGTGCAACAGCTTTCATTCTTTTATTCTTTCTCTGTTTGTTATTTTTTGATGATATCGCTAATCGTTCCCTTCCTATCTTCAGCTGGCTATGCGTGGCCCTACAGGTCCAATGGGTTTGACTGGCAGGTCCGGCCCTCTGGTATGTATTTCGAATCATGTCACGGCAAACACAGACTCAAAATCAATACAAAGTTTATGTCAAAAATTTGATCAGCAGTTATTGTAGTGCACAGTACACAAAGTGAATATACAAACAGTCTGTAGCTGAGTTGTTATTAGTTTTGTGTCTATCAAATTTTCTTTTCCTTCTCAGGGTCCTCCTGGTGTACCAGGACTGAAGGGAGAGTCTGGAGAGTCAGGTCCTCAGGTATGAGACATAAAAAAGAAGTTTTTATCCAAACAACTAACCTTAACCTGAAAACTTGTTGATTTTAAAACTTGTTTAACTTTAACTTATATATTGTTGAACTATTGCAGTATTTCATTAGTTAGCTAATTATTTTTGTACACTTAAAAGCCTAGTAATGCAATTTTTCTTGCCTCAAAGAAATGCCTCAAGGTTTAATATGAGTGTGTTTGTTTCAGGGACCACGTGGACCTTTGGGATCCCCAGGACCTTCTGGAAAGCCTGGCAGAAGGGTATGCGTGACACAAACAACATATTACTTTCTGATACTCATGAGGAATAATTGATACATTACGGAGTGCTGAATTAAAACCCAGGCATATTCGAGTCTTCACTGTGTAGTGATTCAGCTGATCTGTTGTTATTTTTACAGGGTCGTCCTGGAAGCGACGGTGCCAGGGGCATGCCAGGACAGTCTGGACCCAAGGTACCTTGTCTACCACATTCATAATACACTTCAGTGCACTATATTTCATAATACCAGTTTAAGTTTTTTGTTCAACAAACTTGTACAAGAGGTATGCAACTTGTTTTTTCTTTCCTCTTCAGGGAGACAGAGGGTTTGATGGTCTGGCTGGACTTCCTGGTGAAAAAGGACACAGAGTAAGATGTTTTGTGGTGCTATGAAAAGTGTGCATGTGTGTGTGTGTTTCTTTTGATGTGTGCTACTGTTAAATCTTAATGTTTGTTGTTATAGGGTGAATCTGGACCCTCTGGACCTCCTGGTGCTCCTGGAGAGGATGGAGAGAGGGTAAAAATACCTTTTTTTCCCCTTTATTTTCCCTTGGTTATAACAGCCTATAAGACCAGATAGGAGTAAAGCTTGTGTCTGATGTATGTCATCCCTTAACCACTATTGTTATGTTGCAGAAAGACAGAAATTACTCTGAGCTGAACTTCTTCTTCTTACCAAACTCACCTTTTGTCAGCACCCAAAATTCACTTTCATTTGCTCTCCCTGTCTTCAATTTCTCACTAAATTTTCTCCCTTACATTTTTGATCTCTGCACACCTTTATCTGCTTCTAATCTCTCTCCACCATCCTCATTACCCACAGCTGATGCAACCTGATCCCCTCTTCCCCTGCTTTTTCTTTCTGCCTTCCCATTATCTCTCGACCCTCATAACACACACACACACACACACACACACACACACACACACACACACACACACATCGTCACTTTCTCCTCCATTATCATCCCCCCGTCTTGTTCTAGATTCTGACCCATTCTCTCTCTCTATTTCCCAGGGAGATGATGGAGAGATCGGACCCAGGGGACTTCCTGGTGAACCAGTGAGTGATTACATGTATTCCCATTCAGCCTTACTCTGGGAGATTGTTGATGATAGAACTGAGAGCTCAGGGCCCACTGTCATCATGCCATTGTGTTAGTGAACAATCATATGGCCTGATGATATCATATATATCATCTGCAGACTGCAGCCACTGTTCATATTCATATAAATTTTTTTTTAGCATCATATTGGTGGGAAGTGTGTGATCAGTGGTTTGCTAGTGCTTCATCTGTACAAGAGAATCCTTGGAGGTGGGAAATGCAGGCAGCTCACATCAAGCTTGTTATAATAGCCTCCCACTCTCTCAGGCGGGATATTCCCCACAGAGGGGGAGAAAGACAGTGAAGGAGAAACCATCAGAAAGCCCTTGATATCTGCTGTTATGACCTATTTTGTCCACCAGGGTGTGCTACATTGGTTTGAATTCAAACCACCAGGACAGTACGTCTTGTTAGGTAACTGTAGCTGTGAGGCAAAGCACAGAAATTCAAAGCAATGCTCGATAGGCATGGCTGTGGGGAATTAATGTGTAGTAAAGAAAAAAAAATTGAAGGGGTTTCAGCTTTCCCTCACAATCTGACTCTGTAGACTATCCTCAAGGACATTTGGGAAGTCGGCCAGAAGTATAATTTTGAAACTTGATTTAGCCGAACGTGTTTAATAATTTATCAGACTTCTCACAGGTGTGATATCCTTCTCAATCTAATTTCCCTTCTTGTTTCCTAGGGGCCCCGTGGATTGCTGGGACCAAAAGGACCTCAGGGACCTCCTGGACCCCCTGTGAGTCCCCTCCTTTCACCTTTTCATATTCAAGCTATTACAACAGATTTACTGTTTAGAAAACAGCAGAATCCATTTTTTGCCATCTCATAGGCAAAAAGAACAGAAGACACTGCAAACAACACCCACAGGGAAAAACTCAATATATTTCAGACAGCATACACAAAGAGTAGCATATGTTATTGAGTTTAACTTCAGCATTTCAGACAAATGTCTACAGCGGAGCAAGGCTTAAACCTGATGCTGATATTGTTTCAGCGGATTTAATTTAACATGGACAGTACGCATCAATCAAGTAGCTTATTTTGAACTGATATCCCTGTGCAGGATGTAGAGATCCCAAATACAATAAATCATGTACTCCAATTTATATAGTGCAGATGCAGAATCCAAGGTCTGTGTATAAACATACAACCCATTTGTCCTGAGATTTAAGAGCTAAAAGTGCATCCAAAATGTTAACTTTTTCAGTGTATTACAGATTTGCTGGCCTGCCTTTATATGCACTAAATGTTGTGATTATCTCATCTGATGTAGGGCGTTACTGGAATGGATGGCCACCCTGGACCCAAAGGAAACATAGTAAGTAAAGCTGGAATTGTCTCATTTTCTGCATCAGACATTTGTCAGATAAAACACACAATTGCCCCAGAGTCTAAAAATGCATTTTCATCTCTTTCTCTTTATTTTATCCTCAAATCCATGATATTGCCTCATGAGCCCTCTCTCTTTCTTACATTCACACACACAAACACACAAACACCAGTAGAATCAGAAGATAGTTAGCAGATAATGAAGAATAGACTGGCTGTGTTAAGATCCATTTGAGCAGTCCGCCATGGCCAGTTGTATCATTCCAGGTCAATTTCTGGTAGCGCCTGGCTATAATGAGAGAATACCTAGCTGGAACAGCTTGTCTGTTCTGTTGGGAATGTTCCAACTAGGTTGAGATGGAAGATCAACAGCTTTCCCAGACTCTTGGACTGCAGCAACATAACTGATTGCCAGTTATCTGAGAAGGAAGGTGTTTTGTATTTGCGGTTCAGCAGTGTCTTTCATTAGGTTAGTAGGTGTCAGAATGTGTACTGTGTGTGTTCTACCTCAAGCCAGAGCAAAGTATAAAGTGCTATTTGTCTAAAAGTTATGGCCTGTTTAGGTTTAAGAAGGTAATAATGCAGTGATGTGCTGTTAGACAGCTTCTAATTTATGTCTGTTCAGAGCTACATTTCACTTCTAATGGACCATATGGAGAAACAAATCACTCTTCCCTTCACATGTGACATTTTTACTGAAGTAAATAAAGTAATCAATCTTTGTCTTTATAATGAGTTTTCTAATATTTGCTTCTTTTTTTCAGGGACCTCAAGGAGAGCCAGGACCCCCTGGACAGCAAGGCAACCCAGGTGCCCAGGTCAGTGATGAACAGGTTATCGGACATTACATTATTCTCTCATCCATCACATAAACTGTTCTGAGCATCTTGTATTCTCTCCGCAGGGACTTCCTGGGCCCCAAGGAGCCATCGGACCTCCAGGAGAGAAGGTAAGATATCACATGATGAAACATGCCATTTCTGCAATGCCACAGGAAAAAAAAATGCCAGCTTGATAAAATGTTAATAAACACAGAACCCAAATCTATAAAATTGCAGGAAATTGTCTCATTCATTTGCATGAGCTGAAAGCCAAGTTGCTATCTTATTCAGTTCCAAATGCTTATCACCTTATTATGCAAACGCGTCCCCATCCCCAATGGAGGACCAAATAGTGCCTAGTAGACAGTACAGATAGATTTTAATCCTGATACATTTTAATCCCATTTCAGCTAAATCACATCTGCCAGCTATGGAGGGTATTCAGTTTATTATGGAACAATTAGAATTTAAGAATGAATAGCATAGGTATTATGTCTCTCCTGATTATAAATATAATACTAGAAGGCTGCTGTATTTGATGAAGCTAAATTAGAATGGATTAAAGAACAGATACAAGATCATTTATTTAAACATGTTGGTTCAAAGAAGTAATTGGGAGCCCAGGTTGATCATTAATCATAAAAACACAGACTTACTGGATGATAAAAATTCTCCTCGTAAACAGTCTTATCCAGGATTCAATGTATCACTAAATCTATTGGATGGATCACTAAATTTGGTACATTAAACATTCATGTTCCCCTTTATGTTAATTAATGACCTAATATTTATGAAACTAATGTTCCCATTTGCCCCATCTGTACTTTTAGGATGCTAACACGCTAAAATAAAATGGTGAACATTGTAAACATTTTACCTGCGAAAGATCAGCATACAAGTACAGCCTCACAGAGACGTGAGCGTGGCTGTAGACTTTACTGATGTCTAACTTCTTGTCTTCTATCTAGGGTCCCACTGGAAAGCCTGGCTTGCCAGGAATGCCAGGAGCTGATGGTCCTCCAGTAAGTTAATATACCACACATCCAAAGAAATGTATTCAAGTAAAACAACCTCTCTCTTTGAAAAACCACTTAGCACATTCAAAACAAACTGCGATAATTATTTTGCTGAAACATATGTATGATACAACACATTACCACAGCTGTGTAACAGTGGAACGACCCGCCCACACACAGACATATACATGCAAATACTCTCTTTCCCATCTCTGCACAGGCAGCACAGAAGACACCTGCACTAATAGCAGATGTGCTTTAGAAGGCACCAGGTGGTACCTAAGAGAGTCAGAGACAAGAGGGGCTGTGAAATATGAATGGTGGTAGTGAAAGAAAAAGGGGACGGTGTAAAAAAAAAGAAGAGAAATTTGGTGAGGGAGAAGAAAAAGAGATAGAGGAGAGTCAACACTGCACAATGTCCTCTGGTCCTTTAATGGCTTTCAGAGCAGAGTAGAAATAGCTCTCTGCCATTTACACACTCAGCTTTTTCTATTCATTCGTTGCATCTTCCGTCAGCCACAATATTCTCTCTGTCAACGTCAAGGCTCCCTCCCTGCTCCTCACTTCTGCCCTCTCAAGTATTTATTTCCCTCTCCATCCTCTCTCCCGTTGACCATGAGAGGCTTTGCAGAGCTCTTTTGTCTCACGAGAATGCAATCAATTTCCTTCCAATCTTTCTTATTAGATGTGTGTTTTTGTGTCTACTGTGTTGTGTGTCTGCGTACATGCATGTACATTATGTGTGTGATGTATAGTGAAGTCCCACTAGTCATGGTTTTTAGAGTGCAGTAATAGCCAGTAGTGCCTCTGTAATACTGTGCATTACGGAAGAAAATCCCAAATGAGATTGACTCTAAAGGCGCTTATTCCAATTTTCCAGTTTGGTACGTCCTCCCATAGTTTTACAACTTAATCCCTCAGTTATAGGGGGTGTTGTAGTATTTATGGTGATAATTATCCTGAAATGAGATGCAATAATATTTCCCTTAATAATTCACAGGGTCACCCTGGAAAGGAGGGGCCTCCTGGAGAGAAAGGACACTTGGTAGGTTTTATTTCTTTTGACGCTTCTCTAAGTTTTGGAGCTTGCATTTTTTTCAAAATGTATTTCTGGTTCACTACGTTTCTTTCCCCTCCCTTTGTTCTAGTTCAGACAGTTTTGCATAAAACATTTTGCATTAATGTAGATAACAGTAGCACTGTGTGTGTACTGTAATTGCGTGTGTGCTACAAGGTCTCACCAAACATCCATCTCCCCAGGGCCCTGCTGGTCCTCAAGGACCCATTGGTTATCCTGGCCCACGAGGCGTGAAGGTAAGATGATTATCAACCACTAATAAATTCATTTGTGATATCATCAGCTAGTGGTGCCCTGCAATTAACAACTGTTATGGGCTAATAGTTGCCCATTATCTATCTATCTTAAAATGCCTTTGGAAAAAAAGCCTGTTTTATTATTTCCAAGGTTTGTCCAACAGCTAAGTTTTGTTTTGTAGAAAGTTGTTTAACAAATTAAAAGACCTAGTTTCCTGCTAAATTACCTTCCCTTGAAAGAGGAACTGTGCTGAATGGATCAATGGCCTCTGCTTGTGTCACAGAGACATACAAAGTGATGCAAAGATTAAGACAGGAAAGTCATCCTTTAAAATCTTACATCACTTTGCTCACACAAGGTGGTGCTAAGGTTGGGTACTCAAGGCGCGCAGCCCTTCTCCTTTGCTGTCATCAGTAGCTGATAAAACCAAGACAAAAGAAATCCTATCAAATGAAATCTTGGCAAGGGGGTGTGATTGATCCGATCATTAAAGCTTCCACTGAGAGAAGGGATCACACATGTGGCTTGACTTCTAGCTAACAGTCATGGCTGAAGTGTCTCCCCTCTCTGATGAGATGAACAGTCAAGAAAGGTAGTTGAGAGGATTAATGCTTTTACATTTAACCTACAGACAAAACACAGTTAAATGTATCCATTACATGGTGTGCCCTGCATAGCACCCTTACTAGACACATTTGAAAAATAAAAAAAAACAGTGACAATCAGCTACATCAGATGACTTTTCTGACTTTGCAGCCTTATTTTAGAAAATCTGTCATCATCACATTGGTGGTGAATATCCTCCTGGCTCATGGTGGGAATGAACTCTCTACAATTCAACCGCTCCTGTTTGTCCAATATGCACCCTGTCGGCCTGTAACACCTGTCTGTTCTTGCATCACAGGGAGCCGACGGTGTACGTGGTCTTAAAGGAACCAAGGGTGAAAAGGTAAGAGAGCTCAGACTGTTGGCTCAAAGAAAGCGACTGTGTGAAAGGAACAGACTTTAAACTTGGGAGAAATTGTGGTATTTGTATGAATCATACTGAACCTTAATGGTGATGATGATGGTGGTGGTCTTGCATGAAATGTTTTTTGCCAGTGATAATCTCAGTGGAATCCTGTAAAACTGATCTGAATGTTGCCGGTATAGAAGAAAAAAGACGATCAAGAGTTTCTATGGCAACAGTGGATCTTGCCAAGACTCCTCATCTGTGTGTGTATGCTTGTGATTGTCTTGGAGTGTGTGTCTGTGTGTGAATACAACACAAATGGTTTTCAACATCTGTATTATCCCATTAATTCTTCTTCCTCATCTCTGTGTCTTCTTTATTGTCTTGTCAGGGAGAAGACGGCTTCCCCGGCTTCAAGGGCGATATGGGTATCAAGGGCGACAGGGTAAGGCTTTTGTTTTTTATGTTGTACTCAGTCACATCTTGAGGTTGGAAACACCCTTCAAATGAATGAAACTAATCACTCAAAATTGTTTTTGGGGTTGAGTTTTGTTGGGGATGACCTTCACCTGAACTAAGTGAAAGCACCAACCACTCCTGATATGCTAGTCCCTGATGGCTTAAGCCTCTGTGACTACTGTGGAATTGTGGGTAATGAGCAAACATAAGGTGTTGTTCCTATTGCCAGCTGTTTATGTATTTACGTGAGCAGTTTCCAATTCCTTTTCTGTCCCCCCTCTGCCACTTTCAAGCCAGTCTGAACCTCAACAACTTAAAGAGAAAAAAAAACAAGTTTGACAGTTGTACCCAGGAACAGCTTCCTTCTCCAAACTGCATTAGGGATATACAGTGTCAAGAAGCAGGAAAACAGTCTTTTACAGTGAGAAACATACTTTGCCTTAGCCCGTGCTTCAAACATCAAAACCCAGAGTCCCTGACCAGGCTGTCTATCGCCGAGTACAGAAAGGAAGGAGAAATCAATGGCACTTTAAACCCCTTCAAACCCGAGAGAGAGACATGGGGCTCCAGCCTGTTTTCCTCTGGAGATGTAGCAGATCCAGATGAAAGCAAGGATTTGAGTAGGCCCTCTGCTCTGGAGGAGACACACATGGACCAGAATCTAAATGACTCATTTTTAAGCATGCCTGTGAGAAGTGTGTGTGTGTGTGTGCGCAATTTAAAGTGTTCTCTTTGATGAGCTTGCAAGTGTGAGTCAAGTACAGTTTGCTTGATGCCGTTTAATGTGTACTAGAGTGTGGGTGTGCGCGCGCACTCGCTTGCTTGTGCAACTCCGCACAAGCCTTTAACTAGATACCTTTCACACACCACTGGGTCTCTGCAGCAGCGACTGGTTGTCAGGGCGAGTTTGTACTCTGTCATTTAGTGTGTGTCCCGCTAGAAGTGGAGCACACGTACAGAGAGAAACAATAATAGGATCGCTAACTGCTTTTAGGAGCAGGCAGCAAGGAAAAATAGGCTAGCAACTTAACACTCACAACAGGCGACCTGAATTTATTTTAAAAAATGTATTTAATTGTACTTGACATAAATGAAGTTGTATAAGATTATGAAGGTGCTGCAAAGGAAAGATCTAAAACTGTATGAATCATTTCTTTTTAAATAGGATAAGTTATGACATGACAAGACTGGTCAGGACTATATAAGCAGAAATGAAAGGCAAAGTTATTAAAAAAATGATCTTTCATTATTATAAAGTGTAAAGTTAACTAAACAAAAACTAATCTAATCTGCTTCATCAGGACAGTCTGGGTGTGGTTTTGATCAGACTTCATTTACAGCGTCCTGGCAATATGAGCAAAGGACTCCACAACTGTCATCAGATTTTGAGTCAAATATTGCTAAATCCCGATTGGTGCATTGCATTATTTGACATCTCCTTAGTGAACCAATAAGAAGAGCGCAGAATTAAAAAGTGCATCATGTTTAAGTGTAAGGTGTGTTATGTTTGTGCTTTCTGTACTTTCCAGGGAGAGCTTGGATCATCTGGACCCAGAGGAGAAGATGGTCCCGAGGGACCAAAGGGTCGTTCAGGTCTCCCAGGTGATGCTGGTCCTCTTGGCCCAACTGGTGAGAAGGTAAGCTCATTTTACACTGATATCCCACAGACACTGTGTCAGATGCCTACATTTTACACTGACTGATAAAACAGAGTTAAATAAAATTGGTATTTTGTATCAAAAGTCATGTTTGATCTAGGATGATAGCTCAGCAGGGCTTAACAAGGAAAATTGTTTTTCCGATCGTTCTGTTCTGAATGGCAACTGATTTTTTCATTGCTGCTGCTCTTGAACCAGCTGGGAGCGAGAAATTGATTAACTTCTTTACATTATTTATTGTTAAATTGAAAACTGCGTGAGCTGTTGTTGACAATACTTTTACCATTTTTGTGGTAAAAAACATTATTTTATAGAGGATGCAGCCTCTTAATGATCTTTCACTAAAGACTTAAAAATGAGCTTGAACAGATGTTGACTATTATTGAGACTGTGCTAACAAACTCATGCACAATCTGATTTGGCAAGGCATCAGCCAAAATTGAAGCTGAAAACTGTAGTCATGTTCCACAGTATTATTAGAATATCATTATTATTAGTATTATCCTTAAACCTGAAGTGCTTGTTTTCTGAATCGTTCATACATTTGCAATATGAAGGTAACCCTGCATTATAGATGTAGACACGGGTCTGTATCTGGATAACACATGAGGTAACAGCTGAGTCATTTTCAGATTTAATTAGAGCCTGAAAAGCAGCCAGTATTCAATGTTCAAACACTGAGCTGCTTCTAATAAATGCCGCTGTGTTTAGCAGGTGTTTGTTCATATTTGAATATTGTTTTTACAACTAGAATACGACTACTATTCTATTTGTTTACATTCAAAGCTGTACAAATGTAGTATTATACAGGCTGGGTGCAGTCTGCTTGTCTTGCATTTAGGTTGGCGAGATACTCATTCAATATATATATATGTGGGAATTGAGCAATTTTATACATGAAGTTCAGTTTTCTCATCCGAGTACTACTTAAAAATAGATCTGATGATGTCATCTGGGAATATATGAAGATTAAGCTGTTGAGTTGCATTATGGGAACTGTAGGATCCAGCATTTTTTAAGCTTGATCCATACTAGAGACTAAAAGTCAGTCTGTCTCTTCTGAATCCGTTTTTGAAAGTTTTGTCTCTAATGGATTTACCAACTGCATGAAAGTGCAATACTAAATCACTGGAATATCCTTTCAAGTGAATCTAAAAACAAATTTGGCTTTTTTAATTTACAGGGTAAACTTGGAGTTCCCGGATTGCCAGGATACCCAGGAAGACAAGGACCAAAGGTAATTGCGCACACGTATTACTAAACAACATTGTTATTAGCTTACTGTTTTTAGTGTTGAGTAACTTTAAAACCTTATTGATTAGGAACACAATTTATTTGACAGTGTCTCTACACACACACACGTTTCTGTGTGTATTTGAAAGAGAATTAAAAATGTGTACATGTGCATGTGAGTGCTGCTTTGCTGAACTTTTGATGGCTCATCCTTTAGCCTTTCCGAGCCAAATCCGCAATCTGACAACTGGACATGCTTGAAGCTCCCTGATCAAAGAGCCGGGGATTTGAATATGCCTTTTGGTGTCAGCCCTCGGCCCCTGATACGGCAACAATAAAAAGCTGCTTTTATTTATGGTGCACCAAATCTCCTGTTGCATTTGATATGCGAGGGATATCTCTGGGAATAAACAAGGCGTATAATATTTAAGGTTTGTCTCTCAAATGATTAATTGCTCTCTTTCTCACACACAGGGATCTCAGGGTTTCCAAGGTTTCCCTGGTGCCAATGGAGAGAAAGGAACTCGGGTATGTCAGATTGACTTCTTATTATTCTACTCATTCCTTTAAGGGTTGGATCAATACTGGCGTAGTGCTAGAGACAGGGTTCTGTCCCTGTCTGGATTTATCAACCTAGAGGAAGTTGTATGGCTTTAAAATAAAGATTTTCAGCAAGGACAGAAAGGCAATTGTATTCCTTCTTCATTATCACTTATACAACTCATTTCAAACCACCAGAAGTATTGTTTATCACTTTGTGTTACTTGAGCAATGTTTCATTTTCTTTGTTTAAGGAATGGGCCATTAGCTCGCCGGCAAGAGTAATGGTTTTTCACCACGAGTGGAGCAAGGCACACAAAGCTTTTCATCTTCACAAAACATTTGTGAAGTTTATGAGACCAAGCTCCCACACCGAAAGGGGTAGCAGTGCCATTAACATAGTTTCACAGCACTTGTTTGAAACTTAAAAGCCTCACAAAAGATATAATTGTTTTTCTCATTAAAGTTGTATGCAGCTACTGTGATTATAATGTTGCTTTAAACCCATTATATTGCGCGTTATTGTTCATTAAATGTCCTTTTCTAAGGTGTGATGATAAATATTGATGGTACTTTTGTTTTGAAGTCATTTCTAATTAATGATAAAAGATGATCTCAGAGCTCCTAAATGGCTCAATTCTGTTCAAATGGGTTTGCAAATGTTACTGTCTGCTGGCATTATATTCATTCTTCTAGAGGATGCAGCCTCTTAATGATGCGAGTGCCACTCCTTTGATCATGTTGTGTGTTCTTCGTGTCCACAGGGAACAGCAGGAAAGCCTGGCCCACGCGGACAGAGAGGACCAACGGTTAGTCTTACTCAGCAGACTCCTGCTTATATACAGATGGCGAGCTTGGCACCTGAGTGCAAGTGGAGGTTCAACCTCAGCATGCTTGAGGGGAACCCACACCGATTCAACCATGAAAACATGACATATTCAGGTGACTAATATCCCTTTCTGAGATTTTAATCAATTTGTCTTTTTCTCAAGGGCCCTCGAGGAGAGAGAGGACCAAGAGGACCAACAGGAAAAGCTGGACCAAAGGTTTGTAGGGCATTTTACTACCAACTTCTTGCATATATTGTGGTACGTGTTCCTTTACTCCTTATTTTATCTCTTCAGGGTAACTCAGGAAATGACGGCCCACCCGGACCTCCCGGTGAGAGGGTACGTACCATCACACTGTCATCAAGGCTCATGTTTTTCTCATAACATGTATCAATTTCCATAATGAACAACTGATTATTGATCATTTGTTGTTTGTTTCAGGGTCTGCCAGGCCCTCAGGGACCAACAGGTTTCCCAGGAATAAAGGGCCCTCCTGTAAATCCAAACTCATACAACACACATGACTCTCTATACAAACCCATCATGCCTTTTCTTTTGGCATTCTGTACACTTGCATTCATAGATTTATGTATTTTTCTCAGGGACCTGCAGGGAAAGACGGACTGCCTGGACATCCTGGACAGAGAGGAGAGACTGTGAGTAAACTAGTCTCATTACTCAGCTCTTCATCTGTATTCCCCAGAGTCAGTTGTATGACAAATCTGTTTTATCTTCTGTAATACACAGGGATTCCAAGGCAAGACTGGCCCTCCTGGTCCTCCAGGTGTCGTTGGACCTCAGGTGAGTCACAGCCATGGACCATCTTTCTGTGTTAGTCACATACATCCATTATCAGTTGACTCACCGACTGTTGTTTTGGTTGCACAACCCGTATTGATTGTATTCTTTTGTGCAGAGACCAACATTTCCCGTAAGTGCTGCAAGATGCCAAATTTGTATTCATATTCATCTCAAAGTATTCTTAAAAATGACACCCTTACATTTGCACTTGTACAGTTACTTGAAACGCTTTCAGCAATTTGTCTTTATGACAAAACATAGATTTATCCTCATACCTATATCTCAAAAGTCATGACTTAAGAGTTGTTTATCCTCTTTCATATTAGCAATAGGCTCTTCATCCATTATGCATAAACGTTTAACAGACATTCCCTCCCAGCCGCTCTGCTAATGCCAGCTGAGAACATTGATGATAACGGGGCTGTATGTGGCCTTAATGACTAGTAAGCCTCCCACACAGCAAATGCTCAGCTTCTCCACACCGTGTTTTGCAATAGATGCAGAAATTGTAATATCTTTTTTGTATTAAATTGCTGATTTTGCTCACAGTGTTCCTTCTAATGTGGTTTGTCTTCTTCACACCTCCTCTGCAACTGGGTTTTATGCTGTAGCATCCGTGGTTTTATTTTTGCTTTTGCTTTTTTTATTTTAGGGACCAACAGGTGAGACTGGACCAATGGGAGATCGGGGCCACCCTGGACCCCCAGGCCCACCTGGCGAGCAGGGTCTACCTGGAGCTGCAGGGAAAGAAGGAGCCAAGGTGAATCCTGAAGCTCTTTTTAATATTTGATCTTTTCAGCCAACATAATCAGCATAATTAATACCTATAATTACAATGCTATTTGTTTCCCATTCCATCTAGAACTTTTGTTTTAGTGGATAATTAAAGTGGACAGTAACACCACGTTTACACGTTTAATGGCATTTTGCTTTGACCTACAGGGTGATCCTGGTCCTTCTGGCCCAGCGGGTAAGGATGGCCCTCCTGGGCCAAGAGGTTTCCCTGGAGAGAGAGGTCTTCCTGGCCCTGTGGTTAGTATTGCCTTCTGCTCAGGACAATAGCATCACACAAATTCAATATCTCACAGCTTGGTTATTGCATAATAGTTCTGCAAGACTGTGGTGAACTTCAAGAATCAGACATGATACCAGATCCCTGAGTGGGCTTCAGAAGAACAGTGTGCTCTAGGCTGTTTATTTTTTTAATTTAAATTTTTTTATTCTAACTTGACAAAAGTCATGTAGTGGTAGTTATGCAATTCACACTATTTTCTTACTGAAAAGTTTTTATACAGAAATCAATTGCAGAAACAGCTTTTCGTTTAAATCTAGGATGTAGAAATGATGCCATACACTTTTCCCCTTGTAATGTAAAGGATGTTTGCAGCTTTTTTGGTAAAAATTGTTCTCCCTGTGTGCTCTCAGCCTCCACTTTGTGGACTATAGGAGGTTTTCCATCTCACGCTGAGTCTGTTTGAAGATAGGGAGTCCAGTGTAAGGCAGGAAGTGTGCTTCCCCAACAGATGTGTTTGTTTTCTGAAGCCTTCATTTTATTCTTTTCTGCAGGGGGCTCACGGCCTGAAAGGGAATGAAGGTCCTCACGGCCCACCTGGCCCTGCTGTGAGTACAATTTACTGCATCCGCATCCTGAGTTTGTCACTCTCTCACTTTCACCTTCCGTATTCTGTCTCCATCTCTGGGAATTGTCTTCATAGCAAAGTTCCCACCCTCAGTTGTTCTAGGCGCTTACATAATATAATGATATGCACAGTTTGCTACTTACATAAGAGAGGTCTGACCTATTTGGTAGGATAGATATTGTTATTTTGTTTCAGTGTTATAACTTTGATGTCTTTGATATTTTCGCTCAGTTTCTCTGATTGCTAACATTGCTGTGCGGTGGTGCTGTAGGGTTCTCCTGGTGAGCGTGGTCCTTCTGGCCCAGCCGGACCTACTGGTCTTCCTGGACGCCCTGGCCCCCAGGGACCTCCAGGCCCTGCCGGAGAGAAAGGCGGACCGGTAACAACATCCCATTCTAGAGATTGCTTTGACATACAGATACACAAATAACATGTTTCACAGATTAAGTGTGGCTGACAACATGGTGTTGTATTATGAAACAAATGTTTTAGGGAGAGAAAGGACCTCAAGGCCCAGCTGGAAGAGACGGTATTCAGGGACCTGTTGGTTTGCCAGGACCTGGAGGACCTCCTGGACCACCTGGAGAGGATGGAGACAAGGTGAGTTACTTTAAAATTAAATTTAATAAAAATTCAGTAAAGCTGTAGTGAAGCTTTCAGTTTCTTGGCACTCTGCATCACACACACAAATATACAGTACACTTCCCACCTCACAAAGACACTAAACTTTACAGGTGAGATCTAAGCCAGATATCCTCTCGTCTCTTTCCCTGTGACCTTAAACGCTCTAAGGGGAATTTGTCTGACAGAGTTTGCATCGATTAACAGATCTTTAAAAGGCTAACCTGCCTTGTTTCAGCTTTGTACCCCTCTGTACAAACAGACAGAGGAGAGGGAGAAATGTTGTGGCAGTGACAGAATGTGTGAAAGTGACCCTTTAGTATTCAGAAGCAAGAACAACTCCTCATCCCCTCTAAAAACATTTGCAGGGAGATCAGCCATGGAGATACTCAGAGGATAATCTCTTATCCTTTGAAGAATGCCTCAGTTCTTAACTGGCCTTACAATGGTCCCTGTGGTGCAGACGGACACAGAGAATACAGAGGGTATTTGCCATGCAGATAAAAAGGATCTCACAAGCTAATGTTTACACACATTCAGACACTTTCTCATTATAAGTCCTGTCCACAGGGAATGAACAACTCCAAGGCCTTTTTTTTTTTAAGAGATTAATACTGCCTCACAAAGAGCATTGTTTGACTCAAACCCAAAAGTAAACGCCTTTGGCTTTGGCAGTTATTAACATTATTTCTCTAAACACCCACAGCATGTGGAGGCTTTGAAATAATGGTGCAAGGTTCTTCACTCTGGGAATGCTGGTGCAAACAGGTTGAGATGGGACTAATTATCTATTCTGTTTTGGCTGCTAGTAGCGCCTATGACTCATCACAGTAAGCCCCCCTCAGATGTGAACTATATTTGTCACCAATTGTGAGAGAACGAGACATGTAATTGAAATATCTATAGACAGATCTCAAAGGTGGGATATAGTTGGGTGTAGGTGTCATTGTGCTTTGATGTGTTCTGTGGAGTTTTTGATATTAATTTGTCACTGTTCATTGTCACATTTTATCTCCCTCTCACTTCTGTATTACTTTGAGTTGAGAGTTTTATCTGTCTTCATTTCACACTGTGATCATTTCATTCCACAGGGAGAGATCGGAGAGCCAGGCCAGAAAGGAAGCAAGGGTGACAAAGGAGAACACGTAAGTTGTTGTTTATTTACAGCGTTATTGTGAATATGTTATTTATTATCATTTCACTGCCTGAGATTGTAAGGCTTACAATTGTATTGGATCCATACGATTGGTGATTGTCCTTTTGATTTGTTCCTTCTCTTCTGCAGGGTCCACCTGGTCCTACCGGGCCTCAAGGACCTGTTGGAGCACCCGGTCCTGCTGTAAGTGTCTTGTTCGCGTTGGGTGTTCAGATCATTCAACCCCTTGTCTACTGTATCCGTTGCATCTCCTGACCGTTCATCTGTCGTCGTTGTGCAGGGTGCAGATGGTGAGCCTGGTCCCAGAGGTCAGCAGGGTCTGTTTGGCCAGAAGGGAGACGAAGGATCAAGAGGATTCCCCGGTCCCCCAGGCCCAGTTGGGCTGCAGGTGCGGACTGCAATGAAAAGTACAAACTGTGGTCAAATGTTATCATTAAGAATGAATATGATTAAATCCTCTGCGCTCTCCTTAGGGCTTGCCTGGTCCACCTGGTGAGAAAGGTGAAACTGGAGATGTTGGTCAAATGGTAAGAGCTTGATTGAGTACAAGTTTATACACTATATAAGTGAATGTGTTATTAGTTAAATACATATAATATAATATATAGTCAACTTTGCAGGTCAAGTGTCTTTACTCATTAGACTGTATCCTTCCTCACGTGTAGGGTCCACCCGGCCCCCCTGGTCCCAGAGGCCCCTCAGGACCCCCAGGAGCTGATGGCCCTCAGGGACCTCCTGGTGGTATTGGAAACCCCGGTGCTGTTGGAGAAAAGGTAAAGCCTCTCTCTGCTGTGTCTGCTTTGCTGACTTTTACTGTGCTTGTGCTAGTTCTGTAACACTGTCGCTCTGAGGTGTTTGTGGTGCAGCCAAGGTTGTGTTTAAACACTGCAGGTAGCATTATGCCGTTTTCATGGCTTGGCTTTCATGTTTGTTTGTGTTGTTTTTTTGGCAGGAAATTGTCCCTGTTTTTAAAATAGCTACTTTTTTAGTTGGTGTACATGTAAACACAGACATCAAAGTCACATAAACTGCTTCAGAAAACTTCAGTTACACTGTTTTGTGCCTCTTTTTAGTTGATACTAATTGTATGTATCGTGCAAACAATTAAGTAAATGCACAAATTATTTTAGTAAACAAGAAAGTGGACAGGCAGTAAACATTGAATTGTATTTAAACCACAACACCCTAACCACGTAGATATCACTGACTACCAAAACAATTGTGTGCACATAATCACACACTGATAATAATCAAGTAATAATCACACAAGTAAACAAGATCACACACCCATGCAAATGTTATATTTAGACTGCTGTATAATAATTTTAAAGTGTTGTGATTGGCCATTATGTATGTATTTTTTCAATTGACAACTTACTCATCGTCTTACGGCCTTCCTGTTCCAGATGGCACCCCTGGCCCTGTTCCAAAACAGTGTGATGTCTCTCTAGATGTGCATTTTTACAGTAAAGAATATTCAGTTTTGATGGGTAGACAGCACAACAAAGGTCCCCCAAGTGGGCTCAATGTTACGTATCCTAGACCATATGGCACCTGATTGTGTGGACAGCCTTCATAGTAACCTCCCTATAAGATTGGTGTGATTCCGTTTTTATCCGATTGACTGGTTTTTCTAACATTTAAGAAGAGACAGATTCAATGTGCCAGCAGTTTGTTTGAGTGCTCTGTGGTAAAGACTGAATGATACCCTTTTACAGGGCCTTTGCAGCCATTAATATTCCCCATGCCTATTTATATGATACCCTTTTAAATGGGACATGATCGTTTTTTTCTGCTGCAGAGTGACAGATGCAAAGCAAATCTAATGGACAGGCTGCCATCCCCAACAGTACTGTCGCTGGGTGGAGAGAGTATGAATAAATACTCAAAGGCACTGTACTTGCAATTCTAAGATGATAAATGCATTATTAAAGCAGGCTCTCATAAAATCAGCTCCTGCTCGTGTTTGGTGCTGCTGTTTCATTATGAAAGGCCTGCTTTGGCAACTTTTGCAGTCGCCTGACTGCAGTGTTGCGCACCGTCTCATCACTTTGTGTCCGTAGAGTTGGTGTGATTTGTTTTATCTGGTCCAGTCGATAGAATCACCTTTTGCTCCTTTGTATTCTCCCCTAGGATAGCCTGTCCTTCCCCTGTGCAAACAAACACAGCGCTCTTTGGGCCTAATCGCTCTTTAGCTGATTTGGCATTTTATTAGCCAGCCCAGGGAGCTGGCAAGCAAGTGCTCTTGCTGTAAACGCGTCCCTCATATACGTGTGATGAGCAGCTGTCTTTCATGCTCTCGGTTTTACTGCTCTCAGCAGATTTTACCTTCAGCCCTGTGGTGAACATGAGCAGGTTGTCATGAGGATGGAGTCGAGGCCTGTGCAGGGCTCTTCACATGCAACCTTGCATAAAGTCCTGAGCATGCTCCTAATACAGAAGGATCAGTCATGCTTTTAAACAGGCGTACTGCTTAGAGTGGATTTCTTGACAGCAACAAGAGAGGTTGTGGAAGACAGCCAGACGCTAATTTAGAGTTGATATTCACAATACAGAGTTTTTGTTCATGCTAGATAGAACCTGGATATGCTTATCATAACACATCAGCTAACAGCTGGTCATTGGCTCTACAGAGCTGCGCTATCGATTCGGCTCTCGGCCTCTCAAACATGACATGGGGCTAATATTTTTCCCTGAAACAGGTGTGGCAGACTGTATCTGCAGTAAACCCCAGCAGGGAGGACAGTAGGCTTATGTGACAATGAATAACGACGGCGCCCAGTGTATAGGTGAATCAACAGGGCAACTATCCAATAAGGCAGGAGGAAGAGGACAAGATATATGTGCAGGGTCCAGGGAGAACAGTGAGGTCAGCGCCCTCCTGTGCTCCAGCCACCCAATCTGCCTGCACTTGATGGATTGAAATCTCTTGTGTCATCTCTTTCTATCCGCATTTGGGTGACAAGGGCACCGGGACAGCGAGGGCTGCTGTAAATGATGGGATTTTTAGAACCATGCTGGATCAACAAATCACCTTTCTGATAATGTGTGTCTCTCTCTCACCCTCTAATACCCCCTCCCCCACACCCTCTCTCTCTTTCTTATCAGGGAGATGCTGGTGAAACAGGAGAGCCAGGTCTTCAGGGAGAAGGTGGCCCACCAGTGAGTTATCTATTTTTCTTTCCTCCATTGTTAAATGAATAAGTACCAACAAGGAATGCAAGGACCAACAATAATTTCACCACCAAAGAAAAGGAATCATTGTTGGTCAATAGACTACAAATTAGTTTATCTACAATGATCATAAAGTATAATGAGGCTGTTTTAATTTTCCATTTGTTTTCTACTCCTATCTATCTCAGAATTACTAACATAATCCTAAATATTCCAGGGTCCACGAGGAGAGCGAGGAGAAAAGGGAGAGTCCGGTCCAGCTGGTGCAGCTGGACCTCCTGGCCCAAAGGGTCCCCCTGGAGATGATGGTCCCAAAGGCAGCCCTGTATGTTTTTTTTCCACCTATGGCTTCAGCGAATACATTTTTTTTTATAAAGCAATGTACTCTCACTACTGACTTGACCTTCGACGAATGAGGACTATCGTGACCTTAAAATAAATTCAAAAAAAGTAATGCAACTTTTATTGATTTTCAGGGTCCAAGTGGTTTCCCCGGTGACCCTGGTCCCCCTGGAGAGCCCGGTCCAGCTGTACGTATGGCATAAGTCATCAGATAAGCTGTGAATGAATTGTGCAGATTCTGTGTTTCACAGTTTGTTTTTGTTGCAATGCAGCATGACTGAAGCTCTGTTCAATTCTTATGCAGGGGTTAGACGGTCCAGCTGGTGACAAGGGAGATGATGGAGAGGCTGGTCAGGCTGTGAGTGTTGTGTAGCTCTTGTATTACTTTATCACAATTCTGTATCATTACTAAAAAGGATGTTAGCCCTGAAAAGTGCCATTTAAATCACAAAATGAATACTGTTTGATTTTCATTTCATTAAAATTCGAACTAGGGTTCTCCTGGACCCACTGGAGAGTCTGGTCCCTCCGGACCACCAGGAAAGAGAGTAAGTTCTGTCTCTTGTGCTTGTCTTTGCGAAATGTTATCAATGTCAAAATGCTAAAATGTTCTGTCTTTGTATTCCACAATATTAATCTCTGTCATCTTTTTTTTTTAAACAGGGCCCCCTGGAGTACCAGGACCTGAGGGAAGACAAGGAGAGAAGGGAGCCAAGGTAACCAATCCAACAAATACAGATGTTCTGTTCACTAAGTGCACCAACCATGTCAAGTAAACAGCAAACAAGCAAGAATCAAATGTTTTGTGTGCATCCTGTTTTTGTGTGACAGGGAGAGTCTGGCTTGGAAGGTCCCCAAGGAAAGACAGGTCCCGTTGGTCCTCAAGGATCACCTGGCAAGCCCGGTTCTGAAGGCCTCAGGGGTATCCCTGGCCCAGTTGTAAGTAGTGTCTCTTACCATCACACCAATTTATATCTTCATGTCATATCTTGATGTTGTGTAGTATTGTTAGAACAGCATAAAGAGCAGGTGTACATAAATGGTTTTCATTAACTTGCTGAAGGAGCTGTGGTCTATTTTTTTCTTATGGGGCTAAAATAAACGTTGTGATTGGTATTTCTGTGCAGGGAGAGCAAGGTCTACCTGGTCTTCCAGGCCCAGATGGACCCCCCGGACCTATGGTGAGTAGAAGTGACTCCTGGCCTTTGAGCTGAGGCATCTTGCATAATAATGTGTGCCACTGATCTGAATCCTTATGCTACACTTATCTCCTCTCTAATGTGTCCTCCTTTCTTACAGGGTCCTCCTGGTTTACCCGGTTTGAAAGGAGATTCTGGTGTCAAGGGAGAAAAGGTGAGCCACTCCAGCACTAGCTCAGCTGAATGTTTTGATGTAGAGCATAAGACTAATGGACCTCTTTACTAACAGATTGATTAGATCTGCTGTTTGCCTCCAGCCATCAAATCATTATCCTAATGATTAGAGGGTGTGCCAGATAGATATATATTATATGGCTAATGTTTGTGATGGTGTATTATTGACTGTTGTATTGATAAATTATATGTGTGTTGTTCTCTATCCTCAGGGCCATCCGGGTCTTATTGGTCTTATCGGACCCCCAGGTGAACAGGGAGAAAAGGGTGACAGAGGTCTTCCTGGTCCTGCAGGATCATCCGGCCCCAAAGGAGACAATGTATGTAAACAAAACTACGCTGGAGTCATGTTTAGACCACTGAAATGTATTGATAATTGATAAGTCTTTTTTTAATTTAGCAAAATACATCAGGAACAAACAGTTTTGGAGTGACACTCTCTCTCTTTTCCTTCAGGGTATTGCTGGTCCTTCAGGTCCTCTTGGTCCCCTTGGTCCTCCTGGATTACCTGTAAGCCTACTCTCATCATATGTGTCGTGCTACAGCATGTGTGTAACTGAATAGCGTATCATGTCTGAGCCATTATTGATTACTTGATCATATTTGTGTCTTCAGGGTCCTCCTGGTCCCAAAGGAGCTAAAGGGTCATCGGTAAGTGTTTTGCTGAAAGCTGCATCCCTTCAGAAACAGTAACAAGCATTTATCGTGACACTCACAGAAACAGTTTGTCGATAAAGATCAAGCATTTCTTTCATTTGTTCTGCTCAGGGTCAAACTGGACCAAAGGGAGAGACTGGTACACCTGGACCTCCTGGCCCTCCTGTAAGTCAATACACCAGACTTTTGAAATGTACTCTATCATCTTTTTGTATCTTATCCTTAGTGTGAGTCATTATCTCCTTCATTTTATGGAGATTTACATAATCCCCATCCTTATCTCTGACTGTCATTTGTCTCTCCTCCTTTCATCTCTCCATAACAGGGCCCTCCTGGCGAAGTTATCCACCCACTCCCCATCCATGCTCCCATTAAGGGCAGAAGTCGTAGGAATATCGATGCCAGCCAGATGATGGACGACACAGCTGCGGATGCCAACTACAAGGACTATGACGATGGCATGGAGGAAATCTTCGGCTCGCTCAACTCCCTCAAGTTGGAGATCGAGCAGATGAAGCACCCGCTGGGCACACAGGGCAATCCCGCTCGTACCTGCAAGGACCTGCAGCTCTGCCACCCTGAGTTCCCCGATGGTTTGTATACAGTTCATCTGAAATGAGGCTTGCGGTCTATTGTCTGCCTGTGAATTTGAGCTCTGTTGTGTGGCTGCTAGCCTCACTGTGACACCCCTTTCCAGCCACACCTATGTGACACAAATATACTGCGAATGGTCTACACCCCCAGGTTTATGAACATCACTTTAAAGCCAAGGTTAGGTACAGTAAATGGGAGGTTTGGCATGAATACGCAGGGTTAAAAGGCCAGAGAAACTGTCCTGTTCAGTATCTGACTGGTAAATGCTCATAATGGAATAGTGCTTGGGAATAAACTAGAACTAACTGATTATTCATTATTATTATATAAAAATAATCATCATTTTTGTGTCAGTTTTCAAGCAAAAATATATCTTCAGATTGTAATGTGCCTTTTGGGCTTCAAATAATAGTTTCTGGCAAATGATTGACTGATACATTGAGAAAATAATCATCTGAATTATCTATAATGGAAATAATCATATATTTGCATTGTTTTCAGCCCTAGAATTAACCGTCAATCTTCATTACATGCTGCATTTTTTTCCATCATAGCTGCATGACAGTTGTTTATTTGGAGAGTGCATTTATGTATAATGTTCCATCTCTTGGTAATGATGTTGTGAAACAGCAGGAATCACAAGAGAGCTGTTTGTTTTCTCAAACTGGGTATGACTTTAAATGCTGAATTTACTAGAAAACAGCAACAATTAAGAATGTGTTGTATATTGTGTTTCACAGCATGTAATGTTTAACCTAAGCACAGCTATATCAAACAGTGGTGACCTTTTTCTCTGTACCACAATCCGAATATGATACAGGCAGATTGATAGTGTAGACATGCAAGATACTTTTAGCACAGGCCATGTAATGTCCGATATCACCTTGACCTGAAGGAGTATAGAATAGGCTTCAAATCAAATATGCTGCCCTGTAATTGCTCTCTCTCTCTTTCTCTCTCTCTCTCTCTCTCTCTCTCTGTCTCTGTTTTCTCTCTCTTTCCATTTCTCCAGGCGAGTACTGGATTGATCCAAACCAGGGTTGCTCTCGGGACTCCTTCAAGGTTTACTGCAACTTCACAGCAGGCGGAGAGAGCTGCATCTACCCAGATAAGAAGTCTGAAGGGGTAAGTCTGGTCGCGTGTACACAAACACTTGCATGCACACACACAATGGACAGTGTGAGTATACAGTGAGTAGAAATGTTGGGACTCGGGCTAGCAATATGGTAGTGGTACGAAAAGGAGAAAATAAACTATTTTCACCCTCTGGTTTGTGATGTGCTTGACAGTAAACTAAGCTGAATACTGATAAATTCATCTTTTTTCCCTCACGTCTAGGACTAACAGCTGTGTATACTGTATAAATAACCTGAACATCTCAAGACAGCACTAGTTGCATCAGTAGCACTATTGTACCTACAAATGTACCCATATAATTAGCCTCCATGAGATTAGCTGGTTTGTTGTTACCAAGAAGATGTGGGAGATGACTCAACAGGACCGCATTTCCCATGAGGGCCAAAGTTATTTTTCAATCATGCTAAATCTCGGTTTAGTTCTGGCAGTTTGTAACTGCGGGGAGACAACACACACATTCACTCTTACTCATCCATATTGTTTCAGTGCCATTTTTAGATGCAATGCCATTAAGGACTTTATCACCTGCAAAGCCTTTGGCAGGTGACAGGCACACTGAGAAGATTTTTGGTTCATTATGCATGAGTGTGTAGAGAGTAGCAGAGTTGTGAAACATTGGGAACACTGTCTTTGACAAGTCGGGGGTTGTGTAATAGCACAGTGCTACAGCCATTTTAATGATCCCACTCACCAAGCCTCAGAGGAGCAGGAGTTTGCTTAAGCTTAGAATAATGAAGCAGACTTTTTTATAGCGTGCTGGTGATGGGCTGCTTTCATTTGTGTCGGGGGTGAAAAGAAAAGCCTGTGCTGTCAGTCTTTGCATAGAGACTGCAAACACTCCCACGTGCGTTACGATTGGCGCAGTTATTATGGGTAAGTTATACTGTCCACGTACTGTACAGAATCACAGCCAGACATCCTATCACGAATTCTAGAAAAAGAGAAAGTCATAGCAAGGACATATATTTCCTCCTCCGCTCAGTTCACTCCTGTGAAAACAGCTGAAGGTCACCTTCAAGGCAGCATGGGTCTAATGTATGCCATCTCCCTGCGACAAGCAATCTCCGGCTCATCATTCATTAACGCATTAAGCTATTGATGACAGTTCCACATCAAACCCTGCTATTTAATTATGGAGAAATTCATCATTGTCATAGCTGAGACCATTAGAGCTGTGCCCTGTTGGCCAATTCACAGCTTTTAATGGCATAACAAAGTCAGTGCACTATGGCTGCACAGCGCTAACACTGAACAGCAGGGATAGAGGCCAGTGTATAAGAGCTCCTTGCAGGCGATCATTTCTTAATTAATCACTGTGTACTCATGAATTTTTCAGCAGCAATTAGCTGCCAGCTACAGTTTGTACTGTACAAAATGGCATAATGGCTTACTAAAATTTTCTGCCCTGGACCCGGTTGGTCTGGTTGATCTCACTGAATGCTGTTTCAGGTCTGGAAGACTCCTCAGAGGACAAACAGAAGGGGAGATACAAAAAGCAGAGAGGGGATGTGTTTCTGTCAGATCTGTTTCTTTTCTTTAACACTGCTGTTTTTTCCTCCTCCTCCTCTGCCTCTCTGTCAATCCATGCCCCCAGGCTAGGCTCACATCCTGGGTAAAGGAGAATCCCGGCTCCTGGTTCAGTGAATTCAAACGTGGTAAACTGGTAAGCCAGACTTCCGACTTTCCCAAGTCCTTTTCCCTTCCCTGAATGCCTCTTATATTTTACAGAGCAAAATGGCAAAATGGCCCAAAGACTCGCCAGGCACATGGTATAGTCACTACAAGAGAGGTTCCCTGGTAAGTGGCCCTGCCTGTGGTCCCAGAGTCCGGGCTGAGGCCTGGACTCTGTGTGCCTGAGGCTATGCATGGTTCTGGTTCTTCCTACAAAGTATGTATATGCACTGGCACCTTGCTTGTTGGTTGTTACATTATTGTTGTGCATGATTCAGCACAAGTTGTACTCACCTTCAGTCCAAAGACATAGGTAATGCTCTTACAAGGAAATGGAGGAGAGGTTTGTGGACCATACGGGCAAGAATTGCAATATATTTGGCATCTAATGGAGTTTAACAAATAGAAAACAACATACTGCTGTTTCACTATTTAAATTCTTGACTGTATATCCACTCTGCCACACCTGCTACATTAAGAGAGCATCTCCTAAGAGTGACTGCGTGCCTTGACACTCCAATGACTCAAGAAGCAACAGCATACCCATACATAGTTGATTTAATGGTGTGGACAAAAACACCAGCAAGTGAATACATCACTTTACACTTTTCTTCCATACACATTACATTTGTTTTAGTTGTGGATCTCAACAATTTTCTGCCTCAGCAGGTCATCCATCCTTCACAAGGGGTGGGAAATAAGTGTAATTTCCTTTCAACTGCAGCCATTCAGCTGCACTCACATTCCCAGTGTCTCCCTTAAATACTACTTAGATCTGGCGGAGTAGCTCTGAGTCAAACAGGTCAGGCACTCAGTCACCACCCAGGGGCTTCTGGGTACTCAGTCACTGTTGACTTGCGGCTGTGATGATAAAGAGGTAATGTTTCTCTGGCGATGTTGGGCTGGATCCACACGCTGCGCGGGGCAGGGGGAGGGAGGGGGTGAAGAGTGGCGGGGTAAATGGGAGAAGCATGGGACTACCCAGCCACTCTGAGGGTGAAAACATCACAACGGTTTTCACTTTGAGCCACAGTGCCAACACTCGCAGACAAATTGCAGAACAAAGTCTTCAGTGTTTATATCTTGTGATGAATTAGCTAATTAAACCAATCATCTGCACTAAATTATTGCAAAAATAGATGGAGAAGATGATTAGCTCTCTCTGTTAATGTCAAGTTTGAGTGTTGGTACTCTGGGCTGCATGATGTGTGTGTGTGTGTGTGTGTGTGAGAGAGAGAGAGAGAACAAGTCAAGAAGGAACACATCCAGACTCACAGATGGTTTGCTGCTCTGGCTGCATGGCACTGGTGCTGCATGCGCTCTACTCTCAGTAAGTCCTGTTTGTCTGAAAGACGAAGCGACCATGTGGATCTCCTGATGGTTGGTATGCAGGAAGTCACTTACGGACATAAACTGAACCGTGACTGGTTCCAAACCTGCTATCTTATCAGTCAAGATTACAAAGCATTTAATAAGCTTAACGGGTTATACGTCAGTTTTCTGTAACATGAGCTCCAAAAGCAAAATTCTAGGTTAATTCTAGGTTAATTACCAGGCAATTAACATATGATTACTGCAACATATTTCCTGTTAAGATAATTACATTTTCATGTACTTAGCATAATTTGCTGATATTGGATATATATTTTACATAATTACATAATCAAGATTTAAATTGGGTGTTTAGTTATGCCTATTTTTTGTACTTTGAAGGCAGATTTTTCCACATTAAGACCCACGTTAGTACAGCTTCCAGGCATTAGACCTTGGGAATATTCTGCACCCTTCCCCCTCATCTATATGGCATCATCACATTTATTCATTTAAGAAATGTGGATTTTATATAGCGAGTAATATTTTTTTATTGTCAACAAATCCCCATGAAATGACCAAAACCAACAATGACTAACAAGTACGGTCTGTGTATCCAAAGCCTGATATATCTGCCTGATATATCTTATTCCTCTAAAAAACACATGAGTACACTGACTGACATGCTGCTTCATCACAATGAACACACACACCGTAGTTTATTTTGAGTCAATTCCACATACACCATTTTATTGAAAATAGTCCCCAACAAATGCACCTTTTTACTCTTCAGTGAAGTGAAGAAAAACTACACTGCCCAGTTGTTTTAGGAAATTAGTCTTTATTAAAAAAAGAAAGATAACTATATATTTGTGACGCGTTTTCAAAGATGAATATCTCCAGCAGGAATGAATAGCTTGTGGCTGTGTGCCCAGACCAGGGCAGGTAAGTCAGAGACACACATGCTGGTGTTGGTCTTTTAATGGGATTTGTTGACAGTAAGAAAAATACAGAATATTACCAGACTTATCCTTTCATGACTAAGTCAATATGCTGTCCTGTATAATATAAGAATTGGTAAATAAAGTTATTTGTTGTTTTGTCTCTGCTCTCACAGAGCATGGTAGTATATTAACTCTGACTCTTTGGATGACAGCTACTTTTTAATAAGAAACATGTCCTATAAATCCAGACACAGCAGTAAAACAGGAATACAAATTACTAGTCATAAATTAAATCAGAATGACTCCAAAGAGACAAAAACACTGCACAGTATAGACATAACAGTGTATTCAGTCTCTTTAGGATCTTGAGGATACTCTTCCTCCCGGCACACTCGTCCTTTACACTGGTCCCTTCTCCTGGTGTTATGTTTTTGATGCCCAACTCTGTCTGTGTTCCTCTCTGCAGCTCTCCTACGTGGATGCGGAGGGAAACCCCATCGGCGTGGTCCAGATGACTTTCTTGCGGTTGCTGAGCGCGGCAGCCAGACAGAACATGACATACAACTGCTACCAGTCGGTGGCCTGGCACAACCAGGACCAGGACAACTACGACAAGGCCATCCGCTTCCTGGGCTCCAACGATGAGGAGATGTCTTACGATAACAACCCCTACATCCGTGCCCTGGTCGATGGCTGTGCGGTAAGTCAAAGAGAATTGTGTGTGTGTGTGTGTGTGTGTGTGTGTGTGTGTGTGTGTGTGTGTGTGTTTGTGTAGGCGGTTGGCAGGGTTCCTTTGATGAACACTGTCAGAAAATGATTTTCTTGTTGTCTTTGTAGTGGCTCAGTCAATAAGAGCCTTACAAAATCTTCTGTGATGTTTTTATTTCTGAAGAATATTTTTTTCACACACTAATTTTCACTCCTGCTGTGTCTCTGCTCTTCAACAGTTGAAAAAGGGTTATGAAAAGACAGTACTTGAGATCAACACACCAAAGGTGGAACAGGTGCCATTTGTGGACATCATGTTCAACGACTTTGGCGGCTCCACGCAGAAGTTTGGATTCGAAGTGGGCCCTGTCTGTTTCATCGGCTAAGACTGTTTACTGAGCAAATGGAGAAAAAAAAGCATATATTTGTTTTCTCAGAAAAAAAAAAACAATTGAAAAAGAATAGGACAATTCTATTTGTAAAAAAGTAACTTTTTTTTCCATAAAGCAACAAGTATGAGTAAAATGAAATCAAGTTGAGAATACAGTGAAATTCTATAGGAACAGAGGAAAACGAAATAACCTTGAAACCTCAGTGTGCCTTCTCCATCACATGCAAGTTTTGAAACTGGATGTCAGAATCCTGCCTCCTACACAACACACTCGCACGCACACACAACTCTAGCCCCATGTCATCACACTTGATTTAGTCCTTTTTGACCCAAAACATCGAAGGCGACCCTGAGAGCTGCAGCCGTTCCAGACGGTCGCAGTATTTGCCATGGACTCCATCTGATTTGGCTCTCTTCTTTAGTTTTCATGTTTTCTCTCATCTCCCTGGCTTTTTCCACTTGTCTTTTGTTGGTTTGTTTGCTCATTCACTACGGGAGCTTTGTTTGTGCATAATTGTCTCCCCATTCTCTTGGAATGGATCTTATATATATAAATATATATAAATAATTTTTATGTTTGTAAGTACATTCTGTATATTTTTCCTGGTAATGTTTATTGCTTCTGGCTTCAAAACATGCATGTGACTTTAATAATTGTGAGGTAGGAGACGATGAATACAGGGATAACATCGAAATTGTAGAAATATATCGAAAAGTGAGGAAATTTGACTTGTAAATTGAAAAACGAAGAAAAAATAGAAAATTGGGAAGTCCTGTCTTGTTGCAGTTGTGGAGCACACCTTGTTGTAATTTAAGAGCAGAATGGAAATAAAAGACGAAAACAAGCTCTGTGATATTATGTGACAGTTTGATTTGCATAAGAAACGAAAATAATACATTCCTCCTTTTGCGCTCTCTGAACAAAACACCTATCTTGGTGGCAATATCATTAACTTAATAAACAGCTTTTGTTTTCTTTCCTCAAATACTCATCTATCTGACTATGCAATGGGAGATGATGTCACGTTTTAATGAAAACACAAAGAAATCAAAACCTAGGTGCTATTTTCTCTCTTCTGTGGTGCTATGTATTTTTCTAGTTTTTGTTGTTTGAATGAAAGGAAATTTGTGGTGATAATATTCCATCGCCAGCAGCCCCTTTGACTCTCTTAACCACCACGTCTGACGCAGGTGGATCTTTGCTGCATCCATTTTGTTTTTTATTTTATTTTTAATGTTCAGCGGTGGGGTTTGCATGCCATTTCTCTACAGCCACTCACAGATCAGTGCAGCATGGCGGCGTAACGTTATCTCCTGCTTCAGCGGACCGCACAGATAAGAAACTTGTACCAAATGTTGGAATAACGAGAGGAAGCTAAGGTGGTGCTGTTGGCTTTGCATATCAGTGCTCTTAAGACGCTGCATTATGGCTCTTGCTGTTGGATCATCATCAAACTGATGGAGTTGAGACGTGGACATGTGATTGGGCCAGTGCTTCCAAAGGGATATGGTCCAAAATGTTGCTTGGTGTATGAAACCCTTCCACCAAAGGTTGTCACGTATATATTTAGCTTTAAGGGCCATAGAGGCTTGAAAACATTTTTTTTTTTTGTATGGGAAACAACTTGAAAAGTATTTCTTTTTGATTTAACCACAGTAGAAGCAGGTCACCAAATTAGCCAGATGAAAGAGTTTGCTCATGCAGCGTCAAAAATTGCTTGTTGGTCTACTATTTTTGCCCTTATTGTAATTATGCTCTTTGTTCAAACTATGCACTCTCTATGCTTATGACCACTAGTATCTACCACAGAATTTTTACAGCCCTTCATACATAGGTTTGTTTATTTTCTCCTTTTTTTTTTTAAATCTTCAAGTATGTGACTTGAACCATTTCTGTTAAGATAACTCGATATGCTTGTAGATCTTTGGCTTTATCTTTCATTGTGATGCAGTACACCCAAATTTAACACTTTGCTCTCAATAGAAAAGGACAAACAAATTTTTGTAAATTTCCAGAACCAGCAGTGATGCTGCCATTGTCTTGTTTTCAGTTTTTGTTTTATTTTGTAGATTTCCATTTGTCTGTCTTGTTTGTTTGTTTTCACAGTCTTGTCAAACCTGTGTAAGGATAAGAGGATAGAAGTTATATTGGTTTTTATGTCAATAAATTCAAGTTTACTGTGGCCATCCACTCTTGTATGTCTTTTGAAGCATTAAAACCTATCTGTATGCATGAAATTGTAAAGTTTTTTCTCTTGTTATAATTTGTAGAGTGACATGATCTCCAGTCCACGTTTTATTCTTCAGGATACGTCAGTTTTTCAATGGTCATGTCCACAATTGTGAAGTGGAGAGAAAATGATGAACTTGTAACTCTACCAAAGCCAATGTTCGTTTGTAGTATATTTATTGTATTATTTAAAATAAAAAAATAAATGTTAAATGATACCATAGTGTAAGTGTAAGAGGCCCCCTCTTTACATGCACACAGGTAAACAAAAGGTGAAAAGGTTATTAATTTACCACATGCTATTTTACACAAGCTGGAAATGGCTCCGTTTAATGGAGCCTTGCAGAATGCGTTTGGCCACAACCATTTAAACAGATCGTTCTGTCTTCATGTTAACCACTGGGCTGTATGTGTGTGTGTGTGTGTGTGTGTGTGTGTGTGTGTGTGTGTGTGTGTGTGTGTGTGTGTGTGTGTGTGTGTGAGAGAGAGATTGTGTTGAAGGTCAACTGCTAAATGAATGAATGGATGTCTGTTGAAGCTGCTGGACAGGCTTAAACTATTAATTAGACTGTTTTATTAGTGTTAAACAATTCTTGCTCCACAGATATTCCATAAGAAAGACGTTCTCGTGATCTGACATGCAGTCATCAGTTGATTGTGCTCTGCTGATGCCTCCAGCAAAGACTGCTTAAAGAATCTTCCTGGCTAGGGATTTTTGGACAGATAATGTATGTACTTCCATTGATTCAATCTAATATTTCTATACAGCCTGCAGTGCATTATAATAAGCAAGGAAATATGTGTATTATGTGTATGATAACTCCTCCACTGTATGGATTTCATGCAAACCCTCCTCAGTGATCATTAAAATAAAAGTCTTCTTGTTAACTCTCCCATGCACCACTAATTTCAATAATCTGTTTGATCAAATTGGTGGTGCTGAAGATGACTTGCAGCACTTCAAGTGTCTCATTAGCAGCAAACCTTGCACAGTGCACATTAAGCCTTGCACAGCAAAACAAAAAAAACTTCTCGAGCATGATGCCATGATCAATATTTAATGCAGTGTTTACAGGATGGATTGAGGATGATCCGAATGCATGGATTCTACTGAGGCAGCATCCTGGGTGAGTGAAGCAGAAACCAAAGCAAAAAAGCTAATTCCTCATCTAAGCACACAACTACTCACATTGCAGGGGTGAGAAGTGGGGCATCAAAGTGGGTTGAGGATGGTAAGGGGGAAAAAAACACAGCAGGTAGGGATTCAGCTCTTTCCAATTATGGCAACAGGTGATGTGTCAAAAGACTACAACAGCACCCAAGTGTAATAAGCTTGTGAAACATTATAGAAGAGCCGATTCAGGATGTGTGAAGAGGTCACTTTGGGACATGCAAATGTGAGTGGAGCAAAGCAGTACTCTAGGAAATTTATAGTGGAGCAAATGTATCACCATACAATGAAGTGTGCCAGGTAATAGACTGGGCTGCTCAGGTCGAACAGAAATACTACTATTTTCCCTAGCAATACTATGATGTAAAATACCTTATTACAAGTAAAAATCCTGCATTCAGAATTTTTGTGTACTATAATTGTCAAAAGTAAAAGTACTGTTTCTGCAGAGACCCCTGTGACTGATGTATTATTTACTGTCTGTCAGATCCTGTTGAAATGGAGCTTGTTTTTATTATTTTAGGTTGTTTAATTCAGAGGTCCCCATCTGAGGGGATAAAAAGAAGTATAAACCTGAGGGGTCAGGAGATGATTAATGGGAGAGGAAAGGTGAAAAAAACAAATAACTGCTACACACATCTGTATTCATATTCTGACCTAAATCTTTGCTTTTTTTTTTACATTTTTTGGATAATTTGACCTCTTTTGGCCTCAAAGAGTTCATTAAATGAAACCATCTGAGGAGCCCAGAAGGGGAAATCACTCTTTGGTGGAACTAATAAACAACTCATAAATATCAGAAGATCATTTCTTTTTCTAAAGGGTTACAGACAAGCTAAACAGCATTAACAACAATTTATTGTATGTTACAAGCTTATCAAGTCACTAATTGCCATAGCTGTCAGATAAGAGAGTAATTAGTATGGTATTTGCTTCTGAAATGTAGTGGTGGAAGTATATTTATAAAATGGTAATGCTCCAGTGCACTACAAGTTTTTCAAAATAAGTAAAACATTTGACTTATTGTACTCCACTTTCCATCACTGCCTTTAAGTGTTAGAATTGTTCGGTTTAAAACTCTTTTCCACCCCAAATGTGTCTTGAGTGTAGCATATCAAATACTTACCACCTTTAGGCTGGAAGAAAGGTGGCTGTACTACAGTAGTTTGTAGTTTTGTCTTTTACAAAGAGCAGCAGCTTTGTGAGGACTCACTTTCAGACAGATATAGGAGACTTTAGAAAATGCAGCCAGAGCAGCAAATTGAGAGATTGAGAAGTTCAGTTCAGTCAGCAGAAAACTTTGTGGAGGATTGTGACCTGTTAAAGAAATGATGAATGGAGAATACGACCAGAGGACACCAGTTAAAATTAACTGTAAATGTCTTGTTGTGACGGCAAACTTTTCCCAGCTGCTACCTTGTGTTATTTGATGGCCATTCCTGCTTCAATCTACATGTTGTGATTACTTGGAAAGTCAGGACCTTTTTATATATAAGCATTATATTATAAATCCATTCACACTGTTCATACAATACACGGAAGTCAAATTATTAAATGTTAGAGAGTAATGTTAATGTGTGGTCTGGGCTGGTTAGGGAAGAGCTGAAGGGTCAAGCGGCAGGCGTTAAAAGGGAAATTTGGGACAGAGCCCCATGTTAATGTGTAATTGCTTTGAGCCTGTGGATCTTCGGCTAACAGAGCCCATTCATAGCCAGACCCCGGCACCACTGACCTACTTACATACGAATCAGATAGCAGAGAGAGAGAGAGAGAGAGAGAGAGAGAGAGAGAGAGAGAGAGAGAGAGAGAGAGAGAGAGAGAGATAGTGTTACAACACAGGGACTGTCATATTGGGATATTAATAACAGGCTTTTCCGCTCTAATAGACTTTGAGATTGAGGAGTGGCTAGAGTTCAAGATGTTGGTTTTCTAATATGATTAGGGCCGGCCACCCAAGCATTACACATGGCTGCATCTCTCCAATATGCTGCTGTATTTAGTTTAGTTTGAGCCTTTTACATTGAAGATCAAAAATGACTTCTCTATTCCTTGACCCTAACAAAAATGGTATTTGATGGTTAGCAGCTATGATATCTGGCTGCCATCTTAATTTGGATCAAGGAATGACGATGCACCTTTGCGAATCAGATTGCAATTTAACACGTGTGATTGACGTAAGGAACTCAATCACCTCCTTGTGTCAGCTATAATCGGATGTCGGATGCATCTAACCATACCGACTGAAGACGTAGTCTGCGCTCATAAAAACTGACCCTAGAGCTGCAATTCCTTTTGCCATTTTTTATTAGCAAAGATGGAATGAAAACTGCAAAAACATTCCAGCCTCAAGCTATCCTTAGCGTGCTGTAATGTCTTAGTAGCCTAGATTTTTATGATGGACCCCACCCATCATTTCACAGCTGCAGGCCCTCAGTCATTATCCCTCATGATCCCATTGGATGGTACGAAAGTTATAAAGATCAGCAAAAATCTACTACAACCTCAAACTAAGTTATCATGAATGTTAAACAAGAGACAGTTTGCTCTGAAGTTCATCCAGTGAAGCAAACCATCAAATAACAAGCACCCTTTTTATATACGTGGGCATACACAAACCCAGTCTCACCCAATGGCGTACAAATAACACAGGTTTAAATTAAATAAATATGTGTGCAATATATATTCAGTTAACTTGACATTAATGGTTATATTGTCTGTACATTTTATTTCTTAATGCAAAGGCCTAAAAGCTAGTTTCAAAGCCTTCTCCACACTGCTAAATTCTGCTGGCCATGTAGGCTGCGGTTCAGGTTTGAATCCTACCTGCAGCCCTTTGCTGCATGTCATCTCCCCTCAATATTGACCTGTCCGATTATATAAAGGCATAAAAAGACCCCAAAATATCTGTAGATCTATATTTAAAGAAAAGATATGAAAACTAGTGAAATTTAAATAGATTGAGATTTATCAAGGTTTCATGCTAGCAGCTCTGTGAGGCTGCTTTCAGCTAAATGATATCATCAGCATGCTAATATGTTCACAATAACAACATTTACATGCTGATGTTAGCAGGTATAATGTTTACCATGTTCACCGTCGTAGCATGCTTACATTACATATTATATATAACACCAAAGAAGTGCAGATAATGCTGATGGGAACGTCATTAGTTTTGTTGGTATTCAACAAAGTTGGAGTCATAAACCAAATCATCATCAGGGTACATAAATGTCTGGACACAAATTTGTGCCAATACATTTTTTATATGTTAAAATACAATATTACAAGAGATAAGTGAACATTTCGACATGTTGGTGGTGCTAGAGGAAAAGTCAGGGGTTCATCAAAGTCTGTAGAATCCATCCTCTGGTGACCATGAATGTCATGGCAACCCATCTGCTATTTGTTGAGATATTTTAGTCTGGACCAAAGTGGTAAACAAACTTCCAACATTGCCTATAGAGCAATACTGCTAGCATGACTAAAGCATACTGGAATCATCCTATAAATAAGTGGAATTTCTTATATTGTTAAGCAGGGTGCGAACTACGGGGGAGCAAGGGGGTCTCAGCCCCCCTTAATGAGACATGAGCTCCCCTGAAAACATGATTTGTGAAATTTTGGGGGGGTCTCTAAAATATTGGCAAAATGCTGTTTTTTCCCAATCAATTCCTTTCTTTGTATGTATGTTTAATGTATGTTTGTATCTATCTATCTATCTATCTATCTATCTATCTATCTATCTATCTATCTATCTATCTATCTAAGAACATGACCTCAGTGGCAGTGAAATCTCTGAAGTTAATGTGGTTTTAGAGCAATAAAATTATAGTGCTTTTGTTACTGGTTTTTTGACATTTAGAGCTTTGACACCTCAAGACTGCCACCCTTCCCCAGCTATCCCGCAAGTTGGTGAAGGTGTGCCAGGACTCCAGTTGCAGACAAACATACTACGATCCAAATAGAGTCCATTATAAAAAGGAATTTACAGCTATCTGTTGCTGCATACATCAGACTGGAGCCATAAATACTTGTACAAGAAAATCAGAGCCCGAAGTTGTAGTTCAGAAGGAAATAGCTTTTTTTGCATGCCAGATTAGGGGGAGGCTTTGATTATTATGATTATTATGGACATGTTTTTTCAAAGTGTTTCAGTTATTCTGGCTGACTAGATCCATTTTCAGTGGGTGAACCCATTCTTGGTATTCTCTGAGGACACAAAAAAGCACTTGAAAACAAATACGCTTTCCTGTTATTAAAGGATCTCAAAGGTGGAACAAAAATGCCAGGAGAGTTGGGCACATGTCAATCAAGCACAGTCTGTACACGCCCACACTGTGCTGAGAGGTCTAATCAGCTAAATGACAACACCTGTGTGGGTGTGCAGAGGCTTAAAATGAGCTACCACAGTCTTCAAAATTTCATTTATTTTTGTAAACGCTTGCTCATTAGCACGCCTAAAGTATTCAAGCTTACCTCAGTCATTATTAACTGCAGCTGTGTCTGTTCATGACGCCCCTGTTCTTTAATTCTACAACCGCTTGCATACATTCAATTTTCAAGCAGCGGAGCATAACAAATGTAATGAATTATATACTATGGTCTGATTTTAAGATTATGATTGTAAGATTAATAAGACAATGATCATAAGATAAGACTGTCCTTTGAGAGGAGGTAAAACCGGAGATAAGAGCAGACAGGAACGGATTGGAAGAAAACTAGAAGACAAAAAAAAAAAAGGAAAGCAGTCATGGGGAAGCGAGGGAGATGTTTGATGTGTAAATACACCACGCACAGCCGGTGATGTTTTCCCAGCAGAAATGCAGGTAAATAACACATGAGTTCGGTTCATATTTAGAATAATATTCAAATAAGTGTCAGCAGATATCATTTGCATGCAGGGAATGAATTAGTCACATCGTCCTGTGCATCTTCTTTGTTCCTCGCGGCTATTGTCATGAGGGATACAAACATCTGGGACGTTGTTAAATTCAGTTCCTCAGAAGATATGAGATTCTCATGGGTGAAAAAGCTCAGATATCTCCAGAAAAGAAAAAAAAGGATAAAGTAATGAAATTAAAAAGATTAAAGTTTTCTAGATTAACATAAATCACACATTTTCCATACTGTATGTCAGTGTAGGTGGATGAGAACTTAAAATGCAATATTGCTTTAAGGAATAATCTTTGGCACCGAACTGATGTGATGAATTCTGTGCCAAAAAGAAATAGCTAACAATATGACTTTGAACCTTCTCTCAGCAGGAGAAGCTTTGTCCCACTCATGTAGAACTTAGCACTTGATTTAATTAGATCATCTTGTTTCACGGCCAGAAGGAAGAGCATATGGTCCTGCACTTTTTTCTCCCCCTTCACTCACATGCAGTAGCTCTGTTCTATTTTCAGGATCCCAGAGTATCAGCTTTGAAGCTGCGGGCCTCTCCTCCACACTTTGGTGCTCCCCTGTAGAGAGACAGGGTCAAAGAGACCTGTGTGGTACAGGACCCAAACAGCAGCCAAGGACGGGACCGAATTAACAGCATTAATTACTTCTCCTAGACACAGTGTGAGTGCAGCTTTTTTCCCCTTGATGTCATTCAAGAGAGACAAACAAGGACAGAGTAAATTATGCACTTAAAGGATTTGCTTGTCGGCTCTGCCGTTGGTCTATTATACAATGTGTCTATGTTGTGTCTTTAAATATTTCTTGCAGCCTTCTCTACTTCTGCCTTAAGACTGCTTTTTTTGTCCATTTGTGTGGAAAATGTGCTGAAATCCTTGAGATTTAAAACTGATATAAAATTGTGCCCAAATACTAAAACCTTGCCTCCTGGCTGCAGGATAAACAGTCTCATGTGATCTTCCATTAGTAGGTTGTACATTTAAATCCCATGACAATTTTCAAATCTTGAGTATTTCTCTTTATCGTTGAATATTTATGACTAAATAAGCAACAACCAAAGTTAAAGTTGAGAGAACACATAAAGTTGTTAATTAAGATTTTAACATTCACATTAAAAACTTGATTGGCATTTAGATTCAAATGTTGCTGAACTCGTATTGGCAACATTGGAGTCACACCAGCTTCGGACCAGAGAGAAAACCTTGGGCAAAACCACAACTACAGAACTGTCTCATGTAAAATAACCAAACCTGGGTTCATGTAGGGCCACATCGTAAGAAGATGATTGAGAAAATTGGTTTTCAGGGTCTTAAAGTTACCTCTGTCCAATAAAGCCACCAGGAAAAAATAGGAAATTCACTTAACCTTTTACACCAGCAAATCGTTATTCATCTGGGAAGATGGCGAGACAATACGTGCCTGCTGATATGACTCCAATGGAAATGATCCTGTATTTATGGCGGACTTATCATGTTATTCTTTCCTGAGATATACTCTCCAGTGCACAGACAGAAAGGTTTGGTGGTGGACAGGCGGGAAGAGATGGAGGTCTTTTATGGCTTGACATTTAGAGACACAAAAAAAACCTTCATATAGTGAAGAGGGCTTACTAGGTCGATGAACACAGAAACCAATATTGTTTGCTCTCAGATTCAATTGGGAGATTCTTTATATGTAGCTCTGTTAGCTGTCAACAAACAATTTCTCATAATATTTCTTAGGCTGTTTTGTTCACTGTCCTCCTCTACACTCCTCTCCTTGCAGATTGTGTCCATCTTTGCGATGGTTAAGCACAGGTGGCAAAGAAATGGGGAGTTGTTAATGGAATCGGGAGAGGTGAAAAGCAGACCTGGACAGTGTTGACATTGTGCAGTTGTTTAAAAGGCAAGTGCATTCTCTGTGTTGTGTGCATTAGTAGCTCAAGGAATCAGCCAGGTTTGGGACAGTGTATGAACATGTTCTTTCTCATTATTTCTTTTATGGGCCTATTATTTTGGCTTATAAACACATAGAATGATGTATAATATATTCTGTTTTCAAATCGGGATTTAATAGGAATTATATTTTATTCACTAAGTACCCATTATTAGAAGATATCAACTATACATGTGTTCTTAGTTCTCCATTTCCTCAAATGTCTATTAAGACATACTGTACATGTCAAATAGCACCTATTGCATACCATTTATTAGCAATTTTCAAGGATAAGAGGAAAGATATTATTAGGAATATGTCAGTTTGATTCAGTCATCAGTTCTACCCCATTTTCTCGGGTGGGAGACCACGTCTCTCAACTCTCCATCCGCATATGTCGAACAGATTCAAATGAATCAGGTGATAAAATAATTTCAGGGCACTCAACTGAATATTTCATGATGCTGGCAAATGCTATCGACATCTCACATTCCTCTTCTGTGCCTTTATTTGCTATTAAATTATTGGCGAAATTGCAAAATAGAATCCAGGCTGGGTCATTTGCAGATGCAAATTCAGCCACTAAAATACATGCATGAATTAGCATAGAGAAACGTGTACATGCATACCCCTGCATGTATACACTGATTACAAATACTGGCTTTATATATCACAATGCCACATATTTTGTGGTATGTTCTATATATCAAAATACAAAGAGAACACCAGTGCCCTTCTCTGTAGCTCCCTCTGTTCTCTGCAGACTGAGGCACTGAGCCTAATAACCACTAAAATAGCAACTGGTTGGCTCCTTGGACTAGCCTTGACCACATTCAATACCTGTGATAGTTCAGTCTGTGGCATACAAATGGCATTCTAAATGATTTGTAACTCTGTTTCTACAACACAGGGTTTGCATTGATGTGTATGTGCATCTGTATCTTGACGTCTGATTCTTTCTGTATCACCTGAAGGTGTTGTTTTTCTTCTTTTTTGTTCCTGGGAATTGATTGTGACAACTTCTTCTTTTTTGGGGGGTTTAAATTTTGAAAAATGCCAGGGATCCGACTCGCCCAAACTTGATTTTGTATTGATTACAGTCACCTAGAATCATCCACCTCCACTGCATCCTGCCAAAAAAGATACAAGTTTAAAAAAGAGAAGATTAAATTATGAAGGTGCGAATGTACCACCTGAGGTCACAGCACATGGAGGTAATTCATCACTGTCATTTCAACATCAACACCTTTCCAGCAGGTCAAAAAGCTTCCTCTGATTAAACATCAAGTGGAGACAGTGATGCCAAGGAGAATCAAACCAGTGAAGCATATTTGGCCTGCAGGATACTCTTTTTGCAGTCTGCTAAGCAAGACAGATCTCCAACCAGTCCTAGAAACATTTAATTATAATGAGGTTATATTGCTCACGGCAATTTAACATAATTTTTGTGAGTGCTTTGTTTACTACAAAAATACAACCTTGCGGATAATTTTTTTTACTTTTTTTGAACCCTTGGTCTACGGTAACCTTATGAAATGATACATTCCCATACAAAAATGCCAAAAACAGCGGCCTCAACAATTACATTTGAGTTTAATCAGCACCTCTATCTCAATGAAATTTGATCATTATGCTTTGCAAAGCAAATACTTCTCATATTGAATTGCATTAGATTATGTCAACCCCAATTACATGCCTATTCCCATAACATTACATAGTTTGAATAATAATAATAATAAGTAGTGAAACATGAGGGTGTGTTCCTGTGGAGGTAGAGCTCGATAAAGGCATATGAAATTATCTTTACAGTCGACACAAAATAACTGAATATGGAATTTACTTAGCTTGGTTGCTAGATGGGTAATAGGTTTGCACAGTTAATTCAAAAGTGGATGGTGCAACAAAGCTAAACAACTATGATTGCTTCCTCCATTTTGGACACTGTCTCTGTTCCCAAGTTGAACTGAAATGCTGATGGGACTGGACCATTACTGGGACATTTAAAAAGAAGACAACCATCCTTAACTTTATTAGTTATGCCTGGCCTTCTCATGCTACAATATGTCAAAATGTCTTTTGTGAAAAAGGCATATAGCTGACTAAAAAATGACAAATAGTGCTATTGGAACGATATCAGTAATCCACTGAGAGGGCTGGAGACACTGGACTGGCTGGACTACTGCTTGTCAAGCTTGTGCTACTGTCCAGAGCCAGACTGACTGATGGGGAGAATAATTCATCTAATGGTATTAAGTTGACACTGCTCACTGCTGTCATCACTCGTCTCCCCTGGTACCAGTGGAAGCCCAGACTGCTGGCTCTACCTGTGTTTACACACACTCCAACATCCAGGCAAACAAGAACTATATTAGGAGAAAAAACTGCACCAACGTCAACTATCCTACATCTCCCAACTGGTTTCTCCCCTGGTTTCTCTCACTCACGTTCACTCCTTCACCTACCTTTCTCCTAGTGTCTGAAACAGTGAATCTATTGAGCACAATATGTTTCATATCATGTGACAAATGAGAGAAAACGCCGTAAATGGTCCTTAACAAAAAGACAACCTCTGTTTGGTCTCAAACTGAGTGTTGGAGCTTAAAAACATCGCTACCTGTTGTGCCTCAGCAGCACGGCTCTTATCACCCGTTGATTTAGTCAAACTGATTCTGTTTAAGGGTTGACTTCACATTACTTTTGTCTGTGCGAGGTGTCATTAACCGTTACCTAAAATGACAGCTGGATTAGGGAATGGCAAGCACACGGCGTTAGAAGTACAACAAAGATGTTTCATCATCAAAACCCAGCTGGATCAAATAAACTTGGGTGATGCATCTTTAATGGTGCCTAGGCAGGCATCAGGAAGCATTAACTTTTTAAGGAATAATCCACCCTCAGGTATTCTTACACTGGTAGTTATCATCAATCTGTGACACTACTGTGATGAGTATTTGTAGGGTGCTTCTACGATGCACCCACTTTACCTCAACCACCTAAGACTTCTATTTTAATTCGTGATTTCTTGTTCCCCTAAGAGGCTTTCAACAAACCAAGAGAATAGGCTTTTATTCAAAGGTATAACAGCGTATAAATATAGCAAGCTTGCCAATTAGTAGATGCACATTGGTGCTTGTCTGTCATTGCTTTAATGACTTTTATTCAAAAGAAGTGTGTCTTGCACAGGTACCTTTTGTGTTTTAGTCTACTGTAGCTACTGTGAGTGAAGAAACAGTATCTCTATTTGTTCTTCCTGTATGGTTGCTGATTATTCCATCCATCCATTTTCAAATGCTGATTCAGGTCCAGGTTGCAATGAGAGCAGGCTAAACGGGATTGCCCAGATGTCTTTCCCAAGCCAGAATCCCAGGGCCTTGTCTCAGTAGGACACAAAGGAAGATATCCAACAGCCATCCCTATCAGATGCCTGAACCACCGCAACTAACTCTTTTTCCTCTAAGTTCCTCTAAATGTCTGAGCTCCTTAACTTTTCTTTTTGGGTTGAACCATTCTGCTAAGGACATTCTTCTCGGCAATGTGTATCAACAATCTCCTTCTTTTGGTCACTGCCCAGAGCTCATGACAATAGGTGAGGGTTGGAAAGTAGATCAAATGGTAAATCAAGCCTTTAGACTTCTTCACCACGATAGTCCAGTACAACGCCTGCATTACTGCTGATGCACCAATCCACCTAATCTGTTGCAGCTAACGCCTTTCCCATATGTCTGACCATTTTCAGTGTTCTTGTTGTATGCATGTTAATCCCCTGGATTCAAATGCCAATCCCACTTCCTCGTATTTTGGGGACTGAGAAGCTACGGTTGGACAGCTTAACAGTCAACTCATTATTGTTTTGTATTGTTAGATGTAAATTGTTGTTCCAACTCTGTGAAACTAATACTAAGGTACTCTTTAATTACCTGGCACTGGGTCAGGTTTTTAGTACATACACTGAGTTCCTTTGTTAAGAAACACTTGGAGCAGAATGAGCTGTTTTGATTGTTTTTGTTTAAATAAGGTCATAATGAAGTTTTATTTTTATAATAGGAAACCAAAAATGAAAATAAAACCTCACATTAAACCTTGTAGCTCTTTTGGTTAGATTTATTTAATTTGATTTGAACAGCAACCACAGGCACTTTTTCCTTCGTAGTTTGCCTAATGTATTTTGGTTTGTTTCTTTCGTATAAATAACTTTATTTTTAACCAAACACACCTGGTTTTATGTTGCTTCTCCTTCCCCTTGCAAGCTGGGTCGTAACAAAGACCCTGAGATATCAGAGAGGCCCAGAGTTAGCAGTTCACAGTTTTCCAGTACTATGGCCTCGGACTTGGAGGTACTGACTCTACGCTTCATAAACTGCCCCAGTGCACTGCAGATCACAAGCCCTTCATCATTTCAGTTTTGTGCTTGTATGCTGTATATTTCTAAATGAATGTGCTGAATCATATTAGCATTCAGCAAATCTGAGGCCGGCATGCATACTGTACACTGAACATAAAATAGACGGGATGGGGCACACTACGATCTCATATTTACCCCCAGGCCCTCGAGCAGATTAGTTATGCTCCTCAGGAAGTGTCATGATGTGATGTCATGTTGTGTACTTTCACTCAGTAATCAATGGGACCAATTTGGCACCAAACAACAACATGGGCCCAGCTATGCAACGCACATAGTCAACAGCTGGACAATATGGCGAAAGCAGAAGCACACATGCTGTTTAACATGATTTATTACATTCATCAAAGCACTGGTATGTTGTTGTGACAAGTGCTTTAACATATTTTTGAAAACAATGTGGGTCTATGACTTCCAGCAGATGACTCACACCCGCAACAGACAGTTGCGATTCTCTGTGGGGAATAAATCATGGGTTTAGAATCTTAGTACACCTATGATATACTTTAAAGTAATTTAAGGTAAGATGCCAGAGGATTTGGCTATCATCTACTGAGTTTAGATGGAAATAAGATAAAAGCTCCTCTAGACAGTGAGATTCAGATTCTTTAATGCACTTCTTTGCACTAAATTGATTTGGTTCCAATTTCATTCTTTCATTCTTTTCCTTTCGGTTCAGTCTCCTGCTCTTACCTTTTACCTTCTACCTTAATTTACAACATTCTCAATCCTGCCTTATTAATTAAGGTATGTCTATTCTACAAATAGCTGTTCTCTTTCTGTCTGTCTTTCCTGTCTGTGTTTCTTTTTCTCTTTGGCTTTCTTGCTCACACATATCCAAAATTCGCAGTCTTATTGAATACATTTATTCCATTATTGATAAATCAAGAAGATGGATTTTTGTCCTTTTAATTTTTTCTTTTTTGCTCTAGTGCAAATACACCCACACAAATATTCACTTCCTCGACTTTTCTTCTTAACTCCTTTGTGAGATAAGAGGGGATAAGAATCATCAGCGTATGCTATTCCTTAACTAATTAAAGCGCTAAACATTAAATTAGGAACCCGGTCGACCACTTGTTTGTCAAAAAGTGGCAGGCTGTCACCCGAACCCAGACGCTTCTCTATGTCTCTCCATCTCTCCTTACCATTTGTTGTTGTCACTAACTGTTCAATTCAGGCGCTTTTCAGAGGAGGGTGCAGCCGTGCCTGTCTGACACATAGATGCTGCTGAACGCCAGCACAGGTGTGCAGTTGGCAACTACACTTTCACGCAGAAACAGCTCTGACAGCTGAAAACTTTAGCAGTCTCACTAACCACTTCAAAACACAAACATCCTTCTACTGAATTGTAATAGCAATGTTTTATGAAGTAGAAAATATGTACAGGGCCATTATGTGAGCTACACAGGGAAGGTAATTCTAGTGAGGATACAGCATGAATTTGGAGTTTCTAGAACAAGGGAAATGTGATTCATGGCCTCTGAGGACCAAAAAACAAAGCAGATTGTCCGTTGTGAATACTAATTACAGAGTGGCCCAGTTTGGAGGAAAATTTGGGGACAAAATGTTAACCTACACCCAGATGCCTGGAAAAGAATGACGCTCTCCTCATGCCAATTTGCAGGATTCCACCTGTCTGAGAATTGCTATTTGGGGTTCACAAACAGTCTGGATACATAGCATCATGTTCATTCACAGCTGTCAAGCCTTCTCTACAGCCTGCGTCCATCTTCAGCAGGGGCCATTCTGTATTAGCTTTGATGAGAGCAAAACCCTGCAGCAGTTGGGGGGATCATTATGGGAGCCACGTCTCCCGCAGTAGCTGGTAGCTACAGCCCTCGCTGTGGTGCAACTGCTGACAGGATGGAATTAAACCCAGTTTGAGCTCTGAGAGTGAAGGCCGTGACCAAGAGAAAATTTTACGGTAGGCTCTCAGACATCACAGCGGTCCATCATGAGGCCCGTCCTCAGCAAAGCGTCCAGCGTAGCATGAACTATCAAAGGAGTACGAGAGTTGCAAGAATTGGTAAGAAATTGCAGAACATCCAGTGTAAAAATGTGCTCAATAATTGAGAATATGTATTGCCTTTTTGCCTGTGTGTGGGAGAGTTTAGCGGTGAGGTTACATTTTGGGTAAGAAAGACATTTTTTGCTAAATGAAAGTTACCAAATGTATTATATTTCACACACAGTGAGTCTCTGGTGGTTGCCTGACAAGAGTCCAACACATAATCCCTCTGTTAAACCACAGCTTGTCATTTTTACACTTCAGTTTTTGTGTGGGATAAACAAACAAGATATGACATGTTAATTGGTAATCTTCAGTGGTGCTGCTATGTAGATTTTCTTCATCAGAGGCAGCTTTCACCCACTTCAAATGAAGCTATGCTAAGACAACAATGTCCTGGCTGTAGTTTCACATTAAAAGGGCAGACTTAAGAGTGGTATCAATCTTCTCAATGCAGTCTGTGCAAGAAAGCAATAAGTGCATTTTTGAAAATGTTGAACTATTGCTTATAAAACAACGTACAAATTCAGAGAAAAAAATCAACGTGTGTGAACAATACACAGTCAAGGAAGTGCTTCTTCTTGTGCCCTGGGGGAGTTTTTTATTGCCCACAAAATATACAAATGTGATAAAATTATGTTTGAATGAAGACCACATCTTTGTTTTAAATTGTTTGTATGTGGACATAAAATTATTAAAACATGTATGTGTGCACTGTGCCTGTAGGTTACATATAGCTTGTGTAGAATATGTCTAACTCAGTAAACAAATGTGGAAAAAAGAGGGAGGGTCAAAGGTGATTCATTCACTACTGCAATTGGAGTATACAGAAATAATAATAGCAGAACAAGTCTGTTCTGCAATTTATGCATGACCCTAGAAATAGGCATGTCTTTCCGCCATCTGTTAGTCATTTCTTGTCTCCCATATACCCACTTCTGCCTTTCGTCCTCTTTTTCTTATTCACCATTTCTCCTAGATGATGTCCACAGTGCCTGATGCAATGTGCTGGCATCCACACATTAATGCCAAAGTCAATGGGAAGACGAAAGGGGTGAACTGATTTGCACAGGGCTGTGGGCTGTTAGTTACACAGCAGTGTGATACCCTGGGGTTACATAGGAAGGAAATTAGATCTAGAGGGAATGAGAGTAGGCTGTGTGATGTCATATATTACAATACATCAGAGGTGGGGTATTACTCATTAGAGGGAGCAGTGAACGCAGCTGAGCTGCTGTGTAACATGACAACTGGTTGCAGGAGCTATAAAAACTCCAACACAGTCTTATATGTAGGTGGCAGTAACTAACTGAGCAGCGTACTGTGTGGGCGTGATTCACTGCCAGAAGTATGAATCTGCATTAAGGATGAGCTTGTAAAAAGGCAAGATGGTCCTCATATTGTTGTCAGCATCTGTATTCTTTCTGGGTTTGTCTGCGTGACCTCTTTTAGTTTCGGTTATTTATCATCTCATGCATCCCTGTGAGAGCGGCACCAGTAGGCAAACAAAACATCGAAGGCTGATAACGGCTGTGTGGTCTCCATTTTTGCTGCAAATAAAAGACAAATCAGTGTATTTGCTTTGACACAAAAATAGCTTGGCCCACATGGTTCTCTCAGTCAATGCATTATTAATGATGTTGTGCTGCGATAACACTGCCAGTGTCCAGTACAGGATAGGCTGGGACACAAAAAGAAAAACTGTATTTGGCACCATGATGCTCAGGCAGCTAGGCTTTATGATCACAGTCTAATACTCATATTATTGTGTTAATTATTTAATAGCTGAACAGCTGTTTGAGCCCCCACAGAGCACCACCTCACATTTCATTCATTACCGATGGAAACAAATGCATCTACAAAAGAAAAAGGGAGCAAATTGAGGACAAAAGATTGTAGTTTTGGTTCAGTAGTAACAGTAGAAGTTTGCAGTGTTATCAGTCTGACACACTCCTTAGTTCCAGGATGCAAATTGGACCTGCACAGCTCACTGCCAGTATCCTTGTCATTTCAATTGGGCTCATTTAGGCATAAACTGGCCTCAGAGAGAGAATGAGGCTGGGGAACACAGAATTAGCTGGAAGCCAAGTCACAAAGCATTCAGCACCTGATTCTCAGCTAGGACAGATGGCGGAATTGCAGCACGATGGCACAAAACATGCACGAAGGAAGAGGGAGAGGCAGAACACCACACACACACACACACACACACACACACACACACACACACACACACACACACACACACACACACACACACACACACAGCCGTGTCTCAGTGTTCCCTTAGGCGTGTGGCCAACAAACTCAATGTTTCATAAGGATTAAAGTCTCAGTGTGAAACCTGTGACTGAACATGAGACATTGGATCATGAGACATTGCCAAAACAGCTGTCGGGGGCTAGTCACGGCACCGGCAGTGAGTCACAGTTCCTGTCCACAGGCCCTTTATTTTGTCATGATGTGACGATGCGAAGGAGATTTTCAATTCAGCGACCATCACGCTTAGCCCACCATGTTCCAAATCCTCCTCCACCCAAACGTCATGGTCTTCTGAGTTGTTGGACTTCCTGTGTTGATGGCTTTCACACAGCTGACGTCCAGGAGCTGGTTACTGTAGTTTGAGGATCATTATGGCTTTCCCATCATGCCCAGATTTGTGTGTCGGTATTAACTGTACCCAGCTTAAGCTCCCTGGTTTCTCAGGGCCAGTGTTAATCCATCAATACTTAGATCTGTTTCCCCACTCTTCCATGATCCAAGATGACGGGCAGAGCTAATAAAAGCATGGGCAGACAGAAGCTGGCGATAACACATTATCCTTGCCATCTAATCCTCCCTCTAATTAGAGATGCTGACTTAGATCAAGAAAAAACAACAAACCATGGAAAAATGAAAAGACAACGCCAGACCCCCAGTAAGCTTTCTTATTGTATGAAGTAGTCAATTAAAGGACCATACTGGCAGATTTGTATGTTTAAGACGATTAAGTACACATCACACGCTTAACATTACTGTCGACCGTATTCCAAAGAATACCAGAAGTTTGTGGACTGATTTCATTCCTTCCAGACAGTCATTTCCTTCCAGCCATTGGTTTCATTTCAGTATTTCATAAATCTTCATTCACTTACAGAGAAAATAAAAAAAATGCTCGTAATAGGTAATCCATCACAGTGAATTTAAAATAATCCTTTTTTGGGTATGAGGTACTGTATGTTATCAGCTAGGACTGCTTTGAAAAGTCTCTTTGTTAGAGTATTCATTGACACTGACATCCAAGTGTTCAGGTGTGGCTAACTTTTAAAGCTACACTTATCAATTTTTTGCATTTGCTCAATGGCAACCCTATAGAGAATTATTACCCAACTCAGCAGCTCTACAGAGCCTTTTAGCCTGGTTTAGCTCATTGCTTTGGTTGTCCAGCACACAAACTCTGCTCTCATCAACCTTTTTTCCAGCTGTAGCAGTCAGCTTTTCAGCAAAAAGTTCTGATAAAACCCCCATTGTGCAATCTGCCCAGCACCAATCAATAGACGGCAGAAGTTAGCAACTAGCTGGTTACCATAGTGGATATCTTTCTCAGGAGCTGGTGGAGACAAAAACAGAGCTACAAGAATTAATTGGTATTTTTCTTGTCAGATGGGGACAACACATGACCCTATATGAATGCTAATGTTGTCTGCTTGACAAGGCTGGACAAATGACTTGAGCTTGAGAATCAATTATTGCATCTTGAATAAAGGAAGAAAACAAAAACTCATAGAAATAAATGGTATCCTCCATTGTTTTTAGTCTTGGTTTAAGGCAATATTGGACTATTCTGCACTTCACAATTTAATTCCAATAATATAAATATAAATTCATAACTGAAAGGCAATTTCAATCTGTCACCTTTATTATTATTTTATAAACCTGGTAATAAGGAGGAGGCTGTTTTTGTTTTTACTGTCACCACTTCCCTCTTGATTTCATCAGTCTCTGTATTGACTTTGGCATGAAGGTGGCATCATCTGTGTATTTGTGTGTGTGTTTGTGTGCATATCTGTCACCTTTTGAGAATGAGTGGGGAAAGGTAGAAAGATGCTCCCGGTGACACCATCTACTCCTGTCATTCACCTCTCCTCCCCATTATGTTTGCACAGTCACTCCCTCCCCCACCACTTTCTCTGGCTCTCCTATTTTGTCTTTCAATGAACATTTATTGCTCTGCTGAATTTAAACTCCCCTCTTTCCTCTTGCACTGCATATTCTCCACCTCCCTCTGACTCTTTGTTTACTTTCCCTATTTTACACCAACCACCAATTTTCTCTCACTCCTCTTTTATATTCCATCACTCACTGTGATTGTCTGCTGCTTCTCATCATTCCTCTGTGTGTGGTTGGACACCATTGTTGTTCTTTCCTCTTCCTTTACACAGGCGAGCAAGATTCTTTTTTTTATGTCTCAGGGGGCCGAAATGTAAATGATGCTTTAGTAAGTCCTTACTATACAAGTCCTTAGTAAAAGAGACACAAAAGAGAGGCATTGCAGAATAAAAAGTTAAAACTGGCTTTATATCTTTCTGAAGGATAGATATAATCTTAGGGTGCAAAATGCCACACGAACTGGGTGGACAAATTGTGGACTAAATAAATTGCATTCTAGTGAACTGGAAAAGCATGGCAGCTGCATTTCAAAAAAGAAGCTACTTTGAGAGTTTCGCAAGTTAACTTGCCCAAGCTGCTGATGTTGTGCAGATACTTTGCTGAGGCCTGAGAATAGACTGGAGATAGTAAGCCTATAGTCAAGGCTGATACTCTAGCATCTTTCTCTCTGAGCATGTGTCCTCTTTCTCTCCAAGGGATATATTGAAGCACATTTACTTGGACAAGTCCTTCTCAAACCCTGGCTGACGCCCAGTGTCAAGAGTTATAAAAGTTTAAGAGAGCTATGAAAGGAGTGATCTCTAATTGGCTCAGCATGGTTTGCAGTAAATGCACTCTCAGTGACTTTTATAACTTATGGGTGGTAATAGGAAACACAGATCAGAGATGTCAAAAAGTAAAAGGGTAGCAGGCGAGGAGGTGCTCTAAAGGCTATATCCAATAATCCAAAATTGGTATTTTTGTATCATCACTGTTTATCTTTTCCCATATCCTGGCCATCACCCCACCCAGTCCTCCCCCAAAACTGAGACCACTAACCATTTGTTTATTATTTTTCCGCTGCTGATGGAGTCGGTGAGAAAGCCAGACAGGCCCAGAGGGTGGTGATGTCAGACCTATCATCCTCTACTGATACACAGCACTACAACCATACCAACTGCAGGTAGTAGTTCAATAATACACATCCATAAGACAGCAAAAAACCTATCCTCCATGTTGATATACACAGAGTATCTTCTACATCACAAGTTATATATCTCCCAGGCAGCATTTTGTGTGAACTCTTTGGCAGTATAATGTAATGTGTCTATATTAGCCAGCTGAGAGCAGCATTAGCAGATAGTATAACTTAATGAAGGCAGTGTATTCTCTTGTGGGGAAATGTAGCTTCCTTTCTACAGCAGAGGGAAATCTCAAGTTACCCAGAGGCGGAGAGGAGTCTGTCCACTCTCACTCCAGGCAAATTTTCATCTGCTCTCCCTCCGCTCACCAAACGCCCCATTGTCTGGGTGAATGCTGTCTTTGTTGATTTATTTTCATATTCAGCCAGTGTAGGTGTGTCTTTTTGCGTGTGTGATGGTAAATGTGTTGTAAAGTAGCGGGGAAAATGGGTGGCATGTTGAGTATTTGGCTAGAAACTCATAATTAAGTAACTACTGTTATTTCTGCGTTTGTAAGATGCATATTAACGGTTGGACCTTATACAACTGAGCGCTGGCAAAACCTCTCCCTCGAACAGCAATTGTCCACAGCTTAGCACCATAACCAAGGCCCAGCAGGCCTGTCAAGCTTTGGATATATTGGCATGATGAAGCGGTGTGCACTCAGCATCTAAAGAGTTTGGATGACTGTGTACTTTCTTTTAGCTTTTCCAAAACCAAACACATGAAAATGCAATCGTAATGAAGGATCAGGTGTGGGACAGGTGTATTTATGTAGCAGTTGTGTACTTTCTCTTGCATTGTGAGATGAATGAGGCACAAACCAACATTTTTGGCTCCAACCAGCAGTTTATTCTGGTAACAACAGAATAATATTAGGTCTCCCACAGCCAGCTTTGTGAACAAGCTCCAGAAAATACACAGGGTAGACTCAGTAGACTGATATTGATTTTACATGTAAACAAAAGAAAATGAGAGTACATAAGCATACCTGGTAACATCAGAATGATATTCATGGTAATAAGCTTCACAAAATACTAAACTGCCACCATAAGCTGCGTAGATGCTAGAGTGGAACAAGTAGGCAAGGATCAATTACATGGAACGGGAGCCACTTGAACATTAGTATTACTGTATTTATTAAAATGAATTATTCACAGGCTGAAATGAGATCAAGAAAAGAAAAGCCATCTTGGTTGTCATAGAAGTTATTGCATTTTCTCTTGCCTGCAGAGTTTGAGGGGGAAAGGCACTTTTTGTCTCATCAATAAAAGGAGCAACACTCTCACTGTCTAAAGATTCGTAAAGGCTGCTAATGATGCCCAATGTGATGCAAATTACTCATTCATAGCTGCAGCCTGGCTTCGGCCAGAATAGATGGGGAAAAACTCAGACCTAATGATGTTTGGATGGAATCTCTGTTCTGCATTACGGCTCAAATTCATTTGCAAACACAATATCTTTTTTTATACCACTGCAACTAAATCAAACACTGAAAGGAATCCCTGTTGAAGCCTGCAGATGCTTGTTCAAATTACATTAGAAATTCTATTTCAAAATGAGCAGTCTACAGTGCCCGGCGTGCTCATCATCACACTGACAATTTACCTCCCCTGCCTTTTTGAAGGAGCTGAAGCAGCTGAGCGTATGGTGTCAGATTCATTCAGAGAAGTGGTGGTGCAGTTTAATATTACATGCTTTGGGCAGCAAGTTAGGGTTGAGCTGTGTACGCACATCAACACTGTGCCATCAAAATCAATTCCGCACTGCCTTGTTCTAATACACACCAAATAAACAATCACACACAAAAGAGAATAGTGAGATGTTTTTGGCAAGATAAAGTAGGATTCATTTACTCAGTGTCCAGTTGGAGCAATAGATATTAAAAACATCTATCTGTTCTCTGCCAGCTGCACATCCGCGCACTCTTACATGATGTGGATCTGTCAACACAAATCTGACTCAGGCAGGCACTCTGTTCACAGACAGCACTGATATATGAAAATGTCAGTAAGAGACCCACAACTTCCTCCTGTAAAATGAAAAAAATATGTCTTGTCAAAAGGCAGCTCTGCAGGGTTATGTTGATTTACTCTGTTCACTGTGCAGCCTCCTGAAATAATAGAGAGGCCCTGACTTTATAGAGTAATGGCAACAGTTTGACGCCTCAAGTTAGATGGCAGAATATCTGCTGGCATGTTGCATTGATGCTGAATTAAGATCCTTTTTTTATTTTGTTTACAAAACAGCGCCTTTAGTATAAGAAGGGCAAACTGAGAAAGCGCTGAGCAATCAGTTGATTCAGTTAATCACTCTGTGCCTGGTGTATAACTGTGTGTAGGAGCTAGGGCTGGGCAATAAAACAATCTTGATACGCAATCAAATTTATATCTTTTGTACTTGGATCTATGGATAGATCTAACAACCTATCACCAGGGAAATAAACGTGACAGCAGCCAGTCTGCAGTTTTTAGTTTGCAAGTCAGAGTACACGCTCATCCCCTACTGCAAAGCACAGTTTTAATTATTGGTGAAGAAAGTGGATGTCCTCCAAAAAGGAAGAAAAAATAAGTAGAAAACAGAGGGGCACAAAAGTGAAGATGAGAGTGAACTTTTATTTTTTAAATGTAGCCTTTATTTACCCAGGTTTGTCACACTGAGATCAAGGATCTCTTTTGCAAGGAAGACCTTGCCAAGAGTAGCACCAACACAGAGTTTTAACAATAAATTAACAGACAAACAGAGATTTTTCCTAGTAGGAGCTGCACAAAAGGCATTAAAATGTGCTAACAAATTAAAGAAATATGTCCTTTTATTTGCCCCCAAAAAGCCGAAATTTAGTATTTGGACTCTCTTTATGTGACAAATTACTGCCATAAATCTTCATTGCTGACAATAGCTTGTCAGCTATTGTGTTAGTGTTACTGAAAATAGACAAGATTGTCTGCACGCAGAAATGGTGCCAATGACATTTGTTAGTGAAAAATAAATTATTTACAAGCTAATCCATGTTCTAAATGGCATATACTGGACACAAAAGATTATTGTTCTGTGGTCTTGATTTAGCGTACAACACTGTTGAACAGCAGCCTCTTGTTTGCGAGATAGCATCCCAAATCTGTAAATCTGTAGAGAGGACAGCCACCTGACTGGGTTAGCCTACAGGAATGGGGGAGGGGTAAATGAAACTGATGTGTCTTGACTGTACTGGAGCAACACGATGAAGGGGTTAATGCTCTTGTGTGTATGCCAACTAGCAAGATGGATGCTTGCTGTTACACAGGTGTAATTGGATCATGCACCTGCCTCTGGTGTAGTCATTGATCTCTTCCCCTGTGGGGCCCAATATTAGGGTAGGGGGAGCGGGAGACTGAGCTCCTATTGATTTTAACCTCAAACTGATCATGGGTCTTTGGACACATACACTCAACATTAATCTGTGGTGCTGTATGATGGACTAGCTAACAAGGGCTCGGCCAGTCCCGTCAATGGGTCCTCACTCAGTGCAGAAGCAACCCTAAATGAGATATTCATAAGTGAAGTTAAGCAGCTCAACAGTTTATATGAAATCAATGAAATTGTCTGTTGACATTTCAGTTGATTAGCCTATTGACATGTCAGGGCTGATGATCAATGATGCAACACAACGACTGAGAGGAAATGGGACAGAATCTGGAATCATAAAGGGTCAGACATGTAATTTTAGTCTCAACCTAGGATGAATTATAATGAAAAAATAAACATTTGCTTTTGGGAGTGACCTATCTCATTTTTAGAACCACCAAACAACAATTTATTTACATTAAATTCAGAATTCATTACAGTGCCACCAATTAAAAATGTCACTCTCCATCATTTGACTGCTGACTGTGTGATGAGTCTCAAAATAATGGTGTGCTAAGAGAAGGAGCTCAGCAAAGCTTCACAGCCACACTATATTCATACTTCACTCATATACTACCCAGGTTCAGAAAATACTGTTTCTCTGTTAGATATCACTCAATGTAATGATGTATTAATGACAGTAACTGTCAAACTAAACTATCCCTATCAGCAAGTACAATAATTGTACCATACCCTAACATATTCTAATATTCTATTCTAATATTCGTGTGTTGCTACAAAATAATAATACTACAAACAATATAGAGGAAAATAGGGTCACTCAAAGGAACTGGAATGCACATTGTGACATCTGTTTCATGATTATATTTGTAATGCATTTATTATAAAACATAAAAATACACAATGAGGCAGCCATTTTGAACCACGGGTGATTTGCCCCCGTAGATGACATTTACTTGGCTTTAATGGCATTCACACAAACCCAGAGGACTGCACTGCCTGGGGGGAATCTGCAAAGCAAACTGTTAAACAGCATCATTATCATCCATAGAGCCAGCAAACTCATTCCATTGTTAATGTATAAAGGTGTGTCTCTGTTAGTGTGTGGCACAAAGGCAAACAAGTCAAAGGAAAATACATTTAGATAGCCAAGCTCATGGCTTTGTGTGTGTATGTGACCATAGTTCACGTGTGTTCAATGTGTTTTGGAATTTATGTGATGAACATGTATGTGGCAAAATTAATGATCTGCAATAATTACAATTTAGGCCCACATGGACAAAATATATGAACACAAATGCATGTGTGTGAAGAACAACGTATGGTGTCTTGAAAAAAGTGATTTATACTGAGATTGTGTGTATCCTACATGCATGCTTGTGCATACATCTGCTCACAGTAGCTCGACAATATTGGAGTCATTTTACTGCACGAGGGTTTAGTTGTAATATGCATGCCTTCATTTTTATATGCTTGAAAAATGGAGGGAAAAAACAACACAGTAAGTAGTTCCTGACTGTTTGATATGCTATGTTTGTGCGCTGGACCTCTCCTCCAGCCAAAACAGTATTCCTGAATAGTCATTGCTTTCATATCTGGGAGTTCCACCAGATACTGCTTGATTTTACTCTTTTCAATGATGCTCTTTGACCGGCTGCAGAACTTGCCTCAGGCACCCAAAGCAGAAATATTACAACCATGATGAATATCGAAAAAATGCAGTGTGGGGTTTTTAACAAGTGCTTATACACGGTATATTAGGATGATGAATTCCCCTGCCTGGGCACCCTCCAGATACAGCACGGAAAGATGAAAACTATGTCACACACAGAGAAAGAGAGAGAGGGGAGACATAGATATAAAACGAGGGAAAATACTGGGGCTTCTGCACAGCGTCTGAACTTGATTAAGGATGCACTGTCAGGAGAGGTGGGCAAAATATTGGGTGCAGTTTATAATACACGGCAATGCATTATAACACCACAAACAGCCTCAAGAATTACAATAGAGTCACATCAACATCTCTCTGACACAGTCTCCCAACAAAAGCCACACATCATAAGCTCCACAGAGGTGCATTTAGGTTGTACAGGTGTTTATGAGATTGTAACCACCCCCTGCAGGTCCAGCTGACATCAACTGTCTGTGAATAATAAGAGTTCACAAATAAAAGTCAGACCTCTTTTAGATGTTTGAAAGATTATGCTTACACAACACACTGAGGATGTTCAACTCTGTCTGATTTATGGGCTGTCTTCATTGCTACACAGAGGGATTTTTTTCTTTGGGTTTCTATGGCACCCTGGTGTTCAAGCCAATGGAACTTGCAGTCGCCACTTTGAAGTTGTAACAGTCACACTGTGATGTCTCAAAGTTGCAAATACATCACTATAATCCGAATGCTCCCTTTGATGGGCTTTGAAAAAGTGTTTAACTGAACTCCACAGCGCTAGTGTATAATGTTCATGTAAGAATCCTGAGCTGCATTCAAATCACTATTAAACTGAGAGGGCAGTTTTTGCTCTCAAGAACAAATCACACATATTCGCCCTCATAAATCACCGCAAGCAGCTTGTAAAAGTTTCTGTGGACCAACTTTGAATACTAAGTCACTTTTCTTGTCTACTCATCGCGTTCATTTTCTTGTGGGCTGTTCAACCAATTTCACTCGTGATGTATAATTGAACAATTTATGTATGAAACAGTTGCACAGTGTCAGACTTGCAAATCCAATTTGCAGACAATAATAACTAGATATAATATGCTGAGAGAGATCAACCAAATCTTGTGTACTGATTGAGTTTCAATCAAAGAGACACACACTTCATATAGCCTATACTGTTGTGGAAATATTACAGTAACCGAATGAATACATACTTAACCTGTTTTGATTAAACCTGCACTACCCGATTTGTTGGCCAATTGGGAACAGTGGAATTGACACATTATTATCTTTTGTGTTGGCTAACGTGTAGGCCATTAGAGTAATAAATTACCGCCATGACTTGACTGAGACAAATGACAGACTGGATCCTGACCAGTCATAGTTTGCCGTGTTTCATGATATGTGTGAGGTGCTATAGAATTTAAAACAAATGCCTTAAGTGGTGTGTATGATTTTGGAAAAGTCTAAAAAAAAAGGTCATTGTTCCACCTCACAGCACCAACAACATCATTCCTCTTTGCTTCGCTATGTTTACCAAAAGGCGTTTTTCTGTGCTCCTATTGGTCAATGTTGTTCCACGCTAGTCTTTTAGAGGACCCAGATGTGGTGTCGGTGTTTGTCCACTATGACACACTACACAGAATAAAACAATTAATTGTTGCGCCCAATGCCGAGTTTGGCTATTATCATGGTAATATTGTGGTGTATTTTATGCAAATATTCTGTTGTGATCTTTATTATATGCAATTACTTTTATGCGACAATAGGATCCTTTAAGTTTTGTTTCAGCTCTGTGTCTTTTTTGCACAACAGTGTTGTATAACATCTGCATGCACTGGCCAAAGAACACTGTGTGCCCTGTTATGTTCTTGATTTTTGGTCACCAAGTTTGCAGGCACAGGTCAATGCCTACCTGAATCAGTGTGAAAACTGCCTTAAAAACAACATCAAAAGAAGGCATAGTTCATATAGCAATACCAGAATGGCCATATAAACACATAACATTGGACTTTGTAGACATGATCAAACCAGTGCAGGGAAAGAGCTACATGTTGGTAGTGGAAGACTTGGACGTGGTAATACAGTTCCTGTGTAGTTACGTAATTTCTAGATTTGGGATCCCCTCAATGATTAGTTTAGACAATGGGAAGGCCTTTGTGGATAAAGCTGTCAAAATGAGGCAAGGGCTACAGTGTGTATACTCACAAGGAATGTTTGAGTTTGAGTGAATGGTACACTGAAAGCCAAGTTTAATACAGTCTGTGCTACTACAAAGCTAAACTGGGTAGATGCTTTTCCGCTTGCATGAAATTGCTTACGGGACGTCCAATGCCTGCTCCAATATATAGACACATATAGGACCACAGCAGCAAGGAACCAGAGCTGGACAGGATCCAGCCAAGTGACCTGGTCTTTAAGACAAAGTGGAACACCCCCCATGGCGTGAAGGACTTTACAGGTGAGGTCATGAGGCACGGCACTCCAGATTGAAGGATTGCCCCTGAGATATGATCACAACCACTGTCTGCTACTTGGTGCTGGGCAGATAGCATATTTCTCAGAGTATCTTTGCTGAAACAGTCTAGTAATGATGCTGATGAGAGCAGTGAGAGAGAACAAAATGTGATGAAACATTCTTAAGAACTAAGGGGAACTGCAGAGTCAGGGGCAAATGATCTGTGTGTTTGTCACTACAAGCAACACATTTTACATTTTACATGTGTAATCATTTGATCCATCGTTAGTCTAACAATATTGTTTCAGCAGTTTTCAACACTACATAACTAGTAATGACATGCAGCAATTGCAACAAAAGTACAAACAAAAATCAATGACTTAATTTAATTTGATTCTCTTTGCTTCACTTTGGTTATTAGGTTTTTGTTTGGTTCAACAAAACAGTGCATGCTTTGGAAGCTGTATTCTACACAACTACAGTAACAAGCATTTAGATGAATGCGACACTGCGCTGACCTTCAAGGCAAACATAGCGAAGAAATCTGGAGCCGAGCGACGCTATTATTTGAGGACATGCAGAAGGTGAGGCATTGCTGCGAGCTTATACCGCGTAATTAAGACATTCACAAATCTGGCAACCCAGTAGGGTGGAAAGCACATTGCTGAGATGCAGTTCCGTCCTCTAACTACTGATCTGGCAACTGGCGGCATCGTCCTGTAATTAGCTCTGACATGAATACAAGAACCACACAGAGACGCAGTGTGTGATGAGCAAACAAAGGATGGTACCTCATGACAGAAATACTAACATCAAGAGCTCTCCTCCTCTTTTCTCTCCACCATCTTGCTTTGCTCTTCCATCAGTCCGTCTCCGGCTGCATTTCTCTTGACAATTTTTTTTCTCTGCATCCATGATGGCCTCGAGTCTGTTCAGCCTCTCCTTGTCTCCCATTGTCTGTCAGTGTCCCTGTGTGCATGTCTGCAGCATCATTCTTTCCTGACCTACATAACCTCTGGTCATCAATTTTGTATATAGCTGATGCACTATGATGCATGAATCTCGATGGCAGAAAGGTCCCTCCAGGGGCTGTGAGCTGCGCCATGTCACTCAAACACATGCACGCACGCACACACTCACACGCAAGCATAAATCAGAGCCGTAGCAGTCGTTCTCTGACATAAGCCCCCCAGCAACAACACACACAAACAGCACTGCAGCCTATTCAGGGGCAGAGAAACATGGAGAAAGACAGCACAGTCAGAGCGGGGATGATAATATCTCGGCACAGACATTGGATGTAGCGAATAAAGAAATAAATGGAACGGATAATTAAGAAATGAAGGGAGAAATACACAAACCTTAGTGTTAATAGAGGGCTGACGCAGCTAACTGATGGATACACTAGAAAATAAATAGGCTAATATAGACACATTGAAACCTTCCAAACCCATACAGTCACTCAACTGTAAAGATGTTTGACAGTGTGGTTGTGTGCAGCACATACCATCAGTGACTCAAACTACTAAATAAAAGAGCATCTACAGTAAGCATGGGACACAGTGAATGTGTCTGGATCTTTGTGGAAGGGACGCGTTTACGGGTGAATGTGTACACATGGGATGCATAATATTTGTCAATTTAGGATTTTGTGCTGTTTCTGTTAATGCGTGCATTAGTCAAATCACAGTGCTTAGTCACTGAATCAAAGACGGGGCCTGAGGGGTGGCCTGTAGGCTTATCTACCCAGGGCATAGAGTTGCCTCTGTTTACTGTAGCAAACTGTGTGGGTTCGGCAACACTCGCCTATGCCACCTACAGAACAATCAGCTCAAATAAATGGACCATTGCTGTTTGGCTGGCTTTAGTAAGTCGTTGCAGAAATGTCTAAAAAGGTTTCATTGTTAAAAGTCCTCAGCTGTATTTAGTGAGATATTAGTCCACCCTTAAAGAAGAAAATCCTCTAATTCTTTGATGAACGACGTTAGGTCATGGAGGTTATATCTTAACGATCTAATTCATCTCTGTGATTCCGAACTTCCCATAAAGGTTTAATGATTTTGGATGTGGTGATTGGAAAGGTCGTATTATAATGTGTTTGACTTCATCCCGACGTCAATGAAATCACTCTTTATTTGCTCTAGCAGTGTTTCTGGTGATATTACTATCCTGCAGTATGACAGCACCATGAGGGAAAAAGTATTTGTCTCACTGTGTGCACCTGATGCTGTAAACACAGTCTAATATCCCTCAGCTGGTACACAATCATGTAGGGCAATCATTGGATCTAATGTTTTGCAGTAGATGGATGTCTATTGCACTCCAGACCTAAAATCATGTTTAACATCTGGCACCTTATACTGATCGTCAAAGGCCTGTTTTTTTTTTTCAATTTCACACAAATCTGTCCGGATGCAGATAAATGAGTAGAAAATGATTAATCAGACTACACTTTTTCAAATGCAGGAATCCAGATATCTTTGTCAAATGGCCTTCCAGTGTCTGGCAGCCACATGAAACTCAATAAGTGAAATTTAATGTTTCACAGAGGTGTTGGTTCTATTCAGAAGTAATCTTTAAAGTGATAACTGTATGAATCTCTTCTAAAACTGCCTAACTCTACTGCTTCTCATTTCTCTTGATAGATAAACAGACAGATGTTTTTTTATCTCCATTCCTCTTACTTCAATTCTCTGACACTCTCTTGCTTTTTTTCATTTCCTCTTGTCCTTCCTCTTCCCCTCCCCTTTTCTTTCTCGTTCTTTATACAGCACTTCATCCTTTATTCTCCCAAGGTCTAAAGGCTGAATGCTGATAGAGTGATTATCAAATGCATTAATACTGACTCACGATCAACACACAGGGTGATGTTAAATCATACTTTTATGGATCTCTACCTGTAAGCACAGACCCGGTCAGGGTCCTGGACCCATGCACACCAGGTCTGTTGCACACTAAATTCACAAAGCATTACTGATACCTAATAGAGGCCTGAAACATATAGCATGAATAGCTATCTGTAGCATCAACCCTGCAGAGAGCAAAGGGAGCAAAGTGATGAAAGGGGGGAGTAATGGCAGCGTGCCTGAAAGGAAAGACACAAATTCTATTAGGACCTAAATTTAAACTGGAGCTCTTCTGCTCACTTTCGCTCTCTCTTTCTGTCTCTTGCTCCCACTCGCTTTCACACACTCTACTCGCAAAACTGGGAAGAAGAAAAGAACTCATCTGGTTAAAGAAGTGGACCTTTCCCAAATGAGGACAAATTTTGGAAGGTTAATCAATTTTTTCTTCTGTGAAACTTGGATGGCAAGTCTTAGCTTTTTAGTTAATTCTGTATTCACAAAAAGAACTGAGAGAAACATTGGGTGTGTGTGAGCGTTAATGCAGCTCATGCATTTTACTGACATCCGCTCCAATGCACCTGTAATAAAGACATTTTACATACATCTGCATGCAAACAAGACAATTTGCATTTTGAGCTCAATGGGTAGGAAATAAATCTTGAGCAGAAATATCCATACGAGCAGCCACATTAAATCCATTTCCCCGTTATGCTTTTCTCTGTTTGAACAGCTTTTTCATCGAATTCTTCCAAATCACAGCGGTGCTCCATCATCTCCTATTTCCTGCGTTGACATCCAGAATCTTTGACTGTTTTTCCATTCATCACTTGTTCACCACTGTCGCCATCACAATCCTCTTTCTGGCATCAGCAGACTAGCAAGTGAGGAGACACATTATCTTGTCCACACTTCACACTAACTAGCGTGTGCAGAATAATCAAACCTGTCACCATAATTGGATTTTTATTTTTGCAAAAACTGCAAGGTAAAAGTATGCCAGGAACCGCTGTGTGTTAATTAATCTAATTCGAGCTGGGTGTCTTCTCTCACACATAAGACCTACAGTAAACATCCAAACAAACACATGCAGTGTATTTCCTGTTCTCCTTTGCAACTCTTAATAACAGAATATTTCATCAGGCATGATTAAAGGATCTACTGTGCTTAGTGGTATCTGCTGTGGCTTCATGCTTCCGAGATAAACTTTAATATTGGCCAGTGAGATGTGTCCCCTGCTGTCCAGTGTGTGGGCTGAGTACTACCATGCAGGGAAGGGCTCCTGACGCCAAACAAATGTTCCTCTTTCTGTCTGGAGCATTCCACTTTCATTACTCACCAATCTCATTTCCTTGCCCCATAATCAAATCCTCATTGAGTGAGCTAAAACTCACTTAGCAGAACTGCTAGTAGCATGCAAAAACATGTGTGCATGTGCACATGCCTGCACCATAGACTGCATCCATAGCCTGCACACATTTAACTTACAAATCTGAGAGCATCATGGAATCTCCAAATTCAATCAGAGTCACAGGAAGCAGGTGTCGTGCACTTTAACTCACTATCCTGAAAATCATTATCCTACTGTTAGAACTTAAACCTCTTCTCAGTCTGCCCTTGTATTCAGGTGCACAGATGTAGCAGCCAAAATCTGCTAACAGACAAATGAGAGTCCCCATTAGAGAATACAGATATGAACTTGCCCTGATGTCATTACCAAGGTGATTTATGTATCTTAGTGCCACCAAAAGAGAATTCATTTCAGCTAGAGAGTCTATCTACAGGCCGCTGAGCCATTAGGGTATAATGTGGCTCAGACAGTCACAGGCAGGCAGAAACAGAACAGTTCCAGAACCACATGACCGCCCAATTAAGAGCCTATTGTTGACATTCACAATGGCATGAGTACTGTACTGCCCACACAGAAACAGAGTGCCTAAGTATCAAAGTAGCATTCTACATAGCTCTAGGCATAAAGGATACTGATCAACCGACACACACACACACACACACACACACACACACACACACACACACACACACACTATGAGTGGAACAAAAATTGATATTCAGTTATTTTTGTTTAACCCCCAAACTTAAAATGAAAGGCCCTGCACACCCCCACAGGCGTTTTCACTTATTCTGACTGATGAGACCCTTTGCTCGCAGTGAAGCTGTGGAGGGAGCTATAATGGGAATTATATTAGGTCACCGGACTCCTCAGTAAGAAAGATGAAGATGTGATTTGTCCCACCCTTACAGGTGTAACAAAGCTAACATGGGGGTCAGGGAAATGTCAATCAAACTCTGCACATGGCCTCGCAGCCCTGAAGGGTTCTAATGAGGCAAAATACTTTTCACTATCACTATACTATCACTCTAATAACTCCATGCCTCCGGCCTAATTCTAATGCCTGATTTTCATAGGTATAAAGTCATACATTCAAGTACACTTAAGTGCTTGAACATTTTTGAGGTACTACTTTACTTGAGTATCCTCCTTTCATACTACTTTATACTTCTACTTAACAACATCAGAATATTCTTTATTTTATTTTATTCTTTATGCCATCATATTTGCTTGGCAGATAAAGTGACTACTACTACTACTTTGATCAAAACACAATATAACCTGATAAAACCTGCTTGTACGCATGAACAAATGACATAATGGGTATTATTCTGTATCCAGTGATATAACAGTATAATTTCTGTCGCCTAATGAATTTTACCTTTGATACTTTTAGTATATTTTGCTGTTAATACTTTTGCACCTTTACTTAAGTAAAATTATGAATGCATGACTTTTAACTGTGTGTTTATAGTGCTCTATTGCTTTTACTTAGAAGAGTTCATTAGTTATAACTGGGCAATCCAATGGAGTAACCCAATATTTGAAAAAAATAAATAAAACAGTGTAAAAGTGGCTCTTATGGTAGATAAAAAATGATAAAGTGCCCTCTAAGGTGGTGAGATGTGCAAAAAAGCATGATGTAGTGCACTAAAGAATGAAGTCCGGTGTGTTTTATTACAGAGGTGTAGTCGTATTTTAATCTTAACCTGGGTTTGCGACTGTTTCACAATAAATACAGCCCCCCAGACAGCCACCACAGTCCAGCACAACCACATACGCTCCAAATAACAACACTGGACCACGAAAGATCCCTCTTCCAGGGTTATAACTACTGAGGATGCATGCTTTTTTAATCTCTTTTTATTATTTATTTATTTTACATAGCTACAGTATTGCACGATGCACCTTAAAAAGATTTGGCATGGGCTTTTTGTGGCGGTCACCTTTTTGTGTCCCCTGCAAACAGTTCCTAGTGCACTGTGCCACTTGCAGCCTGTTTTGTGTAGCCTGTTTAATTGTGATTTCTCACTTGGCAACATTTTCTCTAAATGCTAATCTGCCTGTCTAGTTGCACGTGTTTCCTTAAATTGCAGTGCATTCAGCGTAAACAAGGTTATTATTTATTATTAAATTGTTTTGTGGAATCATTTGTTTTAAATTAAAAAAAACAAACAAAACGAAACTAACGAAGAATTTATGTTGAGGCAGCATCCCCCCCCCCTCCCTACAGACTTACAGCAAATCATGTACTGAAGGCGTTCTCCCTCCTGTATTCTTGCCAGTTTAAATCTCCCTCTCCCGGCGATGCAACTTCCGTTTTCAGAACCATGTACAGCGCCGTCACTCTCATTTTTTTCCCATCGAGAGCTTAATACGGCAGCTTGAGGCGGGGAGGTAAACTTTTGGCAATATCAGAGTGAAGGTTTTATAGCCGGGTAATACGACAGTGTTTGCGCGTCTTTAGCCCGATGTTGAGCACAGTCCGTCGCAGCGATAAATAAGTGCGGCCACGAAGACCGAAGGGGAGAGGCAGCGAAGATATAGCCTCCCGATATGAACTGAATATGCACAGAGACGATTCCGTGAAACAGAGCTTTCCGCTGCTGGGTTGCTGAGGGATCAAATAATAATAGTAATAATAAAAAAATAAAGAATCCAGCGAAGAGAGCCGGGGAGGAAAGGACTGCTGTGCGGGGGGACGCAAAGGGACTCGATCTGCATGTGAGACCGCTGGTCCACACACACCGGAGGCAAGAGATGCAGCCTGCGAGCAAGCTCCTGACTCTGATTCTCCTCATCTTCATGGGCACAGAACTCACCCAAGTAGGTTTTCTTTTTTCTTTTTGGTATCTTCCCTTTTTGTTTAACGCCATTTTCCATCTCTTGTATTTAAAAAAAGAAGAAGAAAGAAGCTAGAACCAGCCTGTTAATTGGCATCAGATTCCGCTGAGAGATTACCCGGTTACCTCGCATAAAGAGCCCCGGTGAATTAGCCCTCTACCCCGCTTAAACAGATTAACGGGTGGGATTACATGATGTGAATACATTGTGCTTGACGGGCGCGGATAGATCCAGCAGAGAGCCCTATTCAGCGTCTCCACCGCAAACGGGCCAGATGTAAGGGGATATATTGCATGATCTGTCAATTTCCTCATTAGCAAATGGTCAGATTAATTCAGCTGCACCGTTATTCTAATGCAATATGTTGCCTGTAGCTTTCTCTAAAAACAAACAAACAAAAAAGGCCATTGTTGTATTGTGCTCTTAAATCACGGCTCCACAATCAAATGCAGTGTCTCAAAGAAGGTGTTTTGAGCATGCTCAATGACCACAGTGTGACTTACTGTTTGAGTGCGTGAGGGGGAAAAGAACATTTAGTCCAACAGCTTTAAAGCCACCCAGCTCAGGAGTGGTAAACAAAATTACTGGTCAATAAAATGCATCCCTGTGATTCTTTAGTGGAACTAGTAATTACTTCCTGCTCTCTAAAAGGCCATTTGCAGCAATAGATATAATAGTTAGTGTTGCATTAAACTGTTGCCATTATAAATCCTTACAAACAGTATCAGAGCGGGGTGGTGGGGGGGAGTGAGGAAGTGAATGTATTTCTTCCCAGGCCCTGCCACCACTGGATTGAACAATTTGATGGTTTAATTGCCCTTGCTTGAGCAGAGAGACATATTTCATGAGCTTCGCTGTCGTGTGAATCCAATTGTGGTTGGTAATTGGAGACTAAAGGAGATTTTTTTTTTTAAATGTGCTGAGGTACTATCAATAAATTAATCTCTGTTCCCAGTGTATCTATAATATACTGCACTCTGAGTGACAAACTCAATAAAATGTGTTGGAAGTAGGTTGCTGCGAACCCTGCTGGCCCTGATAACCAATGTGTTAGAACAATATTGATGTAATATCGCTTTGGCAGAAATAAGCCAGCAATTGATTTCCGCAAATTTATGAGAAATGTCAGTGTGCTGTGAGCGGGGCGTTTTTTATTCATGGAGCAACAGCTTGCTTTTGACATTCACATGGAGTTTGATTTGTAATTTGATCCAAGCTGTAACCTTACACACATACAGTTATTACAATTTTTAGCTCCCTACACCGGAGCATCAAATGTGCAGGCTATAATCTGAACTGGACATGCAGTGCAGCAGCAGTGCGCGAAAAAAAATGCTGACACAATGGAACAATGGGGCTATTTGCACTGATTGATGGAAGCCATCAGTCTGAGGAGAGAGGGAAAGGGAACGTGTTTCACTTTGGGTTTCATGACAAGTCAGTTCGGGGTCCTGCGCGGCGCAGGTCAGGGCCCAGCGTTAACAGTGACAGTCTTTTCTCTGATGGCCTGTGTGTGTGTCATCCGTTTGAAGGTAAGTCGATATTAGTCCACAGACTTGCCTGTCTGCTCGCTTCCAGGAGAACAGAAACACAAGATACACTGACAGGCTCTATTTATACTGCCCCTGCTATAGAAACCTACAGTACATTTCACTGTAGGGAGGAGAGGCCTCTCCACATCTCAGATATAAAAAGTGAGAGGTGTATCTAGAGAGAGAAAGATGGAGAGTCTGTTAATGCCACGTTACCCGTGAGGAGAAAAAAAGGCCATCCAGGCAGCATGCCCTCGACCTTTGATGCTGGACAATGACGCTCCCTTAATGACCGCATTAACTACCTTGCTTCAAAAGTCTCACGCAGTTTCAGACAGTGTGGCGCATATTTTCTTAACATCTGGAGAGAGAGCAGGGAGACACCTGATTAGTAGCTCACTCTACTCTTCCATTCCGCCCTCATTTATTCACCTCTCTATCCCCTCCGCTGAAGGATTTGGCTACTGCCTGGCGTTCACACAGAGAAGAATAGTAAGCAGCCAGAGCGGCATCTGTTCCTCACCTAGTGGCTCCCCCATGGCTTCAGGCCCACATCCTAAAGCATCTCACAGACACCTGACAGAACAGATGGCACTGCTATAGCCACCCCTTTGACACCAGGCAACCTACATACCATAGCTTATTTACTTAATTACTGTAAAACACACACGTGATCAGGTTTTAGATTTGTATGCATGGACAATTTAAATTTTTTTTTAATGAATGTGTGAATTCTTACATTAAAAATCATCTAATTCACATGAAAAGACCAAAATCTACTTTGCCAACACGTCCACAGCAGGGGAACATTTTGAAACAGTTAGGGGTTTTTAATGTATAAACCCCCACCCAAAAAAATCAATCTGGTTTTATGTGAGAAACTGAAGATGGAGTTGAGCTGAATTGCAATATGCGTGGTGTGATTGGCAGCTGGGGTTGAAGCTATTTATTATTCAGTATGGTTGGTTGAGTGACGAAGCAAGGGTGGGGAGAGAGAGAAAGTGAGCAGAAGAGGAGTAGGTGGAGGTACGGTGCATTTTGTAATTCACTCTCAGGCTGCAAATGGGATTTTTCACTACTTCATGAGCATTTACTACATTGGATACTGAGTGTGTCAATGTGGTTCTCCTACAATCTAAACACCTGTTCGCTGTAATGCAGTACAGTGCAATAGCCAAGCCAGAAATACTGCTTCAATGAAGCTTTTTATGCTCTATTTCTTATGTTTATTGGTCATTTCTGAGGCTGCCCTTTGTTGTGTTTTTAGGATTATTATTATATTGCGTTATTGTCAGAGGTGCCTGCTTGTTTGTCCCTCCAGGCACATCTACACCTTTCACCCACTCTAAATCAGAATGTGTGTCCTGTATTATAAAGTGAAAATAACTTGAATAGCTACAATATTATACAGCTAAAAACACCACAGGCTACATTCTCAAAAAAATTGTAATTTGATAGAAACCTCTCTTACACATCTTATTTCTGCAGGGTTATTATATCAGACTGCATAACTGATTATTGTGCAAGTGTTTTGCACATTTGAGATCTTGTATACAGAATTATACATCAATACTTCTGCAGCCAATGCAACACTGTGGTTTTAATTTACACAGTTACGATAAATCACTTAAATTGTCTGACTGTCTGAAGACTGATTGACTAATTGATTTTTTCACTGAGTCAATCGTCTTTTATCAGTGCACCTGTGGAGTTCCTCAGGCTGGTGGATTAAATACTGAGAGCTTTATATGAGACTGACTTTTGATCATTTGTTTCACCTCTACTGAAACCAAATTGGATTGGATTCCACCTGTGAAGCTTAGAACACTAACTGTATCCATTTTAAAGCTGTGTCATTAGAGACTAGAGACCGCTGTGCTGCACTGAACTGCACCGTATTACACGAGACTATAGACTGGACTGTGGACAGCAAGTACACAGCGGTGAGCTGACCCCTGCCCACACTCTCGCAGTAATCTGTGGAGCCATCACTCCTGTGAGCTCTCACTTCAAAGGTCATAAAGAAGAGAGGGAGATAAGAGAGACAAAAAGAGGGAGGGGAAAGAAATAAGAGAAATATGGAGGGGCAGTGAGTGTAAACTTCACTCACTTCCATCTTTCAGTTTACCAGAGAAATGCATTATGGAGCTGACAGAAATAGCTGTGGATGTAGAGCCACTCTTGCTATTCTAGGGAGCTCATGTATCATGCAGTGCTGCAATTTAGCCCATAGGCTGCAGCATTAGCCTCTAAGCCCGTTGTTGACTTAGACATGACAAATAATGCATTTGTCCAGAGCCTTAGAGATTTAATTCTGAACAAAAATAGGCATCATTTAACTGCACTTGTTAATGCACCCACACTGTTTTTGTGTCGAATACTGATATATCCAGTGCATAAACATGGGATTTAATCTTGTAAAGGCAATACAAATGGAAGAGTTGTTTTTTTAACACTGAGCTTTTTTTTTTCTAGATTTAAGAAGATTTATATATGTTTTTGAATGTTTTGTGCCGCTTCCATGCATATTAAAAGCCCTTCAATTTGGATTGCAGCAACGCCAAAATCAGCTACACGATGGCGCCAGAGTCCCACGAATTGAAAGCGCATCCTCTGCTTGAGCTCAAGGCTTCCAGCAGCCCCTCAATAAAACATATTCGGAGTCCTTAACGCCCGACTCTCACTGAAATGCGACATTCTGCTAAAGTGTGTTCGTTTAGACATGTGGGCTGTGTAGCCATACATTACACTGGTTGTTAATAGTTAAATGAAAGGCCAGCTTTACCATGCACGGTCCACTATGAATGAGACTCCTGTCCTTTTGGGGCAGTGGAGAAAGAAATGTCACTGTCCGTTTTAAATAATCCCTCAGCACCAGTGTCAGCCGACCTCAGCCGCACTGCTCATTGTCATTCCCTCTGGGGGCAGCCTAGTGTCGGGCAGCTAAGGGCTGAATCAGGCGCAATCCCAGATTTTACCACGAACGGACCCCAACCTGGCTGACATCATTGCGTCTGGTGATATAGATAGATCCGTAGTACCTCCTCCTTCCTCCTCTCATCCATTTGGAGCAGCCTGTGTGTGTGCAGTCAGTGGCACTTAATCACAGAGCGCACCAAGGCAGGAGGCGGACCGTCGGGCGTGAACGAAATAGTAACGGTGCACCGGAGAGGCAGCAGTGTGCGGGACAACGCAGGGAGAGGAGCTATCCACAGGACGTTTTTTCAGCAGCCGCTCTCGGTTGTTCCTCGTCTTCCTCCTCCACTGGATCAAGTGTTGCAGGTTTTATTTTATTTTTTAAAATCTCCGTCCCGTTTCGGTTGTCTTCTCTCTCTCTCGCGTCCGACTCGTTCGCCGCCAGTGCTTCGTTGGAGATGTCCAAAAAAAGACCAGCCGAGCCGGAGTCCCGGGTGAAACAGCAAGCTTCTCTGGGCAACATGACTCGCCTCCCTTGTTTCTCACCGGAGTCTGTAGAATGAAGACGGCTTAAATAAAGTCCGGAGCAAAGCGCAAAGATGTCGGTGCCTTTGCTAAAGATCGGCGTCGTGCTCAGCACCATGGCGATGATCACCAACTGGATGTCGCAGACCCTCCCCTCTCTGGTGGGGCTCAATACTACCAAGCTCACGGCGGCGCAGGGAGGGTACCCAGACCGGAGCACCGGAGTAAGTGCGCAAGTTTCGCATATTTCCTGCGGCTGGTTGGCTTTCTCTCTGAATGAATGAGTGAATCGGCTGCTTGCACTTTAATCACAATCCAAAGATCAGCAACACATGTACACTTATGGTTCATAATTAAGAGGAGAAATTCCGGCAACGTGATGCGCTTGCAAGGCGCATGCAAAAGTAAAAAAAGATACTTGGAGAGGCATCATAGATACGTTCCTCCTGCGTTCTGATGTTGCTCCAGCTGCCGAGGGCTGCTGTCTCTGTCAGTATGAGTTGCCTGCACTAAGTGGAAAGTTATCGGTTGGTTCTTTTCTTCTGGTTTTGATATAAGTAAGAGATCCATGGTGGCAAATTAGGTGGTTGGCATGACAAATTTCAAGGCAATCTTTTCTCTGTTTTTTTTTTTTTGTGTGCCTCCTCTGAAACAGCGGGAGTCCTCATTCTTCCTTTCACCGTCCGTGTGAATGAGATAGAGTCAAGATGAAGCGTTTCTTTGTTCCTCTGTCGGGCTCCTGGCAGATTCGGAGCTGTTTATGTGCGAGGATTAACATTGCGAGCGCTCTGTCAAGTGGATGTTTGCACTGAAATCCAGAACAAAGGATGTTGAAGGCAAATAAATAAATAAATAGTAAAAGCAGAGGATGCAGTGAGCTGATATTGACTCAGTAATTTTGAATGAGATATGATTATTTAATGGCTTTGAGGAGAGTCCGGCATTTTTATGTCACTTGTGAGATTTTATCTGGTGAGCTATAATAGTACAGACTGAGTGCACAAGACAGCTGCTTGATAGTGATTTTCTTTGTCTTGTCAGCACAGAAAGCAGCAGACTGACAGTTGCTGTGACTGCTCTTTTTGGATTTTTTGGACACACTCCTCACTAATTGAATAAATCAGCAGTGTTTTTTGTTTTTTTTTATTGCTGATGCAGTGATGATGAATATCTTTTTCTCAAAGTCACTCTCAGTTTTATCTGATCAGCAGGTTAGTAACTGGAGTTGTCTTTCTTGGGGGGGAAAAAAACCCTCTTTCTGACGTCATACACGTCACACTTTACACACTTTTACAACGTTCACACACCCAACCCACTGGATAATGCCAGTAGCTTCAGCTGTCTTCATTGGCTGCATCTTTCCTTTGTGTGGCTGTAAGATATCCTCTCTGATGCTGCAAAACGGGTGGAGCCTGGTGGTTTGTGGTGGTAATGAATTCAATACAGCGTTAGCATCAAGCATGCACAATACACTTAGGAGCAATGTGTCCTCCTCCATCATGTCCCACAATGAGGTGTTTTTATGGTAACATGTCCACCTTCTGTGTCTTTCTGTTTTTGTCTGAGATGTTTTTCCTTGCTCCGCTCTCCTCCAGCACTGCTGTTCAACTGCCCCTTCTTCTCTCGTTATCCACTCCTTCATCCTCAGGTGTTGCCAGCAAACCCAGAGGAATCGTGGCAGGTGTACAGTTCAGCCCAGGATAGTGAGGGAAGGTGTGTCTGCACTGTGGTGGCGCCCCAGCAGTCCATGTGTTCACGGGACGCCCGCACCAAACAACTGAGGCAGCTGTTAGAGAAGGTAATTACCGCTTAACTCCTCAGCAACACATGATGAACCGAACAGTCAAAGTCATTAAGTGCCCATGGTGACTACCTTTACTGCTTTTACCTACAGTACTTAACACAGAAAGTGCGCACACACACATAGACTTACCCATGTTTGTGGTCTTCCAATCACCTCTCTGCCCATTGGACAAGAATAGGAATCATGCTCTAATGAGCTCCCTGGAGACCCAACAGGTATCATGGGAGGCAGCTATACACTCACTCACTGTGAGTTTCTATTCTACTGCACGCATCCAAAGCAACACGTCTAATGATGCAACCCGGCTCAATACCCATAGACCGGTCACAAAAGGAACATTTAAGCACATTTTATGACCAAATACCTTCTACCCAAAGATGGAGATAACCACCAACTAATGTGGAGTAGCTCGCTGATTCACATAAACTGGCAAAAAATACAGACTTCAACAGATCTCCAATGAATGAATAGATAATGTGCCAGGTTTATGGAGTTTCTGGAGCAAAACAGTTTTGGAGAAAACAAATGTCTTAACAGTATGTATTCTACACTTCCACCATGTGTCTGAGGCCCTGACTAGTTGGCCTGATGTCAGAGTTTGTGAATCACTGCAAGAGGAATGCCAAGCCAAAGCAACATATTGAAAGTCTGTTGCGTTTTCTCATGCTCATTGCTCTAATTAGACCATTAGAAATAGAGATGTATTTCATTACTCAGTCCAATGTACCCGTATGTCCCCTCAGGTCCAGAACATGACCCAGTCCATCCAGGTGCTGGACCAGCGAACCCAGAGGGACCTGCAGTACGTGGAGAAGATGGAGGTCCAGCTCCGCGGCCTGGAGACCAAGTTCAGGCAGGTGGAGGAGAACCACAAGCAGAACATCGCCAAGCAATACAAGGTATGGAACCAGGTCTCGAGCCATTGACCCAACTGCCATTCTATCACAGCTGCTCTGTAGCCCATGATACATGACACAGCCTTACCCATTTTGTGTTTGTGTGTTCCCATTGCCAAAAACAACTTACCACATACCCAGAAATCCATACTGCATGCATAATCAAACAGGCAGAATAATTGGATACATAAACCGCAAGAATTCATTTCCCTATTTCACATAAGCTCCCTTTCGAAAACCATGTGATGGAATCCTAAATCAATTCGGAAATAAGGAGATTTGATAAAGCATTTTATGTTGATCACGAAGAGTGGCACAATGAACACCAAGCTATCTGCACATGGGACACACATCTTTAATCTAATCTGATTAAAGAGCAGACACTAAACCCTTTTTCCTAAAGGGTTTACTGTCCAATCAAAATAAAGAAAGCTATGTTGAATAAATATCTTGCAGGTATGATAGGGTATCATTTGGAATGTTTTGAAACTAGTGCTGGTATATTTGTTTCTATACCAAAAGTTTTTTCTCTATAAAGTGTTTTTTATCTAACTAGGACTGCAAATAACAATTATTAACACTATCAATTCATATGTAAACGACTCTCTCAGTTCATTGATCAATAGTGAAAAGATTGTTAAAATTCCCAATTTGAAGTCCACGACAGAAAAGCAGCACATTTCCACAATTAAGAAGCTGGGATTGAGGAATTACGAGCATTTTTGCTTTAAAAGTGACTTAAACGATTAACCAATTATCCAAATAGTTGTCAGTTACTTTGCTAATCGTTTAATTGACTTAATTGTCCCAGATCTCCATTTAACAAATGCTAAATGTTGTCTAAGCACAAGCAGCCATAGAAGAACTTCCACAATCAAAGGATAAGAAACCAAGATTATGAATTTGACATTTGATGCCACCTTTAAGTACTTCAAAGTTTTTGCTGGTCAGATGGCACCAAAATAATTTTGAGGGTCGATAGCTAGCCCTATTTGCAGCTAGTTCCACAAGTGCATTGCTTCAGTTAGAATTCTTATCTTCAGCACTCTGAATCAAAAGCAGCTTCATTGCTTGTATCATCTTACCTGCACCAGCACAGTTGTGTGATCCCATCATCCGTGCATGCTCACAAACCTCATGCATCCAACGCCCCATTCAGTGCATGTGTGCAATTTTTTGTAACATGTCTTAAGTGCATATATACTAAGTGTGTGTGCGTTTGTTTGTGTGTCTGTTAGATAGGTTAGCAAGATCTAGCCCCTGTCAACAGTTTGTCATTTTCTTGCTTGCAGGGCTAACTTTAAGACATGTAAAGAGAGCCACAGGGAAGAAGAGGCAGGTCAATTCCAGATTCCCCTGAACTGGGCCACAGTACTGAGAGCATTTGGGCGTCAAACAGTTATTTTACCTTTAGCACCATTAAGACTAAGAAACCCCACCCCTCTCCCAAACCAACCCACCACTGATCTCTTCCTGCATGTTACTGCTGTCAAAGTTTTCCATCTAAAAGCTTTTTTCAAACGTAAATACATTTATTATTATTACTATTATTACTATTATTATTATTATTATTATTTTTATTATTATCAATTGCTGTTATTCATTTTATTTTCTTTTGGCTTTTGTCTATGCATATTTGGTTACTAAACAAATCTATACGTAAAACTATAGACGTAAAATTCGAGACACTTTGTTGTGTGTGACATGTAAAAGCATGTAACCCTTAATACGATGTTGCATTTTAAACGATGATGACCAATAAAGAGCTTTCCCAATTGTTGTCGGTGTACCGAGGGCTTGCTTTTTAACGGCTGGTCACTGCCAGGGGACGGAGCCACCTGCTCTGCTCGTCCAGCGGGTGGAGAATATTGCTCCGGGTTTGTTTGCTCAGACACACACCTGCACAGACAAAAAACACAGCTGTTCACACACAAACACTGAACATGGACACAAACAGGGGGTCATCATGTCAGTGGAGAGGCAGGCTAGAGTCAGAGTAGTCAGGTTCAGACAGGTGTTTTGTTTTTTTTCCCCTTTTCTTTTTCTTTTATGGACAGTCTCCTTTTGTCGCGCATGACACTCAACCGAGCTTATTCTAATCCTTTCAGGCCATAAAAGCGAAAATGGAGGAGCTTAGACCGTTGATACCAGTGTTGGAGGAGTACAAAGCCGATGCCAAATTGGTATTGCAGTTTAAGGAGGAGGTCCAGAATCTGACGTCAGTTCTAAACGAACTTCAGGAGGAGATGGGGGCCTATGACTACGAGGAGCTCCACAACAGAGTGTCAAATCTTGAGGAGAGACTCCGAGCATGCATGCAAAAATTAGGTAGGCACAGAAAGTTGTTGGCACACACTTTGCTTCAAACACGTGCATGCACAAACACTCCCACTGACGTACAGTATGTTGTGACTGACCAGAAAGAGATCCTCAGGCATATTCACATGATTCAGAACATCACAGGAACATTATGTGTTGTTGCGATACTCTACCAGTCAAATGCATATTACAGTCTTATAACACACTTGTCATTTACACTTTATGGTTTCCAAATTGAACGTGCTTGCCCTCTAACTGACTTTGCCATTGGTATACTCTTATTGTTGAGATAAACCAATTAAGAAGTCCATTAGATGGCTATGCATGCACTCATAGAACTGGAGTTACACATCTTCTGTACTTTTTCCTACAAACAAACAAAGCACTAGTGCTGAAACCATTGGTCGATTGACGAAAAAACCTGTTTCATAATTGATTAAATCATTCAAGTCATTTATAAATCAAAAGGCTGGGTTGCCGCCCCTTAAATTTAAGGATGTGCTGCTTTTCTCTGTTTTATGTGATTGTAAATTGACTGGGATTTTGTGCTGTTTATCATACAAAACAAACTATCACTATTTTATGAGAATTTATAGAACAAATAATTAGTCGAAAGATGAATCGATGAGGAAAATAATCATTATTGGCATTCCTACACGGCCCACCTTTTAAGTTTTAGAATTCTGGAATCTATGGTAGCATCCCACAAAGCTGGCTTCCTGTAATGAAATACATGATTAGGTGTTAAATATGGCTCCACAGGTACACACACTAACACACCAATGTATAGCATACAGAGGAAGAGAGCCATTGACAGCGTTCTCAGCTTGCAAGTTCCTATCACAGGCTTATCTTTGCTTTTAGCCCCTGTCTCTGTCTCTTCACACCTCTGTCACAGACCGCAGTGCTAATAGATGCACACCCACACCACAGTGACTAAGATACAAGAGCAAAGACACTTACATGCCGCACATCTCAGGAATATTGTGTCCCTGTTTCAAATTATTAACAGCGCAAGATGACAGAAAGAAAAGCTTTTGGTTACAATGCCTACTGTTCTTTTTGAAAAGCTAGTCCAGACACAGTGATTGGATTTAAATTGAATATATAGAGTACAAAAGTAGACAATCAATCTCAGCTACCCGGTTCCGTCTTCTGTCTGTAGTTTTCTTTATCGGTGCATACAGGTTTTTACTGACTACCTCTGCTTTCACCTTCCATACTGGAGCAGGAGTCTTGGCCATATTTTCACTCAATGCACATCATCGCTCCTCACATCAGCGGTCAGACTTAGGAAAGCAGGGAACTGCGGGAGTTACTCCGGTGTGTGCGAGATCACACCAGATAAAGGAGAGGTCAGCCAGCGAGGGACTGGCTCAGGAAAGAACAGAGGGTGGCTACTCCTTTCATCTTCACACGAACGCAGAGGCACTCAAGCATAGTGCACACAAATACACCCCAGCACACTCCCGTTATTGAGATTAAACTTGTGAAGGTCACTTGCCAAATTTGCATCAGCAGATCAACAACAGGGGGAGGGGAAAGAGAAAAATAAGAGAGGGCTGGAGAAATTTGAGTATTGAGTAATAGACAGAGCGACGGGAGAAATTGATAGAAGGTGGTAAGGGGGAAGGAGAAAAAGTGATAAAGTGAAGGCGAGCGGGAAAAGTGAGAGAGAGTAACTAGGGTCCCTGCAGAGCTGTCCTTCAAGCTGCTTTGTGCCGGAGAGACTAACAGCCCGGTGGCTGCTGGGACACAATGGCCATCGATCAAGGGGACATGCCAGCTTGCTGGGCAATAATCAAATAAATAAATCACCATGTGTCGTGCCCCGGCAATGTGGAGGCACAAGGAGCTTCAGGCAAATCCAGCTCCTTCGCACTGAAATGCTGATGAATGGAGCAGGAAAGTCATACCAGCACATAAACCCTTCTGCTACCTGCTCTGCAACCATTGTTCTCACCTTTCATTTCCTAGAGAATAGAATTACAGGGCATAATGTTATAGCAAGGTTCACATGGCACAGAATCAATAGTTCTCTCTTTACAAACAACCTCACTGTGTCTTTTTGTGAGTTTTCCCTCTCCCTCATCTCTATTAAAGAACAATGGGTCTATTAACTTTTTTTCTGGCTGTCGTTTTAAAGCCAGGTTTGAATATTACTCTATAACGTTAATTAAATGAATAGCTCAATAAGCTAATAGTGAGTTTAAAAAACAGCTGTAGGTATTTATGCTTCTTCAATACTGTGTGGGTGTGGTGACTAATTTGCTCAACAATGGCCATCAGAATAATTCAAATGTTACTAAATATAATAAATAATTGGTGCAAAGAAGTATGTGACATCACCTATTTCCAAATGGGCCCCACCCACTTCAAACCAGCAATACGAGCAATACAAAACTGCTGGCTGGGCAAACTTATTTGGCGGAGAAACAAGCTGTCAGTTGTAAACATCCGCTACAGTTTACAGATCGATGTCCTGGTTCAACTTTGACCTATTATACTTGCCACAGTTGTTTGCACAGTTCGTCTGTGCAGTGAGTGATGACTTTAACAGAGCTCAACCAATTAGCCGATTAATCAATTAGCTGATTGTCAGGAAATGAATTGGCAAATTAAGCTAAAAGAAAAAAGTTCGCTGGTTCCAGCTTCTCAGATGTGAGGTCTTGATGCTCTTCTTTGGGTTTTAGACATCATGGTCAGACAAACTGAGACATTTTAAAGTGTATTTGAAGATGAAAATGATGAGCAGATTAATCATTGCAATGTTCCCAGATCTCACCAATTACTTTGGTGAGTAGAGTGTTATCATAACCAATACAAGTTATAGCCAAAACTACAAAAATAAGACCTGTGTTGAAAATATCCTTTCAAAATCAATACTCCTCCTGCGGAAATGAATTTTCATTCTATATCTAAATCCTCACATCAAAAAGCTGATGGTGGTTTTTTTTTATATCAGCTCCAGTTCCCATTAGGTTTTCCATTTGCTCTGCCCCTCTGCTTCGGCCCAGGCAAATTCAGGCCAAAAGGGGATTAGACCCTGTGTGCATCTCCAGAATGCAGATCCATCAGCGGGCTCCCTGTAATAGTAGTGTCATCTAAAGATAGAGGCATGATTAGAGAAAAGAAATAAATAAATCAATGCCCAATGTATTACAGTGGCCTCTAATCCTACTGTGGGTTACGTAAGGGACTCAACCCCCACTGGCAATAGTAGATGCTGCTCATGTGACCATTTGTTTGTCTCTCGGCCGCCTCTGAGGTGTGATGCCCACACATACTCACAGGCACGACATATGTTGCACATAGAGACACACAAACACATATGCAAACCCACAATTTTCATTATGTAAGTGAAAGAAATTTGACCAGATGAGAAGGCAGATAGCTGAACGAGGTTAGCGGAGGAAAGGAAAATCAAATCTGGATTGTATGACAAATTAAAATGACATTTCACAACAACGGAGAGCGAGGGAGATGATAGGGGTTTAAAAGAAAGAGGTATGATGAGTGTTAGAGTGAGGGGTTAATGGATGCAACACTTCATGGAGAAGGATGCTAATGAAAACTTAAAATGAGCCATCGTCACAGTCCCACTATTTAAATTAGCATTTCAGAACGACTCATTACATTCATGAGATAAAATTGACTCATCTAATTAACCTTTGTCTTGCCGAAAAATCATCGTCTGAAGAAACGGCCTGTGTCTAAATAAATGGGTGCGCTGCAGCAGTGTTGAGAAGTGTTGTTCTTGGCTAAAATCGTTGTCTCTCATTTCTGTCTGTGCTCATCAGAGAGGATACATTAGTCTGGCCAGCTCTCAGTCACGAGGGCCACAGAGCCCAGTGATAGTTTTGTCAAATTCGCATTAACACCTCAATCAACACTAATTAACACTACAGCGGCTTACAAGCAGCACACAGGAGCAGAATACACAGAGGCTCTCCCTTTCCTATTCCCTCTTCCTCTCACTTTCTCACACATCCACACAGAGAGAGTAAAACAGGCATTAGCATGTGTGAACTGAATAATAAGCACCTCTTACACAGTACATTGCGCAAAGAGAAAGGCAGAGACACAGCAACAAGCTGGACATCAACTCCCTCATCCATTTGGATTTCAAGCAAATGAAACCGAATACCTTGTAAAAGATTTTGAATTAGACTAAATACCCAAATGGGTGTTGCTCTAGATGTTCCTATCTCGCTTCTTTCCTTGCAGCATGTGGCAAACTGACGGGCATCAGTGATCCCATCACCATCAAGACGTCTGGATCCAGGTTTGGCTCCTGGATGACTGACCCCCTGGCGCCTGAAGGAGATACACGGGTATGTACGGCTGTCACACAGTACTGATGGGAATATAATATTGAATTCACAGATGGGTATCAAACCAAAATGTGTCTGTTGCACAAACTGTCATTACCATCAGCTGAAAATTCTTGCTCAGATTTGTAGTTATTCTTTGATCATTTTATGACTCAAATTATAATTGAGTCAATTTGAGTCTTTTATTTTATTCAGGGGAAGTTGATAAATTGCTAAATGAAAGAGCTTTTGTAGAAAAACATGTAATTTTTTTCCTAATAAGGTACAAAAATAGTTGTGTTGTACTTAATCTTAGGTATCGTATCGTATCGGCACTGGTCTTATTCTTGAAGCCACAATCAATCTATTTGTGGTAGATCGAATAACCATGTGTTGCTTACAGTGACAAACCCTCTCTGAAGTTCCTTTCAGCTGTAAGGAGCAGCTGATAGTGCTGTTTTGTGGTGGGCCACACTACCTACCCTGCACCGAACAGCAGACAAAGTTAGCAAACAGCTGGTGAACATAGTGGAGCATTTAGAGGCTAAAGAGACAAATATTTCCTTCAGGAGACTAGATCTGAGCTACAGGTAGAAGGAGAGTGAACTTTAATCAGGTGTCCAGAAACATCATTCCAAATAAATACTAATGTACTTTTTATGGTGAGATATTTGCCAATGTTGCTCCAAGTGGCCCCCAAAAAATCAATGCATTAAGTGCCGTTTAAACTAGTTATATGATCCTCCAAGTTTTACAATACTGTAATATTCAGTTTGGAGTATTACATTACCAGATTGTAGCTATATATATAAGCTTGTTTCAGTTGATATTTTGAATTATATTATCCTTAAGTGTTTCTACATAGCTTTTAACTTTCATAAAACCCCAAATAGCAGTTCAGTTTGCTGTACTGTAACCCTCCATATTTGGCTGTGCTTTCCATCTCCTAATTTAAATTTAGTTGGTGCCTGCTCAAATGAAAGCTGTGGACATATTTACTTTTTTATTCCCAGCACATTTCAGTGTTACGTTACGCACTCATCATAATTTGAAATATAGAAATCGTCACATAAAACAATGTAATTCATAATCCTTACATTGTTTTCACTGTCCATGTCACACATAAAAAAACAAACACAGCTTAAATGATGAGTTGATTTTTTAACATTTAAACGTAATGTTTTAAGCAAAAATGCACTGGTTTCACCTTCTTCCATGTGAATAGTTTATGATTTTCTAAGTCTACAGTATGATAGCAAACTGAATTTCATTGGGTTTGAAACTGTCGGTCAAACAACACAAGCAATTTCAATACATCATCCTGGGCTTGGGAAATCGTGATAATAGGCAGATTAGTCATTAATTAAAATAAATGTTAGTTGCAGCCCCAAAGTATTTAACATGCACACTTTGGGGCAAGAAAATGAATGCAATCACACTGGCTGGAAACTTTTATTGGTCTCTTATCTCTTTGTTCAAGAGACAAGTACCTAAAGATCTGCAACACAAATAGTTTTCCTAAATCTAAAGAAAGAGTTTACCTTGATCGTACTGTATTTGAAGGTCAACTCTCGCTGTGAAATATAATAACAGTCGGTTAATTGGTCACTGTCCTTTTATCAGCTGATTGCGTCTGATTTCCCTTTGCAGAGTGGACGTCTGTTGGCTCAATAAATGGGTTTGCTTTCATTACTAAAACACATTAAAATGAAAGGCCAAGGATAAATCTATATGGTTTTAACGGGAAGCTGCCCAGCGGACAAGCATCAAGGGAGGGAGCTGGGAATAAAGAATGTTTATTTGTCGGCTAAGGATGAACATGCTCTTTGTGCAGCAGCTTTATGAGACACATTAATAGGAGACAGAACTCTCAATGTCACATGGGAAGAAAAGGGATAAAAACTTGAGAGGAACTTCAGCATACAGTACACTACAGTAGCTGTGTAAATTTGCAGTTTGCTTCCTGAAGGCTAATCGTTGTGACAACAGAGGCTGTATAATGTGTATATTTTAGATTCTCAGCAGCAAGGGCGAAGCTTACTGCTGACTAAGATTATATTTAAAATACTGTAAAGGCTACTTTTTGTGTAGAAACTAATACATTTTGAACAGAACACATGAAAGATGTGCTGCGTTTTCAAAGGGCAGAAAAATAAGAATGAGTGTAATTGACGGGAGCAGACAGGTCTGCTCCATTTCTTTTTATCTCTCAGTTTCCTTATGTTGTTTTTTGGGGGGCCCTTGGAGACCTGCTTCCTTGATGTGAATCACTTTTTAAGTCAATCACAGCAGCACATGGAAGCTGGTAGGGGAAGGGCTTCAGGTGTATCGGCCCCACTGAGACTAAAGAAGTGTTTGAGCCTCTAGCAGCTCCGGAATAAGAGCTCTCTGCCCACCACCGCAGGGGCCAGCAGGAAGCAGGGCCGAAGCAGCTGAGACAGGCCTTTTATCTGGAATGACGGGCCTCATCCCCGCGGGGCCGAGCTCGTGCCACCCCGCGGCTGTCATTCTGACTGTTTGTATTCAGAAGCTGCCGGATCTCAGCTTTGTCTGCTCCTGGAGGAAGTCTCGGCACTAACTTAATTGGGATGCTTGTTGACAGTGTGATTTGATTTAATCGGTGTGTGATCTGCATAGAAGATTCTGATAGCATGCTGACGAATGATGATGATAGAGGTTTCTATCTCTAAAGTACTGCTGTGTTAAATCCCAATTCCTCTTTCTCCCTCTTGTCATCATGTTTAGGTCTGGTACATGGATGGTTATCACAACAACCGCTTCGTGCGGGAGTACAGGTCGATGCAGGACTTTATGACGTCGGACAACTTTACGTCCCACCGGCTGCCCCACCCGTGGTCAGGAACTGGTCAGGTGGTCTACAACGGCTCTATCTACTTCAACAAGTTCCAGAGCCACGTCATTATCAAGTTCGACTTCCGCACTTCTTCAATCAGCAAGTCCCGGCAGCTTGACTACGCCGGCTTCAATAATGCGTATCACTACGCCTGGGGTGGCCATTCCGACATTGACCTGATGGTGGATGAGGGAGGCTTGTGGGCTGTCTATGCTACTAACCAGAACGCCGGCAACATTGTCATCAGCAAGCTGAACCCCAACACGCTGCAGATCATCAAGAGCTGGACCACCAACCACCCCAAAAGGAGTGCCGGCGAGTCTTTTATGATCTGTGGTACGCTCTACGTCACCAACGGCTACTCAGGAGGCACCAAGGTCTACTACGCTTACTCCACCAACTCTTCTACTTACGAGTACATTGACATTGCCTTCCAGAATAAGTACTCACATATCTCCATGCTGGACTACAACCCACGTGACCGCGCCCTCTATGCCTGGAACAATGGCCACCAGGTCCTCTACAATGTCACATTGTTCCACGTTATCCGCTCAGAAGAACTGTAACTACGGAAAATGGATTACATACATAAATACATATTGTCTGTGTAGAGATCTCCCTATATACAAAAATATATCTACGAAAGAAAAAGACTCTATGGCAAGACCATTCTATTTATAATATCAAATAACTTTTACTGAGAGACTGCATCAACAGTGAATGCAAAGTGGATTGAATGTGCATATACATGAGACTGAAAAAAATCTAAAATTGAAGGGTTTCATTCCAAAATGTGATATATTTGTTATAGAAAAAATTAATTTATCAATTAATATCACAAACTCACAGATGATTGTTAGAAAAACAGAACTGTTTTGTAAATAAAGGTCTTAATATGACTTCTAACTTTAATAGTTTCCCATAGTAGACTTTATTTTAATAGCTGCCATCTTTTTGTTAGAGGTGTTTTATTTTGGAATGAAACTCTTTAATTGTTTGCCGCATAGAAAATGATTGTAAAAGTAGACTAATATATAAGATTTAAAAGAACAAGAACAGATGCCAAAAAAAAAACATCACGCCTTTTTTTTTAATATGATGGAATATCAACCTAAGCTCATTCCTGTGGCTCCGGTTCTTCTGCAGAAACCCTCCCAGCTGAACTTTTCTTTTGGTCAATGGGGGTCCTGAAAACGAAGACTGTTGGTAATAAACTGTTGGATCCCCAGGTCCCATGGACAGACAGAGAGGTGGGGGGTCAATCTTGTCAGAAGACTTGATAGCCTAATGGGTGACGTCTGTCATATTGTTTTTATCAAGTACAGTAGCAAATCAAAAGTCTGTAGAGAAACAGCAAACAACAATAACAACATCCACTAAAAGACCTGAAGGCACTGACTGTTGACAGCGCTGTTTTTTGAGATGATTTTCCTGTGTTAGTGACTATGTGTGAAAAAGGCTTTCTTTGCATGAGTGTTTTCTATCACTCCGGTCTGCTCTTCTGAATGTCTTTTGCTGTATGATACTATTAAAAAAAAAAAGGAGGGAGGGAGGGGGAATGAGGTAGAATACCTTTGGGATTTGAGGATTTGCAATAATTATTAACTTTTTTCCTGCTTCTTTGTATTTAGTTCATGTTTTGTTTATTTCTGTTTCTTTGCAATCATTTTATTTTTCAAATGTTCTTGTATCACTGTAACTGTTGGCACCGGTTCTGCCTCTCTGTATTTGTTTATTTGGACTGCGTGGGAGGAATCTATCTAGCTCACATCTCTCTGAAGAAGAAAAAAAAAATAATAACAGAATGTATCAAGTATTGTATCCTGGGAACCTGGTCCTCCTATCATCAATTCACATCATGCGCCTGTAGTAGGGAGAGTTTTCTTTTAGAGGATAATCCTGTCTCATGTCATGTTTCCCCCCCACTGCTAGTGAAGGATAATGCTGTTTAAATGTATACCCTTGCCGAGGGCAAAAGCTTTTCACTCTTTTTGCGCTTTGCTGGACATGTGTTGTATCTGAGATGAGATAGTTAATGATTCGTGTCAATAAAACAGAGAAATCTAATGCTTGGATTGTTGCCTTAAAAGCTACAAGCTGCCATGTGACGGCACACTTAGTGCATGACTGTTGTAACTAATGCTCTTTTTTCCCTGCCTTTTGGCTTTATGATTGCACAGAGCGGACTTTCTGTCTCTTTGTTGAGTTTGCGGGAAAAGAGTATTTAGCTTTTAGCTAAGGCTAAGCACCTTTTCAATGAAAAATATATTTCTCGTACTAACGAAAAGTTTTAATTCATAAGCAAGTAAGCTTGGTGTACTGTAGCTTTTTGTGGCTTATGTTAGCAACCTTCCGTAGAAGTTATATTGGCTCACTTTAACCTTTTAAAATTGCATGGCAGCATTTGATACTAATCACTAGATATCAAAAGGTTTTATTCGTTGCTTAACATTTCTTTTAAATTACAAAGGTTTTATCTGTAATTTTCTGACAGTGTTACAACTGGAATAACCCTCGTTTGTGTTTCTTCACTACTTGACATTTCTTTTATTTGTTTGTTGTGATGTCTTCTTCTTAAGGCAAAACTGTCTTTTTTTTGTTCACTCATCAACAATTTTCTCTCCTGCTTTGTTCTCCACTCCATTTCACTTACCCCCACCACCCTTTTTTCCCCCTCCCTTATCCTCCAGCCAGTCTATCTTTCCCGCTCTTTGTTGCTCCCACTCCCTCACTGCCTCTTAGTCCTCTGATGTTTCAATCGATGAATAAATGATTGCTTCTATTTTCACTCCGAGTGCTTGGCCAACACAAGCTGCTTTGCTCCCCAGAAAGAGTTGGAGATAGAAATTGGGAGACGGATAGACAGACAGACAGAAAAAAAAACACACAGGGAGAAACATGTTCAGCGGAAGGTCTCACAGCGTATGACACGGTGAGCTGTCAGTCAGCAGCTGAATATATTTGCATCTTTAAGCAGTGATTGGCGCATCGAGAGACATAACAGCACTCCCTCTTGTCCCAGTTCCCCCACCCCCAGCACACACACACACACACACACACACGCCTGTGAACCTGACAGTTGCATTTCATTTCATCATTTTCCATGTCGGCTCTCTCTTTTCATTTCTGCACCAATCTCTTGTTTACTGCAGACTTAAATAGGTGCAGTAAGGTAATTATCTTGTGCATACCTTGCCCTCTAAATGCCACGACTACCGCAGAAGCACTTCTGGGAGTAAAGGACGGACACAGTGAGAGGTTTGACCTTGCTTGGGCCAGCTGTAAGGTGCATCATTCCCCCAAGGACAAAACCACTTATCAGTGATAGAAAGCTAGTCTGTACGTGCCAACAATAGGCTCGCCAAAATGTTGCATAGCATCGCAGTTTACGCCTCACATTGCTGCACAATATTTGATGGCATGCTGTCACGACTGTAGACTTTTCCCCACACAATATTACATAATCTACTTTTGCAACTGATTCTCTTTGTACAGTTAAAGGTTGAGTTATATAGCCTTGAAAACTGACTGACCACTAAAGCTGACACAAACTGCGAATTGATATTCAGCTTAAATAGGAACTATTATGCTCATTTCCAGCTCTATATTCTTAGTCTGAGACTGCACTAGAGTAGCACTTCAAAAACATCCTTATTTATCTTATACTAGCCATTCATGCAGCCCCTCAGATCATCCTCTGTCTGAAACAAGCTGACTCTTTAAGCTTTACCATACTGGTTATTTCTTTCTCTGATTGTGTCTGCACATAGACACACACAATGCAAATACCGGCATTTTTTGCCAGTGTATAACATTTAAGAAGATCTATTTGCAGAAATGTATAATCATATGTATATTTTGTGAAATCACCCGAAAATAGGAATCATGATGTTTCTTGTTATTGTATAATGAGCGTTTTATATCTACAGACATTGCAGTTCGCCTTTCATGGTGTCTGCCATGTTTCTATAGTAGCCCAGAAGGGACAAACCAAACACTGGCTCTAGATAGGGGCGTTTTTGTGCATTTCACAGCCATTGTAATTTTTCCTTTGCACTTGGAACGGTAAGGTAAAGCGATGGAGTTACAATCTGCAACTACACCGCTAGATGCCTCCTATACGGCGGACCTTTAATGCATGTAAAATAATTTGAACCATGTGTCTGTGGCATGAAATATCTATTCAGAGAGCTGCGTTTAGATGTTGTTGAATACTTGACTTGAAAATGGCCTGCAAACTGCAAAAAAAAAAAAAGGCGGGGTGGGGGGGGGGGGAATCATTGCTACTACAGTATTAAAGCTTTTAGTTTTGATTATTCCATTGCAACGAGAAGTTTCATCTCAAACCCGACACACTTGGTTTGGTTCCCCCGTTAAGTTCTGCAATCCACCAAATGGTTAAAGTCTCATTTAAGATATAAAATCCTGATTAATCCCTAACTGTCAAGAGAACCAAAGCAGTAATAACATTTTCACAGCCTAGGACCTCCCCACACTCAAGCAATTACTGTGAGCCCTTTCAAATTTAATGCAAGATGACACATACCGACAGTTTCTTGAACACACTCCTTTTTTTACTGTTCCATTACAAAATTTTCCATTCAGATTCATCACACTGGCAGGGGAGCAAAACAGAAATAAAGCCTAGGTCTCACGTTTTCATTGTAGCTGGGAGCAATCTCAGAGCTAACTATTACAAGCCCGGTGTGGTTTGGAATAACAGCCAATAATAAATCAATAGAACCATAAAGAATAGGACTGAGAGAGAAAAACAACAGCAATAAAGACAATTCATTTTAATTATGGTGCAATAAAAAGGCAAAGTAAAAAGAACTCAGATGTCCCCCTCTGCGATTCTCAGTGCACTGGTTTAGTTTACAATTGTGTCCTTGTCAGCAATTCAAACACCTGCTCTCTAACAAAATGACTCCTTAATTAGCATTTTCTTTTAATGTACTGTTCTCATAAGGGCTTGTGCATTCTAACACACAGCTGTGTGTACCACATAGAGACACCACACCAAAAGCCAAACTCAATCTTTGTACTGTGCACAGAACTAGATCACAATCCAGCTTTCTGCAGGACATTTACAAGTTCACTAGTTTCCATTGCCAAAGCATTTTGGAGGAAATGTAAATACTGCCTGGATTACATTGTGTGGCAACATGTTTGTCCAATGCAGGAAGGTTAGGGTAAGACTGTAGTTTTAATTAAATATTAAAAATGTCGTCTTGTTATGTCGACGATATTTTCAATATTTACACCTGCATTAACTGAAACAAGCTGTAAACCCAACATTGACATTGTATCACCTTGTTAGCAAACAGTTGCTTATTTACACATCCAGCAGGCACTCAGCAACATTAATATTTATTTGGAGTCGTGTTCTGGGCCATGTGATAAATGCAAATTCAACTTTTACTCTGTTTTTAGCTCTGTTTTAGTCGCAACCAACTCCTGAGGGAAACAGCTGGCTCTTTAGTGGCTAAATGCTTCAATGTTAGCTAGTTCCTAACTCTGTCTGTCTGCTTGTTGATACCGGGCAGGTAATATACGGGTGTTTTAGAGCTTTGCTGCAGAAAACAGCTGCCTGCTGCTACTATTGGTAGATTGACTGATGAGAGAGACTAAACCAAAAAGTTGTGGAAAACCACAACAATGAGCTGAATGCACTACAAGACTCTGCACAGAGATACTTTGTGGATTCATTACTGCAAGCGGTCCCTTATATATACAAGTAGTTATTTGATCCATGGTTAATAAAAAATATAATAACTTTAACCAAGACCTCATTCTTTCTCTTTCTTCCAGTGTGTCTATTGTTTAACATTTAGGAGGATTTACTGGCAGAAATGGAATATGATGATCATAGATATCTTTCTTATCTTTTCATTATTCTATAATCACCTGAAAAAAAGAATAGTTGAGTAATTGTTACCTAAGAAGGAGCTGTTTTTATTCACAGATGCCGTAGGTCGCCTTCCGTGGAGGCTTCCATGTTGAATGCCAAATCATCAATGGCATGTTTCTACAGGAGGTTAGAATGGACAAATCAAACACCAAACCAACTCCTTCGCACTTGGAAGGGGGCGATGTAAAGAGGGAGTTTCAACCAGCAACTACACCACTTGATGCCACACACTGCATGCACTAAACACTGGACTGGACTGGTGCTCAACATGGCCATGAAAATGCTAATCATACCAATAGCTGTCAGAAGCTGTTAGTGGGAAATAAATAGTTCAAATTCACAATTAGTATTTTGTAGATAAGTTTATGATGAATATTTTCTCATTATGTCAATAAAAACAGAATCTGTGCCGCATTATATTTCTTACAAAACTTATTTCCTAATTCAAATTAGGTGTATATGTCACTTTTTTAGGAAGCAGGTTGACAAGCCTTACTGTCCTTGGGTTCAGCCCTTTTAAAGTATAACTGTAAACATATATAGGAGCACTGAAGTCTGCTAGGTCTGACCTATTAAAATTGCACTCTGTAATAAATGCTCAGCACAGCAACAGAAACTACTCAATTACACATCAGGTTTTTTGGATCTAATTCTTCCAGACCTAGGAAAGAGTCTGCTTTGAACCTTTAAACCCCTGACTGCCTTCGGATTTACTGAGGACTAATGAGCAAAGCACTGTGAACATATTTCCCACCATTTCTATACCTCAGTTAAAAAGCTTTGGGGAATGTGTGTTTGTATAGTAATGAGTGCACAGTTTGTGTATATTTGCAAATTTTGTCTTATGTTTATGTATTCTGGTGTGTAACTAACCGTAACTGTGCTCCATCAAGCATACAGTACACTAACTTTCACACTTAAGTGGCCACATGTAGCGATGACAGTTGTGCCGCATACAGCATTTTGCCCGGACAATATGGGTGGTCTTATGCCAAGGGTCAAGCCTTATGTGTGTGTGAGTGTACTTGCACATGCATGTGTATTTGTGTGTGGGTTTGTATTACTAACAAGCTGTGGTGACAAAATGCATGCCATCTGTGCACACGGGAGATTTCACACTCTTGTTCATGTTTGAGTTGTGCCAGTATTCTCATCAGGGACACTGGCCAATCATCACAGGGAAGCAAGGAGCAACAAGCTCCAGCCTGTTAGCCAGTCACATGTTCGCCACACTGATTTTCAATAATATATGGTCTCCACATGGGGAGAAAGTGTTGTTTGTCCTTAGTACTTGTTTGAGTTACATCTTATAATAGTCAATTTGGCATATTGGTTTTTCCCAGCCTGAAAATGTTCTATCAGCTAATCAATAGGTGTTTTTTCATCTTAAGAAATGTAGTTTCCCCTTTTTTGGCATGCAAGTAAAGTGTATCAGCATCTTGTGTAAGTAGATAAGGTGTGTCATTCAGACAAGTCTTTTGTAACTAAATCTGTGAGAAGCAATTGAAAGTTTGAGATTAGGATCTTCAATGACTTTAAATTAGACATTCGGTGAGGTGTGATCCAGTAGAGTATCCTGTGAATGGTGACTCATGGGTTCTGATTCAGTACAGCCATTTCTAATCCCTGCTTCCAGATGATTTGAACACAGGCTGCGACAGAACGATGAATTATTCAGTATCGGCTGTTCACCTGGAACGAAGCCAAAGGACAAAATCAAAATGATGTGGGTGATTGAAATTAAAGAGTGGCGTTGACAAAGAACAATCTCCCTTCCTCACTTGTTTCACAAACCAACATACTTTCTTTTATTTTTCACTACCTGCGTGTGATAAATGACTTAAAACGGAGCCACACAAATTCCTCACCTGTGGAGAGACTCATTACAGCTGTGCAGTTTTTGTGTCTTCTCAGATTTGTGACTGTCTGGCAACTCCACCATATGATGTCAATATCACAATTACTTTAATACCGTAAGGGCCTGCTCACATGGCATACCCAGCTATTGTCAAATATCTTCAATTTGGAAACTAATTCAATGCTGTGTCCATCCATTTGCCTCAGCTGCTGTCCTGCAGCAGTCCTGTCAGTGCAGCCTGATTACTCTGTTTCACCTGACACCTCAAGTCCCAGCAGGAACAGAACTGCATTAGATGTAAGCGGATCAATACCTCCAGGGCAATTTTCCCCTTTTGCACCATCAACGCATAATTATGTTCTCAACCTCTCCGCCTCAATCACATGTACAATCTCTGACCTGCACTCTAAAGGTTGCATCAGATGCATAAGCACCTCATGCTGCTCTTTCTCATCCCTCATAGAATCGTAATCGCGTTGCTTGTCTCCGTCGCCGACTCCCTGCCACATTTTATCTCTCGCCGTCTCAGCCTCAGTCATCAAGAATGCAAATTGGGAGTGACAGAGCAATCGTGAATTCCATCACAGAGAGAGATAGAGTGAAACTGCTCTGCCAAGATCTATGGGAGAAAGTCGGCCAAGTGTTAGTAATTGACCTCTCTGGCATTTGATATTGTGTGTCATTTTGTGTGCATGTTTTGTGACTGGTATTATCTATAAATCTCTAAAAGTTCAGGGCATGAATCTCAGATTAGCTTCCAAATCATGACAAGCATGAGTCCTTATTCTAACATGAAGATGATGCACAATAAATCAGCCTGAAATTAGATCTACAGAGCAGTGCAGGTTAATACTTATCTACTGATTCTTGAACACCAATCAGCATTGACCGATGGACTAATCCTTAACCAATTTCACATTCCAGACTAAACCCCACTGATCCCCGTGCATACATCTGTGCAAATGCACATGCATAAATTGGGACATCCACATGTGCTTATGTGTGTATGTGTGCAACGATTAGACCTTCTGTGGTGCAGTTTCAAAACCCCGCAACATCCACACACTGCTTAACGCAGCCCTATACAGCTCTCCCAGACCCCCATCTCTGCCCTCAGGTGCACTGAGGCAGAGAGCAGAATGGAGCAGAGCCGTGTGCGGTGACAGTGACATCCATCGCATGCAATGAATAATCAATGAACACCATCTGGTGCATACAACAGGGGAGCACAGCTCCAATCGTTTACTCCAGGATGTCTCTCTCTCACGCTCTCTCTCTCTCTCGCTCTGTCCCACACACTTTCTCTCACTTTTTCACTGTCTCTCTCACCTGTTCTCTCACCCTCCCTTTCCCACTTTTCCCACACATATTACCACTACACAGTTACTGTCTCGCTTTCTCTCATCATCTCCCCGTGTTTTTTCCATCTACATCTCTATGCCCTGTTCTGCACCACCACCACCACTCCCCATGCTCCTCAGTGGCCTCTGTGACAGGCTAGTCATGGTATCCCTCATTCTAATTCAGCAGTACAATTCCCAGGCAGCTAATAAGGTGACCTATTGCCCTTTAAAGGACATCCGCTTTTATGATTTATAGTAACTGAAAAGCTTATTAGAGTGGTCTAAAAGTAGTGTAAAAGTGCTCCAATTACAGGACACTTAGTTTAGGAAAATAATTTCTTACACAGAACTTACAAAGGTTCGACTACAACAGTTATCTTTTTATCCTCCATTCACCTTTTCTTAATTTGACAGCTTTTTTATTGCTTCAGAATTTAAGTAATAATACCGGTACTACCAGCCTTCAGCAGCTAGGTAGATTTGCATTTCACATTTGCATCACATGCTGTCTAACCTCAGACTTATATGCAGCGACTGTATCTAGAGTAGCTGTCTGGGCAGGTCCATAACTCCTTTTTGGTTCGGCTTGGCACTCTATTTAGGGTCCTGTATTTCTTCAAGAGCTGCTGTCTTGACTTGCTGTCATCTTCCCTAAACCCTCCACTGTCACCCATCCTTCAATTTCCTCTCTATGGACGCCTCTATCAAACTCATAATTTGGCATATGCAGCCCATGGGGTTAAACTCATAGATGCCTAAAGAATTCTAAGCACAAAAGTTAGTTTGAAAAACAATGTGAATGATGTCTTTATACTTGTTATTATAACAATAAAACAAGGGTTAATTTGTTTTAGGCCAAACAGAAAACTAAGAAGGCCTTCTGTAGTAAGAGACATTAAACATTTAAAGAGTTTGGAGGGTGGTGTCTGTGGTTTTTAACCTTCCCAAAATCAAAAAAACAGGAGCAGAGATATAAGGAAGGGATTAAACAGATGCCAGACAAGGTATCAGGAATAAATGGATGACATGGGCTCACGGTTGCTTCTGCGGAGTCCATCAATTCCTGCATATGGACAACATGAAGGGCACTATCCTGTTTATACCATGGTCACTTGCCCCCCCCCCCAAAAAAAGTACAGGGTACTGACTTGCCCAGAGATACCCTTTATACCATCCAGTATAGTCCTATAAAACAAATCCTGGTGATTGGAAATGTGTGACTTGCTTTTTGTTGTATTTAATTCTTAATTGTTGTTCTTAATTGGTGATGTTGTTGAGCATTTATCCCTTCAGAAAGTCTGTGTCTGTGGCACTACAGTTAATAACAAACATTTAATAAAAAAATTACAATTTTGAAAAGTAAATCCGCCACTGTTATCATTGTAAACCTCATATGTGTAAAAACAGAAAGCTTAGCATAGCAATGTTGGGTGGATCGTAGTGAATGGTCAGCTGATTATGTACTGCCAAACCTCTAATAATGGCTCATCTCACACTCTTGTCCAACACTTATTGTAGATAGCGTTTTTTCCAATAAAGAGGGCTGCACATTGATGAAAATGCTCACAACTCCCAGCTCTCTGGTGTGTGACTAGACTGTTAAGGCCATGCTCCAGGAAATATAGCATCAAATCTAATCTCTGTCAATTTCATTAAGTTCAATATTGTCTCTGAAATGCTGAGCAAGCCTGAAAAACTGGCTGGAGGTATCACTTGATCATCCCTTTGGCTTTGGTAGAAATTCAATAAAGTGTTCAATCATCATTGCAATTGTTTAGACCAAAACATAACTACTAATGTAAAGTGTGTTATTAATGTTAAATTGTTGACTGACAAGTTTTATATTGCTACTGATTTAATTTTCTGAGTAGCATTTCATCAATTAGGTTTGTGCCGTCAAAGCCGTACCAGAGGGGCTGTTTCAATTAAAGCTACAAGTGTTCTCTTACCAAGTGATGCTGGTGAGTGTTTTGTACATTTTTTGTAAGGTGCTGGCCTACAATAGACACTTGTGCTTCTTTGTTTAGTGATACCCTCCTCTGCGGCTCAAGATTTAGTTTAGATTTCGTTCTTATTTTGTTGCACAAGGTGTTGTGTTACTAGGAGGCATTTAAATTTGTTGAGGCTCTATCCGTTCAAGCAAAGCTACAAAGCAGGAGATAGATGAACACTTAGGAAAGGTGCATATGCATACAAATAAGAAAAAGAGAATTAGGGTTGGCCAGAGATATCAAACCAGTTGGAATGATCAGTCGCCCAAATTGAAAGATGTGCAAAATGTGGGATGGCAAGCAAAGGCTTCATTAGCCCCAGGGCTGCAGGGAGAACTCTGCCAGCTACAGCATAGTGCACTGAGACTTTTGTGAAGGCTCATCAAGTCAGCATGCATAGAAAAGGCTTTCATTTCATTCTGGTACAGAACAGGTGTAAATGTAATTTACACATGAAAAATATATGTTTTGGCTTTTTATTAAAGAGAGGGAAAGTAGGGGTGGAATATTGCAGCCCAGCTGCGATCTGTCATGCAGACTGTTCAATGTAAATACATGTAAAATGCAGCCTTTATATGTTTAAGCTCAAATAAAACTTCATTCAGATGCAGGTCCTTCTCCAGTGTTTTGCGCTCGTGAAGGGAAACTGCAACAACTGCATTTGGACTGACTGAAAAATAGATCTGCTTGTATAAGTTTAGGGTGGGAATGTCTGCAAGCTGCAGATATACCCTTGTTGAAGAAGCTGATAGTTACACGGGAATGTCACAATAAAAAATCATATAATTGTCCAGTGTGCACCCATTTAGTAATAGCAAAAAAAAATCCAATCACATTTATTTCTGGCAGCACATTTTCTTTAATACATCTAGGCTTAGATTAAAAAAACAACAACTAACTTATAATGGACGGAAGCATAGATCTTAACAACCTCACCCCTCTGCTGCTTTCAAAATGAAATTGCAGTTTTCTATATATCCTATTAGTTTACACTTAAATGACCCCTATCTGCATCATGTTCTGCCCTAAATCCCATTTCACCAGTGAATACATCAGATTAAGGAAGCAAAATGCTATCAAAATGTCATTTTTTGCCCTGAGTGTGTCCCATTATCCAATAAATGTTTCCTCCTTTTCTTCTCCTTCTACCTCCTTCTTTATTTCATGACCCAGGAATTAATGTACCATATTGCTGAAATCAAACCACAACTTTGTTATCTCCCTTGTAGCAGCTTTATTAAAATCCTTTTAAGATGTATTTTTATGTCATGCTGCCCAAATACAAGCTACTACACCCAAATGTTACACTCTAGTAACAATGAATGACAAGCATTTTTTGGTCACAGTAATGGTGCAGGGTTGGCACAGGCTCTGAGACCTAACTAGGTGTTCCTACTCTATAAAGTGGAGATTGAAACAAGGTGTTACTATAGCCTTTGTTGTAGCTCAGTAAAACAAAAGGCTATTGAACTGTTAGTAGGGTACCTTTTTGTTCTGCAGTTGGCTAGGACATGGTCTGTATTTGATCTTCATTTTGTTTAATGTGGACTTAGGTCACCAACAATAAAGTAGAAGCCTCAACCAATGGCCTGTGGTTGACCCCACTTGCATTTTGTACTTGTTTTCTGCCTACCTGACCTTTCGCCTGTTTCCCGAATTGATGGTTGACTGCCTGTCCCCTATTAGTTTCCCTGTTCTGTCCGATTACCTGGTTGACTTGGTCTTGACTTTTGACTCAAGTAAATGAGAACTGATTGATTGTCGGTGTGTTGTGTTTCTCGGTTCACTCTTGGATTTCCTCTGAGCCATTACAGTCAGAATGTATAATTCACTGTATGATTTACAACCATTGGGCGGGCTCACAGCAGCGTTTGAGTGTGTAATACACATGACAAAGCTGTCCCTTTGTTTTCTGAACAGCCGTTACTGTGAGCTGGTCTTCTGCTGAGTGCCAGGTACTCTCCCAGAGAGACAAGGCTTTGCCTTTAATTAATTTCCTGAATGATTGAGCACAGTTTAACAGTCATTTCCTAGCTATCCAGTGGTGATACCGATGAAAGCAGCCAAATTGAAGGGAAAGGCTGTTTCTGTAAAAACGATCCTATAAATTAACCTTGACTCTATTAGTTCTGTGAGTTTTTGTAAACACTGCTGTGCAAAAGGGGATACATTAAGATGACAAGCTCAGGATAAAATAAGTTGCACATGGTGATCAGTTGTTAAAATGGTAAATAGAATATTAAAAAATATGGCAAGTGACAGCAGATCCAAATGTGTGAATTCACTGAAAATGTAGCCAACTGTAAAAGACAGAGCCTGTCTTTATTGCCGCTGAGGAACTATGAATGTCACCCTGTGACCCGCCGGGACTTGTCTTTTGTAAGGCAGAACTCCCAGAAAACACCAGGAGGGACTTGTCTTGCCCCAAAATTCATTGGGGCGAACTGCTGAGTTGTGCCTCCATTGGCCTGTGCAGACTGATCTGGCACACAGCCCCTCAATGGCTGGCACACACAAACCAAATATGGCTGGAAGACAGGAGAAGAAAAACAGTCCTTCGTGTTTAGGTAATCCCAAATGTCCCATTGGTCTGAAATGATTTCAGCTTGTGGTTCTTGGCTGGAGATTATGAGGGGAGGATTTTCAGATACCTCGCCATCTGATTGCTTATGTTCTTTACGGGATGAACTGATCCAGACGCCACCTAGTAAACACTACATCACAATGGCCCATCATTTATATCCACACACGTTAATGAGACAGTGGCATTTTTTTTGCTATTAGTTACAGAAACCATACTCTGCTTAAAAAAATCAAAACGGACTCACCACTTTACCCCACTCCCCATACAATTAAGATATATGCTGCTTTTAACTTCCTGTTCTACATTTCCTCTCAGTTGGTGCACTTTTATCCTTCTTTAATTAAGGCAAGTTAAGGGACACCCCCCACTGCTCCCTGGGCTGAGAGCTGCCACTGCTGCCGACCTCTATGTTTAAGGAGGAGAGCGATGGCAACAGGGTAGTAGGTTGCTTTTAATTAGCTGGGTAGCACATGAATCAATTATTTTTTTCCTCAAAATATAAAAAATGCAAACTCAAGGTTGCCCCCTCTGTCCTGGTGTACCTGCAGTTCTGTCAAAACTACAATGTTAAGCAGTCAATCAATGCCACCAAGTGCTGCAGTTTGGTGAATAAGCAGGGCCACCAGATATTATTTTGCAATTAAATTAAAAAAAGTTTTTTACTGCAGTTCACCTTAGGCCGCCACAAAAAATAACTTTTGTTATTGGGCAGAAAAATGTAAAACATGGTTTTACTTCTGCCTTACCTTGTCAGTTGCATGTTTGTTATGAGGTTGTTCCTGTTTGTTCCTGGTGAATACATCCTGTTTCTTTGGCCTTGGACGAACAGGTTTGACTAACCAAGCAGGATTTGACTCTGTATCGCCCACACAACACTATGTCCTTGCAAGGCTGGTGGTGATAGCCATTGGCTGGTAGGCCTCTTCTGTATAAGGTCAGCCTGCTCCATTCTTGGTAAAGCCAATTCAAGTCTTATTTTGTTGTATGGTTGTATGGCAAAGTTCCCGGTTTCTTTCTGTCTCAGTCTGGACACTAAAATCAGATTTCAAAGTGTCTTTTGTGTCAACACAACACATGACAAGCCTCTGCTTTGCTGAGTTTCTCTGGTGAAACGGAAGAGTTCTGCATCACGATTTGATAGCAGGATTGTTTGGAAGGCGAGATGATGGATCTTTATTTCTCTCACTTCTGAATTAGAAAGCCGGATAAACAGTTTAAGTAGTTACTGACGCCTAGGTCATCACCCCAGCAACCCATGAAGATAGGTTGGTGATGTCTGAACACACAAATCCATAGATATAGACAACGTATAGGCTGGGAATGCAGAATGGAGAGAAATGCGGAATACAATGAGATTTGCTATTTGACCACCACGGCTGATATTTAACCATCATAACTTCTGATAGGCTATTTCAGAACCATGATCAGACACAGGTTAAAAAAGTAAGATCGACTAAACTAGCAAGCGTTCAACATTTGACATTCAGTGTTGCTGAAAGCCCATACAGCCACACAGCCTACAAAATCAAGAAACATAATCAACCCACACATGACTACAAATTAGGCTTCAAGTCTGCAAGCAATGTGTTTCCTTCCATTAGACTACTACAATAACCAAGCAGACACATCAGAATAACAGAAGCAACATTATGTTTTAAAAAGACTAGATATGCTGCTCCTTGCTCACATTTTCACCAGTTGGCTAGAAAAGCTAACAGCTGGACTCTGTCAGACATGGAGGGTTGAGCGAGAAGAAGCTGGTGAACACATGAGGCCATTAGAGTACCCTATCCTATTCCTACACTAAACCACACTTACTATACTACACAGCAAGACAAAAAGAACAGGCTGCAAGCTTTTAAAATTCCCGGTGTTCGCCTCAGTGTGGCTGGTGGGGGCCATATTCAGGGGGTATTAATGGAATCATCAATAATACAGACAGGCTATGTGGGCCCAGGGCAACTGCATCCTCCTAGCCAGTGCTCGCTCCGCTACAGCCTGTATTATAAGAGCACCAGCATCTCAGACCAAAACAATGGTCACTACAACCAGACTTTATTGAACCAGTCATTTTACCTACTTATGTTTTTGTAAAACTAAAAACTTAAAACTGAATAGATATTAAGTAGAACTCACCAGACCTGTCTTTGTTGTTCTTCCAACAATCACCAACTCTGGTTTGGTCAAAATAAACCCTTTAATCACTAAGTTAGATGAGAAAATAAATGCAAAACAGGCTGCTATGGCTGACCTGTAACATTAGCTTATCCTTGGGGACAAAAAGCTGTCAATATTCTGTAAAAATTGTTATTTTTGCCACTGAAAGGGAAAAGTGTGTGACATTATGAAAAGGATCCCTACAGAGATATTCTGTTTAACCAGAAACATCTGTAAATTTGCTATTACTAATGAAAAGACTTCATCCAATTCAATTCAACAAAAGTTGTAATTTTACTTTACATATCATCGTAACTTAATTCAAAGCGGACAGAAACAAAATAAAACTCACCAGTCATCAATACTGTTTATGTTAGTCTTTCCACTGTTCCAACAATGACCATCTCTGGTTCAATCTTTATTTTCAGTGACATCGATAAGAAAAACTGAAGTCTCAGTCGTTCTCCTCAGTTGGAAACTGAGGGACGCCTATGCACTAACATGCATGCACGGCCAGACCTGATTGTCTAAACAAAGCACAGAGAGGCTGGGATAGCAACACAGGCAAAGGGAGTGTGACATCATTCCCTGCTCAGGACACCACAACTCCCCTATATCTTTACATAGCATATAGCTGTTTGCTGCTATATTAATGTTAAATGTTTATTAATGTTTAACTTTTAAGTTTTAGCCACAAAAACTTATTGTTTAAAGTTAGGGGACTTTTGTTGTTAGGGTTTATAATAACAATGGGGTCAAGGTCAGGAAACAATCATAGTCATAAGAATTAAAAACTGATTGTCAGGAACAGGAAACCAAACAAAAATTGACACCAATGCCAAAGTCTGACATTTTGTTGACTCTTCCAGCCACCCCCAACTGCTTCCTCTGCAGACTTTGTGAGCCTATAACATCACACTTTTTCCTCCTTTGCTCCTGAAGAACAACAGTCACACTTCCTACAGCCGCTATAGGGCTTTGCTTTTAATTAGCTGGGTAGCACATGAATCAATTATTTTTTTCCTCAAAATATAAAAAATGCAAACTCAAGGTTGAAACCCCTCTGTCCTGGTGTACCTGCAGTTCTGTCAAAACTACAATGTTAAGCAGTCAATCAATACCACCAAGTGCTGCAGTTTGGTGAATAAGCAGGGTCACCAGATATTATTTTGCAATTAAATTAAAAAAAGTTTTTTTACTGCAGTTCACCTTAGGCCGCCACAAAAAATAACTTTTGTTATTGGGCAGATACTGATACAGGGCTGATACTGTCCTTTTTCTTGGGAGGAATGTAGAGATGGGAAAGATTTCCGTGTTTACGACATGCAAGTGTTCACATCTTTGGACTAGTCAAGACAGTGGAAGACTGAAGAGCTTGTTGTGTGGTTTAAAAACTGAGTGCACTGACAGCGTAACATTTTGGTGACATGGTGCATCCTCTTTGTTTTTTCAGGCACTGCTGTAGTGTAATGTACGTGAGGTCACAGATAGGCTACAGTAGGTACTGTACTGGAACGCATAATTCAACTACTGTGCTTGAAAGCATAAATAGACAGATGACATGTAGTGTAGTGTGCTTACTACTATAAAGGAAAGAAAAAGCATTATCTACCCAAATCAACAACACTGAAAAAAAGCTAACATGTGCTAAGATTAATACATACAAAGATGTAGTGGTGAATCAAAAAAAAAGTGGAGTAAAGGGCATGTCATAGCATATCTGTATCCTAATCTACAGATTTAGTTTTCTGCACTTCCGAGTGGAAATACAATATACAGTATTTCCAACAGAATACATTATTTAAGGATTCAGCTGTGCCTCAAATAAAAAATTTACATTGATTTCGGAGATTAGATCTTTGGAACATGTGCCTGTTTATAATGTGCCACAGTGGAAAGAAAAAGAAGCACTTGGGAGTGTGAAGATCTGCAGACGGATGTGTGAAAACTGAGACAATTCACAGAGGACTAACACAGGAAATGAGCTGACGGGATGTACAAGAAACTAATGTTTGGCTGCTTTTCGATTAGTTCCCACTTCCCTGAATGCTATGGTGCAAATTTAATTTCGGAAAAGCAATGGGTTTAGGTTTTAATGGGCACCAGACCATGGATGTTATTTGGTAGCTTTTTAGCTCAGTTTTTTCCCACATTTTTCCCAACACCTGTAATCACTACAGTACATTTGCCCTTCTCCCATGCTCTAGGGACACAGAGAAACTGGTCTTATCTCAAAGAAAGGAGTACATTAATGTGCAACATAGCTTGGAGCCAATGTCTCCACTGAAACCTCGGACGACCCCAGACAGGAAATTGGCAGCACCTTTTTATGGCCTCATCTAGATCGGGCTTTATTCCAAAGGCAATACTCTCAGAACATTCTCAAAAACATTTTATAAAGCAGCCACTGCATTTAATTGATACAGGTTTCTTCCACAAGTCAAAATAAAGTAGCTCACATCCAATATACCTACAAAAACAGTACAAACTGTTTGAAAAGACTCAGGTACAGGTGCAAGCTCAGTGACTTTGTTGACTCCACGGATATGCCTGCATTATTCTTGTAGCATCTGTTTTTTTCTTCTTAGCACCATTCAAAGACTAACAAAGCGGAATGAGCACAAAAGGCATTTTTGCCACAATCAGGCTCATGCAAAGTAGAACAATCATAAATTTCTCTTTTTGCCTCATTTCTTCCTTTCATTTCGTCCCCTTTTATCAGCAACACAGAAATCCTGGAACCTACATTTCCTCTTCCCATTAATAGACGCCAGCACTGCTCCATATGCAAATTCATAACAAAAGAGCTTTGGATAATCTAAATTGCCCATTTATTATGAGATTTCTCACATGATAGCATAGGGCGAATTGTTCAAATTCTGAAACAGAGCAGCAGATGCAAGTTCCTGTTTCATTCTCCAACTATCTCTGTCCTGCTTGAAAAGACAGTGTTTTAAGATTCTACAACAAGTAAATGGCAAATCTTCAGAATGACAGAAATCAAGCCTCACTAGTCTTTTACTCTCTGTGGAGTCATCTCACTGTCAGCTGTACTGGGTATGGATTTCTGAGTCAGGGGCCTGGAACGACATAATGATATATACACAAAGCAGCTGACAAACAAAGAATGATGGTGAGACAAGGTCATGTTTTCTGTCTGGAAATAGGACATCTCTGTCTCTTTACACAGAGAAAAAGGGCCCTGAACATGGTTGGTTATACTGATTGTCTGTCTCAGCTGGGAGACTGTATCTTGGAGCAGGGCAGAGCTTTGCACTGTATTTTACAAGGATATTAATCAAGGGTGGGTTAGTAATAAATGTCAGATTTGTCGCAGTTGGATGAGTGAAGGTGATCAAAGTGGGTGGTCACTGCAAAGCACAAATACTATAATGAAATAGATTGTGAAATTCATAAAGCAACAAGCCCAACAACTTTTAACTTTGTAGGGACCCACTGCTCATTACATTAATTCCCTGCTGTCTGACCTTAAAGCACCTGCAAACTTGGCTACACATTTTAAGTTTTAAATATGCATGTCTACATAAGCAATCAAAGTTAAGAAAAAAATATCTTTAGCTGTTATTTATTAAAGCCCCTGAAATTCATTCTAAACTCTATTTATTTCTCCATAATGTTAAAAAATTCATGATTTAATATGCAACAATCAAAGTATTATTTATTAAGTATTTATTAAGTATTGAAAAATAACATTTAAAAAATTCAACAGCTGTTTTTTCCTCCTGCCCCCATTACTCTAGATGATCAACAGACCTCATTGTGAGCAATTTGCATTAGAGTTACTTTTTAATAAAAATATTTTGTATTTTGCATAAACTTATCCTTTATACACATCTTACCTCAAACGTTATCCTTTCCTTGGCCAATACCTACCTTCAACACCCCAGTTGAGACAGAAACCAACAGATCAAGGTAAATGCAACTGCGGTGAAAACTAATTATGCCTAATTGTATTTATGATTAGAGTTTCCATATCAGCTTGTGTGTTGTTTGCACTGATTATATTCAAGGTTTAAGTTCATGGAGCAGACAGTGCAATTGAAGTTGTGGTTGATTATGTAGCATTCTTTAGCTTTTCTTGTAGATGCTGTGCTCCAACACCAATTTTACATATCAAAGTAGCAGGCTACTATTGCATATGCAGGCTTGGGGAGTAACAAAATGCATGAACACCGTTACATACACGTGATGAATCAAATTTCTCTACTTCATGCAGCATGGAGAGAAGACCTCATCATGGTTGATTAACTACGCATTGTCAGTCTGATAATGTAGGAGTGTAATGAGAAATCAGTGGAGTACTTTTTTAACAGAAATGTCTCTCACAATCGACTTAATTGTTTTCTCAGAAAGAGGCTGTTTCACAACCATCATCTGTAACACATGACGGTAGTGATAAATCCTGAGATTCATTTAAAGAAAGTAACAAAAGTATAAGTCCAAGTAAACCCACACGTATGCACTGGTGAAGTACATGTGAGCTTGCAAATGTACCTGTAAAATGGAGGGGGAAGTACAGACAATAAATATTCTTACACCTTCTGCACATATCCAAGGATCATCCATCTTCTTTGTTAGATATACTGGCTCCCTCCCACTACTTCTCTGTCTTCATCTCCTCCCCTCTGAGCTCTCACCATATCCACTAATTAATCAGGTCATTCATTTTATCCCAGAATCATGAATTATGAATTTCTTTTTTTCCTTATTTCTTTCTTCGAACATGCTCTTTTTCACACACCAACTACACTGGGAGAGAGACCATTCTGTGTATATCCAAAGAATATCTACTTTAACACTAGTCCTGCAGCAGAAGTCATGTTTTATATGTTCACTATTACAAAGTGAGGTCAACACACCCAATCTCATTTGTTTGTTCTATTTCATTTTCAAGGAGGCACATTTCCTCTCCACATCAGCTGGGAAATAGGAGAGAAGCAGCAGGAGAGAAAGAGTAGGTGGGGGTTGGGGATCTGATCAAAAGCATGGCGTCTTATACAGCACATGAAGCTGTTTCATCATCTCTTGATCCTCTTCTGACACCTCATATGATGGGGTGTTGGATCTGGGGGAGGTGTGTGTGCGTGTATGTGTGTATGTACAATAACGGTGGATGGTTGAGATGATAATGCTGAGCCCATACAAATGTCAATTCCCTTGGTGATCTTTAACACCGTGGTTTCCTGGAGGTATTTCTGTCTCATGGCAGTGTTTTGATTTGTTTCATATGACTGGAGTTGTCTGCCTCTAAAAGCCAACATTACAATAAAGCACAAGCTATAGCTAAGTGAAACTTAAACTTAAAGTATTATGATTAAGATTTTTAATTAAATCAACCCCCATTTTGATATTATTTACTATACAATTCAGCATTTTATCTGCAATAGCCATTGTATAATCAACTCTTTACAGTAGTTTTTATTGTTGGTGGTGGAGTCCACTATTGCCACAGTGGAATCAAATTGATATAAATATTGACTAAGAAAACACAGACCTGTCTGTGCCTCTAGAATAACTCAATCATTTTAAACTCATCAAGAAAGACAACACATTTGCAATTTAAATAGCTTTACAATGAGTTCCATGTAGCTGGAGCTAAGAACATGAAGTCAATACTTTAAATTCAGTTTGAAAAGAATAACAAAAATAAAATAAAATAAGTTTTTGTCCATCAAACAGGAAGAAAATAGGACTGCAGGTCCAGAATTGTGTGATGGATAAATAGAGATTGAAATAGACTGGGGCGTATGACTACAGGTTGAATCCCAATTAGCAGAATTGGGCAGCCACAAAAGAGGTTTGGATATCGGAACTTTCTTATGTGAAGTAAAATGAGACAGGAGAGCACCAAAGAGTCCAATTATCTGTGTCCAAATTGCATGCGCTTTTGAACGTGTACCTTGACTGGTAAACTTGCACTGCACAGTTGAGGATTTGGCCTTCTAGGCTCACCCCAGGATAGCAGCTACAGTGTGCAAATGTAAATTTAATTCACTTGACATTATACTCTCTGTCAAAAAACGGTATAGTCAACATATATATGACAATGTTTTTCAAGTACTGTACGCTATTTTCTTCAGCTAAACGTCTTTAAAACCAATTCAAGCTCCTCTAGAAGAACTCAAAAGTATTACTTTTCTTTTATAGATTTTTTTCATAGATTTTTCATATTGTTTTGATGCTGTGAAAAGGGATATATCTGACACCAAGTCTCCATTCTTCATAAAGGCAAAAACATTTTTTGTCAGCTATTTTAGGCTATGCTAATTTAATGAACAAATGATCAGTTTTGTAGTATTCCCTTAAGCGGCCGGCATTTATGTAATATGTCAAGAACTTTATTTTACTGTACATTACATCTGTATAAAATGGTCTGAAAACCTTACTCAATTTAAGATAGAAGCACATTATTTGTACCTTAATAGCTCTATACAGTGTCTAATGCAGCCTTTAACCAAGTTGTTAAAATGAAAGAGAAAGTTATATAGTGGGGCATAACTCAATTCTACGTGTTTATTGCAGGAGTACTTACTATAAAAGGTATAATTTAATTCCATCTATGTTAAAATGTTATTTACTTTTTACATAATTATAGAAGCAGAACCTGTGAACTCCATAAAAAAGCCATTCACGTGTTTACTGCTGTGTTAATTGTTTTGACTCTGGCTTGGACCATCAAGCTCCACACAACTTTCGCAGCAGCGAGGCTTTTATCCATAACTAAATGAAGGGATCAGATATCACCACTTTCTCTGCCTTTCACTGGAGTTTAGATGGTTTTATTGATTACTTTTAGAGTAATAAAAAGGTTGAGCCAGCTTATATTACAGAGCTTTTAAGAGAGCTTGTAACTGATTATGTATGGAGACATTCATCTTACATCTCCAGAAAAAAAACTCTCACAAAGTCGACATTACAAACCATGATAATTGAAAAAATTACAATGTGAAATATGATTGGTGCATGTAATCTAATTATGACAGTGTTATTCATTGTTATTAGCTTTGAAGCTAAAAGTGGGGTCAAGTGTCACCCGTCACCAACAATTTTATTTGCATGCATTTGCAGCAATTTAGTATTTCACCATAAAGTTGGTGGACTTGAAAGAGACAGATTATGATCCAAATTGATGCAGCAGAGGACAAGATGTCCTTTCATTTCCTAGTATGAGTCAAGCTCTAAAAATCTTACATTTCCCATTCCCTTTCATTATACCTTCCTACCAGTCTAATGCGTGCATTTTTATGCCAGTTTTCTGTTTAAACAAGACTAAGAGTCTGAAACCCTGGTAGCTCTGTGAGGCTGGACACTGTGTTGAGTTAAATGCTAGGAGAATGTCAACATGTTCACAACTGCTGTGTTTTCATCTAAATGTATTATGACAATTTAACTGAACTTCGGTTAAATCGGCAAAGGAAAATGCGAATGAAGACTTGTTCTTAGTTTTTTCACTAACCTTTTCAATTCTATACTTCAAAATGTGCAAAAAAAATATGTTGATAATGGAAATAATAATAATGAAGAATGAATGAATAATGTTACCCTGTTCACCATCTTAGTTTGCCATGTTAGCATGCTAACATTTGCTTATTAATATTGCTAATTGGCTAAGTAGAGTATTTTGTAATACAACAAAGTATTGGACAAGTTTGACCTGATGATGGCGACAGATTAAAAGTAATGAATTCATCAAGGTAATTACAATTCATTTTTAGGGGGACATTGCACTGATCAAATAGTTGAAGACATTTCATTCAAAACCACAAATGTCAGCCTGATGGTGCTAGAGGAAAAGTCAGGGATCACCAAAGTCATTAAGATTCTTCCTCTTGATACCATCTGTCCAACCAATAGTTGTGGTGGCACAGGAAAAGTCAGGCGAAGATAATGGGATTCAACCTCTGGGGACCCTGAATGTCTGTGAAAAATATAATTGCAATCCATCCAATAGTTATTGAGTCTGGACCAACCGCTAGACTGACATTGCTATTGCTGAAAATACGTATGATTCAAATCGATGCAGCAGAGGACAAGAATTGTATCAAAATGTACAGTGGAGGTCAGAAGGAAAGCATCTGCATAATACACAAATTGTAGAGAGCTTTCTAAATCTCCCAGATGAATTATGTCATCATTAGAGTTATTTTCTCAGACTTTAGAAAACAACTCTGATGATGTCATCAGAGTTGTTTTCGAAGCTCCCTCCAGGGACACACACAGGATACTGTCATTCCAGTCTGAGTCGTACCCTGAGGGACATGTAATCTGACCTTCAAATCTGATCAGGCAATTCTAATGTTGCTAAGATTTCTGTACTAAAAACATATCCAGATTTCATTACATGGTTTCCATTGTGACTTTTTTTTAAATCCATAATATTGTTATTATTAGGCTTCCTCTTTATGTCATTCAATTTATTTTACAGTGATTATAAATATGTTGGAGCATGTAGTCTTCGCCTGCAATGTATCATGATGCTATAACATGAAGTGTTAGGGTTTAATGCCTGAACACATTTTCATATTACATAGCAATGTCAGCAAATGCAAAGTAATAGGATCATAATTGTCCCTATATTTTACAATGGGGTGTCAAATCTGCTGCTCACCTCTCCATCAGGATGGAACAGTGAGCATCTTCATTTCTAATAGCTGTGAATGATTCACTCCCAACATAAGAAAGTCTATTTTCGGAATAACAAGGGGGAGGGGGGAAGAATCAGAGATTCTTCTCCCAGTTATTGAATAATTTACAGACCTTGCCAGTGTACTCATTAAGGCTCTACAGTAGGCAGACAATGAAGGGGGTGGGTGGGGGGATGCTGTCAAATGGAGAGGGAGAGAAGAAGAGGGATCGGCTATTTGGTAAGACTGTCGTGAGGAGAGGGGAAGGAGAGTGAGCAAGGGGGATGTTAAATACATGAGAAGAAAGAAAACGGGAACAGAAAATACTGGCATATCAAGGGAGCTAGAAGGAAAAAAATAGTTTCTGTCAGTGTCATGATTAAAAGATTTATGGGAGCTGGAGGGGAGGGGGGCTGACTCTTCCCACAGCCACTCTTCCTTTTGTCTTCTTTGAACTTGGGATGTGTCGACAGGCTAAGGGAGTTTGGTTAAACCCGACTGATCGCAGATATGAGGTGCCGCTTGGTCTTTGAATTAGCAGGTCCCAGAACACACTCAGAGGGGAAGGGAGGAGAGAGGAGACAGAGAAAGATGGAGTGGGTGAGCGGTGAGGGAGTAGAGGCACGAGGGACCAGAGGGTGGTTGAGGAAAAAGGTGCAACAGAGAAGGGTGGAGTCAGAGTATGAATGAATAGATAGATAGATAGATAGATAGATAGATAGATAGATAGATAGATAGATAGATAGATAGATAGATAGATAGATAGACAGACAGACAGACAGGTAGATAGATAGATAGATAGATGAGGAGTTGGTGGTGGTGTGGGTGGGTGAGAAAAGCTTTTACTGGAAGATCATGATGTGTTATCCCATGATCCTCTCTTGTCTCTTGTAGCACTATTCTCTGCTATTTACCAGGCTTGGCAGACTATAAAACGTTTCAGTATACTGCCTTTAATGTTGGAGTACTGTCATTAGCCAAGTCCACATAAAAGGGCAGATGAAATGCCAACACTCTTGGCCCAAATTACCTCTGAGAGTTTACTGTTAATGTGTCTGTTGCTGCTCTAGTCTCACACAAGGCGTTCAGTGTGTCATAAGAGGATTTTACATATCCCCCCCCCCTTCTTCTTCTTCTTCTCCTACTCCAGTAGCTCTGTGTTCATGCTCTGTTCCACAGCTCAGCATATATACTGTAAAATATGAAGCACCCAGATCATGACAAACCACCATTCTCTGTGTGTATCCCTGAATATTTCATAAATGGCACACAGCAGATGTTGTTGTAAAGCGCATCAATATTTGATGCACTCTCTGTCTCCGTTTCTGATATTTTGTATTCCGGTGACATTGGCGACGGCATTCATGTTAGCCTAACAGCCACTGTGGTTTAGTCTATTATGAAGCATTAGGTTTGAGTCGTGTTCTGCTTGCTGGTTAATGGAGAAAACAAGTCACAACATTGTGCGAACGTTAGCGGGATGATCAGTGTGCCTGTTTGCAGGTGGCTAATTAGCAAGGCATGATTTTTTTCCCCGATCCCTCATTCCAGCGTGTCATAATTCTCAATGAGTTCCTTTTAACTACACCCTAACAGTGTTGATTAATTTCATCAGAAATTACAGTGGAGGTTGCAAGGAAAGCATTTGCATAATACACAAATTGTAGAGCGCATTTTGAGTCACCCAGATGAATGGATTCAAGTTGGCAGAGCGAATGGCTATGAATGAACATGAGGTACGATTGAAACATATTTCCAAATGTCAAACTATTCACATTTTCTCAGCCTGTCTGGGAATGATGCATAAACTATATTTGTCAACACTATCACATATGCCCTGGCATGTTCTAATGCCACACACTGCTTGTTTTGGATTAATACAGATTAGGAAAGAGGGGGAAAAACCCAATATAATCTGGATTACCAGCAGCCTCATCCCCTCTGGCCATGGCAATTCCCTGGAAAGTCAAAAGCCTGTGTGCAATGGCATTTTCTTTGACCCATTTGCAGCAGTGGTGGTATTGCAGGATGAAATATGGAATATGAATGAGTGCCTCCTCCCACAAGAGCTTCCATTAGAGATCACTTAAGGGGCCCTGGTCCATTATTGAGAGGTTGCAGGGGGTGTGAAGCGGCTCTCTTTGAAGTCAGAAGTGGTGGTGAAGTACATGCATTAGTTGGAGTATGGCATCTCTGTATCATTATGATCAATGTGTACGTAAAAATGGCAATGGCTTACAATAACTATCATTAACTAATTAGATTTTTGTATGTTACATTAAATTGGATACCCTGAGTCTGGCGCATAGATAGAAAGACAGAGAGACGGCTCGACAGATACAGGTACATACTGTAAAACATGAATTAATAATATAACTAATTTAAATATTGTCTGTGAAAAGGATTGTAACTCTGCTGTCCTGATATGTGCATCTCTGCTCTGAACACATTGTCTGGCCTTACCCCTCTCCCCCACACATGAGTCAAACTGGCAGCCCTTTCTCATGGGAGGAGCTGTTACATAGCATCTAAGAGGTTATTAAGGCTAGTGTGTCTGGGGGAGGATGAGCTGAAACTGCAATGACGACCAGAAGGCAGCAGCAAAATGGCCTCTTTTGACAAGGCGCTGTTCCTCTTAGAGTACAGCAAATCTAGCTTCAGGTGCATTGTGCTCCATAATAGTTGTAACCAATAAGCTTGTAGTTTGTGGTGTGTGTGTGTGTGTGTGTGTGTGTGGTTGTGCATGATTTACCTCAGGAAAAAAGGGATTTCTGTTCCATATTTGATTTCCATGCCTGTGATCATTACATTTTCTTGTTGGTGGGGAACAGCTTAATCCCTATTTCTGGTGCGCATTTCATTTTGTCTCAGTGAATCAAATATATTAGTTTTCTGACAGAAGATGGTGCAAGCTATGTCTAGGAACATGTTAGAATCTAGATACCACAAAATCCTATGAACTGGACCTTTAAAAGAAAGCAATAAATAAACTATTTTTGTATGTAAGTATTGTAAACTCAAAAGAGAAAAGGTTGTGGGTTTGAACTTTAACTCCCATAATAAATGTCAAACAAAGACAAATCCAACAACAACAAAAAACTAGTACAGGGATGCAGATGCCATATTTTGTCAACATTAAATTGCTGTGCTTAAAGGTCTCATTTATTGCTATGACACTGACAAAGGGGGATTGCTAAACAGAACTCATTACAATCTGTTCTATGTAATATATCAAAAAGTAGATAAAAAGTTTCAATCCCCATCTCAATTTGTTTTTGTGCATGTTTATTTGGGTTTTAAGTGGAAAATGTCTAGTTTGATCCTAAATCGCCCCTCAACCATTGTTTCATCATCCTCCGTTCCAGCTGCAGTAACGCTCACTTCAGCAGGAGAGTGGTACCCTCTGCTCTCATAGCCCTCGGCAAACTGCTTCAATAACATTTTGAACTCCTTTTTGATATAATTGGTTTATAGGATTCTAGTGCTAACATGTCTGCACTTTGCTATACAATCTCAAGAATCTTGATAACTTTCAAGTTTCTGTTCTTCTTCTGGACTAAGAAGACCAACTTGTTCATAGTTCAACATTTTTCCTGAGAGTCACATGAAAGAAATCAACAACACTCTCATGTCTGTAGCCTATGTTAAATATGAAGCTAGAGCCAGGAGAGCGCTTGACAACAAGAGGTCAGCGCTCTCAGCCAAGAAACAGTCCAGCACATAACCACTAGGGCTGGCCCCTAAATGTCGACTTAACTGTTAACAGACTCTTAGTCCACCCACTTTTCATAAGTCGGATAGTTGCAGAAAAAAACGAGCTGCACCATATCAGTGGGATGAAAGTATCAGGGGATTGATGCAACATGGACTTTTTCTCTTGTAACATAGGGAGTCACTTACCAGTGCACTATTGCATATGCTAACTGTACTAGCTGCTGCCACTAGCTAGTTAGCAGTTCTATTAACTCAGAGGACGGGGGGAGTTTGAACACACTGGCGTAGGAACGGAGGACGCAGTGGGGACTACTTAGTTCCTAATTCTTACTTAATTCAGAAAAAAAAGGGGGGGGGGGCAGAGGGGCACTAAAGGCTACTGTTTGTTGTTCACGTTTTCATTAAAAGAAGAATAAAGATTTAAGGTAAATATTCACAGATGGAGCAGGCAGTGCTAGCATCTCGTCTGTATTTATGATTGAGAAGCAGAAGAGGAGGCTGCTGAGCTGAGGAGGCGAATGCAGGCCAGGAGGAGGAGGAGGAGGAGGAGGAGGATAGAAATGTTGCTGAAGTCGTCTGCTGCGTTGGCTGCAGCGGTCTGTGTGACTGTGGGGCACGAGGGGTCTGTGAGCGGACAGGCCGGCCGGCTTGCTAGCTACCCCCGCTGGTTCTTCTGGAGCTTCTCAACTCAAAAGTTAGATTTTTATGTAACTGCCGATATTCGCAATTTTGTGGTGAAATGACGCATGAAAATAGTAAAAAAAAAAAAAAAAACTGGCTAAAGGCTTCTGCCTCGCAGTCCACCGCTTTTTATTTAATTTTTGCTAATGTACATCTGGGCATTTCTCGCATACACAAAATTCTCATACTATACAGTCACACTACATACACACTTTGACATCATACTTAGTTTGAATAGTATGTTAGTAAGTGTTTTTGAATACAGCCTATGTCTCCAGGGATGAAGAGTAATTGAGAGTGATAGCTGTCTCCCCGTGCTTGCAGTCTTTATGCTAAGCTAAGCTAACCAGCTGCTGGCTCTAGCTTCATATTTGTATGCAATATGGATTTCCACTCCCATAAAACTCCCTTTAGGTCAGTTTCAGCTTTGCACAAGTACTCAGCTACTCCGTCTAGTTGAGGCCACATAGTTAACATGAGCTAGATATTTTTTAAGATGAATTAAATGAAAATGACACAGTGTAAAAATATATCATATCATTCAAATAAAATTAGTCATTAAGTCATTCTTGCAAATGTACTAACACTTGAACTTTTTTTTGCCATTAAAGCAAAATAAGGGGCTGTCTCACTGATTTATGTGTAATAATTAGTCAGTGTTATTGGCAAGCAGGTATTGGTACAAGCTCAAGTAATGTATGTGCAGCATCTATAGTGCATATACAGTATATATTACAGTATATACTGTTCTCACATCTTAATTTCAAATACATTTAGATTTTCCTCCTTTCTCTGTAAAATGCAAGCTTCATTTCTGCAAGAGCACTCACAGGGGATCCATACATCAGAGCCTGTGTACTGATGTCCGAATTATGAAGACAGATATTATACAGTTACTTGATTATAGTTGGATGAAGGATGTTGTCAGTTTCCATTTCATGTTTATATCCTAGTAATTTTCAAATTTACAAATAATGAACAGGGCATTTGGAAGAAAAAAAAAAAAATAAAAAAAAACTAAATTTGATCTTGAGCAGTCTGGAGATAATTACTTTCAGCAATATTTATGGTAATGAACTTGTGGTTATGTATAATTCAGTGTCATTTATTTTTTAAATAGAGGTCCAGGGTTGCCCTGTGAGTGACTGTGCTGACATTAAATAATTGCTTTATTAAAAGAGAAAAAAGGATTTAATGATGATAGCTACATAAAGATGTATTATTCATCACAAGACTGTAATTTTCACATATACGAACATGGACTTTATCTTCAGATGTATCTCCAGTACTGATGCACAATGTGGACAGAAAATCACACACTATTACTGTACAAGATGTTCTATCGACTGTAAGACCTCACTATTTGAAATCAATATACTGTCTGCTTGCATGCTACAGTTTTCTATACAGGAAGATGCAGTTGTTGGCCATTAGTCCTAATGTGCAAACAACCAAGTGAAACTAAAAACAATGAGCGAAGATTTTGCTCAGGCAATATGACCTTGCTCTGGAAAAGTTCAATACTCTCTGACTATTTACAACAAAACTTTTAGTACCTGCAGAAGATTTAATAGCTTTGGTTGAATGGATGAACAAGACTAAGAGTCTACAGCTATGCTAGTGGCTCTGTGAGGCTGTGTACAGCAGTGCTTTTGTGTCCTAGTATGCTTACATTTGCTAATTAGCTCTAGGACAGCTAAGGCTAATAAGAATGCAATTTATTTTTCTGATATTTAGTCATTTAGTCAACCAAAGTATAGGACAAGTTAAGGAAATAAAGTTATTACGATTCACACAACATTCTGGTGAGAGCATGAACGTCTGAAACAACTGTCATGGCAATCAATCACACCCTCATGGTGGTGCTAGAAAAAAAAGAGTCTCATCCTCTGGAGACCATGTTGGACCATGACCAAGTTTTGTACAACATTTCATGGCAATCCATCATATAGCTGTAGAGATATTTAAGGTCCTAAAATGCATGCTAACAAACTATAGCTCATTTGCTAATTTTGACAAGATGTGTCTAATCTCACATCAGCTTACATTTTGAAAGCAAATGCCTCTTGCTAACCTGCGATGAACAAATGCGATGGAAAATCAAATAGTCAATCAATTTATGAAAAGAATAAATAAAAAAACTGCACAAGCAACAGAAGGGCACCTTGTGGTTTGAGTTAAATTGCTACATTCTTGCAACATATTGAAGAAATAAACTTTTCTTAGGGAAGCTGACAGCTGGAGAGCAGTTTAATTAATAAGACCACTCACAGTTTCAGTTTGTCCCTTATCATATCACAAACTGTACAGTACAAATTAACCAGCACAGCCTGTGGACAAATCTGTGTGACACCTCCAGAAGGCGCGGCATAATTGGAGCAAAGACAATGTTGAATTGATTCCAGTAGTGTCTTGGTTTCGTAACCTTTCATCAGTTGGAGACAATTTTTACATCGATACTCTGGGAGAAACCTGTATATAATTGATTATGTTCTGTGATAGCATCTGTTGATCCAAGGTCAGTTTCAGTGGCTTTGTTTTTCACAAACATCTCTCTGAAACTGCACCCCACATTATTAATACTGTACATACAAAAAACATATTCAAAAGTTATATGTTTTAAAAATGTAGGTCAGATGATTCTCAAACACACACACACACACACACACACACACACACACACACATTCACCATGTAGACCTTTTTAAGATTCTCTTAGCTGATGTGCCCAGTGAAAACCACTGAAACAAAAGAAAAAAAACTTTTCCACCATTTCCTTTTACATTTTTAATATGCAGTTTGTTTTCCCTTTCTTCTGAATTGTTCACAGTTTCTGAAATTATACATTATTTTCAAAATTCTTAGTACAAAAGATAAACAAAAGCGAAATGGTAAATTCTCAAGCAATACATATTTGTCAGTGTCTGTCTGATTAAACAAGACTTTGAGCCCTTCTCGTGGCTCTGTAAGGGGTGAGGCTGTACTTCAGCCAGTTCTCAGTATTAATTATTTTGACTTCCTTGTTCACTTCTTCAACTTCCCCTTGCTTGGATAAGTCTGCCTTTATTGACTGGTTTTTACCCTTGCCTGTTTTTTGGACTTAAATAAATGAGAACTATAACTCTTTGTGTTGTGCACTAGAATTCAAGTTTAATTGGTTGGCATGCTAATTAGCACTAAACAACACCAAAATTGGCAGCATCACCAAAATGACATGAATGGGGACAGGAATGTGTGTACCATGAATAGAACTACTGGAATCCATCCAGTAGTTGTGGAGATAGATAGCCAAAATGGTGGACACACTGACCGACCACCATAGCAATTCCTATAGAGCCACACAGCTAACGTTGCTAACAATGCACACACACACACACACACACACCATTAAAATGAATAGATTTTACAATTTGGACACACATTTGGTACATTGTATGAATTCCATTGCTTATTACAAGGCCTAAATCAATTTCAGCTCCACAAAAGATTATCACACTGTCAAAGACTTTATGGTGCAGTTAGCCAAGTGCATGGTGGACTACGTGCCGTTATATCCCTCTCCACTGCCATGATCCGGAATATGAATAGGTAAGGTTTACATAATGGATGTTAGTACACACTTTAGCATTTAAACCAGTGTCAATATTGTGACTTGACTCTGAATTGGCCTGCAGCTGGTGTTGTTGTCTGCCTGCACTGTTCAAGAATGTTTGCCCCTCAAGTCTCTATGACCCTGATAGCACTTTTGTTCTGCACAATTTCCACATAGATTAAAATACTGTGAAACCTCAGTTTACTCTGCTACATGTAGTTGTTATGCATTCAACTGCACATATTTTAATGAGTACAGTAGCATTATGTAGAAGTTGAGTGAAATTGCACTCAATCGACCCCCTTATATTATGTTATTACAGCTTAACCTGTGTTTTTCGCTGAGAGTCAGGCTGTGTCAGTTTGGCTGAGTGATATTTTACCATAAATAGCAATGATACAATGTATTGCTTAGTGTTTTGTTTTGCAGTCTTCTGAATAAAAAGCAGAAACATTGGATTTTGGATTCATGTTTTGGTATTTGATTTTGTGGGCACATTTTCTTCCACACTGGTAGCTCAGTATAAGGTGCATAGTAAAACCTGAGTTATTACCCTGGCGTTTATTACTGGTATAATCCCATGTGTGACTCTCATCTGTCCTTTTAACAGATTAAGACAGATTTAAAAGTTCCATTTGGAGTTTTCATTGTAAACAAAGAAAGTTTTGATTACACTTGCTTCACACCAAAACAGATTTAAGTTTCCCCTGAAGGTGTAATAAAACATTTCCAAAGCCTTTTCCTGAATATTTAAAAAGTTCATTGTTTACTCTTCCTCTCCTCTTTTATTGCTGTATTGCTAGCTTTTACAGCACATAACCAACAAAAGTTTACTGCAGAAATGGATTTTACGTCACCCCCATGCCTGTGATGAGCATGTGTGTCCTTGTGCACATAATAGTAAAGCTCGGTGCAAACAATAAACGCACCACCTCATCAAAGCATTACTATACAGCGCAACTAGAGGTCAAAAACTCCACAGGGTGCCTTAAACAGACCCAGAAAATTGAAAAAGGTTGTCAAAGCTACAGTAATATGGGCCGGTAGATCAAAAGCACAGCACAAGTGCATCTTTCTTAACTTGCTTTTGGCCCAGTTCAATTAAACTGAATGCTTAGCGGGTAGAAAATAGCAGCAATTCATAACTGGAGAGCAGAGGATTTGTTTGGGTTGGGTTGACGAAATGGGGTGTTGTCTCCTCTCTGACGTATCTATATTGCCTATATGGATGAAAATGGTATTTGCCATGTGGATGAAACAAAGGCTCCTGCCTCTATTTGTTTCAAGCCGAGCCGATGTTTTGTAGGATGCTCAGCTGAGCAGGAAGGCTCAGTCAGCAGGGTTCTCCTGGTGCTCCTCTCAGCCGCCTCGCCTTTCGTCTCTGCTGCCTACCAGACTGACACCTAAAGTGGCACTAATTGGCATGGGCTCTGACAGCTATCCAGTGTGCCTGCGAAACTTTTAATGACACGCCTTACACCCAGCAGCATCCAGACTGTCTTCCCTGTTACGGGAAGCCTGTAAAAATATACTCAAGCTGTGCATCCTCACTGGCAGTATGTTCCCTCTTGCTTTCCCTTTCTTTTTGCTCTTTATTTCTCCCTTTCGCACAAATACAGACACACTAGCCTACACTAACACACACTCACTACCGTAATGTAACCCATCGAAGCACAGATGGGTGCTGTCTGGCATGAGATGACGCATAGACCTAATCATTTATTTTGCTAACTTCTGGGCCGAAAATGAATTATGCATGTATGAAGGGGACTAAAATATAGCACATGCTTATGAAATGTAATAAAACTCGCATGCAATTTAATGTGTATTACCTCTTTTTTCGTGTGTGTATGGACCATAAAGCCTAATCTATCTTTATATTCCTTTTAAAGTCGTAATCCATATTTTAAGGTTCCTTTCTTGAAAGGATTTCTGCACAGTAGAAGAGAATACCCCATTTATCTTCTGGAATATTATATTTAAAAGAAGTTGCTCTGTAAATGCAGATAGCATTCATCATTAATCATGTGCAGGCTTACTTAGGCATGCATGTACCAGCATATTAACACACAAACAAGGATACCTGGGTACCAACACAAATACTGTACATGCTCAAGTACATACAAGTGGAAACACAGAGAAGGCAAATATAGAAGGAGACAGACTTGGCCTAATTATTTCTCTCTCTTTCTTCCTCTGTCAGTTTCCTTCTCTAATACTCCCGTCGCCTTTAATCTAGCTTTCATACTCCCACATTCTCAATATCACCCTCAAAGTGTTAGCACTCTGCAGCACTCTCCCTGTGTCAGTCACTTAAGCCTCTCACAGCTACTCACACTTTTCTCTTCTTCGTCTGACACACAGACAGTGAAGCAGAAAGCAAAGTTTTGGGCTAGAGATTAAATCCAGTCAGCAAAAGGCTAAGGATGGTATCTCAAACATTTCCTATTCCCTCCCTCCCCACGGACAACAGCACAAGATCTGTCTGACATACGCCGTAGCATTTCTGCACATTGGGAATGAGTTTCTATTTACTTATGCTCTGCTATATATGAGGGTACATATCATTTCAGCTCATGAGATGGGGTATTGTTGCAGGAGAGGGAGACAGGAATAACCACTGCCGGGGAAATGGAAAAGAGAGAGAGAGAGAGAGAGCGAGAGAGAAAGAGCAATAATACAAGAGGGAGAGAAGAGAGGGTGATGGAGGAGAAACAGGAGGTCCTCAATCCACCACAGGTGCTTAAATTACCTCCTTCCTCTCACAGCTGGCCTTGGTTCAATCTGCAACAAATAAGAGCTGCTGGAAATTGTGAGGTAACACCATTTCTCTTTCTCTCGCCCTCTCTCTCTCTCTCTCTCCCTGGTCTTTACATTAAGCCTGCTCCGTGGCATTACTACCATGAAGTCCCTGAAGAAGGGAACGGGAGGTAAAGAGCTCTCTCAGCAGGGTCACCTTGTGGCCGCTTTGTGTCAGCTGGTGGTAAACAGGCCATGTTGCTGTATGTGAGGAGTCCAGCTAGCAATAGGGGTTGGCAGTGGTGGAATAAGCATTCTGGTCTTTTAGTACCAATAGAAATGAAAAATTTGCTTTTTTGTCCTGCATTTATCTTACAAATATATTTTAAAAACCTTACAAGTATTGAAAGTAATTGCAATTCAGATAAAGGGCCCCTGTTAGTCTGATATTGTTGTTTACTATTGTTATTGATGCATCAACATTTTAATGATTTAAGTGATGGTGGTCATGCTAATTTGGACTATTTTATAAAATGTTGGATATCTTAATTTATAGCACTGCATTGTATGTTTCATGCGTCTTAATCTTAATCAGCACATTAACTATGGGTCATGTAAAAGTACGTCTTAATTGGACTTGAGTCAATTTATTTGGTTTCGTTCCATCACTGAGAACAAATATATATTATAAATTGTCATTTGATGCATTCCTAACACCAACATTCATTCCTCCACCCTTGCAAACTGAGGTGCAGGTTTCTCTCTTAAGGATGAGGCTAGTGTTATTCTATACAATTCTTATTGTCAACAAATCACAAAAAGACCAAATATAATGCTTTAGTCTGTCTCCCAGTACTTTCCAACTTTTCTACCCTGTCTGTGGTATCTAAACCACATGTGTTCCCTATAAGAATATATAACAAGTAAAACACAAAATATGTAGTTTAATTTTTAAAAAAGGCATGGTATTTCCTAAAACCTGGGCACTATGTAAGACAAACAGGATAAAAACTGTGTATTTGTTGGGAACTGTTTTCATCTCTGGATTAATATGCAGAAGTGAATAACATTTTTTAAAGCTGGTTTAAAAATGTTTAGTTCAAAGTCAGCTCATGTGAATATATTAAGATATTAAGTTGAGTCAACTACTGCCACTCATTACAGTTGGCTCTTATTTTACATTGCTACATTTTCTCAGTTTGAAGAATCACCTCTTTATTCGACTGAAAGATTTTACAGCTGTTGCTTCTGTAGGAGATAACTTATGAAGACAACAATTTTTAAGCAATTCACACTGGGATGTTTGCAAATATACTAATTATGTTTCATTAGAAAACTTAATTTGATGAGTTCAATTAACTTTCAGCAGTACATTCAGTGCTCAAACTGAAATTGAAAACCGAAAACAAGAAACTTTGTATTGTTGTTGAATAACTTTTAATCAACTTTGAAATTAATACAACCCATATATTTCCAGGAGCAGGCTGATGAGTGTAGTATTGACTCAAAATAAGCTGCATGTTAATTGTAATGAAGGAACGTGTCTCCCAGTGCAACAGTGTGGGTCATTGATGTGTTTTCGAACAACAATGAAGGATGTATCAGGATTTGGTTACACAGGCAAGTACTTGGTAGTAGGATCAATTCATTCATGAGATTTATTGAATACAGTAAATACAGAATATTGCCAGCCTTATTCTTTAACTGTGATCTATAGCTCAGCCTTTCGTGAACTCATGGCTGTTTTACATTTATGTCAAATGAGTACATTTTTTGTGTATGCTAAAACTGGTGAACACTGCATTTCTTTTAGATTACTGCTCATCATTGTGGTGTATTTTCTTCAGAAATTGCAATGTGTCGTTGACAGTTCTCTTGAAATATACTCTGTTTTGTCGAAATCCCATGTATTGATATAACATCATTATTATGAGCATCATACTCCCTCTGTGAGCGTACCGCAGTCCTGTATTGTAAAATCGATGCTGTAATCCATAAATGCCCATGGTGTAAACAGATTATGAATGCTGTACATCTTACATATACGTCATCTTACATTACGTATCATCATTACGTTCACATCCACTCTGTCCAGTCTGGTATCACCATGAGGTGGAAGGAGATGAGACTCACAGAAGTCTGTAGCTATCCAGAAGTCGTGTTTCTGTCTTCGCCCAACTCAAATTTCAACATCTCTTTGTTTTTCTAAATCTGTCCCCACCGATGCCACAACACACCCAGTATCTCTTTTTCAATCTCTGCTCAGCAAGGGCGAGAAATATTGATTGTCATGGGGTCCTGAGGACTTGGAATTTAATTCAAAAAGTCTTCAGATAAAGCTGCTCCAGAACCTGCATGATTTATTCTGTCTCTGACTTGGCTGTTGCCATTCAGCTCCAACTAGTCCCATACTGTATGTTCATAGAGTTTTGTAGCTGAAGCTAAAATCTAAAAGTTTGGAATCAACAGCTGTTATATGTGTAGAATCTCTTAGTGTGTGCCTGTCCGTGAATTAAAGGGTCTGGGAGCACAGAGACCTTCATCCTCATGACCAACAGTGAAGCTCACAACCTTGGATTCAGATCAAACACTGCAGACTGTGGAAACAAGGCTACAGCCCTCCAGCTCACTCGCCAAAACAACATGCACACATGTCTGCAAACACAGAGGCATGATGTGGGGATAATGTGCACATACACCCAAGTCTCCAACATTGCAAGCACAACACTCTCTGATAAAAGTGAATTTTATATTGCAAAAGATCATTCTAAGGTATTCACTGAGCTGTGAAATGGTCATATTCGACTGAGCAAGCACACAGAAATGCATGCACATTATACACACATACACGCGCTAGCACAAACTGCGTATTTGTATGTATTTGGTAATGACTTAATGCTGGCAAGCTAAGGCCATGTTTCCACCGTCTGCAAGCAGAAAGCGTTTGATCTGACTCCAAGGTTCCAGCAGGCTTTGAGGATGGAGGTCTCCCTCTTCTTGGCCAACCTTTAAAGCCACATGCTCGGTAATTAACATGAAGCACCTTCTACATCACGTCACCTTAGTTGTGGGAAAAATAAAATATATGAAACTAGGGCTGCATCAACATGAGCATCATTATTCCAGTGTTTTCTGGCCTTGCGAGCAAAACACCAATGTTAACAAATGTGACCAGAATGGTAAGCACGGTTTGTTAGCTGTGGTTATTTTGCTTTGTCCCTGTGTACCGTGTCATTATGGCGGGATCAGAATTGCATTTTGTGCTCGAGATGGAACATAATGTGTTTATCTGAGATCGATGGTGAGGCGAGGTTTAATATGCGGTCCCTAGAGTGGGGAGTGCAGTAACGCCACTGGAGGGGAATAAAAATACCGATTTTTTTTTTTTTTTTTGAGAAACAGAGAGGCATGAAAGGGGGAGGAGGGGGAGAAAGGGTGGGAAGAGGAGAGCAAAAAATGCTGAAACCTAAAGAAGGAGAGGGGATGGACATGGAGGAGTAAAGTTTTAAGGTACGCTGTGGAATTAATAGCTAATAGGGGCTATTAAAATGGTGGGAAAGATATACTGTGCAAATATCCCACACTACTTTATATTCCCCAACATATTTTCTAATTCTTGCAGTTGCCTTGTGGCTCAGGTTTTTGCACTGCTGCCTCAAAACAAAAGCATTTTGTTATCTTTTATATTCACTGTGATCCTGAATAAATATAAGTAAAAAAAAAGAATGCAGCTGTCAAAACTGCTTGCCAAAAAGTTTACCATATCAATATTATAAAGTGAAAAAAAGCAATTAATGCAGGTTTAAATGTATAGTTTAAAAGAATAATTAAACATTTTGGGATATATATGTTTACTGTAGGCTATATGCTTTCTAGCTGAGAAGATAGATATCTATCAGTTAACTATGACACTGAAGCCAGACACTGGGAGAGAGGGAAAAGATAGATGAGCTTGGGAGGCAAAAGCAAATCAAGCAAGGACTGTTAGATGTCACTTCCATCTGGAGGTGCCAGTCTGTCAGTGTTCATTAGTCCTCAGTAGACCCCGCCATACCAGCAGACCACCTGCTGGCCAACAAGACAACTCATGTTTAGAGGAGACGCAGAACACAGCCGGGGCTACAGCCGCCAACTCGACATCTTCTCTGTCTGTGTCTTTGAAAAACTATTGAAATTTGGTATAACTGAAGTGGAACTGTCTACATGTACAAAGAAGCACCAGACAGTACTTAGCCTTCATTCAAAATTAAACAGAGAAAAGTGCCACTTTTGTCCACAGCACTGAAAAACATTCTGTAGTATTCAGTCCATAAGACCAGCAAATGAATAATACAGTCATCAAGATTGTTGGGCATTAGTGCATTACTTAGTCATTATATTATTGTGGTTACTTGTCAGTAGTGTGCAGTGTAAGGGTTTCCAATTTGAAATTCAGAAGCTAAATTATATTTAACTTTCACATTTGGGGGTCAGTTTGTTAGATGGCCAGTTAATGTTAGTTTTCTGCGTTCAGTGGACAGACCTGTCCAGGATCTGTTAGTTTTGCACAGGGGCTTGGGCGTCGTAGTTCAATTCACAATACATATATTTTTTATTTAGAGGATGTAGGAACCACACACTTGAGGAAGGGACTTTACATAGACTCTATATGAAGTTTCCGTGGGCTAAGCTAGCTGCTGCTGGATGATCAGTAAATGTCTCCAAACTGCAATTTCTAATTCTACATGTATTACATAAAAGATATGACGCGTGGGTGTGAAGGATTTGGAGTTATTTAAAAGTCCAGTGTGTAGAATTCAGTAGCATCTAGTGGTGAGATCAAAGATTGCAACCAACTGAATACCCCACACCTCACCATCCCCTTTGAAGCGTGCCGGGAAAACTATGGTGGCTGTGAAACAAAAGGCCCTATCTAGAGCCAGAGTTTGATTTGTTGTTCATTCTTGGCTACTGTAGACACATGGCGGTTCAACATAGCGGACAAAAGGCCCCACTCAAGAGGCCCCACTCCATCTGTGGATAAAAATGATTCATTCTAAGGGGAAGAAAACACAACAATTCTGATTTTTATGTATATACACTAATGAAAACCTACCTTTGAATACTATATTCCATTTGCCATATTATGTTGATAGAGTCCCCTAAACCTTACACTAGACCTTTAAAGGTGCCTTTGATGGAACTGAGTAAACATAATGTAGTAACAAGTAATGTAATACATTACTTTTGCTGCTGAGTAATTTGTAAAGTAATGTAATTATATTTAATTGTGTCATGACTAATTGATTACAGTTTTCAAGTAACTGGCCCAGCACTAGTCATCAACACGGTGGTGCAGCGAGTCAATTTATTGACTCTACTTCACCTTCTGTTTGTCATCACTGTCATTGGAGACATTCAAATTCAATTGACTTTCCAAGTAGGCTCAGGATTTATGAACACACAAACATAGAAGGTAAGAGGAGTGCTACTGCTCTCAGCCGTGACCCTGGCCAGTCTTACCACACATACACACACATACACAAAGCTACAATTGGTTATTGATCTCCAGATCATCGTCCCAATGAGGAAAGCTGCTGATGACAGCAAGCACATGCACATGCAGGGTGAGTGTGTAGGCATGAATTTACAAACACATAATTTTCTCAGCAGCATCTTAATCACGTTTCATATTTAATCACACGGCAAACTGCTTTGATTAGAAAATTGGCTGTTTTGACACTGCATGAGCAAGAGAGAGACTCAGAAAGAGAGCTCTGCTGAGGTAAGAAAAATGTATTCCCTGTAATGCAATTTGCTTCCTTACTTCTCTCTCTTTTTCTTTATTTCTCATGTGCATTGTGTCTCGTGTGAGCTTTGGGTGAGAATGGAGCCTTACGATGTTCAAGCTGCCTGCTCCATACTGTGATATTTATATCTACCCAGAGAAGCTTTCTTTTATGGCCTGGAAATCAAAACTGCACATGCAACATCCTGGGTTATTTCTCTTCTAGTGGGAGCTGAGACCTGCCAAACGGCTCTTGTGTGTCTTCAAACAGGGTCGGCTGGCCAGTGGAAAGGCACTGAAACAAGCGAGAATGTGTTCCCCCAGCCTCCTCTCAGTTTGTGTGTTGGCAGGGTACATTAGTAAATGAGCAGTTGACCATTAGTTTCCTCTAAATGGAAAGTAATGGGTCTTCCTGGAATCTACCCAACACTGACCAATTTCTGCCAGTGCTTCAAGCTCTATTTACATACTGTGATTCCTTTGCTCTCCTTTCTTTGTTTTTTGCTTTGTTCATGAAATGAACTGCAGTACAATTATAGAAGAGATAAAATTAGTTTCTTTAATGTTCATTCATAGTATTGAGGCTTTTCAAGGTGCTTATTTTTATCTCAGTGATGATCTGTCCAGGCCACAAACTACTTTATTTCTTCTGTATTTTGCTTTTGTACTGTTTTGATGAGCCGATTTGATGCATTTGTGTTCGGTTCAAATCCTCTTTGTTCCTCTGACATCATCTTTGTGTTTTACATCCCTCTCATCATTTCTCTTCTTTTTCCTTCCCTGCTATCCATCCCGCTTTGACACCATCTGTAAACATCCTGACGAGCCACACACCGGAGCAGCGAGCCCTGATTGAAAGCGCACGACGAGGCGAGCAACAGTTCATGCATATCGAAGCAACAAAGATGGATGTGAAATATAGCCCATCATAATGAACTTATAAATCAGCCGCTGCATCGGAACTATATTTGAATCTATCGCCCTTGTCATTTTAACACATCTTGTTTGTTGTTTTACAATTTTTTGCCATGTGTTCTATTTTCGTAAAGGTTTTGTTAATTCATCTCAATGTCAGTGTTAAGTTTTAATGTTGTTTCGTTTGTTTCCTTGCTTGTTATTTGATTCTTTTAACTTATTTTGCGGGTAGATGTCTCGCCTACACACATTAAAAATGTATCTTTTCTCGCTGCAAAGATAGTCTAAAACCAAACCAATAAAACAGCAAACAGAGTGTGTCCATTCATAGCTTCTGCAACATAATTTAGGTGCCTATTGACAGACTCAGGCAGGTGTTTTTTTCCACACTCTCCCTTGCCAGGAGCATGCTTTTGAAAGGTTATTATAGCTGTTCTCTGATCGATGCAGAGAGTGCCATGGGCAATGTAATGATCCAGCTGTATCTCTCCCCCCCCCGCTCGCACACACACACACACACACACACACACACACACACACACACACACACCCTAATCTTGCTTTCGCCTCCCCCAACTGTACCCTCTCCTGCTGGAGGACAGCATGCTGGACAGGTCAGGAGGTTAAGAAGGGTTGTTATCCATAAATCTACAGAGGATTTTAAAGTCAAGAGACGCTATTATGATATAAGCAATAGAACGTGATTAACATAAATCCTAGGCTCAGAAGTAGACTGTGTGTGTAATTGTAGCTACCTTCATTCTTATTGGTCCAAAAAAAGCTGATCCGACAAAACCACTGCAAAACCTCAATAGGCTGTAAATCCTATGCATCACATTTGTGTTTTGTTGCTACAGAAATAAAGTACATGAGAGATGTGTTGCTGTCGGTAGGGAATCAAAAAGGGAACATGTGGAACTTCAGTTCTGAATGACTGAATATTTTCATTTTCAGAAAAGCAGACGTTGTGCATCAGCTATTTTCCTGCTACTCCCCAAAAGCCATAGTCTCTTGACATGTAGGTGTGCAGAAAACCACTCATTCAATATATCAAATCTGAGCTCTGCGCTGGCAACGATCACCCATATCTACATCACCACTATCAACGCACACCTTGGCCCTTTACAGGCCTAATGTGTGTGCTGATAAAATGTTCAGGGCTGCTGAGAACTGATGAGGTATCAGCCTGCAACAGTCACAGCCACATTACTTTATTGTAATTATGATAAATCTCCAATCTGAAATACCTGCTTGTTTATGCAGCTGATGAATGAGTTGGCTTTAATTACTTATTGAAATAGAGTGTTTTTTGGCATGTTTTAATTCTGCAAAAAGCCACATGAAAAAACTGATAATAGACTTGATGCAATATGGCAACCACAGTATGAGGTGAATGCTACAGCAGGAAAACAGCTTTTCATTTATATTACCTGTCCAAAAACACAATCCATGTTATAAATCTGATAAGTCAACAGATGAGTTACTATATATTTAATTTTAAGAAAATTACATTGCATCTATATGACTTATTTCCATGGACTGACAGAATATACAGTGCTCTCATCTCCATTTGCTTCAGACAGCAAAACAACAATTTCTGCAGAGCTGGCTCCTGGGCAGAAATCTCTAGTAATGTGTTTACAATAGCTGGCAAGAAAGTACAAAGCCACAATCCAAACACTTATTACCAACTGGGACCTACTGTAAGGTCAATTACAATACATGAAAGTCAAACTGTGTTTTATTCTGCTCCAGAAAACTATAATGGAAACAACATTTGGAGGAAAAACTAATCACACTCAAAATCATAATACTAAAGGAGTGAAAAGAAACTGTTAAAATAGTCGAACGTGGCACTTAATCGTGCCACAGAACACCTTTTGTGATGTGTGTAGGCGTGCATGTTTGCTGGGATGGACATATTAGGGAGACAGAGTTGAGGAGCAGGTCCTCATAAAAACACATCTCCCTTTCGTCTACAAAGACCTTTCTGCTCTGCATGTCTTTTTCATGCTCCACCTTCGCTACCTCTTCTCTCTCATAAGCTCTCCTGGGGGTCTGCACAGCCAGGAAGCCATAACAAATCCATCCTGAAGGCTTTCGACACTCAAGCCATCATCCTGCTCCAACACCACTCCCATCCACCAGTCACCTGTCATATTCCATGTGTAGGTGGGGGGCAGAGAGTGCAGGGCAGGCTGTGTGTCCAGAGTGTATACATGATAATAGTGGCAAAATGCCAACACTAACATGACCACCACATACATTGTCTCTTGCAGCAGTTGTTGATCACTTCTGCCCCCTTCCAGCCAGTTAACAGAAGCGAGGAGTCAGCAGTCAATGGCAGTATAAAACAGTAAAGCAGAGAAAATAGGTATTTCAAAGATTTAAATTACCATAATCATGAGAGGAGCTTGAGCAAACAGTCATAAATGTGCACAAGAAGTCTTAGGCTGATGGGTGCAGTAGTATGTGAGATTAGCATTTGCAACCAAATGCATGAGCCCATTCAGGGCCGGAGATAATAAATACTATATTTGCTTCTTTGAAATGATTAATAATGTCCAATAACACATTACACAATTATAAAAGTCCACAGATGGTTATTGCTTAATATAAATATTCCTCTTTATGAGACTAAAGGTCTTCACTGGGTATAGCGATCTCACTCCCATCTTCCATCTCCCGCAGTAGCCTGGATGTTGAGGTGGCTACAAACCCTCTGCAGCCTACCTCCACTGGTCGGCCCCTCGCTGTCCAGCCTCGTTGTTGTGCATCAGCTGCAAGCTCTGGGTACCTCAGCTTCTTGCGCTTGATGTACACACGCTTGAGCGAAGATGACAACAGGTCTGGTCGCAGGTTGGTGGACGCGATTTCAATTGGGAAGCACAGCTTTTGGTTTAAGTAACTAAATTGTGGTTAGAAAATCTCCCAGTGGGTTACAGAATGTTGATGCAGGAGGAGAAAAAAGAACTTTCAAACATTTAAATTCTTAAAGGCATATAAACAAATTATGTCTGGAACTTTCTACAGCTTTAAATTTGTGCTCAGGAAATTATAATTATGCTGCTGCTGTTTTCCACTGCTTATTAACTGATAGCTCATCATGCCGCCCTGGAGTTGGTGTTCTCTCTCTATTTGTTTGGCTTGACTGCAATTTCAGATCCATGCACATCAGGACTGGGCAGGTCCTCTGTGGGTCCTGTTCGGACTGGGTCCAATATTTTGGAAATTCTTGGATATGTAATAAGCAAGATTTTGGAAATTTACACGTGAAATATCATATCCTTTTCTGAACAAAGTCGTGTAATACTCATTGAGTCTTAATGGGCACTGTTGGCAACTGTTAGTGTGGGTATTGGTATTGACCCAGTGATGCTGTTGCAGAACTTTCACCCAATGTTGTTGATGCCTGTTTAGAATCTGCTGATAACCTTATGTCTTATCCTGATATACGTGCTGAACTGAACCTTACGTGCACAAAGCATACATTTTTGAGGATGCATACAAACAACACAGAATGCAGGGTACTTGGGGTTGTTCAAAGTCACTATATGCAAGGCTTCAGGGCTAAGCTGTAACTTGTACACATGTAAGGGTAGAGATATACAGTACAGCAGCACTGATTGGACATTTCCACAGGCCCTACAGTGGTTAAACATGCCTGATTGCACACAGACAACTGGCTATTGGAACGGATCGATCAAGTGCAGCTGGAACAAATCACACAGCCAACCCGTCTCTAATCCTCTTCTCTCTGTTTCTCCTTCACACCCTCTTCTCTCTCTATATATTCACCCATTTTAACTTCCTGTCTCATTTTTCTCCCTTTTGTCACTTGCCCCCGAAACTGTGTCCTCGTCTCTCACACACAGTATTCACCTGCTCTTTTTACCCACCTCACCCAGCCCGCTGTATGCATTACTGCATTACCCCTCTCTGCTTCAAAGTAATTCTCATTTTGTTTTAATAAGATAGATTAGGGAGAAATATATATGAGGATGGAATCTAGGACAAGACCTCTCTGATAAAGTAACTCTAATAATATGCAATATCACACTCATATAGTGCCAGCACAAGTGGCATTATCCACAATCACTCTTCCAGTGCTAATGGAATCATTGATGGATGTCCCAGTTAGCCCCACAGAGCAAACCTCAGCTGTAACAGATGACCAGAGCATATTAGACATTTGTTGGCCCTTTTGATTTGTTTCTCTTCGCGACAGATATTGAGTTGTGAGGTTTCTTATTACACATGCTGCAACCACCTTAGTACCTCAGTTTATCTCTAGTCTCCCCCTCACACCCCCCTTTTCTGCAGAAGACATAATGAATATCCCAATTGACAGCGTCTGGGCAGTAATTAGTGTAACAGTGTAGCCTCATCTTCTGTGAAGGTTATTTCTGAAAGGGATATGTGTTATGAAATCACAAACCATCCTCTGTCTCAACCTCATGTCAACCTGCCAATTTGTAAGTAATGAGAATCTTAGCTGGCATTTCTGTTTCTTCACAGTCAAGAAACAAGTTTTTCCTATTGATCCCTTTATTTATACAGTCAGGTGTATACTAGCCAGGAAAAACAATTTTGGAGGTAACCAATTTGAGAATGAAAATAGAATTGCCTGCTTATGAGTTACCCTCTAGCCAGTCCTGTTTTAGTAAATTCATGCCCTCTTTTTATTACTGTGTGTGGATTATTTCTGCAGAGGTTGTGCAAGTTAATTATTTTTTCTGTTGTTTTCCAAAAAACCTGTAAGTTAATTTTCCTCATCAACAAAGTTCCAAACTGATTTGTTGACATAATTGCAATGCAGTTTTCTGCAACTGATTCAATTAATGTAAATTGCCTATTAGTGTAGTATGTTAAAGGCAGAGTTATTTTTGGGAAATACCCTTATTTCATTTCTTGCCCGGTACTAGATGGAAAGAATGACACCTCTCTCATGTCTGTATGCTAAAAAAAAGTACAGCATGGAGATTATTAGCTTAGCTTAGCATAAAGATATATTAGAATTTTTGTGCATCACTACTTCATTACATCATAATATATTCTAAAATCTATTTAATCATGAGAGGTAAAACTGTAAAGTCAAAAGCATTCAGACATTGAAAACTGCTGAATTTACTTAAATAACTAAAACACAACTTTGTAATTAGTTTTGAACATGTGCACAAATAAAAGGAAGATAAACTCTCCTTTTGAAACAAGAAAGATCTATCCTGCAGCTGTGTTACCAAGTACAAAGAAACTACAATTCATAGAAACCTGATAGAACATAATGAGATTTGTCTGCTTGCATAATTTAACATTTTCTCCTGTCTATTTCTGGTGGTTGTGATTGTTTGCTGTCAGTGAAGGGAAGTAACGGTGGCAGATTCTTCCTACTCCTGTACAATTACAATAATTTACAATAAGCTGCAATCCTTTCCACTATGTCAATGCTTTATTAAAAAGTGAGTTGGCAACACGTAAATGCCATTACAGTCACTGGACAGATCCTCAGCTACACTGCATAAAAAACACATCTGACAGCACCAAAAAAATCAGACCTTACATCTTTCAAGTTATTCAGTGTTGAGTAGCAGGTGATAATTTAATATTAAGAGACATACAGGATTCCCTGTGATTAGCTAGTCTTTCACAGTTATGTCTGAAAAGCCAATTGTCACCAGGTTTGTGCTTATTTCACCAGGCAGCAGAGGATTCATCTTTTACAGCAGAGGAGCAGAGCACCGATAAATGTCTTAAATTATAGTTGTGCAGACAAGAGCACAGAGTTCCGAATGTTATAAAACATTTTCCACTGTGGAGTTATACCATGCCGTTTTGCATACTGAGCTTGTGTTTCAAAAGAAGAGTCATTTTCCATTTGGGTTTTAAAGGCTTATCAGGATGCAAAAACCCAACCTGTGTGTAGCGATCAGGATTCCCCCCCCCCCTTACATGTCACTGATAAATCAATAGTAAAGCAATCAGCAAATAATGCATGATGTCGCTTTTTCAAAGTGCTTTATAACCTATTAGCTTCATCCCGAATATCATTTCGTGGGTCAACGTCAAGGTGAAGTTATTTAGTCAACAATCAACCTGACAGATGGAGCGGTATAATAACTGAATTGTAATATTTGGATGTCTGCTACCATTAGAGCTGGATTCATTCATTTTTCAAAGGCACAGATGTTGCAGGTTTAGGGTTGATGAACTTCATTTTGCTCATTAAGTGTCTTTGTTGAACTATTATTTTTCAGATATTACTCATTTACTCAGTTATTGACTGTTTTCTCATTAATTAGCTCCATCAGTCATGCAGTTTGATTTATTGACACAAACCTCATTGGTGTTAGTCCTTGAAATGAGTTAAATATTGATAAGATTTGGATATTATTCGTTTTAAATCTAATCAATGCCTTTTGTTTATTAGTTTTTTAGCCAGAGATTGAAGCCTGTATTGACTTTGGTGATCTGACTTGCGCACTACTATGTGGTTGACAATTTTGTTTTTTTGTGATATGTCTCAATAATTATTTGATGATTTCCATAACTTTGGTACACATATTGAAGTCCGCCTCAAGGTGAATAATAATAACTTTAATGACTCACAAGGTTTTGTATGGCGCCACCAACCAGTCAAATATGATATATATATATATATATATGGACATGGTAAATATTTTACTTCCTGTTCATAAGCGTGTTAGTATTGTCAGTGTGAGCATGTTAGCGTGCTAATATTAGCACTGAGGTTAAAGGACCACTGTGCCTGGGTACAGCCTCACAGAGCTGCTAGCACGGCTGCAGACTCTTCTCTAAACATCAGTGTACCTACAAACCATGTAATCCAAAAATGCACAGCTATATAAGAAACTGTTGTAAATATTTCCTGTGTCCCTTGGTGTGAGACTTGTGTGCTCTAATGGCTGGAAAAGTAGAGGAAACAGAAGACATTTCCACAAACAATTTCCCCAAGAATCATGTAATACTGTGGTATCGATCAGCCAGCCTGAGATTACCACTTTGCCATGCCTATACCCTTGCAAAGCTCCAGATCAATAGTGCTGAAGAAGCAGATAAAGATAGCCCAAACTATCACATTGCCGAACCGAGCGCAATCTAAAAATGTTGAGAGGAAAAAGCAACAGGGCATTCCCTGTGGCTGAAATAAAGCGAAGAGAAACCTAATCCTCCACTGAGCCACAGAGAGACAACAGATTTGGAGCAGTCTATCTGAGAGGCGCTGGATCTTGCTCTGAAAGAAATGTCAGTATGTAGCAGATTCATCATGTTTGATTTAATGTTCTAATGAGCTTCATTTAAAGGAAAATAGTGTTTTTTATCTTCCCTTATAATCCATAAGTCATTCATTTAAAAAATACATAAGCTGCTTTGTGGAAGCAAGAAATCTTTGAACAAAAAAGGCTTTAAAGCTAAAAAAAGCTTCCTCTCATTAGATGTAACTCTTGTGCAGAGGACCAAGTCCTTTGCATCTCATTTGTATGTGGAACAAATGAGAAGAGAGACTTGAGCAAACGCAAGCTCTTGACTCTGTAACAAAGGTAAAAAAGAAAATACGAAAGGCCTAATCATTGCACACTTTGATGCAGATTCATGATTTTACTGATCCTGAATGCAAACTATATGCAGATGACGAGAACCAACGCTAAATTTTGCAACATCCCTCCTCTATCACAATCTTAAAGCATCTGTCAAATGTGCCTACTACAGGCCATATGCTCACATAATTAGACCTAGAGTCTGATTTGAGTGGGGTGGTTCTAGCCGGTCCATCTTTATCCTTGGCTGTGGGACAGCATCAGGTTCATACCGGGTTACATCTAGACTTTCCTCTGGTCTCAGAAGAGTTCCTCTCAGGGAGTGAACTGCTGAGTGATGAATAAAAGCACAAGCATGATTCGCAGTCAGTGCTGTTTTCATGGCTCAGATGAAAACGATAAGGTAGAGCAGCTTTGAGAAAATCTCATCATTAGTCCTCTCACAGGCCAGGATTTAATTATCTACACATCCAAATCGCCCGCTTCCCCCTTCTCAGCAGATTATTCTGCTCCTGAAGGATAATAACCGTGATGCCTTTCGCCGCGTTCCTTGCCTGCATAGTAAAACAGCAAAATAAGGATGTCCCCTTCATGTGTGTGTGACTCCCCACATACTCGTCTTGTTTCATTTTCCTTAATAGGGGGATGGTCGGATTGGTTGGTTGATGAATAGTTGTGTGTGCTGCTTGTCGGTGCATGTGCTTGCGTGCGTGTACAAGTGTGTTGGAAAGTCCTAGAAACAGGTTCATGTAAAATTAATCTTCAGACAGAAAATTGACCCAGATGTAGTGGAATCTCATTGTGCCTAACTACATCAAATGGATCCCATGACAAAGACAGAGTGTAACAGTGACAAGAGGAGCTAAACAAGGCTTGCTGATTAAGAGCTAATGGTTCAAAAAAAAAGGAAAAAGGAGGACACAAGAATAACAGAGGGAGGGAAAAGGGAGCATCAACGGTGAGCTGAAGTGAGAAGAAGAAAGTGAAGACAGAGAAGAGAGCTTACACCTCCTTGGAGAGCATTTTAATGCAGCTGCCTTATGTCTTAATGTTGATCACACTGACTCTGGTGGGACCTCATTAGCTCAAGGCAAAGAAATGTGTTCAGCCATCTATTGCCTTGCAGGGAGATACACAAGTTATAGTGTAATAACATTAGCTCATGGCTGCAGCCCGCGAGTACAAATACCAAGCTCCCCAGACCAGTTAGTCTTGTCTGCCTAGTGAGAATGGTCAGGAGGGTTCATTCTTACAGGACATTTGCGATTTCTTGCAACTTGGGTCTTATTTCCATTGTCCAGGCCATCATTTCTAGCGGTTATGATAATGTTGTACGGAAATAATTGCTGTGGTCCAGGTACAAGGCAATATCCCTAATGGCAAGCAGACACCGTATAAATTAATTAAGCAAGACCAATTTTGGGCCCTGACTAAGTTTAGAATCAGGCAGAATTTCCACCTGATTGGTTGTTGTTGACTCTAATTATGAGGAGTGTCACCATGGGTGAAATTAGGGGACCCCAGGGCTTTTGAGCTCTTACACCTCCAAAAACTAGGTTTTGACCAAAAAACCAAACACTGGCTCATAATGGTGAAAATTCTGAAATAAATTTGCAATTAATAAAATTACAATAAATAACTCACATGCAGTGAACTTAGGGTTTGGAGCACATTATTTTATGATTTGATTGTCAGAATTCAGTGGCTGCCTTGCAGTTTGAGCAGCTCTGTAATCCACTTTGCCTCTCATCAGCTGTTAAAAGATTTGTTATAATCTGTAGTGAGCTTGGTTTAATATTTCTGGAGTATCATTTTACATGTTGTGCCTCAGTGTAGTTTTGACTAAGAGTGTGCAGAGATAGAAATAAAACTGAGCTTAGAATAGACCATATTGATTGCATCTTCTCAGCCATCTGCAGGTCCATGTTCTTTTTTTCCCTCTTGATTTCCATTCAAAGTATTGCACAAAGTAACGTTGCCTTTCCCTCTTTTTTTTTGTAAATTAGTATAATTTGGCTTTGCAGAAAGGTGCAGGGTGAATTGAAGCAACTTACAAGAATAATAAAATCATACAGTCTCTGCTCATCTGAAAAAAGGTCTAAAGGGGCAAGAAACATGTTCAGTCTGGTGATGAAACAGGTTGTAAAATAGATTATCTGAACCACTTTATTTGGGGGTACAACTGAAAGTCAGAGAGCCTGATAAGTCACTAAAAACCTCTCATTGTACAGGAAAACTATGTGCCCAAAAATAGTGCAAATACAATGTCACAAGTTAAACCGAAGTTGGTCTGTAAGCTGTGATGGACGTGCACAACACAATTTGGATAATAATTTTATCTTTCACCTTCATATTCTCTCCTAATTAAGTTTCGACTGCCTGTCTTTGTTTTGCCCATCAGCCTCCCTTTTAGTGATGATATCGCCTTCTCAGATATCAGCAATTAATTTGGTGAGCATGATGTAATGCTGTTATTACCAATAGGACCAAATGCAAAAGCTACAAAATAAGATCAAAGTTGTAAAAAAGCTGGAACTATCCTTTAAAGACTTGAGTTCACCTAAATGACTTTTAAAAAATGACAGTGGGCACATTATATTTCTCTCTCTTCGGTATATCAAAGGACTATCACACAACACACACACACACACACACACACACACACACACACACACACACACAACCATGTCTGATCGCAGCTGATTGTCAGTAGTGGTATCAAAGCCTGTCACGTACCTATTTCCTCGATGTGTCTGTCATCACTCATCTGACCCCATTTCATTAGAAGCCGAGCAACATGATAGCTTGTCTCGTAGACCGCACGGTCCTCCATCAGAGAATCAATGATGGGCAGCAGAATGCCTGACTGGTGGATTGTGGTCCAAATGGAGATCAGTGATATGCTGAAACGCCAGCTTGAGGCTTCGAGCTAATGGTTCAATCACTTTTATCATCTCACTTCCCATCATTTTCATGCAGAGCAGGTTTATAGTGTAGTAAGTTAAAAAGGAACATAGAACTGACCATGACAGCTATTTGAAAATCATTTTTGTTTTGTTTTTGTGCCATAAAATGGCTTCCAATAACTTACAATACATCACGGTAGAAATTAATAAATGCCACGCTATGAACAGGTATTGAAAAGTCATTGAGTTAAAGTCAATATAGGCCTGGAGCTAACACAATTAAAGTAATGAGCAGTACAGTTAGCTGACTATAGTAGTGATTAACTAAAAGCTTTAAGCTAAGGTTTTTAAAATTCAAATCATAATAGTGTTAAATGTAACCGGTAGAGTGTTTCATTATTTTTTTCTGTGGCTGGTTAAACTCCTGAAGGGTTGTGCAACATATTAAGTATGTTGAAGTTAAGTTTTTCAAATTTTAATTTCATTGGTGTAGTAAATCTGATATAAAATGAAAGGTGTTCCTCACTATAATATTGTGTGAAATAATATGATTACGCCAACTAGTTCATGGCTTAACGTAATGAATGTATTATTCTTTATGGTTGTAAAATAATTTATACTGTATGCATTGTCAATTTAAAGGACAAAACCTTTAATTATCAATTATTTTGTTCAAAAAGGTTATTTTGATATTGTGATATATATTTCTTTAACGATTCCTGGTGGTTCAGAAAGACAATCAACTAATAATCAATTATGGCAATAACTACAGGTTAGGGTTTTTGAGTTGATGGAAGTTGAGGGCGAGCTAAACCAGTCGAGCCCTCTAGATCCTTGGATCCTTAATTGAAGATCCTTGAGTCAGGAACTCCCAACCAAGGCTAGTACTGCTTAACTCCCAGCCCCACTCTCACACACCCCAAATCCTAGACTGGGACTTACAGCCCCATTTGATCTGACTTGGAAGAGGCTGTATTCTTTATCAAATTAGACTCTGTGGAGTATCATCATACAGTCACTACTGTAAGGTTGGAGATCTGTTATAATTGTGACTTAAAAAGGGATAGGAAAAATGTTGAAATGGATGTTTTATTTTAATATTGTTACCCACCTTGCCTTAGATCTGAAATTGAGAATTGAGATTATAGAGTATAAGGTGCAACCAGCCAGACAGAGAAGTGAAAGTGAAAAAGCTCAGAGGTTAAATACTAAGTGGTAGCAAAATAAATTTGTTGTTGAATACTTGCTGAATATAAGTCTCTGTTGGAGAAAGGGTGTATTTTTGTATATTAAAGTAGGTTTTAACACAACTATCAATGTCGTAGAACTGAACATATGGCCATTTAACTTTTATTTTACCAGCGGTTATAGGACTTAGTGGCATCCTGTGGGAAAATTGCAGATTGCAACCAACTTCCAAGTGCATAGGAGAAACTATAATGGCTACAAAACCTGCGATAAACACAATAGGTCCTATATAGAGCCAGTTTTTGGTTTGTACTTTCTGGCCAAATTGTAGAAACATGCCGGTTAAACATGGGGGACTCCGTAGAAGAGGACCGCTACCTCTGTACATAAAAATGGCTCATTCTAAGGTAATGAAAACACAATGATTCTTATTTTCAAGTCATTACACACAATAAAAACATATCTATGTATATTGTATTCCATTTCTGCCAAGAGATACTCCTAAATGTTACACGCTGGGCCTTCAAGTTTCTAAAATATAACAGTTCTTGGTCTCTGGTGTGGTCATTAGATATTGCAAATTAAATAGCATTTTCTACCTCCTGTTTGAGTCTGATATCTTATGAATCTGACCCTGTGCAACCACAAGTAACTTTGGTAACTATATAGACCTTTTTCACAGCCGCCATATTGAAACAAACTATACCATAGCTCTTGAGGGGGATAACTGCCATGGGGGGAAGTAGACTGACTGTGTGCACAATATAGAGAAATGAATAATGGTGATTCGGCACACACTGACTGGGATGAAAGTTTATTTTATGTATATTTTCTGATCTGAAGTAAATTATATTGTGCAGCCACACTTCAATTGTGATAATAGCAGTATCTTTAATAAAATGAATTAGTGATGAAGCACCCTCATGCACAAATAATACATTCAACAGTAGCTTAAGTTTCTGCATAATCCATGATGATGAAGGCATAGAAAAACGGAAATGCATGGAAATATTAGCATATTGTCAATATTTTAGAAGCCCCCCCAAAAATTTCACAAATCATGTTTTCATTGGAGCTCATGTCTTATTAAGAGATGCCCAGCTCCCCCTGGCTCCCCTGTAGTTCGAACCCTAAAGAAATAGTTAACTCACAGGTGTTATCAGTGATACTAAGTAAGGTTCCATTCTATTCGGGTCAAGCAGAGTCAATGTGATGCTATTGTCCATGTTGGCTCACTGGAAAGGTATTCAGTCCAGACGAAATTACCTGTGATTGCTACACATAACAGATATATATTTTTTTTTTCCACAGAATTTCATTTATTGATTTCTGTTGGGACATAAAGAGAATTTCAACAAATAGAAAAAGAAATGCTTCTTAAACTCTTTTGCTACCCTAGCTTTAAGCACACAGACATAAGTGGTACTCTCACCAAGCAAGCAAATACGCATAACATTTGACTTTATAACCCTGCTTTAAAAGAAAATACCACTGCAATTTAGATATTCTACACATTCCACATTTTTTCTTTACCTGCCTAATCTCCCCATTGTCTTCATCTCCCATTCTCCTTTCTCTCACTCCCTTTGTGTTTTTTCCCAGAGGTGTAGCCCTGTGGATTCATGCGAGACTCTGTTATTGCGCCAGGGAAGCTGCTGTCGCACAGAGATATGCTGAAGGTCGTCTGAGGGTGGCTGACTGGATGTAAGTGCAGAGACCAGTCGAGGACAGACGCAGATACAGATTCACTCATGTACTACTCTAAGTAATACCCCATAAGCTGCCCACAAGAGACACACACGGCCCTCAACACACCACGCCACCCAATTTCAGCCTTTATTACAGTGTGGTGAAGGAGAGGACACAAACAGTCCCACACACACACACACACACACACACACTCACTGAGCAATCCGATACAGTCCTCTGTTGCGATGCATTTGGTCAGAGTCATGTGAGGTCAGCCATAGTTCCCTGTTCTGTGATGAATGGTACAGTATTGGACTGTTCACAGCTCAATGTGACCTGCTGTGCAGTAAACATTTAATGAGCACAGTCACACTTCATTCATCTTTATGTGCACCTCAGCATATTTAATAAACAGTAAAAACTGGGACAGATTGATGTTGTAGGCGATGAGGAAACACAGACATATTTTGACCTGTCAGAATGCCGTTGTTGTCTCGCTCTCCTATGGCAGCAGAGGTTCTTTAGTGTCCTGAGGTCAGTCTGGCAGCGTAAGCCTGTGAGCCTCGGCTCAGGCCGGAAAAAACTTGAAGCTGCAGACGTTTGCAAATCTCAGGTACAGAGGGAGTGTAGCAAGTCATATATAAAAAGACAGCCAATTGAGAGGCGTAGAGCTCTTGTTGCTAAATACAGTACTTTTAATTTTTCACTCATTGACAGAAGACCTAAAGGAGTGTTTTGAGCACTGCACATTGTTTAATTCTTTTACACATGTTCAGCTCTAATGCACATTTAGAGACCAGTGTGAATCACATTTTCATATAATACTGCTGCAATAATACCTCTATAAATTACAGAGGGAAAACATCTGTTCAGAGAGGTCTGTTGGCATTCTTCCTTGGTGTATTTCACTTTATTTTATTCTGATTTATTTACTAAATTCTTCATTCCTCAGCAGGAATACCAAACTGCCTGGAGCTTTTCATCTTCTTGCATCTATGTTGCTGGACCTATTGCCGGCTATCATTTCTTACAGCCTGCTGTGAAAGTCCCAGTAGTCCAGGCGGTCAGTATGCCTCTGAACTACCTTAGCTCTGCAGGGCGATCAGCCTTAGTTTCAGTGCTAATGGAGAAAATGTCTAATGCGTGTTGTCATCACAAACTCCCAAGATGCTCTAAAATATCTGGAGCATAACGTTACACAGATAGGTAGCTAAAACACTTATCCTCATTAGTAACTGCTGCCAAGAACACAAGACTGGCGATGATTAGTACATTGACTTTACACAGGGGAAACAGAAAGGGGAGGCAGTGTAATTTCATTGTTATATTTATTGTCTGTTCTGCTTGGTAATCACTGGAGAACCCAGACATGTGTTCTGTCAAAGTCACCACCTGAAAATTGCTCTGGTGTGTTCTGGCTCAATATAAAATGTCAGTTGTAACATCATCTACGCATTCACATAGCCACACTCCATTTAGTAGTATAATAATCTTGATGAAACCAATGCGAATTACTTTCAGTTTCCAGACACTTTTTTCAGGGTATTTTACATTCAAGTCATTTACAGCAGCGGATATGTTAAGAAACATCCATTTGCATAAAAAAGAGCAAAGAGGCGCCCGGTTAGCTCAGCGGGTAGAGCTGGTGACCCATGTACCGAGGCTGAGTCCTTGCTGCAGCGGCCAAGGGTTCGAATCCAACCTGCGGCCCTTTGCTGCGTGTCATCCCCTTTCCCTCTGCCCCCTTTCCTGTCTGTCTTCAACTGTCACTTTCATAAAGGCAATAAAAGCCCCAAACAATAAAAAAAAAAAAAAAAAAAAACAAGAGCAAAGAAGGAAAGCAATCCCAATTAGTAAGTAAATACAGCACTGTCATAATTGTATTACAAGCAGATTATTTACAGGTTTACAGATTATTTAACAAAATAGTGCAACAACAACTGGCATTTATCTATCACCTTTTAACAACAGTTTCCTATTACACATCTATTAGATACAGAGCAACGCAGTCATTTGGAGTCATGTTTTTTCGGCAAGTGTAAGTCTTTTAACCCTCTCTGTATTGGTCTTAACCTCTGAGGGAAATGCTCCATTATACACCAGCTAGTTCCTTACTTTGTCTGGCTGCTGTTTGCTGGTCAGGTAGCACACAATGATTTTTCACTAAAAACAGCTGCCTCTTTTGGCTAAAAACGACACTGATGAGAGTGACCCTAACAGTAAATTTGCGGGCCAGAAAACAAAAAATAATGAGCCAAAAAAACACTATAACACCCTGTAGAGCTAAGAGAAACTGTATCGGGTGATGATTATCTGTCGGTTGTTCACTATGTCCGCCTTTGGCCTAGGTAGCCATGTGATCCATTGTTAATACTAAAATATTGATAATAGCCGCTTTAAGAGTTTAGTGTGCTTGAAACAAACTACAAACTAGGACATATCACTGAAGGCATTCATGTGGTTGCCTTACTTTCACACCTCCATACATTTGGACAATTACTGTATAAAGGGGCATTTTTTAACTGTTGAAGGAAGTTGGATGCAGCCACTCTACCGTCGTAGAACAAACACTGCAACAAACACCAAGAAATCTGTGACGGCCGGAGAAAGATCAAGGAAGTCGGTCACGGATTGACGGAATCAATTCAACCATTCCCATCAATCTCCATCCGCTGAGGAGGCCCACAAGAGGCATCTGCAGGCTTTGGAAAAAACAAGTAAATTGGCCTTTATAATGTGGGATGGCTGGATGGATGGAGTCTACAATCACCACACCAATCCGCCAATGTGTATAAAGAAGCTACTTCATTATAAAGTCTCCTTTTGATTCCAGTTTTAAGAAACCCTCATTCAGTTTCTGTCATCAGTGCTGTGAGTGCACCACATTTGCATTTTGTTTCCGGTCAATGAGGCAAATTTTTTCAAACGTTTGCTTATCTTATGTCATCAGCACTGTTGGCTTTTCTCTTGATAAATGCACAAATGAGCAAACTGAATGCATTGCTGTCTGACTGTCAGAGATGGGACTGTTCAGAAGCTGCGCTGAAAAGAGAGTAAACACTTCTAAAGAAGTGCTTCAAATGAGGGCTCTTTGAACTTACTGTCACATCCTGAAACTAAATAAATAAGAAATATGCTATGGAACCAGAAATAAATAAGACTGCTTTCTTACCCAGTTGTGTCATATGCTCTCATTTTCACCATTAACTGACAACGCGTGAGTGTATTTTCTGCAAAAATGTGTATTCTCCTTTCTTCTGCCTTGCACAGTAGTGGGAACTTACACCAAGGCCAACTCTCACACTCAAAAAGATGCAACTTCACTGAAGAAAATAAAACAGAATCCGACACCTCAACTGTTAGCTGTGACTGGAAGAGGTGTGTAAAAATGTGAGTTTCACCCTGAGTTGTGAAAATATGTGTCTATAGATGGATGAGTCACTGCAAGGGAGACAGACAGAGAAGAAAAGAAAAAGAGCAAATAGAGAGTAAGAGATTTTGTGTGTTTGTCTTGAAGTGAGTCGGATTAGTTGCTGAACCAATTCCACTGGGGCTTTGACTTTGACACTTTTGTAATACATGATACACATTCAGGTGATGAAAATGAGCCAGGATGTGATAACAACAAACATTTTTAAGGAGCATCAGCCTCGAGTAGTCATTGAAGCTTTGTGATCATCAATCAAACTCCTTCATTCTTTACACAGGCATTTTCTACTTGCTCTGCCATTCTGTTGGATTCCCTGACTTAACCTCATTACCAGGGTATCGAATCATCTGAGAGGGAGAGACACAACACACAATTCACAATCCAAAAATGATAGCTACATCTAGAACAATGTGTACATTGTGATTCAAAGCCGATTTGAGCTGCTACTGTAATACCAGCATCGCCTGTCTTGTTGACTCTTCTCAGTATCGGCTCATGTCGCCTTCTTAAATTGATGGCAAGGACTGAGATACTGCCAGCCTTTTTTATGACACCACAGGGCATTCTGAAGACTGAGAATGCGATAAACAGTGTTGTACATGGCAGTAGTGACATTTATTTGAGTGTAGGAATGGTGTGGATGGTTTGTAGCATGTATGTCATCGGGGAAACATCGCAAGCCAGCAGAAGAAGAGCCGAGAGAGACAGTGAGAGAGTTTTTTGGTCATTCAGGTTTTCAGAATTTTGCACAGAACTTGATGTATGTAGCTGAATCTCTGACTCTTATACTGATTTTACAATTTTTACACCCCTACTAATTAGGTTTTACATATTTAAAATGTAATTAAGTAATTACTAATCACTTACCAGCAGAAGTAATTAGTTACTTCCTATTTTACTTTCGAAAAAGTAACAAAAACAACTCCAAAGCTATATCTATACGAAACAGAAAAATATATTGATGAAGATATTGTGTTTTAGCAAGCAGCCAGCCTACAGTTAAGGGTATTCCATGACCATTACTACACATTATTCTAACTATATGAACAGACAACATGAGCATAGATTGGCATTCAGAAGTGCAGGAATGATATCAGAAGTTCTTCAACAAAAAAAGTATATACAAGTAATATACATTATTTCTTTATTTATCTAAATTGGTAATAAAATAGAAAAACATTTATGAATTCAGATTATGCTCTATGGTTTATTTCATTGTATTGCAAATAGCAATATTTTTCATAATTTTTCATAATTTTCAAGACAATTTGCGTTGCAACAAAACAAAGAGCTTGTACTTAAAAGAGGGCCTACCTCATATCACATGAATGTGATTTGTAAAATGTCCTATATTGTGATATGTACTGTTATCTGGATATTAAATCCCTACATCAGAATTTTAAATTTTGGCACAGCCCTATGAACAAGTAACATTAGCTTAGAAAAGGGACTGACATGCAGCAATCATAAGAGAGTGGCTAATTGGCAAGAAAGAAGAGACACATAAGACAACTTTTAAATTACTGGAAGGCATATTTATCCTTTTTTGGTAGAGGCTAACCTCCTTACATCTCCCGCCCTTGTGTCAAGTGACTGATCAAAGATACTGATTAAACATCAAACTCCTGGTAAGACATAAAACAAGTTGACCCATGAATCCTTTAAGCAATGTGTTACTCGTATTAGTAAATGTAAAATAATGACTACATTTCAAATTTGAATACCTTAGACTACTCCTACAAACCTACTTTGTAAGTGGTGATCCAGAAAACAACATTGTACATTTCCTTGAAATAATGTTGTTCTCAAGGTCGGGTATTGTTGAGGGGTCACAGTTGAGCTAATAATTTATGCTACTGAATAAAAAACGGGACTATAGGGACCACTGCTTATTCATCCTATATGGAGTTCTGCTCTTTATGACAGCAGGACCTGCCGTGTAATGTGAAAGCAATCCCACACCACAGAGCTTCCTGTAATTGGAAATCACACCAGCAGTCCAGTGTGCATCAATTCAGGTAACATGGGAAAAGAAAGACAAATACCATCTATGTTTCAGCATCTTAGATGGCAAATATTTGTCTCTTTTGGTACTTTTTGCTCCTACAAATTGAATGTTGTGATTGTGTTTGAGAATCTGGCTCTCCGTGGGTGGAAATCAATGACACATCTCAGTTAGCAAGAGGGAGAGAGCAGCAATTAGATGTGAGTCAAAAATCTTTGTTACATGTTTCAAGAAGCTGTAATAGTGAAGATGTGAAACAATTTTGTATAGCGCTGCATAGATTCGCTCTTATTTTCACATTTTAACAGGCAAACGTTTACATAATTCATGTTTCATTTATGATTGATGAAGTTCTGTAAAATCATCTGCTTTTATAAACAAATGAGAGTAATTATACTGTTAATTTATGTACAGAATAGCATTTCCCTTATTCATATGGCCTATCATACTAAACAGGAAGGCTGTGGTTTTGAATTGCTGAGTCAAAATTATTTCTTTAATCAATTATCTCCTAATAATTACATATACTACAAGATTGCAATAGCAAAAATAGCCATCAAAAGAAAAATAATACAATGTGGATTACATTTTCTATTCACTTACTGTAATTAGGAAATATTTTTAGAAAAAGGTATCTATAAAGTCTTCACTACGTATGTGTCTTTGCTACAACATTCTCAACATATTCTTGCAATGCAATGCTCACAGGAGGTATGATAAAACATTGTATTGTATGTATGTATGTTTAGGAAATTTAACAATGTCAAAGGAGTTTATCATAGTGATGAACCTACAGAGAATTATCATCCGAACGCCTCTCAGCCATAGTGAGCTTTATAGTTATTGGTCCACTCTCACTGCTCTCCTAGTGTTGTTTTGAGAAGCAGCAGGAAACAGTTTTTAGTGAAAAAGTTCTAAAAACCTACTGTACTCTACCTGCTCAGCTCCAAACCTCAGATAGACACAAAGCAACTCCTTGGTGAGCATATTTACTGTTTGCTAACATTTATCAGCTTAAGAGCCAATTCATTCCTCAGGAGATGGTGGAGACAAAACAGAGCTAAAAGAGAGTGAATATTAGACTTACATTTACCAGGTGGCTAGAAACACGACTCTAAATGAATGATTATGATGCTGCCTTACTCTAAGCTAACTAGTTCACGATATCAATTTGGTGATGACTTGTTTCCCCTGCCCCCAAGTGGCCACAAAATCCATAATTGTCAGTTTAAGATTAGGGAGGATAGTCCCAATCCATAACCTTATTGATAACAAATCCATACTACATACTAAATCACAGCAGTTTTTAAGAAAGTGTTAAAAGCAGAAAAAGGGGGAAAAAAATATGCATACTAAAATAACTATTGAGCTGTTTAGTTCCTGATTGACACTATTGTTCCACAAGAAAAGAAAATGGAGCATTTACTCATAGCTGAAAAAAGATGAAATTTCAAGTGTATTTACAGTAAAGGTTTTCAAACTGTGACGCGTACATTCCCAGGGGAGCACAGGAGACTTGAATGGGGCTGAAAGGCAATTAAGGTACTTAAAAACCCTAAACACCCAGTTGCTGCAATTTGCTTAAAAATACATACTTCTTCTCTGAGTCATAACTCAGTCAAATATGAACACACAGGCATGATACACATATTTTTACATGCAGTGTGATATCGTTATCTCCGTCCATCTGTCCATCACAAAAAATGTCCATTAATCCACTAAGAAATCATGCTCCTTATAACTCCAGAACTTGCCTTGGAATCATCACTTTTCTCATGCAAAATGGGCACCGTTGACTTCATTTTTCCAACATCGTGTATGTCGGCTCACTGGGGAGGCTCTGCTGCACTAATTCGAACAAAACCTTAATTAATATCTTTGGATCTGTGTACACTGCTATTTCATGTCAAAATAGCTGCTGTGTAGTGTTGCTAGACTGTCGAGCCAGGTACTGCATCTACTTCTGTCAGTCAGTATCACTAGGTACTCTGCTTTGTCACCTTTACCTCAGAGTTCTTCAGTAGAGTCTGACACCATGATCTTTTTAAGTCTGGTGCTGTGCTTGGGTCCTGTCCTCTCCCGTATCACTGACAGTATGTTGAGCATGTGAGCCACTGTTTCAAGCTGCTTTCTTTGATACGTGCCTCCGTTCAGTCCTTCTCAGTTGTCATGGCAGAGCAGCTTTGCGAGTCTCTTGGGGGCAGAACAACACGAAAGAGAAAAACACTCGCCCAGAGAATGGGGTTCAGCTAACAGGTTAATCAGCATAGTTTTAATAACTTATAATACATTTCTGCATTCAATGACTGTTTACAAGTTCCAGTGTCTTGTATTACATAAGGTGTCTTGCTGTTAAATTCTAATACATATATTATATAACACCTTTTGTGTATAGAATTTTCAAAATACTCGTGCTTTTGAGTTCTTATTGACAAACTATCTTGTATTGTTTGTTTTACACACAGATTATGCCTTTGAAATGGGATTATGATTAATTGTTTAATATGAATTATGAATTGTATGACACTTTATATATCATTACCTGTGAGGTCTGAGAGTGCTATGAGGATATGATGTTTGTGTCACTCCGATAAAGGCCTCGCTTGATGTAAATGAGCCCCCATTAACAGCAAAGGGATGTGAAATTTCATTGCACAGATTGGGATCAACCACATGCCAACACCTTGGTTATAATGTGCTTGTTTATTATGCTTGAATAAATCTAAAGACTAGAATTTATAAGTAAACACTTCAGAGGGAGATAGCAAAAATATTAAATGTTTAATGCTTGCGTATGCCTGTCCAACCAACAGGTTATAAATGTGCCACATAAATAAATAAATAGAGCAGTACCAAATAGGCGAGTTACAACAGATAATTTAGTAAGTGTTGTGTATAAAGCAATCAACATCATACAGTTAGACAGCTCCTCTATGGATCAGCTTTTGTCTGACAGCATTTAAGCACCAGCATCCAGACTTCCTTAACAGGCAGTATACAAAGATTAAGCAAGTCAGGCTTGACAGCATTGACATGTGGTCACAAGGTTGTGACCTGACAATTCTCCATTTTCCATACAGGTCTGAGACTCAACCTCCTGACCCGGCCATTAATATTCATCACCCTCTCTGCAGCTCAGCTACAAACACCAGCTGAGTTGAATAAACAAATCTACCCTGATAAGTCTGTTCTTACATCAAAGCCAGTGTTGCCTGAGCCATTTACGTTATCGGCCTACCCTGCAGTAAAAAGTGATCTGTACACATTTTCTTTCTTATATATTTATTTACTTTATCTGTCTTGCTCTTTAGTCAGGTCTTTTGAAAAATTCATTGTGCGTGGCTGATGCTGGAGGGAGGAATAGAAGTAGCATAGACGACGTCAGAGACATCACTTTTACTTGTGCTTGCGTGCAAGTTGTAGCCACAAAATCGTTCATATTTCATAACCCTGTGCAAAACTTTATATAGGCTAAAAAAAGATTCAAGATTGAAATATAGTCCTGTCTAGTATACCTTTTAACCACTGTAGCATCATTGCATTTCTACAAAGGATGAGCAGACAGCAAGAGCATAGATTGGGTTTCAGAAGTGGGGGATACAATGATATTAGAAATGACTCTTTCCAGTGTTGAACATTTAAAATATGAATGTTGTTTTTCTATCTTTACTATAAAGGTTAACTGTCTTTTACTGCATTGTCTTTGATTGATGAGCAGTTTGAGCTTTTTTGCAGGAAAAAAAAAGAAGAAAATATATCTGCAAAATATATTTTTTAACCAAAAGTGCAGTGGCTTTGTGGGACTTTTTTCAGCCCTGAGTAGTGTCTGCAGTCTGCTTTACAAGTTGTGTGTGGCCTGAACAACCTCCGCCAAGATGGTGCTTGTATGGTGCCTGAAAAGCAAAATCTGTAAAGGTTAAATGCTGTGAACGCTGAATAAGTCAGATGAGCATTTTAGCATTTTGCTCAATTCAGAGCTTCTCTCAGCAGGATTTTGGCAATTGAACGGTAAGAGGGCACAGTTTAGGGGTCTTTCAGTGATTCAATCAATCTGAAACTTTAAAAGTGAGGGGGACTGTGGGACTCTTAAAGTGTTCAATATTAAATAGATACATAAAAGAGACAGTAAATAAACCATCATACAAATTAAACTAAATTAAAGCTCAAAATTATGAAATCCAATATCATCAGTCTTGTTTTTTAATGGTTTGAATCAGGGAATTTGAACTATTTCAAAATTCACTTTTTTCAAAGTCTGTCTATATTTAATTTTTCCCAATCATTTCATTAACTTCATGTAACATTTCATAAAGATACATTTCATTTCATAATATGTTGATACCTCCCTCTCACATTACAGCCAGTCACCTGCTCCTCGCCTCTCCTAAGCAAACAAGCACACAACTGCTACTAGATTCAGCCATTTAGCTCTTGTTAGCTAGAGTAACAACAATGAATTGATACTAGAGGCTGCTGCTGTAAATCTTCTTCACTGTTTTCCTCGCTTCTCTACTTCCTTGCTTTCTGTGATATGCAGAGCTATGACAGGTATCAAAGCAGAGTACCCTGTCTGAACATGACTATATAGGAAACATGTCTGATTCAAGTCAGTAAGTGGGTCTGGGATTTGCTGATCTGTCACTCTTTGAATTCAGAACATGTCTGGCTTGTACCTTTTCCTGCCACAGCGCCTCTGTAACTCGCTAAGAGGAGTGACAGACACACAATTTTTTGTAAGACTACAAGAAAAAACCCAGGCTAACATACATCTAGCAGCACAAATACAACATAAAGGCAAAGGATATGGTAAAATGGATCATAAAAATAAATACCTATTTCGGAAAACATTGCATTCTGGTTAATTTGGTGGTTTGGCTTTTCTCACTTAAACCTATAACAGATTGTTTTGGCCACTTGAGGGCAGCAGGAAAAAAAAGGTTGTCGACACAAAGTTGACATATAACCAAGCTGATATGGCAAACAGTTGCTTGTTTACACACCCAGCAGTTAGGGAGCATCATTATCATTCATTTAGAGTCGTGTTTCTGGCCACCTGGTGAAAGTACAATATTCACTCTCTTTTAGTAGACTGTTTTGCTCTCAACCCCTGAGGGAAATATCTGGCTCTTTAGCTCCTAAATGCTCCACTATGCTCACCAGCTAGTCACTAGCTGCCGGTGTGCTGTTAGGTCCGGAGCAGGGAGTGCACAGTAGGTTTTTAGAGCTGAAAACAGTGGTCTGGTGTGGCCAAAACCAATGCTGGAAAACAGTAAAGCTGAATGATGACCTGAAACTCACATGGTCCATCTGATTTTGGGCATTGTGTCCCTTTTTTTCCCCCTCACAGATTGGATGAGGCAAATCAGTGAACTGTGATTTTCACTGGGATCACAGATTTAAGTCCAAGCTTTGGCTGCACCACTCAAGGACGTTCAGGGATTTCTTCCGAAGTCATTCCAGCATTGTCTAGGCGTGTGTGCTCTCGACCATGTCTTCAAATGTATGTGAATTTGGCCCTGATCATTGTTCCCTCCGTCCCTACCATTTTCGTAGTCCCTGCTGCTGAGAACTGCACTCATCCCCATGCTTCCCTAACCATTTCTCTTTGTAGTAGTGCTTTCTGCTTTTCACCAGATGAAACATTTTGTCACATCTGAATTGATCATCTTTTTCTTCATACTCGTCAAGGAGGCCTCAGAGTGGCATTTGGCCACTCCAGGTGAGCTCTTATATCTTTATGTTGTTTATGTCTTTAACATAGTTCATCACAAAGACCTGAATGATGGTTATCCTTTTTGAAGATTTTCCTATCTCTGCTGAGAAACTCTGTAACATAAAAAAATCTCTATTTGAGTGACAGTTTGGCCAGATGGTTGGCTCTACTATGCAACAACAGTAGAAATATCCATCCCTAAGAATAGCCATCCTTGCATTTATACAGTACATCAAATAAATCTTCATTTCAGGAGAGGTTGGATTTGCTTGCCTTTGGCCTTAAATTCAGTATGAGCAGTGGGAGCTATTATGGCTAGCTATGCACCTTTCTAAATCATGTTCAGTGAATTAAAATTAATGCACCACACATAAACTCCAATTAAGTTGTACAAAACATGATGTGAGGTGCCCTGGTAGCTCACCTGGAGGAGCGTGCACCCCATGTACAAAGGATGAGACCTTACCGCAGTAGCCTGGGTTCGATTCCAATCCACAATCCTTTGCTGTATGTCATCCCCTCACTCTCGCTCCACTTTCCTGTCACTCTTCACTTGCTCCCATCAAATAAAGGCTAAAAAAGCCATTAAAAAAGACAAAACGACTTAGCATCTGAAATTAGAGGGAGTGCACTGTAGTTGCTACAGTGTGGGCCAGCTGCAACCATGAAAAATACTGTAGGTGTTATGGAACTTGAGCTGATGAGCAGATTATGCTGAAACACAGCTGGAATAAGTTGTACTTTAGTAAGTAAATATAGTGTGTCATGTCAGAAAATAACTAAGTTGTATATGAATTAAGAAATGCTGCGCCATAGTGCAGTGCAATTACGCGCAGCCGTTCACTGTGTTTGCCTTCATTAAATTGCCTAAAAAAAACACCAGGCTGCTACAGTATACAGACCCCTTCAGACTGGTCAATTGTAACCCGAAGATGGAAGGAGACATCTAGTTACCAAGGCTCATCATCATCATCAACTTTCTTTTTATCAAACGCATCGACCCATGTTTTATCCTTGAAACACACTGCAGTGCAACATTGTACACTGCAGTGTGTAACATTAATTCCTAAACTATGTGACCATATGAAATGAGATAGGATCATTGCTAAAATAGCTTTGGCCCGATATAGTCCTATAAACAGTTCAAAGTCTTGATTGTTTCTTTCTATTGTTATTACTACCTGATGGAAAATCATACTCCATCTGTCTTTTGCTGCAGACTTTTGGTAATGTGTGTTCAGGGCGCATGAACCATCCAGACATTTCCTGAGGTAAAGATTTTCATTTGTGGAGCTGGCACAGCTGTTTCAGAGCTATGAGACCAGTGATGTGACTGGCTGAGAGAGTATTTACTGATCACCACACCCGCTGATCTATATTCACCTTCACCTAACCCCTTTGGAAGTTGCGCTGCTGCACATACATACGCCGACCTACCACCTTACGCTTGGCATGTATTATTCACATTTCAGCTGAGGGTGTAAAAGATTACACTGAGGGTCCATTGCATGCTTTTGCACCCTTGTAGAAAAGAGCCTGGTTACTGATCATACTGCCACCTCCTTCCTTTTCACCAGCTGTGTTTTTGATTTGCATGGACAAGAGGAGTCTGACTGCGTCCAGTTTGGTACCTTCAGGACTATATCTCTGCTGTTCGTGATGATGACGATGATGTAGTTCTGCTGTAAACTCCAGCGTGCCTTCTAGCGGTTGACTCCTCTCGTGGAGGCTGTCCCAAGTGAAGGAGTTCAAGTATTGAATATTTTGTTGATGAGTAAGGATAAGGTCATCATCAGTGTGAGACTCGTGGGCGTTGCATCAGAACTTGGTAGTGAAGAAAGTAAGAATGGTTTTAGGGACCCAAAACTAAAAGGCATCAGTTTTCTTGAATCGCACGTATATATTTTCAGATTCTTATTCAATAATCTTTGAAGTATGTTCTCAATGACACAACACGATGTATGAGAGAGAGAGAGAGAGAGAGAGAGAAAGAAAGAGATAGGGTGTCTGGTGACTGTGGAGGGAAAGCCTCCAAGGCAGCACTGCTTGCTGTTTCTTGAACTTCAAACCGTCCTTCTTATCTTTGATGCATGTTTGAGGTCATCGCCGTGCAGGGAGAGGAATCCTCTGCCGCACAACTTTAAGGCACAAAGGTTAGTATTTTTCCGCAGAGGACAGCAAACTTGTCTTTGTCATACAAGTAGCTGATCCTGGGAAGTCAGCAACAGAAAGCACTGACGCAGATTAATATTTCCATCATGTTTTATTGTAGGTTGTATACACTGTTTATTCAATATTCAACTGCCATATAAGCTAACTAAAAGCTAACTATAAAATTCACTTTTATTAGTATGAAGATGTGTTATGTTACTTAAAACCATCAACATATATAAAGATGGCCACGTCTCCACCTCCTCCCACTGTACAAAAATGAAGCCAGAGTCTGCTCAGTAGTGATCAGGGTTGGTGCGGCGGTTTGGAGGTCCCGTCCATCAACTCAGCGGACTCAATTACGAACAGGGCTCAGCGGTCAATCATGACTTGAAACACCCTTTTTATAACATCAAATTAAAAACAAACATTTTAACATCCATTAGTGTAATAAGAACTACCGAAAATGACAGAAGCCATCCTTAAAAAAACATAGAGGGGGCGGGCTGTGTGACCTTTACTGCAACCAGCCAACAGGGGGCAATCGAAAAGTTTTGGCTTCACTTTCTGGGAGCTATCATGGTGTCCATCTGTATATATGTTAATGATTAAAACCAACCATAAGTTCCATGCACTTTCCAGCCTGTACTTTCAACTGATTATCAATTATAATAAATATACAACTGCCTTTCTTAGTGTAGATTACTAGAATTAACCAGAAAACGAGGACAAAACATGAAAAATATAAACAAAACTGACCAGCAATAAATTTTAAAAAAGCCTATAGTTACTTTGACAGGTGCAAGAAGCAATATTTTGCTACATAAAGCCCAACACTTCTTGTAGAATTGTCCACAGAAAAAAACATCAACATTTTAGCCCATAAAACAACACGTTGCTAATACTACTTTCAGTCCAGTCAATCTCTGTGGTTGAAGTCACCACTGGATGATTCACCATCAGCATTTTAGCTAGACCCAGAATGCACTTGTCCAACTTTGGTTGGTGCGTTTGGTTTTGGTCACTTAGCTGGCTGTATTGAATTCCTATAACAAAGAAGGAGCACCTTTATACCTTGCCAAAGTATATTAATGCTATCCTTAACCATAACTATGTCATCCTTAACTTTGTTGCATTGCTGTGCATTGTTTTGTACTGTTTACAAACTGGTAATAGGGGCCCCAGCCCATTGCACCCCCTACGCTCCAGTTACTATATAAATTCTGGGGGTTTTTAGACTCCAACAGTAAAATCGTATTATGTGACTAATGCGTATTGATTACATTTGCAATCTCATTGCAGAAATTGCCATCATCTTTTAACCATTTTTAGGGTAATGTGATTTGTTTTGTTTAGTTCACTTAGATTTTGGATGCAGATGCTATTGTGTCTCAAATATATTAAACATATGGAAGTTTGCCCATTGTCAGCTGGGGCAGGCTCCAGCTCCCTGTGACCCTGCAAAGGACAAGTAGGTAGATAATGGATGGATGGATGGATGGATGGATGAAGGATGGATGGAGGGATGGAGGATAATATAGTTGCGTCATATGATGGATGTCTCCATACGTTTTTTGGTCTTGATAATAATCTCATATTGTCTGTGACATGATTTAAATATTCACTAAGAACAATTTTCACACCAATCTATTTATCAATTATTATGTCAAATTACATAAAACATACAGCCCATAAAGACTTGGTAAACACATAACTTTCCCTCCCATTCACTATCCTTACATCACTATTGCCACTGTTGTTCTATTCCATGAGGACTCTAGTCTGTTTGTAATTTACACAAGAAAGAGACGTGTGATCAAAGGGGAGGCAGAGAACAAATAACTCGAAAATAACCCTGGGTTTTCTCACTTGTTTTCTATCAGAAAAGACACTACCAGACAGTGAAAAGGTTGCTTTTTTTGGATGAGGTGACATGTCTGAGGATAGCATCACACCTTTAAGGTGAGCCTATCAGCTCTTTGGAACAGCCTTCCTAACAGACTGGCTCCCCTGGGGGGCTCCTGCTCCACAGTCTCGGGGTTGGGAGTGTGAGTCATACTTTTCCTGAGATATCACTGGTGCAGCACCCAAAAGACTCTGGCTCTGCCAGAACACTACCAGATACATATTTAGAAAGAGGAATAAAGCCTACACCACAAACATACATGGAAGAGGAGCCAGGAAGAGGAAACTTAAAGTGGGATCTTCACTGAGCAGAGCAGATATAGAAATGTGGCCACTGGCCACAGTGTAGCTCGGCACTTTTTCCATTAGTGTAACTCACAGATTTAGTTTTGTAAATTGACCAATGATGTTGTGTGTATCATAATTATAATACAGTAAATACAGCCTGTTGTATAATTGCACTCAAAGGTAATAAGGATCCATCATCTGGATTGTGTTTTATAGGCAAAAAAGTTTAAAAGTATATATTTTTGTATCTATAGCACTGTCTGTGCAGATAAGTGTAGGTGATAATTTAAAGGATGTTTTGTAGGTGTTGTCTTTGTGTTAGTCTGTCTCTCAATGCTTTTTGACTTCCACACCTCTGTTGCTCTCCCAAGCCCATCTCCCCGCTGAAGACATTAATCTTAGCAAAACTGGTCAAATATATTGTTTCATTTAAAAAAAAATTACGTATAATTTCATTTTAAGGACCATAAATAATACATTTACTTAGTGCATTTCATAGGGACTATTTTTAGCTGTGGATAATACACATTGAATTTCTTTTGTTTTCTTTATTCTTTAATATTTTCAATTATAGGCAATTATAGGTTGTTGTATTATGAAAATATGACATGATTTTCATTAAATGTGTAATTTAAAAACTAATCAGTTCTGTCAGTCATTTAAATTGTTGGTTTACACATTTTTTCCTGATATAATAAGAACAGTGGCAAATAGTTGATTGCATTCAATGTAATTTTGATTATATTTGGACAACATATGCACCAACTTGATATATCCCTATCAGAAAGGTTTTCTCATCAGTTTTTCAGTCTTGATTTCAACCATATTGCACAGTCCCAACTGGATGTATGTAGTCTATCTATCCATCTTTCAAAATAAAAATCCATATTTACTGTTGCAATATCACTGTAGTGGAAACAGCTTAAAACTCAACAGCTCATGGGAGACGCTCCTCTGGGACGCTGTTCGTTCAAGTGTAGATGGTGTTCATGTTGGGTTACTACAGTTCATGTAAAAAGGGCTAAAATGCTGAGGCCTACTGCAGTGGGGCAGCACTATGGTCCAATAGAGAAATAGGAAGAGGAGATTCAACGAGCTGAGCCTGGCACGTAGACAGAGGGACAGATGGCCATGAGGGTCCATATGGGGTGGAGAGTGTGTCCAAGCGTTCTATTAGAATTGTGTATCTACATGAACGCATATGTGTGTTTTCCTGCGTGTGCATGTGTGAATCTGCATGATTTAGAGTACCATATGTGCACCTATGGATTGTGTATCTTGTGCAGTGCATACAGATAAATCTGTCATTTTGTGTGTCCATGTGTGAAGAGAATAAGCTACTTTTTGGACAATTCACTGGCCCTAACATTACCACCACCATGGGTCAAACTGACCCTCAGCAGGAGTGGCTCGCCTGTAGGAGAAAGGCCAAGTACACGACATTACTAACGTCAGTCGGTCAGCAGCAGTACACCACCGCACAAGGCCCACCAACATGGCACAGCAGCATACACAAACACATAAGCTAGTATACGAAAAGCAGAGTGGTGTAGGTTGTTAAAGCCAATATCTGTAGGGAACTGAAGAACAAAAGTAAAACAATACTGGATTTCTATATCTGAAGGTTAGCCACATAGAAAAAGAAAAATACAGGTATCAGTATCCAGTAATATTTATGAAACAATTTCAACTTGATGCTTTTAAAAAACATGAAAACTGTCCTTTTCAGGTATGAGAATCGACTTGATGAGCACCAACCATAATAAGATTTATGTGAGCATTCCTTCGGTGTGTGCTTCCACGTATTTTCTCTGTCTACTTGCTGTATCTAATCCTAGGATCAGTGCCAGGCTGCTGTATTAGAAAGAGGAATGTGGACTTTATGGGAATTAGGTCTGGTACATGACAAACGAGCATGGACAGTCAGGGCTCCCAGACGCTCATGATCATGTCTGATGCAGTCATTTAGGATAAACAGAAGCTCAGGGACAAATGAGCTTAGGCCTTTTCCTGAAAGGAGCTTTGGAATGAGTGCATAATGAAATGTATAATTTATTTATTCTGAGATGCTGGAGGGCCCTATGAAATAAACATGAGAGGGAGAGAGCGAGCAAAAGAGAATGAGAGTGAGACAGATAGCGATGGAGAGGGAGAGAGAAGGAAGGGGAACGTGTGATACTGTAGGAGAGAAAGTGAGAGCAAATGAGAGGAAAAAGAGCGAAAGAGAGAACAGAAAATACACCCTCCATGTGTGCCAACAAACACATGTAGGATGTTATTTGAATTCTGCTTCAGTATTGTCGGAATGATCTGTGTGAAAATGTGTGTGTGTGATGCTTTGTCTACACAGTTAGGTATACTTAAGAGAAGGTTATAATTAAGGTATAACTTAAGGGTGCAATAATCATCTTGCAAAATGCAAATTATAAACACCCATTAGCCCCAGTACATTTATGAACAATGTTTATTTTATTTAATCTAAATTGTTGTCATATTCTCATTTTTAAAAAAAGGAAAGATGTGTGTTTATTTTTATAAATAAAGGAAAACTATTATTTCAGTATTATGCAATGACAATCTTTTCCAAGTACAGACTTTTCAGGGTATATTACTGCTTCAACTAAACTAAAATGAACCAAGTTTTGGTGCAAATAGAATATAAATGTTAATAAAACAAGGATTAAATATTGATGTACAACTATGATGGCTTATATTAATTCGAGTATTAGCATCCTAGAATTTGTTGATCAGCACTGAACACAATGTACAGCTGAGTCAAGCATGTATATCTTCTATTGAGCTCAGATATGGCATGTCATTTTATAATATGTGAGTGCATGTCCACAATGGTGGCGTTTCAGGGAGGAGGGGGTAAGGGAAAGTTGCCATATCTATCTTTAAGAAAATTCTGGCCACCCTCAGTGTAAAGCATGCGACTTCTTGTGAAGTTGGTAGCACAGAACATGGTCTGTACATTTGTTATTATGCTAATTCCCCACTTGTGGAGAGATAATTAGTAGGTTACTACAAGAAAATGCCATCTTCATTGCCAGTGCATTTGTGGAGTGGATTTGAATGAGGTGCTTGTTCCACCTTATGTAGCATAAAAAGGGACCTTACGTAAAGGCTAACATCATGACATCAGTGTCAGTACAGTAGGCTAACATCATCCCAAAGCTAATTGTTCAGTATCATATAAAAGCAATGCATATCCACTTACAGGCCAGCCTTCATTGGTAACTCCAATTAGTTGATATCATGGGTGAAAAGATGGTTGACCACTGGGTCAAAGATGGGCTGGAACAGTATCATCAGTCTACTACTGTATTTAAAGGTTGACAGATTTTCACTGAGGCAATTAACAACACATTCATTTCATTTTGATTTGATCTCACTTTATTATCAGAATATTCCTTTGACATTTGTCTTACATCCATTGTTTCACTTAAATAACAAATCCCAATATTTAACTACCAAATTTCCATGTGGAAAATTAAAGCTACTCCAAACATGATAATTATGATAATTTGGCTGTTGGCATTTGTTTTCCTACATGCATGTGTTTATCCGTGTTCCCTCATTTTGCCAGTCTTAGGGTGCCCATTTTTCAGTAAAGAGGCAGAAGTACAAGTGAGTTTCTGCCTGACCAGCATGCTTTTAATGGTCTACTGAGGCTCCTGCATATAGAACATGACCACAGCTCTGGCTATCACCTGGAGGTCCTGATTTATCTGTAGTGACTGGTACACACACTATACTTTCCAGTTGTGTCCTGTGGGGTTGGTCTCCACTGCATGACATGTCACTGACAATATGGCACATCAGATTAGGGATGACTGCAAGCAGCCTATTTATTCTCCTGGGCTAAGGGAGCCAGTATGCAGTTGGACAGGTGCTGGTCAATGCTGTGACAAAGCTGTAGGTGCAACAGATCTCTGCCACATTACGATCACATTAAAGACTAAGCTATTTTTAAGCCACAGAATTCTACTCAATTAACATAAAGACTGTGATTTAACAGATTTGTTGTGGCAATACAGACACTGTGAAGACATTACAAATTGAATAACTGTTTGTCAAAGTAAACAACTCAAGTATGTATTTATAGATTTTCTAAACTTTTGTAGATGCTAATGCCATATTATCCATCATATCAGAGTTATTGTAGTCATCAACTTAATAACATCAACATCCAACTCCTAACTTTCCTGGGGAAACTCTAGTATATCTAATTTGGTGTCATGGTTCATCAGTCTGTTTTATTGTGAAGTTTCATTCAATGTGTGTTTCCCGTTTTATTTTTTACTACCTCTCATTTCAGATCCCTTGCCAGATTTTAGATTTTCCATGTATCGACCTTTGCTAAGTAAAAGGAACCGTTTCTCCACTGAATCCCTGTGTGTCGAGTTGTGCATTTGAATCCAGTTTGTCTGCAAACACTTGATGCTTAATAATACAGAAGTTCCTAAAAACCAAACAAATATGGACGCCTCACACCAGCTAGAGGCTGTAATTAAAGGGGATCAAGACAATTTTAATCGTCACACAACCAACTGTGTAATAAAACAACCGTGGATGCTTGAAAGTTGTTTACAAGGGAATCATCCCCATCCTACCATTCATTTAGGTGAAACTGGATCATACCTCAGATATTGTTTGTCAATATTTAAAATAGGGCCACATCTTTTTGCACTTGCAAAAGAACAGAGAAATAACACCATTAAAAAGTATGTATTTGTGTAAATAAGGTATGTAAAGTAAGTTTATATATATGTCTTTATTGGCAATCAAATGTATAACCAGAAAATGTGTGAGGGCAGATGGCATATGTTTTCATTCTTGGGAGACATTGTTAATGTGATAGAGCTGGGGTTGCCAATTTAGCAATATAGGTGATTCTACTAAAGAGGTGGTGGTACGTGGGAGGGCAAAAGCACAAACCTGTCACATAACAGTCAGACATATAGAGAGCAAGGCAACACAAACAGGGAGAAGGAAAATAGGGATAGAGATCTAGCTGCGGCTTCCTTTTTCCAATCAACGAATTTGTAAAAGCTACTTTGTTATGAGTACAAAGATACAAGAACAAGATAGGCCACCGCTTTGTACATCAGGTTTAAATTGGCATCAGGGCATCCCAATTAACATTTAATAATAACAATAGCTCAGTAATGAATAGGACAACAAATTAACAAAATAAACCCATGGTTGGTGTCTGTCTTAACTCTGCAAGTAGCAGATGCACCGCACACACAAACCAGTGGTGCTGTGATTTGGTATCCATGGAATTGCTTTTTGTAACCTAATTACATATAGTCGAATATAAAACATTCATTTAGTGGACCTCTAGCAGTTTGGAGGAAAAGTTGCAAAAACGCAAAGGCAGTGCACCTGCAACAGCTGTTGAGGCTGTGTACCTTCATTAAATACAGTAACACATAGCTCACGTGGCCAATACTGGTGAGTGGGTTCAGTTAGTGTTTTTCAGCAGTTATTTCTTACACATCTGCTCTACTTAGTTTTGTACTGAAGGAGGAAGATTCATACTGTATTCATGCTTCGGTTTGGCATTAATGCAAATCAGTGGTACAAACTGTAATAGTTACTTCATCCAAATCGTATGTCAAATTCTGAATCAGAAAAGGATTTCTTCAGGTACACAAACAATAGTACACGTGCAGTGATACAGTGGATAGGGTTTTGGATAGTCTCAAGGAAGGATGGATTTTTCACTCAAATGCTGCTGACTGGCTATTGTTTATCTGATTTCCTGGGTGAGTATCATCGATCCTAATTTGGTGTTTTCAATAACACTGTATAGGCACATGTCCTGTATAGTGCTAACTGGAAGTTGTTTTAGCTGCTTATCTTTTTTTGGAACTTTGGCGCATGTCAGCGCACACGTTGCCTTCTTACATTAATGACGAGGTTTCAGGTGTCACCAGCATATTTTATTATACAATTGAAGACTACTAATGCAATGTAAAGATTTTTGGCAGCATTGTACACTGTAGTGCAATATTTCTGTCAGTGTGAGAGTTTAGCTGGTACTGTATGTGACTGGAACATCACACTAGCAAGAGAGCCACAGGAATGCAGAAAGATTGTTTTTTTGACAGCCATATTGATTTTAGGTTGGATCTGTGGTTGTATATGGACTTAGGTGACTCTTGAACCCTTGTATTGGTTTTCTAATACATAAAGTATCAGTTAATCTTTACACCCATAGTAATGGCTGTAGCCTAACTGAGAATCTGAGCTATAGAGGCAATTTGGTTTACTGTGAAAGCACAAGCCCCTATAATGAAAATGCATCATATGCACAGCCACAGTCTGCCTCCACCTGGTCTACTCAGCTGGCCATAAAACTCTGCTTCACTCACAACTCAAGTGGCCACGTTATATAGCCCAACCCCCTTGCTACCTATGGCCTGGGTGGACCCCTGGAGTCTAGTCCCTCACCTACCATTGCAGAGGTCTACAATTAGGTGCCAGAGCCATCTTTACTGTGATTGATGTCATCATTGTTGGCCTTCACGATATAAAGTGCCTGGGGCTGTCTCTCTGTTACAGCCTTGTTTCGTCTGACAGCCATTCATGAACAAAAATATTAAAAGGGTATCAAATATGGCCTTTTAAAGGACCAGTGTGTGGGATTTAGTGGCATCTAGCAGTGAAGTTGCAGACTACAACCATTTCAATACATATTCTGTTATGACAGCTATCACTGTCAATACTCATCTATTTTGAATCCATCGGCCACAGGTTTGTGTTGGGATACCACAGCACATGAGGTTATAGAATGCTTATGTGCCAGATGAATACGGCACATAGCAGTGCCTTAAGGTAATCCATTTCCTATGTTCATGCAGTACAGAATTCTGGGAGGTGATATTTTCAGATCTGCTCTGAATTGCCCTAAGAGATGTTCTCAGCTCACAAAATATTCTTTTAGTCGGGCTGCTGTAAAATCACTGCACCGCATCTCTTTATAGCCATATGATTTATGACTGAAGCTCACAGGAAACAAAGCTGTGAAAAAAGTCTTTGCAGGTAAATACATCACACCAAATACAAACATAGTTATATCCGCTTTTCCAGTTAAAGGAATGTGGACTATGCTATGTTTTTGCTTTTGGCTTAATACCACCACCAGCTTTGCCAGCCTTGAATGCATGTACTTCCCAAACAATATAAAAGTCATACATTACTTCACAGTTCTGCATCAGCCCCATAACAAAGCTGCTGATGGCACTGGATTTTTTATATTTCAAACATAAAAACGAGAATAGTTTACTTTACAGAAAATGTATGTTAAAATGCTTTTACAAAATGTGTTGCATTTGATGCAGTTCAGTTCATGAACATTGGGTGCAAGACTTTTGTGGAAGGTTGTATCATGGAACAATAAGCATGTAGCTATGGTGGAGTAAAGCATTCCTTTGTTCAAAGTGTATTTTTATAAATACAGGGTTTCTTTCTGTTGTAGTTCATCCTAACTAAATATTGTTCGATTTTAAGTTAGAGAAGATCAAAGCTGTAAAAAAGGACTAGGTATCTGGAAAATCTCTGCATTCATATTTTATTTTGCACTGATGTGGCTGCTTCACATTAATCTGATGTGTGCTCACACTGATTCTTGTGATAGCACCTGACTATGTAAAGTCATAAAAATGGAAGCTCCTTGGTGTTGTGTGGGTAAAAGAATAGAACAGGTGAAGCGATCGAGGAAGAGAGGGAGAGCGTGAGAGGAGAGATCACACAACCTTTTTCCAAAAATGGCACTAGAGTGCATTGCCAGTTTTGCTGTTCTGAAAGCACGCATCAAAGTTATTGAAAGCCTGCTTCCAGCTCTCTGCAAGAATCCTCCTCTCCCTCCACAGTCTCTCTCTTTCACCCCATAACCATAAAATGGTTCCGAACCCTGGAGCACCACAGATTCACAGGGTCTCAGGAGGCTTTCCTGATTTAAAAAAAAAAAAAAATGAATCTATGTAAAATAATATTAGTATTTTATCCATTTCCAATTACGAACTCTGACATTTGACTAAAAACTCTGATTACTAATTTGTAAAATTAGCCTTCCATTTCTCAAGGCATAGGTGGAGCTAGGGTCGGGATAGACGGGGCTAAAATCCTGTCTGATTTCCATTATTTAGCTGCTATCGCTATCGTTTTAATGTATTTATTTAACTTACTTAACTAATCAAATAGCCTTGTCAAGAGTGTCCAAGGAACTATAGTAAAACTGAGAAATTAGAGGCAGGCATGGAGAGAGAGAGTGGAAAGAGTTCACCTGGGACTACTACAGTAGCTCCCTTGTTGCTGCTCATCCTAGCAGTACTGTTAGCAATGTTAGCGGGCCAGCAGCTCAAAGAAGGTCCCAGCAAAAATCACATAACCAGCACAGGAGCTTCATTCACAGCAGTTATGAGCAGGACTCCCGGCTGGAATATTCTGTCACTACAGATGTAACAGATTTATTATGGTACATGTTTGTCTTGCTTGTTTGTTGAAATGTGAGCCGTGTAGTTTCTTTGTTATTCTACTTTTAAGTTTTCCAAAGTTGATTGTTCTTGACTGGTCCAATCAACCAATCCTAAAACTAAACTGTGATTGTTATTGTTAGTGCATAGTACATCCACACCAATAAATGATTAAGCCCCCAACCAGCCCCAGCATGTAATCATTTCTGGCTCTGCCTATGTCTCAAGAAAAATAACCTAATTGCTTTTCCGACCTTGCCAGGAACCCTACTGAGCCGCCTACACCTGTATGACAAAAATACAAAATATAAAATTAGGATTTCCCAGGACAGCTATATTGACTTTGTCCTCATAGTGGCAATGCTTAGATTCCAAAATGAATATCATTTGAGGTAAAAAAAAATAAAAAATTGCACATAATAGAGTAAAACCCTGGAAAAAGCCACCCTTAAAAAAAAGGTTTTTGATGAGGTGACAGAAAGCAGCCATCTGTTGAATCATTTGAGCGTTTTCTCCTTATTGTGCGCAACAAAATAATGTGGACCACAGGTGGCCAACAAATTAAAAACTACCAAACAAGACAGTGAAAGGAGGAAAGTCAAGAAATTGCAGGCAATGATAACAATACACTGATACTTTTCTATTTAGTTGGATGAAAAGACCTCTGCAGAGGAGGAAAACTCATTGTATATATCCAGCACACTGAGGAAACCAATTTGAAACAAGACATTATTATGCACATCTGCAAATCTCATACAACCCCACCAGGATATGTTCTGATACATACTCACAACCGTTCCTGTGATAATTTAGTTGCATTCGGCACAGGTAGAGGTGCCTCAACAATGAGGAAACAAAGGGCTTCAACAGCGGATTGAAGGAGAAGGCTCCCCACTGCCCGGTGTGTCACTGCATGATACACCAATAACTCCTGGTGAGCAAACATCTCTTTGATGAGCTGAATGACAAATCAAAAATCAGACATGGTGGTTTCTGATCACGAACTGTTGGAAGGAAAGGATGAGTTTCTCATTAAAACATAACATCTGCCAGATGTGTGCATGTATGTATATCATCATGTATGTATATACAATTTGGTACTGGGGAAAATAGTAGTGATAGTTTCCCTTACAAATAAAAGTCTGGGGTAAAGGAATGACATAGAAGTACATCAGGAAAAGATTAAATCATCGTTTTCAGATGTTGACACATGTTATGGAAATATAGGTGATGGAACATCTTGCAAAAGATTGGATACAAATGACTTTGATTTGTAAAAGCACCAGACATACATTCATCTTGCTATTGGCCACAATATACCTGTCAGGGACTGCTTCTAGCAGTCTGGATACAATCAAAAACAACAAACTTGATGTGCACAATAACCTACATTTGACTATCACAAAAATCACTCTTGACAAGCCATCACTGAAGAACCAAGAAAAAAGCGGCCATTAAAGATCTGGTACTGCTGGGCTGGTGATGTTTATGGGCTTATTATTAGGTATTTATAGAACATAATTAATTAATAATGTGTCCATCCAGATTCATAGTTTGACCTACTCCCTCCTAAAAAGTTACATTCACATACTGTACCTAACCAACCCGACTGAACTGAAAATACATTTATAAATCTTTTTTGCCAAATACTTTATGAGGTAAATGTAATTACTGCCTGTCGGTTAGATAATGAAGTAAATACATCCTTGAAGTGCCTTTTTGACTCTTTTTAATAGTCAACAGAGACCACTATCTTTCCCTGACCTGTGAGTGCTTAAACACAACCATAAAAATGTTTGATAATGTTTTAGTTGCAACAGGCGGATATTGTACTGCAAGAGCAGATATTGCTGAGAAAATGTATGAAATATGTTTCCAGTGGGAAAAAAAATCATTTGAGGTGGCACAACATCTCTCTCAAAACATACTTGCTATTGCAAATTAGTTATATGTAAATCTAATTTTGATGATCCACCCTGACCTATGACAGTATAAGGATGGCTCACTTCCTGGATTGGTAAAAACACTGCCAGTAAACATAATCAGGCAGCAATTACGTTTCCTCTAAAACGAATTTGCCAAAGCAAATTGGCATAGCAAATCAGTGGTACATAAACATATTTTGTAGGAAACATGATTGAGATAGCAGCCTCCTGCTTATGAGGCTTACGATTGCACTATTTGGGTTCATTTTGCTGCCACAGAGTCATACGGAAATTAAAAATAAATACAGAATTTCCATTTAAAGTGCATGAGTTTTACTTTTCTTTCAGCAGTGTGAGAAAGAGAGGTCAGTCAGTGTATTCATCGTCCATCCATCTCATGCTTCCAATCAATCAGTCTTTCAGCCTTCTCTACCTGTCTTTCAGCCCCATACCTCTTTAAGCTCCATTCATCTTACCTTTCACCATCTCCTTATCTCCTATCCCCTATACAGATACTAATTAAAAATATGCTTTACATATTAACAAATGTCACTTCAGCTCCTGGACACACCAGCGGTCTCTCCTTCTTTAATTACCTTCTGTTTGCCTCTGTGATTTCCTCCACCTTTCCCTCTCTTTTTCATTGCCTTTGCATCTTTTATCCATTGATGGAGAGTGAGGGGCTGTCTCCTGCCGAGACCTGTGACTATTTGGAGACAATGGGAATTGGAATCATTTCAGCAGTACATAATTTATCACGCCGTGGCTCATTCTCCTGTAAGACACCTCCCCTCTGGTTCTCCTGCCCCTTTGTTTAATTTCAAAGTGGATTTCCTCTCTGTCCCATGGTACATTTTCACTGGCTTGTGTGCATTTCATCGCTGCAGTTGTAGATAAATGAATAGAAAAATACATATAATAACTGTTACACTTATGAAATAGTCCTTAAGAAACACGCTTGTATGTGTTTTGTGTCGCATCTGTTGTGTGTGGCTCTTATGTCAGCGTGTGAAGCGAGAAGAAGAGTAGAGACCGAGAAGGCAAACTGAAGAGAGCAGTGTATAGTGAGGAGATGTGAGAAGTGTTGCAGGAATCCATTCTTAGAGTCTCCTACATTAAATATTCCATCAGAAGCTGCTCTAGTTGCCATACTGCTGGGAACAGCCAGACTAACACTTCATCTGTAACACAGTGTAGGGTTTACAGCCCCACTGTGGACAGCTCTTAGGAGATACAAAGAGCCATATGGTGAATTAAAACTATAATTATCCATGAATGACACATGTACATTAGGTGTGCATTATCAGATCCAGATCCTGTTCAGATTCCAATATATCTAGCAGTGCTTGAGGTACTGATAAAAAAATTGTTGTAAATTCTCATCAGTTTTATAATCTGTGTGTGGCATTGTGCTCCTTGTTTTTCTTTTTTATGCTTTTTTGAATCTTTTCTTTTGTCATCAACAACATATTTGCTGTTTCTCCCGTGCTTTTTCTCCCTTTCTTTGCTGGTTAAAAGCTGTAGAAAAAGGGCAATTACATAGCAACTGCTTCAGCTTTCTTTTTTTTTTTTTTTTTGCAGTGCGACTAAAGTGACTTGGGATTTAGCTGCTTGGGGATGACAGAGGGATGTTTTGTTAGAACATCTTAGCGTTTGAGATAAGTGGCATCTCAACAAGTTCTCTCTCTCTACTTCAGATATTCGTTCATGCTCCTTACTCAAAGTTTATCGCCTTGTACGGACCCCAGCCGCCTTCTTAATTTATCCTTGCCCTCCCTTGTTGAAGCCCCCCCCCCTTCTTCTCCTCTGAACCTTAACCAACCTCCACCGCTGCTTTCCTTCCTGTTACCTTCATTACTGTTGCTCAGCTTGCTTGGCTTGATCCTTACCACTTCCAGAGAAAACAATATTAAATTACTCCAGTTTGCAACGATGCCACTTTCTTAAACGGCTTATGTAACTGCTTCCATTCCAGCTGAGAAAATGTGCGAGAAGATAGATGGAAGCATATTTAAGTGGGGGAAATGTTTTGTATACCTACGGCACACCTGCAGCTCCAAATCTGAGCCTTAACTTTAAACAATGAGGAAATGAATCTGGGTCATGATTGGCCTCTGTGGTGCTGTGCTTTTCCAGGAGAGATTTCACAAACCTCTTCTCTCCTGCTTGAGGAATGAAAATGGGGACAACTCCGAGGAGATAATGAGCATCACTGTCTGTATGTGTGTGTGTGTGTGTGTGTGTGTGTGTGTGTGTGTGTGTGTGTGTGTGTGTGTGTGTATGCATGACTGCCGTTATTTATGAAAATATACTGTACTTCTAATGACCCAACACAAAATTCTACTCCACTGACAACAAAAATTCATCAGGACCTTCTCTACGTAGTTCATTATTCAAAGCAGTGCCATGAAACATACAGAAGATTGCATAGTGCATTCAAATGCAAACATCACAGTAGAAATGAGTGCAACAACAGCTGCTGTTGCAACAACAATGACAATCATTAGAAATGTCACAGCTATCAGCCATGTCATCTTCTTTGCATCTCATTTGTTCCAATTCCAGCCTTGGATGGATGGTGTGAGTTATTTGTATAAGGTCTGTGCAGAGAATCAAGCATTTGGGAGCGTGAGCCCCTCTCATTTGGATTCTGTCAGACTATTACCGAGGTATATGGAGAGGCTCTGTTCCATTAGAGCTACACAGCCAAGAGCCGGCGACTATAATTACACACTAATTTAGCCTCCCATCCAGAATAGAAAAGGCAGAGGGATGAACAAAGTGAAACAAAGAGGAAAAAAAGGAGGTTATAAAGAGTCATGGGCAGGAGGAGAAGGATTGCAGCTAGATTTTTGGTAAACAATGAGGGAAATAAGATGAGAGTGGATGAATTACAGCCCACGACATCACAGAAAAAGATTTACTGAAAGCTCATTATAGGAGTAGTTAGACATTATGAGAATTATGCCTTTCACCTCCTTGCCAACGTTGATACCACTCTCATATCTGTGCGCTATGGAAACAGGGAAACAACTAGCCTGGAGCTTTTCAAACATAATAAACGCTGCCTTCCAGCACCAAAACAAGTTGTGGTTTTAGCTCAGTTTTTAGTGAGCTTTTGTTACCTAACCAGAGCAGTCCTTACGCTAAGCTAACCCAACCAGCCGCTGTCTGTAGCCTTACCATACAGACATGATAATGATAATATACAATGCTTTATCTCAGAAAGTAAATTAGTGTATTTCCCAAAATGTCGAATTTATAGTATTTACATTTTGTATTTATCGCTCTACATAATAGTTTTTATAGGAAGTGGCGGAGTCCACCATATAAGTGATAGATGAAGATTTGAGATACAGAACAAATTGCCCTACTTTATAATGCATTTGTCCTAACAAACTAGCAACTATCTTAATTTCAGCTAATCATTTCCATAAGAACACAGTCAAAATGACATCTGAGGTTTGAGGCATTTGATAACTTGGTACTGCACTATCACAGAAACTTAATAGATCAGGAGACCTTCAGGTTTTATCCGTGTGTGGAGGTTATCATCAAAAATGTATGTATGATTAGGCATTGAGACAGTCTGGGACTTGCGGGCAAAGTCGTCTCCCATAAGTCAGAAAGCTATACATGGAAAGGTTGATCAGTGGGCTGAAAGGGTCCTCCACAGCAAAGGGGTCAAGTAGCCAGGAGGTATCGGGGCGATTGTTGGAGGAGGCCTACATGGCACAGCAGCAGCTCCATGGCTATTTCGACCACAGTGGCCTCTCTGACAGGAGGTCTCTTCTGAGGTCAACTAAATTCAGAGCAATGGCTGCTACACTGCTTGAGAACTAGAGAAATTTTGTTCCGTGGACGTCTGCTCCTTTCTCTTTTCCTGAGATGCTGTAATGATCCTTTCTTCATTCCATTGTTGCAAAACCCATCAATGTTTTCTTTCTGTGTTTATCGAGGCTGCTCAGTCGTTCTCTAAATTTAGGTTTTTGTTCAAAGTAGTCATGCTTCAGGCAAGCATAGTTGTGTATACAGCCTTTCATTCCTCACCCCCTCTCTGCACTGAATGAAATTTCCACACTCTCTTCCATCTTAGTCTCTCTTTGGCTCAGGCTATGGATGGACTCTTTGGACCCTGCTGTTATTATTTTTGGGCTACTAATGGCCCACCATGGATAGGAAGGTGCTTATTAAAAACTAATAGGCAGCTGTGATATCCAGAGGCATTATTGTATGAGGTCTGAGGAGAACAATGTGCACACAGTGTAATGCTAAGCTATGTCATCCATTTTACTGGTTTTTTTTTCATGCTGTCATTTGTATAAAAGTATACTATTATCATTTCAGTTTTAAAAAATCAGTTCAATAAAGGGCATTTCCATGTAGCATTAGAGCTGGACTTTATGTGGTTTGTGCACAAAGCCCTGTGGTAACTTAAAGCAACGGTTCCCAGCCTTTTTCCTTAAGGGACCCCTTTTCTATCATTTCTTAAACTGACGACCCCTGCTTCTGTAATTGCAAGAAATTTGTGTAAAACTAGTGATCTGGATGAATTTCCTGTCCCTGATTATTTCCTGTTTAGCAAACGTTTTATACAATTCTGTCTCTATTATGTTTGTTTGTTTGTTTTTTTTCATTTTTAATTGTCATGGTTCTATGAATGGCAATGTCAATCTGTCAGTCGGTCCACCACTTGTGTAGACTGAAATACCTCAAAAGCGATTGCCATGAAATGTTGTACAGACAGTCACAGTCCCCAATGGATGAATCCTAAAGATGTGGTCATCTCAGAGTCAAGGTTTTCCCTAATGCTGTAAAATAGCTCATTGTCTATTGACTTGGATTTGGACTATATTGGACTTTGGTCATCATATTCATGATAGCTTCAAAAGATAGCTCACACCATCCAAGCCTAGAGGTATTTGTGTCCTCCGCAGGATGAATTGATCACCATGGTTATCCCCTGATCTTCCATTTAGCACCATTATCTGGTCTATCTTAATTTTTCTAATACTTTGGTTTGTGAAACTAATAACATTCTAACATTGTGTCTTGGGCCAAATAGAGTTTCAGACTTAGTTAGAAAATCTGATCTGGTTCGATTGATCTTGTGTCTTTTTCCTGAGGTAAAATGGCTATGTTTGTAGAGCAATGAGTGGGTCCAAATTGACATGCCTCCCTTTTAGCTTGCACTTTCTTTTCTTTCTGCAACTCAGAGATCTGCCATTACTAATGCATGGTATCCAAACTAAAAGGCAAAATGTGAGTAGAGCCATGCCTGAAAAAGAGTCAAAAAGAGAGACCCACATCAATACCCAGAACCATACCATGCTACCTACAGTAATTCACATTCAACAATCAAAACAATTGTAGAAATAATCTAATTTTTGCTTTAAAGATTAACTATATATTAAGAAAACATGTGCCTATACATGGTATGACACATGAGAAATATGGGATCATAACATTAAGCATTTAGGGAATGTATGCCTTCTATCCATTTGTGCTGGATCACTATCAAACTGAGTCATCAGCAACACCACAAGAGTGTAGATTTTGTGACACAGAAATTATATAAGAGGCTGGTTTTCGTGCCAAAAAAGAGGGGGAATCTTGACATCCAAAGAAAAATAGATAGACCTATAACCAATTTGGGATACATGGCAATATCTGATCAGGACATGCTGCAGTTTGAGCCCTATTACTCATGGGCTTCAGAAAAATGTTGGTAGCCAAAAGAAGCTTTATTTTCATCTTATATTTTTCTGCAGACAGCCTTATAAATCAACTTGCTATGGTTACAACATAAGCCTGGCAACAGATTTATATTTTTTTGTCTCTCCCCCTCTCCAGTGGTATATGCATGAGGAAAGGGTCAAACTGCTTACAATTCACAGGTGAAGGAAAAGCCATGGTGTGGTGTGTTGTTTGTGTTTGGCATCATTCTGCTCTTCTTCTGACCTACATACAGAACACATCTGTCTCTGCATGGATACTCAGCAGCAGAAATTGCTGTAACACCTTCCCTCAGCACCATTCATATGATACTTCATGTTAACCAGATAATCTTAATTTAGATTTGTTTTTTATGGCTTAGTTTGCTCACAGGGCTGCGTCAGTGCTGTTCTAGTGATTAAGAGAGAGTCTTGCTGTATAAAGACTGTGTGCTATATACATTCATGTAAAGAGGATTTTACATTACATTTACATAACATACTGTATGTCTTAAAGAGTACTCCAGTGATAACTATAGACAGTTCTGCAAAACTTGCGATATCATCTCTTTAAGTCTATGAATTCTTCTTTCTTGACAAAAACCTGGTCCCTACATTACCCACAATGCTACTCGCCCACCAACAGTCCAAAAGCAAACACCCATTGTATTGTTTACGAAGCAAACACCCATTGTACTGCAGAAGAAGAAGAAGATATACTTTATTAAGCCCCAATGGGGAAATTCTTGTTTCACTCTGTTTTAAACATATAGGCCCGAAATACAGTCATGCACATGTAGGCTTTATAGACATGGAAATGTGGAGAGATAGGCTGCCAGTAGTGGTGCTCCAGGAGCACCGTTGTTGGGTGCCTTGCTCAGGGGAGCCTCAGCAGTGCACAGGAGGTGGGGCTGGCACCTCTCCAGCTACCCGTCCACACTCCATACTGTAGTCAGTGCTGGACTTGAGCCAGTGACACCTCCGGTACCAAAGCCAAGTCCCTACAGCCTGAGCTACTGTCGCTTCTAAACGAAGCACATATCCTGAGGCAGTGGTGGACCTTAACTCATCATCATCATTCAGTTTATGAACTTGTTTTTTGTTTTTGTCTACCCTGTGCACAAACCAAGACAAAATCCAATTAATGTTTGATTGAAATGGTAATAATTTATTGAATCTTGAATTTTAATATGCAAAATGGTACTAGGATACCAAGTTCCTTTAATTGACTGACTTCCTGCACAAAGTGTCACTCTGCCCCTGGTGCTCAGATTAGGAAAAATAATTAATAATTTGGGATTGTACATATTTGAAGAGCATTTTTTATCACAAAAAATAAAACAGCATAAACAGTGATTTTTATTCTAATTTTCTCAATTCATTTTAATTTTCTTTCACAAGAAACATCTGGTGGGTTCAGTCAAGCCTTATGGTGGGTCAGGTCTGGCCCGCAGGCCCCACTTTGGGCAGCTGTGACCTAGAGCATTGATTTGAATCATTTGACAAAAAATGTATTTGATTTGGTCTTCAGGAAATAATAATAAATGTGTGAAAAAAAAAAGTGTTTGGTATGCCGGCTCACCCATACAATTTATAGGGTTGATATGCCGCATATTTAAACTGTGTCAAGACAACCATGGCTAGGAGTTTTAATAACACAATCTGACTCTATATTTTTAGTAGTAGTAGTATTTTGACTATTTTTATGTTGTCCAGAGCAGTTCAGTCCAAGTTTGCTAAATCTTTTCCCCAACTCAACCCCTGAAATTCCCCAAAGCCATTCTTTGTTTATCTTTATTCTCTGAATCCATTATATATTTGAGAACATATCATATATTTTCTTGTCACAACACCATTATGAATATAAATCACTTCTTATGTCTTATCACATCTCAAACTTTCTTTATCTCTCTGCTTTCGTGTCACCTCGTCAAAAATATCAGGATCAACCTTCCTGTTTGTTTATTATCTTTTTCTGGGTTTTTTTTCGCTTACCACCTAACTTGTGATTGATTGAAGACCATTAGACATACTTTTTACTGTTGATTTCCCCATATGAGTGGATGTGTCTTTTGCAATGTATTTTTCAAGCAGTGTGCGCATGCTTTCCTTCCCAGTGTCACCTTATTAATTTACTGTTTTCTGCACTTGAACACTCAACACCAACATAAAAAAGAAATCCTACAAGAACATGAAATATGACTGTAGATGTTGCATTTACTTCACATTCATCCAGTGGCAACACAACCAGAATTCAAACATAATTTCCTCTTCTTTTCACAAATAAATGGAACCGTTCAGATAAGATTATAATGCAACTGGTACAGGAAGAACTCAGGAGGAGGAAGTATTTTTTAAAGGTGCTTTTACTGCTTGTTTAGTCATTACCCCATTACGAGAAAATGATTAACATCATGGAACAGTAAGTCCATAACAGATTACTGGATCATTTTTAAAATTATGTGACAGTCGTTAGTCACTTAACACCATCCAGATTTGAGCTGTTAACGGGGAAATGCACCTGTTTTGTCGGTTTATTAGTCATGGTGAGCACTACTCAGCCCGGGGAGTTGTATAATGTCTTATGTGGTTCGGGAGGAGCTTTGTGAAGTTTGTGAAGAAAAGCAAAAATAACCCCTGATAATGTCATCTTGACCTGCTCTTGGAGACTACAAGCTTTCAACAATAAGTCTCCATTACAAACTGAAAGGTTTTTCTTATGGGTTTTTAAGAGAGGGTCCTAAAAAAGATACCATTGGTTGCGTTAAAGGGAATGTGTTCTTTTGAGCTTGACCCATACTAGGGAGTAAAAGTTCTCTATAAGTTGGTTAAGTGATAATGGGAAGGATAAAAAAAACACAACAAAAACATGTTGTTTTGCACTGACACTGGCCATGCTGCTTCCATTTTGACCTTTTGTCATTGTAGTCCAACTGAAATGAAATGTCTGTAGCCAAATGTCAAGATCAGGTCCTTATTCTTCAACACCACTGCAAACAGAATGCTTTCCATCCTACGCACGTTCACTGGCCCACCCACTCAGAGGCTTGAAGGCCAAGGATAATTTCTGGTATTTCCTCAAAGACCTTTTTTCCCTTTTGTTAATGAAAAAAAAATAGCGATAATTTATTTAAAAAATCCCTTTGACTGCAAAAATGGATGACTAGAGCTGTTTTCTCATGATCTCCTATTGCCGTGTCAGACGTGTTCCTGCCCACTGGACCTCCTCTATTCACGTATGGGTTCAATCGGACATCACACAGACTTTGTACTAAGAAGCTGGCAGCATTTGTTGTACTTTTCTATGATATCTTTCTCTTTAATATAATTTATACCAGCACAGCACAGACCTTCCTCCATGTCATTTATTCTGCTTTTCACTTCCTGCCTTCCATTTGAATTTCATGCATCATTGAAATCACGTGACTGCAAAAAAGCTATTGGGATTTTAGTTGGACTGGAAACTTAACAAGAATCTTAGATAACTAGATTTTGATTTATAGTTCAATGTTGCATCTCACCTGTTGATAGCACCAGATGGATGTATTGTGTATGATCAGGCCATATTGGGCGTTGCTCATATTCCCCACAGTAGCCATGTTTGCATTCTTTCATTTACTTATGATTTGCAGTTATAAAGAGCGAGAATCCCTGTGAGCAGAAGGTTTGTGATGGAAATGGCTTTGGAAGATATGTGTTACTGAAAAGCAGCAGATCACTGAGTCATTTTCACTACATCAACAATCTCCACCAGTGTCAGAAACTTTGTAGGCAGCTATGTGCATCTGCTTTGAAGTTATGCCATCACCACTTAATACAGAATTATAAATCCAGCTTTAATCAATGGAGATCCCCTTTTACCAGCTCAAACAACATGAGCATCTTCATATTTGATCAGAGTTTTGTAAAAATCAAACATGTATATGCAGTAGATACAGTAGTTATGATGGCTCAGACTGGTTTGACTTGACAGTTGGGCAGCAAGACACTGATCTTAGCCTTATCTTTAGCGGGCAAGTACTGACACTCCACAATCTTCATAATCACTTATCAAGGTCACATCAGGGCAACAATCAGCCTTGCCACTGTGTAGTGTGTTTCCAGCTTTAGTAACAAATGGCTCACTTATGTGTGTTTGTGTGTAGTGTTATACAGGGGATTGAGCCCTTGTTTAGATGAAGGTAAGCTGAAGATCATGGTTCAAGGTGGAGTTAAGAATAAGGATTACAGGCTTCATCAGAAACAAGAGGAAAAATGGAGAGTTTCAACTAAAAGAGGCTCATTCATTGGAGTGGTCCAGCTCGATCAGTATAGTTTGTTTATAGTAGCTTGTTTTGAAATCAGATGAGTGGGGAATGAGAGATATGATGCATGGATGAAAAAACATTGATTCATTTAATCACAGAATACAATTAAACCATCTATATGCATTAAATGTATAACAGTGCATCCTATCTAATCTATTGCACAATGTCCTTTATGCATTTTGGGTTTACTAATTCAATTCAAGGCATCCTTCATTCTTCTCCTGAATGTCATAGACGCAATTCTCTCTGTCACTCCCCTCACGTGTTGTTTACAATGTTTCAGGCAGAAATGTGGCCTGACAGCTGAAACACTCCACCTGCAGAACAGAGGCGTCCTTGAATTATGCCTGCAGGGAATTCTAATAGGCTCAAAAATGCAAAAAGTGCAAGGACCTTCACACAGGCTGAAAAAGAAACCCGAATGAAAAGGCAACAATTTATCCACATCATGAATTACCAGCAATTTTGAGCATGGACTGCCTTTGTGTATGTGCAGAGGGGAGGCACACGCTAAATAAATGATACTTATTACAACCTTTATTATCAATCTGTGATATCTGTGAGATTAACTTTTTTCCCTACTCTTCTAAAATATTCATATACCATCAATGAAAGACAGTGGTGTTTATTGTGAAGATGTGTTTGCGTGTAAATGAACAACCTAACATCCTCTGATTCAAGATGCCTGCGGTGAAATGAAAGCAGTAAATAGACGCAGACAATGAAAATCTCTAACACAGTGACCTACTGATACCCTAGCACACATCCCGGGTCTCTCACACACTGACACACAAGTGTGCATGCGCACACAACCATGCAACAATGGTCACCCTCAGATAAATGGGCAGAGAGATGTGGTGTGACAGGCCATTGAGCCCTCCACAGCTTTAATGAGGCCTGCAGCCAGTGGGGAATGACTGGAGTAGCTATACCAGTATGTTTCCATTACTACTGTACAGCAGCAGAACTGGGATGTACTATGGAAATGACAGGACACATGTGGCTCAGTCCGAGCTCACAAAAGAGGAAGCACTTATGTCTCGGATCTTGAAAACCAAATAAAGCAGCCTAGAGTCAGAAAGTGGAGAGGAGATGAGGTGTTATCAACTTCCTTCCTGTAAGATTCCAGCGACAAGGGAAAAGATACATAATACTGCCCTAGAAATTGAATTTACAAGCTGCATTAGAGCTAAACTTAACTGATAAAAGGCATACTGTTCTCCCAGAGGTGCAGTGAATATGGGAAAATTTTGATTTTTTTTTTGTTATGCTCTAATATCTCTGTTCCGGTTTTAACAATGGCAATGTAATGTCTGTAGATTTGCTTACTAGCTTCTAAAGTTGTAGCAACTACTTTGAGATTCCATGTAAAGTTATTAAATGACAGAAATAAAATGTTACACTACCAATGCTCTCTCTCTGTGTCATTCACTGTCTGTGTAGCTCGACCACAGCTGAACAACCGCTCAAACAAACAGATACAAACCAAAGTAACTGCGAGTTTATCAAAGTTTGGTCCATGAACTCCATCTCGATAGCGCCTGTTTCAGTGATTATGTCTCGCCAGATTGGCCACTGAAGCATGACTTCAGGTTGCATTTCCAAAAGCTAATAATGTTTCAACTTCTCTGCTGCAGGTCACTGCATTTCTTTCCCAGCCTCCCCTGCAGCCCCTACTGCCACAGCCTAAACCCCATTCAAAATGAACGGGAGGAGGGGTGTTTTTACCGTGGCGCCTGGTTTCCTCTGACTGAGCCTTAGCTACAGAGCTTGGTGCCAGGGTTATTTGTGTAACAACAACAACAAACGATAAATATCTTTTCAATGACAGTCACTCAAATGTAATTTTCAGAGAGGGGACCACAGAGGACATGCAAACAAAACTGAACAGAAAATAAGGAGATGAGGTAAGTGGCAGGTAAGAGTGAGAGAAAGAGACAATGAGCTTACTTGTCTGAAGTGTCTGTGACAGAGGGAGGGAGAGAGAGTGCTATGTCTCTGCTGGAAATACAGTTTTATTAGTATTGTGCAGCGGGCAGCGCTGATGTCAAGGTGAGTTTACACTTTAAATTAAATTATTTGAATCAGCAAAGTGATTTTTAATTTACACCTCCATTTCATGATATTTCAAACAGAAAAGCGAGATCATGGTTGTCTAAGCGTGATTCTGCCCTTCTGCAGTGAGTGGTTCTCATCCCTGCATCATCTACTACAATCATGGAACGTACAGTCTTGGACACTGGCTATCATCTGATGACAATTTAACCTTTGCTGGCAACAGCCAAGGTGGTTTCAGGGGCAGCCAGCAAATATCCAGAAAACAGATAAGAGATAAGGGACCTTATATCGGGGCCAAGACTACTCTTCAGTCCGATTAACAACTTGATACACAGACAATAGCTGACGGGTCCCAAGATTGCATTTTGGCCAATGTGTTCCACCTCTTTTGCTCTCCAGACAGACTGTTTATCTGCATGCAACCAAAGCTCGCTCAAACGTAATTGGTCAATACTACTCTGACTACAAAGGGAAACCAGAACTTCCAATACGAAAATCTTGGTCCAAGACCAAAAGTCTGCATTCCTATGCAGATATCTGTTCATAGAGATTGTGCAACATACAACTTGTCGGGTACTTAATAACCTGTCCTCCATTTTATATTACATTTCGAAATTCAAAGGGAAAGCACACTGGCAGATTCTACATATTTCATGTGTGGAGATGAAAAGGGGCTGGACTCCCTGTTTTTGCCTTGAATAATTCTGCCTCTCTGTTTTCATTATCAACATTATCATTGAACAGTAATTTTATTCAAAGCATATCCCATTCAATCTGTCCTCTCACACTGCTCCAAATGCACGTGAACTGACTGTGGTTTAGTTTTGCTGAAATCCACTCACCCACTCCATTTCCACTGACCACTATAGATTTGGATGTCAAAATCGGGCTGCAGGGTACTGACTGTCTGCAGCGTGTCATTATTCTTTTACCCCCAGATGAAAGACCCCTCTTTTTCTTTTCCCTAGGGCTGAGCTGAGTCCATCTGCAGAACCCAAGGGCCTCCAGGAATGATTTCCCCCGAGGTGAGATGAGCATAGAAAAAAAGAAAGTAACAAAGCAAAACAGATGGATAGAGAGCGCATGTGGGTGGACTGACAGCAGATACAGAACTGAGAGTGGCAGAGGTGGAGAGGATTTGAATGTTTGAAAGAGACTGTGATGATTAGGGATGGCAGAATTTATTGACGGAAAATGATTAGACCCAGGCCACAATCTTAACTGTTGCACGACTGTTGATGATAATTACCTTGCTTAACAATAAATGAAGAAACGGAGGAGACGAAAACTGCAAATATCTCAGAGTCTGACTGTAAAATAATGAACAGTGAAGAGGAAATTAGAATAATCATCCATGATGCTTAATGTTCACTTGCACATCTGCTTTCCTATGTTTTTTTCTATATCATATTCACAGTTACTGCAATGACCCAGTTTCTATACAGAGATCATTAAAGTTTCATATGAATCCAGTGTACTGGGAATAAAAAACATAAAAAGTTTTTAGATTTTAAGAGTGCATCAGTGGACCTGGAATAAAACATTACAAGATGAATTTTATAAAACAAAGAATAAATAGAAGGGAAAAAAAGTGAGTCACAGAGATGAGTCTGAGTTTCTGTGTGTGTGTGTCGGTGTGTGGTGGTTGGTGTGGTGTACAAATCAATATAATATAGTATGATATGACTATAATTACGTAAGATAAAATACACACAAATTGTGTGTTCATTCAACAAATTCAACCAATTCAGAAATCGACAATATGTTAGTACCCTGTCCTTAGCATACTGAATACATACTGTAAATCACAAACAAATCACCAAATAATATTATTTTTATTTTTATAAAAGTAAGGCTCAGTAATTTGCTAAAACACCAAGACACCAAGCAAACATCACTTAAACAGGAGTAAATCATGCTGCATAGTACCTGTGTCCAAAAAAGGGATGTTTCAGTGCTCTTAATGACCTCAGGCCTGTGGCTTTAACATTGCATGTCATGAAGCCCTTTGAAAGACTGGTTCTGCAGCACCTCAGGCCCCTGGTACACCACTGCCTAGACCCGCTGCAGTTTGCATACCAGGCTGACATAGGCGTTGATGATGCCATCATCTACCTGCCTCACATAGCTTACACTCACCTGGAGAAGCCACAGAGCACCGCAAGGATTATGTTCTTTGCCAACAAAATGAGCAAGCTGGTGAAGAAAGCTCGATGGTGGGAATAGACCTGGACAGTGTGGAAGCAGTGACTGAGGAGAGGATGAGAGGGAAGCTCTACGCTGAGCTGAGGCAGCTCAGGAGCACTTTCAGCCACAGAATGATCCAGCCCTCTGCCTCAAAGCGCCTTGGAGGCCATCAGCCATCAGACTCAGCACCTATTACTTACCAAATCTGCTGATTTAAGACTGTTTAACTTTAACCTGCACAACTGTTTACCTTGTAATATTTGCATGTGTACAGTTAGTTATACACTGTTATATATATTTCTGCACACCATATTCCTTTATTGCATACTGCATATAGTGTTTATATTTTCATTAAAGCTTTTATATTTTCTATTATATCTTTATAATACTTTTTATTTTATTACTCTTTATTGTATTTTTATACTTCTGTACTTTTTGCACTACATTTCCCCTGTGCTGCTGTGTCAAACTTGAATTTCTCCCACGGGGGATCAATAAAGGAACATCTTATCCTATCTTATTTCTTAGTGACTATTTTCAGCTACGGTTTAATAACCATTTTGTGGACTACTGGCAGGATTTTATATGTATATTGACTCAGAAACTACAGTGTCCCTGTTTATGGTAATAAAGGAAAATTGTAGTGCAACATTGTGAAACATTGTAGTGCAACATTGTGGATCCTTACGTTACACTGCCCTCTCGCCCAGCTCTGGTGCCCCCCAGGAATCCAAAGCTCCTGTGCTAGCTGTGTAAATACAAACACTGCCCGGTGCTCTGGGCTCACACTCGGGGCAGCATGGCTAAGTAACTGAGCAGCTAAACTAGCTGACGGCAGCTACATTTAGCAGCAATTTACTTTACTGTCCAACTAAACTTTGCAAATCACAAAGAGTTGAGGCAGAGCAGACAAAGGCCATCAGAGGGTAAACCAGAAAACGTTTTATGTTTCAGTTTCACCAAAATCAGTGATGGTGGTGTGTAGTGCCATATCACCAAAAGTTACAAAGTGAGAACAGGCATACAGAGTGGCACCATGAATGAATGTATAGCATCAAAATGATTTTGCAATTGCTATTTTGAGGTAGAAAACTTAATGTTTCTTTAATGCTAAGATAGACAAAGTATTCATAATGGTTCTCCTCTATTCTGTGATGTGATGAATTTGCCCTGCAGTGGAGGGCAGCTGTGGATCAGGAGGTAGAGTGGGCCATCCACTGATCAGAACGTTGGCAGTTTGATCCCCGGCTCCTCCCACTGTATGTCAAAGTGTCCTTGATCACCTTGAGTGGTGGGAAGACTAGAAAGGTTTTATACAAGTACAGTCCATTAACCATTTAATGAATCTGCATCAAATCCACAGTTTGTAATTATACGGTACCAGCCAGTGTAATAGCTGAAATAATAATGTTAAGGTTAAGTGAGAGCTACTAACGAATACTTTTCAAAATTATCAGGGCACTAATTGAGGTTTAACATCATCTTAATTATTCACTAGTTCTATGATAACTATATAGCAGCAGCTGACACATGTTATGGGTTCACTTGGCAAACTTCTAGGCTCAGTAGTCTTTGATTTATTGTTCTCCCTTTCAGCTCAGTGGCTGCTGGCATTGGTGGAGACGAAGGACGAAGGTTATAATAAATGCTCCGAGCTGTTCTATGGACCTCAATATCTTTGTCAAAATACAGAGTGACATTCCAGTTGAACAGCCTTTGAGTGGTGTATAAACAGCTGGGCATTGTGCTGTAAAATGGCTTCTCGCCCTTATTTCCCTCTCGCCTGCTGTGCATTGAGTGCTCTGACACAACCATGACAGCTGCAGCCTGGTAAAGTGTTTGTGTGTTTGACAGCTTGGCCTCAACCTGACTACCTTCATCAGCACTCTGTCATGAAAACCAGCCTTGCCTTGTGTAGACACTGTACCCCCAGCATACACATCTACAAGAGTGACAATATAAATATACAGTGATTACATACACACGTGGTCAAGCAATTCATTAAGGATAGCTCATGAACTAGCTAGTGCATGTTAAAGACATCAGAACTGACAAGCATAACGTATGATCACAGCAATGCAATGCTGCCTATCCAAGCTTACAAATTTACATTAATAATTCAGCTGCAGTTTGTTCAGTTGCATGCTGTACAGTAAACCAAAGGACGGATGTCTTACTCAAACACTCTGAGGCATCTATTTTCAATCCAACACCTAACTTTGGAGAGTTAAATTGATAGTCATAAGGATCATTATAACTGAAATATTTTAATACTGAAGGAAACCCTCCATTTATGTTTATATTTCACCTTTTTTATTTCCACACTATGAATTAGTACTTAGAGAGGGTGTTATAAATACGTTTTCAACACTAGAAGGATTGTTTTTATGTCACTCTTTGGATGTCTGCTTTATTTTTTGAGCTGTCTTTTGTTTCTACAAACTCATCAATTGCAACTAAATTCACTGACAGAACCTGAAGAAAACAGAGTAGAATAAGATCACATATTGTTTGCATCGTGTGGCATATTTTGGCACAAGCTGTCCTCAATATACTGTATATCCAAATGTATCACAGAATTAATTTTCAGAAAATCAGCCAAAGAGAATGCTAATTCATGCACATTTCTGTTATGAGAATATTAGGAGTTGAGCACAGTTGGGATAAACAGTTGGTGGCACTAATTCTCCAGTCAGTGACATTAAACCATTGAAGAAGAGGAGATGATAAGATGACATAATTAAAAGCACCATGTGGAAAACAATGTGGCCAATTAGTCCAGTGTTCTACGATCCCGAATTTCTGATTATTCCAGAAAAATCACACCTCTGATTGTTTATTTCTTACACACCTGCTGCATTTGTTCCTACAGTGATGTTTGAGGTGGCTGTTACATGTTGTTGTATGCTTAGTCACGCACGTTTCATACATTAATTCAAAGAATGTTAAATCCACTCATCGCTCCACACAGATGTGATGTTTTCTGATGTTTTTCATCTCTTCACTGGAGCAGAGGTTTAAGCGAAATTTAAGTAGCGCGTTTGTCATGATTTATGTGCTAAGTTTGTTTCCATTCAGTTTGTATCAATACATCAACTTTTCCACATAAGCCAAGTGTCCTCATTTCCACTCCTTTTCCACAATCTTATTGTACATGCAGACTAAAAAACAGCAGGTCAATCAGAAAAAGAAAAAGAGCATCAGCATTATCGGGTTATCCTGGTTTGCCTCCCCTGAGTGATGTCAACCAAGTGTCCAACGACAAAATGTTTTTGTCTCTATGTTGATGTTAAACAAGCTGCTACTTATCACAATCATAATCAACAACACTGTGATCTATTATCCTTAAAATGCCCAGAATGGTGGTGTCTTGATTGTATAAATTTTCAATTGTGTGTCTACAATCAGCAACAATCTTTTGGGAGCGATTCCTCATTAAAAACCCTGATGTCTGTCACCTGTTGTAGTTTACCTGCTCTCCCTTTAATTCAGAGTGCAGACTTCCATTACACTTTTGTCAATTGTTGAGTTTCCCCAGGAGAGTCTGCAGACCACTAAACAAATTGCTCTTTTCAACAAATACGTTTTTGCCCACCGAGGATTATGCTTCCTGGAAGTGTGGCTGTAGACGACCACACAAAACCTCAGCATATGGCCGAAGTCCAGATTCACTAGCATCCTGTCAACAAAAATGAATGGGCCATTAGCTCAGTGTAACTTCTTCACCTCCCATACGCTGCCACCACAGCAAAGTCTCTCGTAACAAATCCCAAATCACCTCAGGTACATGGGCCTCCAGGCATGCCAAGAAACTCTAAGCCTTTCTCAGCTGAAGGTAGTGCTCCACTTCTAGTCCCCAAAGATGAAGATCACATAAGAGGGAGCACAGTGGGTTGAATAACTGAGAGAGAGAAAATACCCTGTACTCACAGAGAATACAAAAGAAATACCAATAAGAAAAACTATTTGTTTTTCTCTCTGATATTTGTGAACCATCACATGATGAATCAGGTCAAATAGACATGTCAATTATCCTTTCCAAAATCCGTTTCCATCTCACATGTCTACATTTTCAGACAGGATTCTCATTTTAATGCTATTACAGTGCCAGCTTAAACATTTGGTGAAATGAACAATGAATAATGCTTAAAGAAATCTGATTTCATGGGATGTCTGTTTTTGTCAGCTCCACTGAGAACACATTCAAGACACATATTAAACCTTTGAATAAAAACAGGATGCACAAACAAATCATATCCTGACAGACAGGGTTATAATTCTGCGCCATGCAAAGGTATTGGTTATTGTCTTACTTTGAAATTGTGTTTGTGGTACAGGCAGCTTTGACACTTACTGTGGTGTTGGTCTTTTAAAGCAGGGATTGGTAAAATTGGAAGTGAAGTTCTCCCTTTGTGGCAATATTATTGTTGCTCTAAACAATTTTTGACTGCCTTGAAATGCCAACTTATCTTATGGCTAGCACATAGGCAAACACATCCCTAAAGTTACTCACATATTCAGCAGGAACAAAGGAATATGGGCATCCAATTGGAATCGGCTTTCTCACCATCTGTCAAACACTAGGCCAGTATCCACCCACTTTATATATATATCTGGGTCTTACTGATAGATGTTCAGCTGTCTTCAAGAGCCACTAGTTTACTTGAACTTTCCATCAATTCTCACTGGGCAGGAAGTGTACAGTCAGATTGTGTGAGCATTTCAGTCAAAGGTGTTGATTCTCAGCAGGTTAGCCATATTTGTAGAGCCATTATTTTTCTCCAGAGGATGGATCCTACTGAGTTTGGTAATTCAGTTGGTCAAGATTTCACTTGTCCATTGAAATTTATTTCCATATCTAATTGATGGATTGGCCCCCATTTTTGTGCAGACATCCAAGGTTCCCTGATGATGAGTCTGATTACTTTAGTGATTCCTTGACTTTTCCTTAGTGCCACCATCTGGTGTTTTTTGAGATATCGCAACAATTATTGGATGGATTGCCATAAAATGTGGTACAGACATTAATGTGTCCCTCGAGATTAATTAAACTGGGTGAGACACTAACTTTCATCAAGCACCATCAAGAAAATTTCAATTTGTCCAATACTTTGGTTTATGACTTAATAGCAGCAAATTTAATGACATTCCCATCAGCCTTACTTGTACTTTGTGTTTAATTAGCAAATATTAGCATGCTAACATGCTAAGCTAAGATGGTGGACAACATGTACCAGTTAAACATCAGCATTTTAGAGCTGTCAGTTTAAACATGTCAGCATATTGATATTAGCATTTAGCTCAAAGCACTGCTGTGACTAAGTACAGCCTAACTAAACAGTTAGCATGGCTAGATAGCCTACAGTTTGCATTTGAATGAATATGAATTTTATCTTGGGGTAACTGGGATTAACTGGGAACTGAACTTTAAGGCAAATAAAAGAGACATGTTAGTTATAAATGTACACTTGTCTCAGTAAAATGAACCAAACTCTGTCTTCTTCATTGTAGCTGTAGGCATGTCTCATTTTTCTGTTCAACTGAGATAGATGAGAAAGATAGAGGAGAAGAGTTATTCTTCAAACAAAATGACAGCCGGCAGCCAAGAAAAGAACAGATTCCAAATGTAGTGGGGTTTTGCAACATTTTTAGAGGTGAATGGCAGCCTAAACTTTTTTCTTCTTTTCTTTCCTATGTTGACACCAATTCTTACCACCAGAGAAGCTGTAAAAATTGAACCAACCAGGATAAATTAAACCAATATTGTCACATAGTAAGGTTGACTCCTGAAAATAGTACATCTGATGGGTAGAAACAGAAGAGCTCAATCAGGGGTAAGTCTGATATAACTAATGCCTCTAGACCTCCATATTTTCGAAAAAATATTAGGACAATTAGTTAAAAGGACTAAAGATAGCTTGACAAATGTAGTTCCTACATTTTCTATAGGAATATACCCTGTAACCAACCAGGATAATTGGTCCTACTAACCTTACACTGTGCCTATAGTCTATTTCTCTCTGTCCAGTTTATCTTTGTCTCAGAAGCTGTTATGAGACCACAATGCTTAGTCCTGGTTCACTCTGTGTCCTCCTTCCAGGCAAGTTTGTCAGTTTACAGAGCTGATATTAAATTGTTTTTCTGGTGGTTTACAGTGCATCCTTCTTCCAGGCATCTTTTAGTTTCTGAGGCTGTACAATCACTGGAAAAAGAATGAGCAAGAACAGCATGGCACCGCCTGTGATATATGTGTTGTGGGGAAAAACGTGCATATAAAGAATGCTTTTCTCCTGCGCAAGGTACATTAAATCATTCCTGTTGCTCTGCAACCAAAATTGCTGGCAATAGCTAGTCTAAGGTGTAAGGGGTTAGCAGTAGCTTTTCATATGGACCTCAGAATAGCTTTGAGAGAGATTGCCAACATAGTGAATCACATAAGGCCTTCTTTGTAACCCACACTTATTGAGAGTGTTATTTCAATCATTTAAATTCCAAAAGACAAATCAATTCAATTTCATTCAATTAAATTATTTAATTTAATTATTAAAAGAGGTTATGAGTGCAAAGATGCATTGTGGATATTTATCTTGCTTAAATGTGAGATGGATCAAGCTCAGTGGATCAGTTCAAAGACTTCAAAAATTACATAATAAACAAGACAATCTCCCATTTCTGTTCCAAATGTGACCATGACCAAAACCCATGTTCTTAGGATCATCATGGTTATATGTAGAGATGGTACTGTCCAGAGTCTCTACTACATATAACTTTTTCCTGGCCATCTGCAATTGAAACATAACTATTTTTAATCCTTTGCTTATAGTGTCACTGAACAGATGTTTGCTGAAGTGATGGTGTTAACATCCGCCCAAATTAAGCTTTAAATGCAAGTTTGCTGATTAGTGTTTTATTTTCTTTGGAGAAACAGAAAAAATTGCCTGCACCGTAGAAAGGCTTTCAGTCTTAATATCTTGAACCAACAGTATATTTTGCATATATGATTTTTGGGGGGATTTGGACTTTGGAGGGGGTGGGGATTTTGTGAACACAAAAAGGCCTCCTGGGAAATTCCCCTTTCATCCAAATTGGTGTTTGGAATGGGTCCTTAATACACAGCCTGGTGTATTTCCACATTCCTGTTGTGGGAATGTAGTTTGCGTGGATAGACAGAAAATGGAATCATAATGAGAAGTAAAGGCAAGAGGAAAAAGAACAATAAAGTTGAATGAGTGTTAACCTGATATAGACCTTTACTGCCCCCCATTGGTGGAGATACACAAGTTATTTAAAATCAACCACTGACAGAGAGAAAGATAGACTTGCATGCCTTTCTTTAATCCCTGGTTATGATCATGCAGTTTCTGTAATCATTATGTTCTCTAGAGTAATAATCCATAACATTGCCATGTCACAGAAAGTTGCTGTTAACACTACTGTAACACATCACTCATTTTAATTGAACAATATTTTTGGCACATGCTTTAACCTTTTCACATGTTGGCAGGCTACCTTTGACTCGTAAATCGAAAATCCCTCCATGTTTTCTTACCGTGTTTCTCACACTTCAGCTGAAGAAGTAGGGCTATGGAACATTACACTATCTCTAAAAACCTTTAGGCACTACAGTGTTGTCTCCTAGCAACCAACAAAAAGGGTTGGCAGTGCAGCGAGAGGTGACATTATTCCAAACCATCATCCAGTGATTCCATCTAGTGCAGTACTTGCATGTCCATGTTTTATTGAACGGAATGTGTGGCTGAAGACCACGGGGGAGCTGTTTTTCTGTTTTTGGTTTAGTTAGATTGGAATCATTCCTATTACAAGTTTAAAAATGGTTCGATAATGGGACATCCTACCAAGCTGCTGCAGGGTTTTTTTCCCAACCGTGAAAAACAAACAAAAAAACAGTAGATTAAATGTATGCTTCACCTGAATCAGACTGCATTATAGCTTATTGGATAAGTGACTCTCTGAATATAACAATTACACATTGATTGTTTATCTTCAGTCATGGTTGTCATTTCTCCTTGAATATCTTGAACGCACAAAAGTAAAGCTTTTACCCTAGAGCCACACCAGATATATGCATGACCTGACATAACAGCACGATGGAGCACTAAGGAACAAATATGTTTACCTGCTACAGCAGCTGAATTTATATTTGATGCCAGCTACATTTCTGTAAAGCTACGGGGAATCTTTTCAGAAGAAAGACTTTCACTGTACTGGCAAGTACAGTACAGCAATGCCCTTCTTTTTTGCTTTGTGTACAGATTTAGTTGGCTAGATGCTGTCATGCAGTGGGATAAATGTGGAAACAATGAAGGGCAGTGTAACTCAGCTGGGGGCTTTTGACTATCACTACACCTGCAAGGTGCCTCTCATTCTGGAACTCCACTAAAGGAGAGTCCAGCCTTGTTTGAGAGTTTGGTTCCAGATCTTCTCCGTAGAGGTGAGCTCAAATATGTATCACTCAGTCCTGCACTAGCTCTGAGAGGATATTCTATGTCCCATCAGTCAGTTTTAATCCAGGGATCAATCCGCCAAAGCCCCCATCTCCTTTTGTCATCCAAAGCACTGGACTTCTTACGGATTATATGCTGGATGTAGAAGAAGCCCCATATTGTTTCAATGGGCTGAGCCTGACCTTGCCCCGTAGATACAGGCTATAGAAGTAGATTCATAGGGGCAAAAGGGCCCCTCACCTCAGAACGGTTTACCTTGAGACAACCTCCCAGGAGCTGTTGCCCTTGACAACATAGCTCTCAGGGTCACATGGGCATGTGTACATTATCTGCCAATATCAAAATGCAACGGCAAAGTCCATTTGACATTAAATCTGCACTGATCAATAAAATGACCAATGGTAAAGGGGCAGCCAGTAAAGACCTACTACAGAGAGTTATCATTCAACTTAACCTTTGGAGCATTTTAGTGTCCCTCAGCTAATTGTTTTGGTTAACCTGGGTACAATGCCTGCCTAGGACCCAACAGCAGACAAAGTTAGCAACTAGCTAGTAGTTAGTAGTAGTAGTAACATAGTGGTGCATTTAGCAGCCAAAGAGCCAGATACTTCCCACCGGAGATGGTGGCGACCAAAACAGAGCTAAAAGGTGAGTGAATATTGAACTTCCATTCATCAGGTGGCCAGAAACACAACTCCAAATGAATGCTTATGTTGCTATGTGTCTGCTGAATGTGTAAATAACAACAGTTTGCTTATCCATTCAATTATAAGGGGAAAATTACTTTATAATGTAATAGGTCACTGTTGTCTTTACATCTTGTTCCGCTGTCCCCATGTGGTAAAAAAAATATGTTAATACTGCTTTAAAAATAAATTCTAATTCATATTCATAAAGGGGGTAAAACCAGGGACTAATTCTAAATAGTGCAAAAGCTGCTGTGGTTAATATGTGTATATGTGCATGTCCAACAGAAAGAGAGCGAGCAGATAGATGTTGTGACTGTCTGGACTGTCCCTGTTTTCCTTTTGAATTATGACAGAGATGTGTGATTGAGGCTTGAATAATATTAATATTAGACAGACAATGTGCATTTGAACACGAAAATGCAAAGTGGGCTTTTATATCATGCTTTTTTGCGAGTGCACAAAATGCTGTTGTAAATTTGCATATCCATTTGAATTATGGCTGTATTATAATGCCATACAGTTACAGCATAAATCTGTATCTATCTCTCAAGTAATCCATTAGCACCCCACCCAACACACAGACACACAGACACACACAGAAAAAATACAAAAATACACACACTCACACTTACTCCACCACTAGCCCCTGGTGTGACATGCATATTTTATAGACAACCTTTCACTCCAATCCCAGTCCTGAACCCGAGGGGGCATTCTGGTTAAAAGTCACATCGACTCGGCAAACATTTTCTTCCCGGCTGCCAAGAACTCAGCAGGATGTGTGGTAACTCCAATCAGTGTTAATCTTGCTGTTTTATTGGAAGATACAGGAGCTATGGAGGTGTTTCATGCAATCAAACTCAAAAACAGCACTGATATTTTCAGTCATGTTCAGTGAGTAATATTGACAATATATGTTAATATAATAGTGTTAAAGGTCCAATGTGTAACATTTAGCAGGATCTATTGGAAGAAATGAAATATGGTATTCATAACTATGTTTTCATTAGTGTATAATCACCTGAAAATAAGAATATATTTTTGTTACCTTAGAATGAGCCATTTATATCTACAGACACCGCAGTTTGCCTTGGAGGCATTTCACGGCAACAGTTTCTCCCTCATGCTTGGAAGGGGCCCACTAGATGCCACTAAATCCTGCACACTAGTCCTTTAAATCCATGTAGATTAGAATCTGAGGGGTTTTTTAGATTTATATATTGTGTAAGTTTAACATAGACAGTGTGAATCTAATTGTGCATTTGTCATTTTTATGTCAATGTATATTGTTAACTGACGACAAAATTAGCATCCTTGGGTTCCCACAAATTCATTCATTTATTTTCCGATATGACAGCTCAACTTAATTTTCCAGCTTTGAATTCCACAATGAATTCTTTCCATAAAAACAGATGTGTATAGGTCAGCCTATAGGACTAACTCTCCTGTGTTTATTAGTGATCCTAGCAACACTATTCCACTTAGGGCCTTCAGGGAGAGAGGAAGGACTGCACATGATGTCATTCTTACACATAATGAGGTTGGATGTAGTTGTAAAAGTCCCAGGAGGGGTTAGCAGGAAAAAATAAAGCACACATGAGGATACCGTCCCCTTAGGAGATATATGGTTGTACTTTGAAATTCGCAAACACTCCCAAAGGCCAACTGTCAACTGCTTAAAGCCCAGAAAATATAAAACTCAATTCTCTCTTCAAAAGCGAAAGTATAAAGGTGAATACCACTTTTTTTTTTTTAACAATGAATGGTTTATCTTGCCTCATACAACACTGGTTACATTATGGAAAATTAATGTCACTCACTTTCAGAGCGAAATCAAAAACACGCCTATGAGTCCTACAGATGCCAATAGATATGTCTATTTTGGTAGTCACTATAAACACAATATGTCTGATTTATAGGACTAGTGTGTAGGATGCTAGTGGTGAAGTTGCAGATTGTAACCAATTGAAAACAGCTCAGCCTTCCAAGCATGTAGGATAAACTGCGGTGGCCGAGTCTAGAGCCAGTTTATGGTTTGTCCGTTCTGGGCTACTGTAGTATCATGGCCGTTCAACATTGCAGATTCCATTGAAGAGAATAAACAAAATGTTTTTGTCCCTGTAGACAAAAGCCGTTCATTCTAAGGTAACCCTAACCCACTAATGAAAAAATACCTATGAATATGATATTCCATTTCTGTAAATAGATCTTTCTAAATGTTGAGATTTTGAGGTACTGCACCCTTTGCTACTTTATACACTACATTTCAAAGGGAAATACTGTATATTTTCCATATTTTACATTACAAAATTATAAGCTTAATTTAAAATGAACAGCTTGGCTTGTGACCACTTACAATCCTTGTTGGGGTCCCTTGTCACAATTCAAATGTCAGTGTGTTGTTAGCAGTGAGTGATTTCAGCTCTAAACTTCTCAGATGGTTTCATTTAAATTACTGTTCAATGCTCAAAAAGCCCTGTCTAACAAGGTGATCCAAAAATCTCACACAGGTGCTACACTGGATTAAGAGCTGGAATACGAAGGTCATAGCATCTTTTTCCAGTCCAAACCACACAGTAACCCATTGTGCATATAAATGCATATATAGATACCAATTATGTCTATTTTGGTACTCTTTGGTACTTTGTTACTGTAAACAGCAGATGTCTGATTTAATGGGCAAAAACACATTCTTTTTGCTAGGAAAACACAAAACACAAATTCAAAGAAAAGATTTTGTCACGGATTGAAAGGATGTTGCATATTGTGGAAAGGACTACAACTACTTTTTCTTCAATGCTGTGTTTTAATGAGCATTTGAAATAATTCACATTGTGCAGGGAACACTTCTTGTTAAATGCAGATGATCTACTCTAAGCACCATCCTACACAAAAGATTAATCATATTCAAATGACATAATGAATGAGTGGTGAAAAAAACCCAAGTGCATTACTGCCATATGATTTTCACAACAGGAACTCATCAAATCAATATTCCCTATGGAGTGTAGGTGTTGAAGGCACATTTCTACTCACTCTTTCTCTCTTCCTGTATGCGTGTCTCTCTCTCTCTCTGTCTAGAATATTCCATTAAGCAGAGAAAAAGGGGTCTGAAGGACAGCTGGGCACAGTCGACCTGCTGAGAGAGAAATTAAATGTACTTTCTTCACCAATCAATACCCCACTGTGTGGAAATGATAGAGGATTGTTGGGGTTAGAAATAGAGTGTTTATTTGACAGGACATTGTCCTGAGAGCACTAACGGTCATCACACACTCAACATCTGCAAACTTTGACTAAAAAACATTACAGGCCTACTAAATCAGACATTCTCTCATTTGTCCCTGAGTGACCTACAATAAATTAATTCATGAGAGGTATATTTTTCATGAGCCAGTGGATTCATAGATGGTCCCTAGATGGAATTAATTTTAATCAAATATATAATGAAACAAAAGTTCTCCTTTGGTGCCCCCACCATCATTTGTCTTTTCATGCTACTCTTTCTTCATCCAGTCTTCATATTTATTTGAAATAAAAACAAATTGTTCTGGACCACTAGCTGCCTCCACAGTGGAAATACAATGGTAAACAGCAACAGCAATCATCTCCTCCCACACATTTTCAACCACGGTACACCTGACCATCACATTCCCATACTTCATGTGCCATTTGATAATTATAGGCAGTACACAATACAAGTCTGATCCATGTATAAGTGTAAAAGTGACTCCTTTGCCTTGCAAAAATGTAAAGATGCTACAATGTGTGAGAAATATTCATAATATATTATTTACATTTGCATCAAGACAAAGGTTGTCTCTGAGGTTGAGAATGAAAAGTGGTTATGTAACATGGCCTCTGTATGACATTGCAGAGCATCACAGTGCCCCAACTGTGAAAAGGCAAGGACGTAAACTTATAATAACAAGTAAGCATACAGTGAAAGAGCCTGAGAACGCTGCAATAGCAGGGGAGTCAAATGCAGAAGGGCAACTGCTCATGTTCACTTGTTGGTCAATAGCAAACATGCTGACAAACACTACTTTCCCCTGAGTGGGATACAACAACAAATTAAACACGGCTCAAACTCAGAGTTGAATTAAGCAGATTTTACTCCCTGATTATGTTGGAATTTTGACAAATGCATTTGCAGTTGTTGTGGAGAAAGTCCCTGAATGCTGACTGTAAATTGAAAAGAACCAGTTTAATTCCATGAGATGACAGTTTGCCTTTTCATCTCAAACACGATGCCACAGCTCTGCAATCCGGCTTCACTCGTGCTGTGCATGTTTGGAAGCATTCACGCGAATAGGATGTCAGAGATCAATGACTCACTGAATCATCCTACATGTCAAACCTGACAGGCAAAAATATTGTTTTTTCTGAGAGATTTTCACTCTAAGAATAGATAAACTCAGGGGAATATAAGCTGTCGAGATGTAAATCAGTCAAAAGAGAATATTATGCGTTGAAGCTTCTGGAAACTGCAGAAACAGAGTCAAGATGGTCTTTCAGTACCTTCAGTATGTATTAATGTGCCTACCTAAACTCCATAGTCAGCCACCAGGGTATGTGTGTGTATAAAACATTCAGCATTTTACTTAAATATATATTATGTTGGCTACTGAAATGCAACATACACTCACAGGGTGTCACACCCCTGCTTGGAGAGATATAACTACCTTTAGTTATAGTTTTGCTTGACTTTACATTTACTTGACAGGGTTTGTAGACTTTACTGAATAGCCATTATGTTATTATTAGATATGTTGTATGATGGCTAATTCTGTAGCTGAAAATGTTTCTTCACTGAGATTGAGTTCGATGGTTCTGGTGTTACACTGTCAATATAGTGTACGAATTATTACTGGTATATCTGGTTGGCTTACAGTAAGTATGCTAATATTGTTTTTTTAAACAGAAATCAGCACAGGCCCACTGTGTATGTGTGTGGGTGGACCTGCATATGTGCATACATGTGTGCTGAGTGGGAGCAGGGGCACAGCTGGGGTCTTGGCTTTCTCTCTGAACACCATCTTCAAGCCTTTTTACATCTCATTGCGAAACATCCGCTCTACAGTATCTCTGTGTCAGGCTCAGGCTCGCTTCCTGTTTCACGATCAGTCCTATTTTCCTGTCTCCTCTTACTATTGTCTACTGTATGTTGTTCATCTCATATGTACAGGGTGCCTTCTCTATGATTATTGCCTATGGTTCTGGCTCAGCTGAACCCCAGGAAGGAAACAGCAGAAACTGACAGTGGCTACTAACAAGTACCAGTGGACTCCTGCACCCTCATGTGTACAGTTAACCTGGCAAATAATGCCTGTCTGCCTCCATTTGAGATTGCAGAATCTTCTTTTCCCAAACCGCATGCCAGCTAGACGTGCACTTTTCGTTTCTGACAGGCGCATTAAGAAAAATAATGGCCCTGCCAGTTGGCATTTCGGGCTCTGGATCAGTTTCATTTTGGTTAATAAACATCAGCCATCATATCAGGTTGTCAAGCTCCTCTAAGGAGATGATGCAGAATGAGAACAGACAAATTAAGATTGAACTTTGTGTTTTAATTAAGGCTGTTACCGTACTGCCTCTTTCTCATTTGAATACTACAAATACTGCAAAGAAAAAAAGAAAAGTTCCACAGTGGGTCTCTGCTGCCCCCTGTAGCGCAACACTACAAGACTTATGACTACTATAACACTAAATGTCTCCTTTGAGAAATCGAACTTCATATTGGGAGTTAGATGGGAAAGTGTGAGAATGAAAAGTTACTGAAGACTGCAGCTGCTGATAGAGCATCTTGGTGCTGTGATTAACTCTGTAGAACACGAAGAGCACGCTGGTTTTAAGTAGTGAGTATTCAGGTTACTTTGTGATTTTATGTGTGTGGGTCTCACATACTGTATACTGCATACAATATATTATATGAATAGATGATAGACAAGTAGTACATCTGCTGCAGTTCACCTCAATGCATTATAGCTCAGGCCTATTTCACAAAAGAAGCATGCAAATTCTTCTGTTTTTTTTTCCTCCAGACAGAATTTAAAAATGAAATGTGAAGCAAAGAAAATAACAAAATTACAACAGCATTCTTCACAATATTTTTTTTTTATGTGCACATTCACCAGCTCCCAGACTTATAGAAAGAGTGACTCTAATAAAATATTTATTTTATGGGTTTGTAAGTAACATTAAGTGATATATTTCACATTTTATATTTATTTCTTATTATTTTCACCAATGCTGTACACATCTAAAACTGACAGAGGAAGTACGAGTGTCTGTTTTTACACATGTCTACACTGCCATCTGGTGGCACATTGCAGGAAAACCTACCTGAAGATACTGTCACATTAGGTAGGGATGGACATTAACTTGAATTGCTTTTTATTGTGATTTGAGATGATTAAATACAACAGTTTGGAACAGCTGCTCCAGTGTTAGCAATACATCATACTATCGATGCCTTATAAGCAGCACTGTCCTGTTTGTGGCTCTGCCTAAGGCCCTTCATTCTGTTGGCCATGAGCTGTCTTTAGGCAGACTCAATTTTGACAGGGCTGCGGGGTAGTTTAGTACAAACAACACTACTGCTCGAACCAGTGTGTTTATGTAGAGCATCATACACCAATCAGCCATATAACATTATGTCCACCTTGGCACCCTGGTGGTCATAAAGTCATGCAGCCCCATATGCAACAAACTGCGATGCACTGTGTGTTCTGGCACCTTTGTTTTAGAACCAGCATTAACTTTTTCAGCAAATTGCCAGCCTTTGTGCAACAGTGAGCCTCGGCCACCCATGAATCTGTCTCCAGTTCACCACTTTTCCTTCCTTGAACCACTTTTGATAGGTGCTGGCCACTGCAGACGGGGAACACCCAACAAAAGCTGCAGTTTGGTCACAATTTGGCCCTTGTCAAAGTCGCTCAAATCCGTACGCTTGCCCATTTTTCCTGCTTCTAATACATCACCTTTGAGGGCAAAATGTTCTCTTGCTGTTTAATATGTATATAATACAGCATTGTACAAGTTGTCATTCAACTGCATCTTTAAGGGTAGTTAAATGACAACCAGAGAGGTGGTAGAAATTGATGTAGTTTACAATATTTGCAGAGAATCCCCTCAAAAGAACTAACTAATCCAAATATTGTCAGTCACTTATTAAAGCAGTTTAAACTATTCTAGATTAATGTTAACATTGGTTTTAATGCTTGGCCTGTCCAGGAAAACCAGTTCTAGATTTAAAAAAAAAAGAAACTGAATTAGCACTGACATTTTGAAAAGGGATTAAGGGAAAAGATTGTCAGCACTTAATTGGATAAATGGATGACTGACCCTTCTTTAATAGCACACATTTAGAATCTGTTGTCGGCCTGCCTTATAGATGTGGCAATTTTGCATGGTTGTTCAGTCTGTTCATCTGTTGAGGGTCATCCTTTGTTCTCTAATCACTACAAAAAGCATCTATCAGCATATAAAAAAGGTAGGCTAAATATCAAGACCCAGAAAGAGAAATCCAAGTCAGCACAAGATATCAGCACTGTCAAGTTCAAGCTGCCTCAGGCAATCTGTTTGATCGCTTTCCCTCACCATTTTCCTGTCAAATTACTAGATAGCCTTGTTTATATATTCCGAAGCAATATTTTAGTGACTACCAACAGTACTGTTACCTCTATATCTTCCAGAGCAGGACAGGGAGAAATTAAAAGCATCCTGTGGAACATTTCACTTCCGATGGAACGTTTTTATTCTAGCATGTGTGCAGGCATGCACATGCACACCATGAGAAGAGGTGTTGACATTATTTAACAACTATAATCTCTCGCTCTGCAGTGCTTTGATACAGGAGAAGAAAAGGCTGCAAGCCAATGTAAAGGAAATGTGAGGATTTGCAAATATTTTATGAGGTTGAGGAAATCCATTCAACATGTTTGTAAGGCCTTCAGGATACATTTGATGTGTTTTGGTGAAAAAAGTTTCCATACTTTTCCCCTCCCAGGAATGGAGTGAGCAGGGTTGCTGTCCGTGGTGCTGAACCTCTTTTTCACTTGGGTCCTTTTTTTCCTGCCTGCACGGCCGAGCTTCCACAGCAGACAGCATTTTTTTTGGGAAAGGAGTGACACAGATAGATAGAGACAGACAGAGAGACTGCTTGTATTTCCATCATTCCTTTTGTCTTATTATCAAATGACTTCTATCATGTGACATCTATTCTCGGGGCATTGTCAGCCTCAGTTATCACCAAGTAACAAGAGCTAGCCCACCACTTCCTCATTTGCATACAAATGAAAACCTCAAATGACCAAAGTGTGTCTCAAGGTCAAGAACATAACAATATGTTGCAGTGCTCATTGTGCCACTGTGCCGCCATGAAAATTGGGCCATTTGGTTCAGTCACATTATCACTGGTGCAACTCAAATCACTTCCTTTCTTGCAGTGAATATTGGTGTAAAAGGAGCTGCATCTTTAATGTGGTCAGGAAAATGACCCTTCTTTTCTCTCAGAACAGCGGAGTCTGAACAAGATAGTGTAGTTACAGTATATTGGCTCATTGTGCTACAATACTTTCTAATGGCCTCAAAAGAGGAGACAGACTGATGATGACTGCCTAATCAAAACACAGTGTGAGCAAAATATTGACATGGCTTAAAAGCCTCAGATAGTTATATTTCCTACAGAGAAGAATATTCACTTTATAGGGGAGTCACGCTCGGATTACTTCTTGAAACCTGACTAACATGAAAATGTTAATCTTCCAGTGAGATGTCCCATCAATTGATCTCTAATGGCAGCAAATGTTAAGGAGAAGGATGTGGACCATTAACCACAGATTGCACATTTCATTTCACATGCCTCTTTTTTTAGTGATCCCTGCTGTGATTTTAGTGTCCATTCCAACTGGCTGATTGTGGGAGAGGTTGAGATGTTAGGGAGTTTAAAAAACGACTAAATGTCTATTGACTGCTATTCACACAATTGGGAATATAATCTAAAATTCAGTAGACATTAAAGTCATTTTACATACTTACTCTGTAGTACTTTAGGTTGAATACCATAATCTAAATGAGGTGTGATCCATGATTAATGGCACAGAGCAACACATCGGCAGTGTAGCATAGCCCACATCTGTCATCTTGTCCTTATGGTAATTATAAGGAATGTTTACACAGGAAGTGCAACTTGACAATACTGATAAAACTGATGTGTCTGGTCTGTTTTCTGTGCTCACTGAAAAATAAACTGTATATGGCTGTTTTTTGATTAATATCACCCACAACATCATAACCACAGAATCACATATATTCAATTATTGACCTGCCAGTGATCTACAGTTGTTTTTGTTGATTAAAAACTTTAAATGCCACAGCAACAATCTCATTTTGAACCATCAAACCACCCCTTATCTTTGGGGAAATTGATCTATATCTTTGATCTAGATATTTTCATTATACACAGGGGCCTAGTCACAAGTCAGGATACAAGATAAGGATGAGGAGGAATGTGTGGAGGAAATGAAGATGATGCATTGTAAAAAGCTGAATTGCATCCTGGTAGTATAGTGAAAGTACAGTGATATAAAAAGACAAAGGGGAAGTGAGACATGCAGTTCCAGGCCTGAGAATCTGTTTTCTCATTGTGTGGACCATTGCACAGCCACACTGTGTTACTTTTACTAGCTCATTTTGGTGGATTTAACTGACCCCATCTACTGCTTTAGCAACTCATGTCTTCATCAACAGTACATTAGCCATGGGCTACAAAGCTACGGGTATATTCTTGCAGCTTGTTTTATCTGCAGTTACTGATGTTTACTTTGTATTGAGTGCTACCAATGATTACATGAATTGAGCTACATGAATTAACCCCCAGCTAGTATATTAGACATAGCCAGCTATTAAAACCTTATAAGAGCTGATGAATTCTGAAAATTCAATCGGAAAGTACACCAAGCAGAGATGTTCTCAGAATATGGGCAGGCTACCATAATGTTTCAGAGGGACAGATGAAAGAAACCCTGTAGAGCTGAAAGTCAAGCAAAATTTGTTGTAAAAAAAAAAAAAAAAAAAGCCAAACATTCTCTGGTTTCATGTTCTCAAATGAAAAGAGTCACTGCTTTTCATTGTCACAATCCACTGTAAAACTTACACTTAGATTTTGGTTTGAATTGACAAAACAAGATAAGACAGCCTTGGGCTCTGGAATAATAAAAGAAATACTGGTTTAAGCTGGTTCTTTATTTAAATCAAAATAATAACTATACTCCACTGACTGAACAGCAGAAAACTCAAGGCTAAACAGAACAGAATGTTTACTGACAGAAGACAAATGTCCAGACACGTTGATGGATTAATTGCCTCTCGAGGAGCTGTGTTTCTTTTTGGGATCAGAAGAACAACCCTTGAAAGAAACCCACCAAACTGTGACAAACAATAGAACAAGGATCAGAGGCACGGTGATAGTACAGCATGACAACAACAATCCTATTTCACAGATACATCATAATAGTATAAAGTGAAGGCAGAGCTTACAGATTTGCTCCGTATCCCTCCAAATCTAATAGAAATGTTAGGAATACTTAATAGAGGCAACTTATAGGAGTCATAATGACATTTTTGTTCCCTTTTTTGCTTTATTCAAGGTTACATGCTATACAATATGTACATACACAATACACAGACTTTTTGAGAAATGTATCCCAGATTGTATTCCCATATATATCCCAATGTAACATGTTTCAAGAGGACAAGGCAACTTCGAATCTAAAATAATCAATTATTGGCTCACAATGATTAAAAAGCTATAATATCTGTGTGCTTTTTGGAGCTACAAAGATGGCCATCCAGACATATTTGGCTGATCATTTATATCCAAAGCCTCTGACAAAGTATTTCCCCAATAAACAGGGCCATGACCAGAGTCTACTGGTTAGATGTGCTGGTCCAGTTTGGCGTTACAAGCCTACTGCTCACAATGCAGCCTTTAAATTGTAGTAGACTCAACCATGCACAGGATAAGCATCCATTAACTGCATCCTGGATTAATGAGAAAGAAAAGAGAGTTAAGAGGACAGAGGCGGATGTAGAGGAGTGGCATTGGTTGGCAGCAGCCACCCCTAAAAGATGCCTGGCCATCCCAGCTGCCACCCCAGTTTGGTGGCAAATGCTGTCAAATATAATTTAGATTAATTAAAAATATAACATGTAAAATAAAAATAAAACAATTTATTGATTTCTATGATGTGCCACAATATTGTAATGTTTTTTAGTTCAAATATCTTCATTTGGGCTTTTCCCAAGCAAATATTGATATATGCGATTGTTTGTGATTAAATCAGCATATATTTCTGCCACCCCTTACCACTCTCAGGCCACTCCATGAATATTTCTCTAGATCCGCCCCTGTGTTAAATGCAATAAATGAGTCAATTCCACTCTGCTGGTGCCTCAAGTAAAACTAGGAATCCTAAACTTTGTCTGATAGTTTGGGAATCTTTTATGGGAAACTATTTGGATTCACTTTACGTATGATGCAGAGTGAACAGCTAATCTCAAATGACTGGAGGTGTTAACTCTTAGGTCAGAAGCCATTTTGTAAAGTACAAAACTGTACTAGTGACTTTTTGAATGTCTAGCAGATAATTCAACCCCGTGAAGAACTTCTGCTGTGAATGCGTCTATTATCCCTCACAAACATTTTGGCTTTTAACACAGTTTTAAATCCATGTATAGGTAAATTTGTTTTGAATCTGCTGTTTTTCACATGCTGGCCTTGTTGAGGCTGAGTGCTGGCAGGGTCGCTAATGCATCACCATTTAGTACATTTTACCCATGTGTGGACATTTCCTACGGTACACAATTACAGTACCAAAAATACCTCTTTGCAATAATGTGCCTGACCCCCATGTAGCCCAACCTTACTAAAAGAGTTGTACTGACTTACTGTGACAGCCATGCATCCTATGAGAGACTTTCTGGAAGATTCTATAAAGTGAAAGCTGTGAATAGCTACCATAACAAACAAAACTTTTAAATTATGATTTTTAATTATACGTAGGCCTATTTACTGGAGTGAAAGTATGTGACTTCAATCTTATTTAGTAAACATGGCATGAAGTACCAATATCCATTTATATTAAGTCATAGGGGGTGAAGGCTAACTGAATTTAATGTATCTTGAATGGTATTTTAATGACTTAGTTGTCTGGAATCCAATTAAAAACACACTAAAAGAAAGTGGATAGTCTCTACAAAGGTGTTAATTAGTTGTTTGGCTGTATAACCCTCAAGTATATCTGACCTGTTTTACAAGTATAATACATATACACATACATTATGGAAAAACTTTAAACTATAAAGCAGATATCAAGTCCAACCTGAATTAAATACAATTAATTTGCATGGCAGCACAATTATGTGCAGGATTTTATTCCAATGAAAAACACTACAGCTGATATCAGTGTTAAGCATAGTGGGAGTTGTCTAATTAATCGAACATCTCTGCCATGTGGAAGATAAAACTTTCTCTTAAGAAGGCGTGGGACAATCACACTCTCCTCTTTAAAAAAAAAAAAGAAGCCTTTTTTTATGGTTATTGTACACTAAATTGTTCCCGGAAACGCGTATTTTCATTTATTAAAGCAGCATTAACAGAGCTAAATTAGACATATCACTGTGTTTTGCAATGTATTCGTGTAAAATATAGTCATTTAAAAATGTAAGCGTTGATATTTTCCGGTGGGAAATTTGCTGATGCCATATTTGAAAGGCTCCATGCTTGGCTGGACTCTGGGTTTAAGGAAGCTTGTCCGGCCGGCCCCGGCAGTCGCAGCGGAGGGGGACTCGACGGCGAGAGCTTCAGGCGGTGCGTGTGTGAGCTGGTCACGGACACCGAAATATCTCCACGACGGCTTTTCTTACCATCTTAAATCAACGCAGCAATGAACATACTCGTGTAGCGGTCGTTTTGTAACATATCCAGGTGAGTTAAACTTGTGTACTGGTGTCTTGTGGGTTGTAGTTGTGTGAAAATAGCCGAGGCTAGGAGGGTAAGCTGTGGCTCAATACAAAGGCTTTCTTTGCCGGAGAAAATGCCGGGGCTGCAGCAGCCGGGAGGCCCGCCTGTGTCTTTCAAGTCGCCTACCAGCCCCGGTTATCCCTCCAATGTTTCACCCCATCCCGTCCATCTTCCAAAAAATGCGACCATATTGTTTTACATAGAAGCTTTACCGGGTATTACTTACGTTTAGCGGCGTTACTGACCGATTACCGTGGCTTTTGACAACCGTGGCCGGTACCAAGAAACATGGTTGCTCTGCGGAGTCTCCTAACGCTGCACGCCGGGCATCGGTGCAGTCCTTGCCGCTAGAGGCTTACGGGGACAGTCGGGGTTGCTCCGTTGCAACCAGGAAAGCGTATGGGAGGGAAAATACAGGCAACAACACATTTTGGTTATGTAACACAGAAAATGCTACTCCCTAATGTTGGCATGACTGGTGAAACTTTCTTTGTACACATGATATGTCAAACTAAGTTGGCATACGACTACGTTATGCTACGTTTTTAGCTCGGTTTATGCGCTTCACGGGATTTTTTTCAGCGGGGCGTATTTGGTGACCTATCGCGATTTCCTGTTGTTTATTTGCACTTTGATATCGGGTTCAGCGGGTTATAACCACTGAGCAGAATTGGTTAAGAGTTTGGCATATTGTCTGTTGGTGTCAGGCTGTAGTCGGGTTGCTCATTCCCCCTGCAGGCTGCACACTGAGCTGGAGGATTTGCTCCTGCATAGCGACTCCTCAGCTGGGTTCATGTCTGGAAACAAGCGGACAGAGTTCAGCTCTGGACATTAGGTTACTCACAGGACAGCCTGGTAGTAGTGCATGCCAGGGTTCAGATGCCTGATTGCCATCCAGTATCTACGGAGTCTGAGACCAGGAATAGCATTAACATGAGCTACTCGTGCAAGAATTGTGTTTGCATATTGTAACAACACAAACAAGCTGTAATCTGATATCAGAAACAAGAGAACTCTGTGTTTTTTAAAAGGCAAACCTTAAAACCAAGCCACCTATCGGTTCCAAACCCAGATGTATTAACCCCAGTGGTGGAAAGTATTACATTTAGTACCAGAAGTACAGTTCAAGTTAATTGTACTTAAAGTATTTCCAGTTTAAATATATAAAAAAAAAAGCTATGATATAAAATATGGTGCATTGCATATAAAATTAGCTCCACCCTCACCATATTCAACTTATTGATGTACCAGTAATAATAATCCAATAATATAATATATAATGATATGACAAGTATAAGGTGTACTTTTAGTATTGATAATTTCAGTACATTTTACTGATAATACATATGTACTTTTACTTTAGTAAAAAATACAGGACTTACTTTCTTACTACTATATATTGCATCTCTACTTGCATAAAAGCATAAAAAATCGTAATACTTTTTCCAAGAGTAACTGAACTCCAGCAGCCCAGCCTTCGATATTGCATTACAAAGTGGGATGTGTGCACCGTCAAAGCTGGCCATCAGGGAGAACTTGAACGACATCCAGTGCTGCATTAAAACTTAATGGCACAAAGAGTGTTTACGGCGACAAGGACCAATTGGTTGAACATGATAATTTAACACCATTAATTTGAGGTAATTGATACCATAATTAGAGGGCACATTCGTATTAAAGCACAGCTGCCAGCATGCCACTGACACTCAGGCTGCTGTGTAATAGATGGATGGACTAGCCACAGCATCCTGTAACTTCAGTTCCTATTCTTAAACTGCGATAGTATGGAATCTAAATTAAGTGATTCAAAATTAATCCTAAATGTTTCCCATGATACCTTGCATGGCCCATGCATATGATTGCAGATTGCAGTATTTTTTTAAAACCTGTTTCAGCCATTGCCATAATCAGCTCATTAAAGAAGACAACAACAGGCCTTAGAGTATGCAAAGTCATCACATGTCAGGATAGAGTGGAATATTGTTTTATTTTTTTAGTATTTATGCTGGAATAAAATAGATTTATTCAGGGAAGCCCCAAGGCTGGATTACCAACTGGATAAACTGGACAACTGCCAAAGGGCCCCAGGCCCTTGGGGGCCCTGAAAGTCCAATGTTCACGGTGTGGCAATTACTTTGCTGTAATTTGATTAATGGCAAATTTGTTCTGTAATGTGCACCATAAATAGTAAGGCGGCTCTTGCCCTTTTACCTAATCTAAAGCCTTGTCTTGTTTGAAAACAGATGAAGGAGGAGGTTGAAAAGATTTCCCTTGCGTTGTCAAAATCAACTTTTGGAATATTATAATCAGTGTGTGAACCATATTATGGCTTTCAAAGGAACCCACTTGGGACAGGGGGGGGGGGGGGATGGGCTTGACTGATTGGATCACAGTATGCTGACTACAAAACACAGCAATGAATAATGACAGTTTGGCGTGCAGACTGAGTGGTACTGAGAAAGTTGTTTTTTCCTGATCTGAGTTAATGTGAGTGAAGTTTATAATATTGTGCTGCTACACTTCAATTGTGATTGCAAGAGTACCTTTTGGCATGCTCCTAAGGTTTGGCTCTAGCTGAAAGACCTAAGGTTATTTGTCATAATTTATCAGAGCTATTTGGAGTCCATTCTTCCCCTCAGTGTGACCCAATGGACCTGAATACTTCCTTCTGTGGTTTCACAGTAAAAGCCTTCCAATTAACTACATCCTTTCACTTCCCAGAAGTGTTGTCTTGTGCAGTTTTGGAGTACATCTTTAATGCACTTGACTTACAATGATTAACATATGAATTATATGGGATATTTTGGAAAATATGACCAAAACAGGGCTAGGAGACTTACAGAAGCTGCAGGCATTGGACATTCTGTGAACATAGTCATCTGAATTCTCCCAGAAATTCACAAATTTCGCCCATAAATAAGCAATAACTCCTGCACCCCTAAGGCTCAAAGAAATTCTTTAATTTTACATGATAACATACAGCCCACAGTAAGTACTGCAGAGAGGTCACATGGAGTTCCTCCACACGATGGTAGCAGAGCACTGACAATATCTTTTCCGTAGCATATTCAGGATGTTTGCAAGGATATGTATTCTGACTGGAGACTTTTGTCAGCATTGAGCTGATAGACTGTAGGGTAAGTGAAGGAGAGCAGATAGTCATAGATTTAGTGGAAGTTTACCATAATAATTTGATGTGCATTGACAAGTAATATAGTCTTTTTGATTCCAGTGGTTAAAATAAATCAAAGGCAACTGACAAAATGTTCAGTCTGCTAGTATGGATGTATATTTGATATATTGTTATTTATTACAAAGCATCATGTTTTCCTTTTTGTCAGGGTAAGAGTTCAACAACAGGGTCAGGTAAAAAAAATTAAAATTTTTTTTTTTTTAAATCATGTATTATCAGGTTTTTACCAAACTCTCAAAAATCCTTTATTGATTGGGCTATAATTTGAAGACATCATCTTGTGTTCTAGGGAACTGTAATGGAAAATTTCTGACATTTTACAGTACAAACAATTAATCAGTCATTGTAAAAAATAATCAATTACGTAAGTCATTTTTAATTGCAGCATTTATGTTGTCTAAATGTGTTTTGGTAGCTGCAACCGGAAACTCCCTTGAAATATCCATCAAATCTCCCTGAACTCAATTATCAGTTCAACAGGTCTGTACACTTGGACATGTTTAGACAAATTGTTTTGGACAGATCCGCTTGCAATATTTCAATGACATAATGGACTTCGTTCACAGCTCTTACAAAAGGATTAGACATGTGGAAACTGAATGTATAATAATGCATGTCATCAGGATGCTTTGATAGATGAATCCCATAAACATATACATCTGTACATAGAGGCTTTAGTTATCAGTGTTGTCTGACTTGTCTGTCTGTTTCTCCATTTCTGTTTTTTTCTCAGATTGAACAATGTGATTGTGATCGGAGGCAGCTGCACTCCAATGGTCGAGGACCTCACCTCACTTCACTAGAATGTACTTGATGAATGTACCTCCTGTCGCAGCGACGCAAACAGAATGGAGAACATGTGGCCCACCTGGAGGCTATAGCCTTCCAATCTGCTTCAATGACTCTGACACAGAGTTGTCCACCAGAGGCACACCTATCTCAGACAAGGTCCAGATGATCATTGAGAGTCTTAGGAGCACCCAGTCCTCACTCGAGATGGGCGACGAGATGGAGGGAAATGTGCTGTCAGGACAGGAAGGTCATCCCCAAGTCTGCAAGGTTGCAGTGGGTTCTTATGTGGGAGCAAAGTCTAAAACTAAAGGTCCCACTGAAAACCAACAGGCAGATGTTTCCTCCCCAATCAACCACAAGAGCAGTGACTCTGACAGTGATGATTCAGTGGACAGAGGAATTGAGGAGGCAATACTTGAATACCTGAAGGAAAAGGATGATCACAAACGCAAGGCGGAACCGTGCTTCACCTTTCTCCCTTCATCCAAAATTCCCAGGAAGACCCCACCTATTTCTGAGGTCTCCAAACAGAACTCTGACAGCAATACATTTCTGATTGCCAGTAACCAGTTTCCAAAAAGTGTCAAAGCTGAGACTCCCACAGCAGCAGCTGTTGTACCTATAAAAAAGTATATCAAAAACAAGGTGTTGCTAAATGACAACACAGTTAAGAAATTGGATAAAGGTACAACAACAAAGAATTTATTCTTGCCCAAAGAGCAGACAAAGAGCCCCTCTAAAACAATCAGCCTCTTCAACAAAGTAAAGTGTCCCGTCACTGTTAAGGTGGAGCAAGACTCAAATGATTCCAGTAGTGATGATGGCATCGAGGAGGCTATTCAAAGATACCAGTTAGAGAAAAAGGAGCAGGAGAACAAAAGTGAGGCTTTCATCCCACATGCATGCAAAGAGGAGTCTGACTCCACTAGCGATGATGGGATTGAAGAAGCTATTCGCAGCTACCAGCTTGAACAACTTAAGGAGAAGAGTGTCCTGAAACCATTCTTGCACAAGCAAAAACCCTTTTGTAAGCCATTAATACATGCTGTTGGAAGTACAAGCAAGGAAAACATGAAGAAACACAAACTTAGAAAGAAAAAGACCCGAACAGAGAAAGAAGTGAAGTCTTTTCAACCTCCTCCTTCATCTGTTTTCATACCTAAGAATACCCTTCCCGAGAGCTCGAAGGGAAAGGGAAATGGGTTGCTTTTGTTTAAAGTAGAGAGTTTTAAGGAGCAACCTACCCTTACCCCTACCTCTGCCCCTGCCCCTCCAAAGGTTAATACAACCGCAGAGCTCATGTGTGCAGAGGCAATACTGGACATTTCAAAAACTGTTATGCCTGGGGTCTTCCATGATAGTGTTGGCCTTAGCAGTTGTGCCCCCACTGAATCTTCCTTGCAATCTTCGTTTCCTGACATCTGCCCAGATGAAGAAAGTGATGGCAGCTCCATTGATAGTGAAGATGGGATAGAGCTAGAGATCAGGAAATTTCTTGAGCAAAAGGCCCAAATGCACAAACAGCCACCCAGCTCTGCTTCGACTCAAGAGCCTGCTAGTGTAAATGAACCAGAGGAAGTGAAAGCAACACAAGTTGCAAGCCAAAAGAAACCTCCAAGATTGTCTTTGACACAGAGAAGAAAACACAAAGAAGAAACCTGTAGCATTTCCAACATGTCGGGCACAGATAACAATGTTAAAGAAGCAGCCCCTAAACCTTTACCTGAGCATGGAAAAGAATCAAGCCCATTGGCGTTTTCCCAGAGAAGTCAGGCGCTCCCAATAGCTGGATTACACGAGACAGAGCCAAGTGGAGACAAAAGCAGCTCGCTCGACAGTGATGCGGACCTAGACACTGCAATAAAAGACCTGCTCAAGACAAAAAAAAAGTCAAAGAAAAAAAACAGAGACCTAAACCGGAAATCTAGGAAGTGCCTCAAGGATGAAGAACCAATGCTGGGAAATGCTTTACCGACCAAAAGGTCCAAACCTGATCCAATTTCCAAGCGCAGTGCTTTGAAGAAATTATATAAGAGCAAGGATGACATGAAAGAGAAGTCTGGGTCGGGTAAAATGAGCATTTCACAACATAAACAAAATAATGAGAGTGAAGAGCATGATATGCATGAAGGTGAAACAGAGAAATTGAAAGCAACTCAAGGGCAAAACACGCCGTCACTGCACAATACTCAGACTGCTCTTCAGATAAAGGAAGATAGCAGTTCAGTAGACAGCGATGATAGCATTGAGCAAGAGATCAGAAGGTTTCTGGCTGAAAAGGCCAAAGTTTCCACTGCAGAGAAAAGTAACGGCACTGACACAGTTTGTACCCTACTTCAAGCTGAAGACATTAAACAGGAAAATCAGCTGGCTGAAATTCCAAGAAAAAGTATCAGCCCTCTCTCTGGACAATCTCCACTGAGCAGTAAGCCTCTTCCAACGCCACAGAGTTCTCTGCCAGACATCTCTATCGGGACACAGACATACCTGTCCTCAGTCCAGTCCCGCAGCCCCAGTCTTTTGGAACCAGCAGACGGGGCAGGGGCTGCGAGAACAGAGCAAAGGAGGCCTGGCACTGGGAGAGGCAACATCCAGGATGTTACCCCACAGGTGGAGAGAGTTCGGACAGTTTTGAGTCCTAACCTTGCTCATTCCCGCTTGGAGTCAATCAAGTGGCGCCAGAGCCTTGGACTCCCCACTACTGACACTAGGACTCCGAGTCGAACTCCATTCCATATCACCTCGTCTAAAACCAGCGAGATTGCATCAGCAGCTCCGCCATTTCAAAGCGGGGTCATCACCCCCAAATCACAGACTCCAGTCACTGTTTGGTCCTCTGCAAGGACCAGCAGAGCACCATTCCCCTGCTCTGTAGAGACAACTGTAAATACCACATTTAGATCCCCTGTTTTAAACCTTTTATCTACTGCCAGGCAGCATCCAAGGATGTCCTTTACACAGAGCCTCCCACCTGGCCACAGATCACAGTGCCCTATAGACGGAGAGACAGAGAGTATGGTGCATATGCGTAAGGACAAGAGCGTGTTTGTCGAACTTGAATCTAATAGGACCAACCATGTCCAGGTGCGAAGCAGGGAAAGGAGCGAGGAAAAGGAGAGAGTCGACTTGCTAAGTGAGATAAAAAGAGAAGGCGAGAGCATGAAGATAGATGATAAAGAAGTACATCTAGAAAGAACAGAGGAAGAATTTATAGATGAGGCAGATTGTGAGTCAGACAACAGGAGAAATCCAGAGAAGAAGCAGGGCTTTTCCACATTGTAAGTATTTTCTTTGGTCAATATGTCCCATAGCATCATATTCCAATTTTATGTAAGTTCATTTCTTGATTGTGCCCTGTTAACAAATATAATGTAGGTTATGATCAAGCTCATTCATTTATAGGCTCTAAGGGAATGTTTGTTAATATGATTAAACAAAACAGGCATTTTTTTTAATGCGTTTGTATATTTATACGGCTATGTAACACAATGGCACCATCATGAAAACTTTTTTTTTGTGCTCTGAGGTTAAATCATATCATCGAACCTTTAAAAAGCAATACAGTGACATATTGGTACAAGAGGCAGACTGCATGAGTAGAATACTTTAGTGCAGAAAATGACATCGTCCTAAATATCTTTCACGTTTTATGTAAAAAGAAGTGACCAAGAAAAGTAACCAGTCATTATGACAAAATAAGGGTTTATGGTTACGTCCAAATGCTTAAAATTTGGTTGTATCTTTTTAAATGTACCAGTGGGACAATGTTAATTAGCAATGCTAATCAAAACATACATATGTGCAAAAGTTAAAAAGTCATTATTTTGTAGGTTATTGTAATATGTTTCTGTCACAGCCTTCATTAGGGGTATCTCAATTAAAGTCAAAAGATAAAACGTATATAATTAGATCCATTTACGCTCAGGTGTGCAATAAATATAATAAATTAAACATTTTTACACAGCTTGGTACGTTTACTAGACTCTAGATTACTAGAATAAAGGCCGTGCATGCAAAAACATTTATGACCTGGTTTATTAGACCTGAAATTATTGATTAGTCTAGAGAAAATCAACATTTGAAGACGTTACCTTGGGCTTTGAGAAGTTCTGATGGCCATTTTCTACTCCTCCTATAGAGTAAAAGATTAATCAGCTGATCAAGGAAATACTTGGATGATTCATGAATAATGAAAATAAGCATTATAGCAGTCCTCAACAATCTCATGCAGAGCGGGGTAACATGGCAATTTTATTATAATAAAATCTTCTATAACATGGGATTACATTTATCAAAAACCATCCTAAAAGTGCTTATTTTTTAATAAACAAGAGATCAAATCTAGCATAATACAGTTAACCACGACTTTACCTGACCAAATTCAAACATGTCAACCATTTACTGAATTGTTCGCGGTTTCGCCCTGGCTGCTCCCTCCCCATATAGTTCCATCCCACTCAAGTGTAGCCAAAAAGAATCACTCTGTAGAGACCTTTTTCACAGCAGCCATTTTGACATGAAAATCTACCAATGATACTAATGAAGGTTCCATTCCATTGTAGTGTAGCGGAGCCTTTCCAGTGAGCCAGCATGCACAGTAGCAGCCCCCTGACTCTGCTCGACCTAAATGGAATGGAACCTTAATTACTATCACTGATAAACACCTGTGTTTACCCGACTATTTCATGTCAAAATGGATGCTGTGAAAAAGGGTCTATTCTAAGCTCCACCTTCAAAACATGCCACTTTACTTCCTCCCTCACTCTAGCTCACCTCTTTATGTCATTACCTCACGATGCTGAAGTTCTAAATCTGGCCGCTTCTATTGAAATAATATGTTATAATTACCTTCTCACCCACAGATTGAGCCTTTATAACTTTTGCACATGAAAAGAAAATGCCGGGGTACACTTTTGAAACGGATAACCCAAATTTAGAACACCAGTGGGTACTGAAATCATTTTTGTTTGTTTTCCCAACTACATGGAGATATTACGCTTCATCTTGCCAGCACCATTGGTTTTTCAGACACAGTGCCCTTAGTTTATTATATGGTTTGAATTTATAGATGGGAATTTAAATCTCATCTGTCGATGAAAGCCACTGTAAAAGTCTTGGACTTATTACCTCTACGACTCAAGTGTTGTTCCAGATTCCACAGAAGCCACATAGTTACTCCTCTCTGTCTTGCTATACTTGATATTTAGTGTGTTCATTTCTTTGTCACGTTAAAGTTTTCTTGAATTTCATATGTGAAAAAAGGCTATTTATTTTTGTTTATTCAAAAAAAAGTAACTGAACATGCTGTGCATTGCCAGGTTTTGTAAATATTTTGTAAGAAGTGTTTCTTTTTTCTTTTACTCTTTCTGAAAAAAAACTTTTGCTGTGTCTTTTAAGTGCATCTGTGTAATAAAGAGTGGAATCCGAGGAACAATGGGTCTCTCTCATTAATAATGTATAATAATTTGCATCATAGTTAAACGCCTCATGGACGATAAATACCGGTTTAATTTACAGGCTTGAAGATGGACTTTGGGATCAATTATTAGGTGATTAAGTAATTACTGGGAATTGGTCTGATGTGTATCCTGCTCTGCCTTGCCCAGGTCTTTGTCCAGTGCCATTGACCCTGGCATCACCTTCAGACCTTGCATAGCTCTTACAACAGAGGAGAGAAGCAGGATGTTCAACAGGAGGTACCTGGCTAAAAAATGCAAGAAGGTACAATTATGTAGAATCATGACCGCAAGTAAATTTTGCTTCAGTATTTGTATCCCTATAAGATGAAACCAGATATTCAGTAACATATTAGCCAAGTTCACTAGCCTGGAAAGGAAAGCTGAGCATATAGTTTTACTTTGGCTTTTTGTAAAAAAGTTCCAGATCCAGAGAGTGTGAAATATGTATTATACGATGCTTGCAGGGGGTACGTTCGCTCAGTAGTGGTCCTGCGCAGAACAAGGCCGTGCAACGTGTCAAAAGAAAGCTTCAGTTCATTCCAGTCGACAGGTATGTGATCGGACTCAAATGGTCTCCACAGTGAGTGATCAGAGTTAAATGAAAACCAACTCATCACAGATGATTTCCCTCTTTTTCAGGAGAAAGGAAGCCCCCAGTGACCAGAGCATAACATAATCAAACTTCTGCATTTAAAAACATGCACATAGATGATGCTTGAAATTACAGTATGTGGGTTGTTGAATAATCATTTTGCACTTTAAGTGTTTGTTTATGTAAGGTTGGCTTTTCAGGTTTGATGTTGCAGGCTAGTGGCAATTTTGTATTGTGGCTTATTTGTATTAAATTGGTTTACCCTGTTTTTTGAAATATATATTAAGATTCTCCAAAATATACTACAATACATTTATCTGACTAAAAAGTAAATCCTTAACCCCAAGAACTCCTGCCACTATTCTTAACTACATTGTACTATTTAGTTTGTTTCACATTGCTACTGAATAATAGGAGTTTACTTGTGTTAGGGTTAGTTGCTGTTAAAACTCATATTGGATCAGATAGATTCAAATTAATTCTTCTATCAGTCATTTCCTAACATTGCCGTTGTTTTATGTTCTAGTATGGCTTTTTGTAGCTAAATGACATGCGGGTTGGAAACATCAGTAGTGTTGTATTTGTTCTTCAATAAAGTTGTGGAAAAAAAAAGTTTTTTTTTTTTTTATCTATGGGTAGTGTATTATCCACGACACCGCTTAGCTTTACGGCATTCCAGGAACTACAAACGCGCAGCCGCAGTTGGCTGACCTTCTGTGGCACTCAAGCAAGCATGGCCGCCAGGGCGCTGACTAAAGGTATGAACACATTAACTGTCCGACAGCGTGGCGTTATGGTGGAGATATCTTGAATGTAATGTTATGTCAGACATCTATAGATTATGTAGAACAGTTGTGGCGTCGTTTTATGTTTGTAACCCTGGACGACAAACCGTTAACGTTAGCTCGTAGCTCATAGCTAACGTTAGCTGGGTAGCTCGCCTGGGAGATGTTTTGACCGATGTTTTGCATTTAGGTCTTTTGGGGCTACGACCCTCACGGGCTGTTACAGTCGGATACTCCTGTGGTGGACATCACTATGCTACTGAAGCGTCCATTAAACCACCTCCACCCCAAACTGACCATGGTGAGCTTCACTGTAACATAGCCGGAGGTTGTGTTTGAGAGTTTTTGTTGTTTTTTTTTCTCCAGACTCTGAGCAATATCATTTATCCTTTTATACAGAACAAATACTGAGCAAACCACTCCAGAAGCCGGACTTCTTCCGTCTGTCAGAGCTCGTCTCGTTGAAAGACCTGTTCCACGCCAGAGTGCATCTGGGTCACAAAAAAGGTTGCAGGCACAGGTTGGTATTAATTCCCACAGCTCAGCAGCTGTTTGTTGTCGGTGTTGTTGCTCAGATGTCTTGAGCCAGAGGCTGATGTCACGCACATGCTGTAAATGTACCACTTGTTTGAACAACTAAAGATAAATGCTGTCATTCAGAGGAAACGCCAGATGTTAAAGCAGTTCTGTTGGTTGTGAGGGGATATGGTTAATTTCATTATGAAGTAATAGACTTTATTTGATTACTGATTAATGTTTAGGTCTCTGTTTTGTCTGACCCACAGTCCAAAACCCAAAGAGATTCAGTTTACTATCCCAAACAACCATGAAAAGCAGAAGCAAAATTGAAAAATGACGAGTTATTAAACTAGTTATTGCTAACTTACACTGACACTAACTTATCAGTCAGTTGAGTAATTGTTTAAGCTCTTGCAAAGGATGTGGAGATCTACCAGATAATACACAGTTAACATAAAGCTTACATTCATTATATATTTAATATTTGGTTCCACATGTGCAGATGTAGTCAGTTGTGTGAAGTGTACATCCCACAAACAACAGCAGACATTTGGGGTGTGACATTTAGCCTTTCATCTTGTCAGGAGTATTAAAACCTATGGCCTCATGGTTGCTTTGGCTAATATGTTTAGGGTTATTGGGCTTCATGCAAGTTGTATGGGTTAGTTTTTGTATTATTAAAGAACCTCCTCTTACTTTTGTTTTTCTTTTGAGGCTTCTTTATACAACTGCTTCAAGTCAGGTTCACCAAACCCTCGTAACTGTTAAGTTTTAGTAAATCACTCGTCTCAGCCTCACAAATGCCACCTGCTCATGGGTAGGTGTTTGTTCGGGACCCCTTGTCCTGCTGCTTGGCGTAAACCTGGGGTCTGTGCATAAATAGAGCTGTAAGTAGTCACCAGCTATGGATGTGAATGCCCTTAAAGCAGAGAGTCAGCACTTTAAACTTGGAAGATTGTTTCATTTCAGATTCAGTGCAGTGGTGCAAAGCTAGAGAAGATAATGGGTGACTGCAGCTTCATATATAAAATGATAAAATAAGAATCCTACTCAGAACTATGTGCCATCAATTTCCCATTTTAATTTTTTTGTCTGTAATTCTCTTTTTCATAGGCTTATGGTGCCTTATCTCTATGGCTGCCGTTTGGATCAAGATATAATTGATCTGGACCAGACTATGGAGCACCTTCAGCTAGCCCTGAACTTCACCGCCCATGTAGCGTATCGTGGTGGCATCATACTGTTTGTCAGCCGCCGGCGTCAGTTTGGCCACCTGGTGGAGAGCACTGCTAAGGATTGCGGGGAGTACGCCCACACACGGTACTGGCGTGGCGGCCTCCTTACCAACTCCTCCATCCAGTACGGCAAAGGAGTCCGCTTACCAGACGTCATCGTCCTCCTTTCTACTCTCAACAATGTGTTTCAGCAACACTTGGCAATCAGAGATGCAGCAAAGATGAACATACCCACTGTGGGTGTGGTCGACTCTAACTGCAACCCCAGCCTGGTGACGTACCCTGTGCCCGGGAACGATGACACTCCAGCTGCCATGGAGCTGTACTGTCGCTTATTCAAGATGGCTATCAACCGTGCCAAGGAGAAAAGGAGACAGATGGAGATACTGCAAATCCTGTCCTCATCATCCACACGAAAATCGTGACATAATATGTTCTTAAATAAGAGACATTAGAAAGGCATTTATGAAAAGTCCAGACCGTCTGCTACTCCCCTTTTATCGTCCGTCTGCATTTGGAAAAGATCTAATGCTAGTGTTTTGGACTGAGCAAAATATGCCACCGTGCTGTCTTCTGTTAAGACTCAATTTGTGTGTACATTACTCAGTCATGAATCTTGTTTCTGTGACATGGTCTTCTGGTTATAATTTAACATTGTTCTATAAAAAATCGTGTTATTGTTGTAAACATATTAGTGCTCAAAGGTTGTAGAACATCACCCAAATAATAACTACATCCTTCAACTGATATCGCAGTGTCCTATTTCCAACTCTAGATCCAGTTTGGTGTAGATGTAGCAAGAACACCGCTTAAACTCTTAAACTTAAATTACAGCAGTATGTGGGAGTATATAAACACTAGTTTGATTACTGAATGTGATTCAGCATGTCAGAAAATGTTATAAAGCCTCTTGAGACGGTTGTGAAGAAAGTATGTAAACATCTACAATGCTTTTCAATTATCCAACAAACTTATGAAAGAGGCCTATTATCTTTTCCCACAGTCCAAAGTGACGTCATCAAATTGCCATAGGTAGGTTGGCCAGATGGTATTTTAGATAAATAAGGTGTATGCTATACTCCAAAACTCATTAAAAGCCATTTCTAAGAAAATATACATTTTGATTTCCATTTAGTCATCTGTTTATCTGCTAAATATTTAATTCCAGCCACTGTTTGGTAATTTTAGAAATCACTATCAGAAAGGATGTTTATCCCGAACATGAACTTTACAATTTCAATGTCATTGCTATTATATACATAGCTAGTCGTTTAGTGTATAATAAGTGCGCCATATAAAGCATATTACTCCACAATGGGCTGTTCGCGAAGTACATTAGGTTTGGCCACTTTCAGCTTCCATACCTGTACAACTAGTTTTCCTGTATCGACCTTCTCTGGCCGCCAGGGAAACTGCTGCGAGGACAAAATGGTGAGTTGTGTGTGTGTGACTGTATCACAACTGTATACATAATACATAAGCTGTATTTTACTATGTAACGTTAGTATCATATATTACTGATAAAACGGATACAAATGTAACGCGTTTCATCATTTTAATGTTGGCATGAACCTGAAAACGCGACTTGGAAAATGACCACTTCTCACGTTAATATTAATGTTAGTGTTTATCACAGTCGAGGTTTACTCTCAGATAAAAGCCTGTAGCTGTGTGTAAGTGTTGTTTCTCGTGTAGTTTACCGGTTTGGGGCAACCTGCCTTTCACGTGGTAAGCAACAGGCTATTTTAAGTTTTGGGCTTTCTCGAGTTACATTACAGTTAAGAGCTTCACGGCTTAATATCCAAACTGGTTGACTGTACCACTTACTGGTGCTTACTGGTCGGTGGTGTGTGATAATGGGGAGTCCTGACAGTCCTGATACCATTAAAAATAAAAAGATAAATGTGAGCTGCGTTAATTCTTCTAGACAACTTTTGGGTAGGGACAAATGTCAAAACGGGGCTGGGAATAAAATGACCTGTCGCCCCCTGGTGGCAGGCGCCTGTCTTATAATCTTCTTATAACAATAAATGACACAATGCGGAGGGACAGTGTTTCATACTAAATGAGAATTGGGCTGCTATTATTGATTTTGTTCATCTAGCGATTGTTTAATGGATTAATCAATAATTTGATCAATAAAAGCTAATAGTGAAAACCAGAGCCCAGGGTGATGAACATTGTTTTGACCTACAAACAGTCCAGAACCCAAATATATCAACTCTCATAGAAGCATAAAAAAACAGGGGGAAAAAAGAGAGCTGGAACCTGTAAATACTTGCTACTGTTGTTTTAAAATCGCCATTATTATTGTTTGAATTAAAATTGTTTCGTATAATATTCTGGCAATCGCCTAATGATTTCAGCTCTGTATAAAATGTTGCAGAATTTTGCTCAAATTGAAATGGTTCCCTGCTGCCATCAATTTAATATGCAAACGTCTGGAGATGAAAACAAGAGTTGAGTTAGTAGTGAAAGTTGGCTGTGGAAAAAGCAGCCACAGTTACATCAAAAGTTAAAGGTACAAGTAAAAGGATCAATTCATTATTTATTTTAGTTAAAGCCAGTCTTGTACTAGCTCAGCCAAATCAGACTGTAATGCCCAGTGGTGGGAATAATATGCTTAAACTAATTTCTCATTTATCTACCCTTCAACTCGTTCTCATGCGATGTTAATGGACAAACAGACGATCATTTTGTATGTAAAACTTATCTTAATAGTTATGATTTTGTATTGGAATACTTGTTTTGCTCTTGCAGGCGCATGCACGGCGAGAGGATACGAGGCTTTTCCATCTCAGGCACTGATGACGGCGTTTCAGAGCATGGTAACTGGTATTGTTGAGGATTTACTCTGTAACTTGACACTTTAGGGTTAATATTGCCCCTTGAGACCCAACTCTGACTGCTATGTCTTTGTTGTGCAATAAGTGGGCAGACAGTAAGTAACTGGCTCACGATGGCTCAATTGCCACTGTGTGGTGGGCTTTGGGTATGGAACCGGGCCAGATACTTTTACTCAGTTTATAACACGACAGATGTGTTCCCATGAACTCACAGTCAGTGGTATTTCGTTTTGTTTATAGCAAAACATCAACTCTATCAGTCCCAGTAGGACGACAGTGTCCCGACAACTGTTTCAGTTAATCTTGCACATTGGTCTATTTCCCTGTCAATCAATCTGTCAATAATGAGTGAATCACACTTGCTTGTAACCACTATTTGCATGTTGTTACTGTGAAGATTAATAACAATTTTCTCCTTTTTTGTTACTTGGTTATGAGGCTGTTATTAACCCATAGTTTGTGTCAGTGACACCAACTATGTTCATTATGTGTCTGTAATGAACTAACACATCTGACACATTCAAAACTGTAAGAAAGCTCCTTTTTTATTTTTGTATTTTTTATTATTATTATTATTATTATTCTGAAAATATAATGTGCAGTACATCCATATTTGAAGTTAATAAGAGACTTTAAGAGGCGCATGAAGTAGGACAAAAATGCAGTTAATTGGCTTTAAACATTTGGCCTTCATTCTCCATTCTAACGAAGATGGACTTGATGGACCAGGGGAACCTGTGGAGCAGCAACGGAGTTGCTTGGGAAGGTGAGAATTCACTTGACTTGCAGACTATGTGTGCTTCCTTTGCTCTTGTCCAACATGCCCCTTGAGGCGTTGCAGTCCAACATCGTGTTGAGTCTGTGTCATAAGGTGGCAGAGAATAAAAGGCTTACATTATCATCTGCATTCAATACCTCCAACAGTGGGGGTTTGGAGTGATGTAGTCCAACAGATCACTTTATTGGAAAGCTGGTAAAAGATTAAACTAACATAACCAAATGTCTAAAGTCTGATTTTGTCTTCACAGTGCAGTACCACGGGCTTGGAGCAAGACATTTGAAGCCATCTGCAGATAAGTATTCCCTGAAGACATGGTGGTTCTAAAAGTATTAGGGCATGTCTCAAGACAACAGTATAAACCTTAAATAAAGTCATATTTTGTTGACCAAGCTATATATTGTATTTCATTCCACTGCACAAACACACTGGGGAAATTAGACCAATACCTCATAGCTGACATTGCCATAGCAGTGCCCAGACCGCTCATTTCAATCATCAAAAGATACATCATTAAAAATACTTCTGTTGCATAGCTCAGAGGTTTTTTTTTACACTGTTTATCACCTCAACACATATATTTATCCCTTGACTATTTTTGATATTCTGATATTCAGCTGTGCCTATAAATTAATTCTGCCATTCAAGTAAGCTGGTATATTACTTTACTGCTTGAGCTGAGGTCTAGTGGTAGATCTAATTAATTGTCCTTTATCTTTGTTTGGATAAAATCTAGGCACTGTGGTGGCAATTTGTGTAATAAAGCATACAAAGTATGATCTTGTCTTTCTGTAAGGTTTTATTCAAGTCATCCATGAATGGTCTCAACACAACCGTCACACACTCTCGTATGTGAAAGTCCGAAAGAGCCCCGATTGGAAGAAGCAGTATGGTTTTATCCCTTTTGGAGCGTCACTCTAACACAGTTACACATTCCTGAGTTCTGGGACAGTAAACAGACAGATAGTGTGGTGAGATGATCATGTCCTTGGCTTCTTAGTGAAGTCTCAACATCCCACTGTTTACTTGGACATAGAGTGTAGTTAGAAACAGGGCTAAAAGTTCTATGCATATAATAGCCTCTTTAACAGTAATGACCAGGTCAAAGGGTTGTATAGGTTCTTAAAAGTTGCCATTACAGTACCGAACCTGTACATACTGTACATCTTTGCATACTCAAAACAAAATGATTCCCTCATAAATGAATGTATTTCTAAATAGATCCCTATAATGCAAGGGGAACCCTTCCATTTCAGACTAAATTTATTTTGTTTTTATTTTACAATTATCGCCTAATGTGTGTATGATGTTTTGATTATGCTTATATGTAAGGTTTATTACAGCATTTGTTATTTTTTTGCTTTCGCTGAAGTTTTTTGGCTCAGTTAGGTCCTGCTTATTCTCTGTTTGCTATCTGTCATCATTTCATGCAACACGCTTCCATTATTGTGCTGGTTGTCTTACAGTTTTATTCTTTTAGTCCTGTTTTCTCCTAGTAACACACCCCTTTTCCAAAAATATGAACAAAACATGGCAATTGCATTGTAGTAAATGCTTTTAATAAAAAAACAGAATTAAATGTGTTTTCAGTCTGATGGTTTCTTACAAGAACTGCAAAAAGGTAAAGTGGTAAAGATAATGGATGGTGGATGGTTATTCTGTGGTAAATGTGTTAATATGTTGATTTAAAGAGTCTGCATGTGTCTCATTGAAGGACACAGAAGATTGCCTTGATTGCCAAGAAGAATTAAACCAAATGTTAACAAACAATGACTCTGATGCACAGGTGTAAATCATTTCAGTGAACTCAGTTTCACCATTCCTATGTGGACATCTTTCACGATTCTTCTTCTAGTGAAAGATAAATAGAAAAAGTAAAGTAAATTAAGTTTTTACTTTTTTTTGTTAACTTTATTGTTAACTAGTGTTTTTCATCAATATATTCAGTTTTGGCAGAACCTTTATGCTACATTTAGTCAGGATTCTATAGATTTTAACCCATTAACAAATTCAAATTGGACAATACACAGATGCTAACCTTTAATAAAATTAGAAGTCCTGATAGATAGAGATCGATAGACAGACAGATAGATAGATAGAAAGATACTTTATTTATCCCGAGGGAAATTCAAGTATCCAGTAGCATACATACATTAAACACATTCAAATAAAATTAAAAATAAAATTGACTTATAACACAGTGATATAGGGGTTATATGATAGGGTGAGTAGTAAGTTATTAGTTATTGTAAAAGTAGGCCTAAATGGGGTTTTTGAGTGACATGTTTATTCTTTCAGCAGTTATCTAATATTAACGGGGTAAATGTGGAAGGGTGTTTTCTCCTGACAGGAAGAGCAGGCGAGATTTATGTCGGCGGTATTAAAACCCTCTCACAGCTGACGCTCTTCCCCTTTAAAGCAGCGCAGTGGTGAGTCGCTGGGTAACAGAGGCTGTGCGCTCAACGGGAGATCCGCTGCTTATTCCTGTGTCACAAGTCTACTTTCATCTGATGAAATGATCAAGAGATAGCTTTTACAGTCATCGGATTTTCTGTTTGGACAAGCCGAGGAGGAGCTCTTTAATTCCGGGCTCTAGCGGACATGTTTTTTCTGGCCCATATGGAGCTGAAAATGTGAAATTGCTCAATTTCAAGGACGCGCTCTTGGTCTCTTTTCTCTCTCTCCGGCGATTGATTTTTGTTGAAAAAATTGGATTGCGAACCTTTCTGCGAAGATCCCGTGTTGTGTCAGCCCCCCCAACGTTGCCGCAATAAAAGAGAAAATGAAGGGAATGTGATGGCAAATGCTGCGTTTAATAATAATCAGACGCGCGTTTTGGTGATGTGCGACGCATGGCGTAGGTTTGCTGTAAAGGATGTGATCCGACAGGAATCCGTGGTTTCTCGCTCCGCTGCCTCCTAAACAGAGTCGCTCATGATGCCCAGGGCTTTGCGGAGACTGCTTCATTTGGTGCTGTTCTGCCCTCTGTCCAAAGGTCTGCAGGTATGCATGGGCAGCATGATGTCCGTCTCCCTTTGTTGCAATAACAGGGTCCACACGGTAAATTATGCATGTCTCATTTACTACCAGGACGATAGCTGCGTCGATGGCATCTAAGTCCAGTCCAGATGCATCACAAAATAAGTCTTAAAAAAAGGAGATAATTATGCTACATATTGGCTTGGTTTTGTCAAGTGACCAGCTGCACATTTATTCACTGCTGTGTAGGCCTCAGTGGGAAGTATTTATTTATTCAGGCACTGCATGTACTCAAGTACAATATTTCTTAATCGTATAGAGATATAATGCATTGGTGAGATTTGTCATGCATCAGATATCAGTGAGCAGCTAAACAAGACATATCTCTTCTTACATGTTTTAAGAAAACTGTTCAAGGCCCAAAGAGGTAAAATTATCCAATATTCCACCAAAAAAAAACAAAGATCAGTATATAAAAAAAGTGTGTTGCAGAACTTTTCTTTGTCCTCTTTCTAACCCACTTCCTTCCCACAACCCCACAGAACTGTACTGTAGTTTACTTTGTGACCCTTAGCAAAGAGGTTTGGCCCACATGTTGGGAACCACCTGACTACATAACTGTATATAAAGTGGTTATACTAACTAGCTCCACCACGACCAGCTGCAACAGTAAAATATTACTTATACATTGATGTATCTGTATTAACTGTGTAATAATGTAATAAAATATCAGACACAGATGCCATTTTTGCTACAGGATTACTTTTAAGTACATTTTACAGCACACACTTATGTTATTATGTGATATCTATATAGTCTTTTTACAATAATGTATTGGTTCTTTTATTTAAAGGACATGAACACATTCAGCCAGCTATCTTGTTTATATCCTGAGGTCAAGTGGCTGTTCTTTCGATCTCTGCTGTCGGTTTTTGTGATCAGTTGTCACGTCTTCTTGGCTTACTGTGTCTTCTCTTCTCCCTCCCATCCACCCCTTTTTCACCTACCCTCCTAAAGAGTCGTCTCCCAGCCATTAAGGTGAAGTATCTTCTTCTGGCATGGCTGGGCATCCTCATCGCCAGCTGGGTCATCTACATGCAGTATGCCTCTTACTCTGAACTCTGCCGCGGGCATGTCTGCCATATGGTCATTGTAAGTATGGGCTCTCTTTTTTAAAATACTTTATTTAGAGTTTTCAATTTTACAATGACAAGATTTATTGAAAGGACATACAAAACAATGAGAACAGAACAAAAACAGTTTACAAGATTACAAAAGTGTCACAATGTTGACATCTCAGAGCAATGTAAAGTAACACGGACATGTGAATCGAGTTACACCCCACTAACTCATGCATCCAGGCAAGTCAGAGTCCCTATGAATGTGAGGTAATTTGGCACTGTGACAAGAAAGGTCCCCATATTCTCTCAAATCTATTTTGTGTATTATTCAGAAGAATAGGTTTCTTAGCAACCAGAATTCCTAAGTGCAGGGCTATCTGCATGTGGTATGTCAGCTCAGAAGTCTCCTAAGTATCTAAAGATGGCCAGATTGTAGTCCAAAAGTTGTATAATGTAGAGCGAAACCAGAAAAAATTTGCAAAAATCAGTAGAGCATTTGTCACATTTAGAAGACAGTGATGGGTTTCAGTTTTGTACTGGATTAACATGTCGCGTAAATTAATAGAACAACAAGGAACCCAGGACATTGCCCTTTTCCTAGAACTCTGTTGATATCTCTGAATTCAAGTCACTGGCTCAGGCTTCCCTAACAGGATCTGAAGAAATCAAAGTAGTAAAGCAACTGTAGGGAGCTTTTCAAGAAAAGGATGAGCATTGTAATACCTTTCCTTAACAAAGTGTCTTACCTGAAAATAACAAAGGGAAAAAAAGTGAATTTTGAAGATCGAACTTAGTACTTAATAGAATAAATGAAGGAAATGTTCCCCCCCCATCTCCAGAATGCAAAAACTCCATCTAACTATCCAGGCTTGAATAAGTATAAGTCTCTTAATACTATGAAATGCATTCATAACTCTGTCAGTGTGGTGGTGATCATGACGCTACAGAAAGCCCAGGAGTCAGAAATGTAGGTCACTGTATCATTATGTATTTACATTCTAAAGTACAACAATCTCTGACAGTGGCCATGCCTCAGGTTTAAGTTTACATAGGAAAATAGGCATGATTCAGGCAGTACGTATATGTAAAACCTTATTGCGTAGATGGGAGAAAAGTTACAAGAGCACAAATCCAAATATATACATAATTTGTTTTGGACCAAGAAAAAGAAGATGCAGTGCCATATGTTGTAATGCAATGCTGTGTGTATTTGTCACAGAACTGATGTGATACTGATACAATACGTTCTAAGGCTGAAACAGAACAACTTAGACACCTAAATAATATGCAAGATTTCAAAAGAAAGGGAAATATGGCAGGACAACTGGACACAAGGACTATCTTGGGGGCCTTTTCCTTCATGCATGGCCTTTGACATTGGGTAAAGATACAGCCTTTAACTTAACTAACCTCCTGTTGTGCCCAGCTGTGCCCAGCACTTTCAGCTGTTGAAAACAGAACAGGCACTGGGACACAATGGTGATTAAGGGGATAACTACTCAGAGAAATTGATGCACAATGAAAGATCAATGATGTAACCTCATTATAACAAATAATCAGATCTGCACAACAGTGTGCTTGCATGCACATTGATGTAGGCTACAGTATCTGTGTGCCTCAGTGTTATACAATGTAATAGATAAAAGTTCAATATGGTTACAGGGAGACATTTCATGCCAATGAAATTAGTGCGGATGATGCAGGATTTTGCTGGGTACACAAAGGTTTCTGATTTGCCTGTTGTTGCTTTGTATTTTGCTTCAAGATCTAGAAATCTTTAGAAATCTGTCAGTAAACTGCTGTTTTGACGTTATCAGCACATGTGCCTGCTCAATGATTAGTTGTGCATAGTGCAAGGGCATGACCTGTGCTCATTTTGTGACTTTATGTGACAGAGACGCATGCACATGGGATGCAAGTCAGTAGGTTACTGCATACTGCTGCAATGTTTATACAGTGCAAACCACAATGAATGACCTACATCAGTAAGAACAGTGGTATCATGGGAATGCAGTGGTAAAAGTCATGAAAAATTGAAATTTTTGATACCAACATTTAACTTATAACTTTAAACAATAACTTGTTCAATTGTGAGATTTAGAGGTGATGGTAGGCAGATTGTGTTACCCTTTTGGACAGAGCCAGAGCTTGTTGTTGTTGTCTTGTTTGTCTAACTGGTGTTTTGGACCATATTTTGTTTATTTATAATCAATATTTTCTAATATACTAATATAAGCTTGTGTGGAGTACCAGCAGTAATAATTACCCGTTCTGTATTTCCTAAAAGCAATAGGGGAAATATATGTAGAATGTCTGACTTGCTCTCTGACTTAAATGTTAATGTAGTGCATTTCCTGTTTCCTTTTGCAGTGCGATCACTATAGAAGGGGCATAATATCAGGCTCATCTTGCAAGGCATTGTGTGATCAGAAGACTCTAACACTGCAGCGCTGCATGTCCACCTCCTCCACACATCAGGTAAAATGAATACACACACAACCTTTTTGGCTAAAGACCAAACGCTTACAAGGCCAAAGATTCTGATTTACTAGCATGGAACAAAAGGATTTTTACATTTAAAATATTGAATAAGGATATTGCATGCTTCATACATATTTAAATTGTGTGAAACAGATTTTCCTGCTCATTATTTTTCTATAGGAAAACAAAACTTGCTTATACCAGAAAACTACATTTTCATAAGGGTAGTTTTAAGCAGCGCTCATTTGTGTAACAGCTAATGGTAAATCAGTGTGTAATATATTATACAGTTCTGAACACTTGTTCGGCTTGTATTTAATTGATGCCTGTATTTAAAAAAACACCCCTACCACTGGCCTTCATGGTACTGTATCAGACACATACAAACATTCATACATATCCTCTTATCTCTTCCTATTCTCACATTCCTATACTTGCAGGTGTACAGTGGACTGTGGAAGGAGAGACCTGTTGTGATCAAGTGTGGTGTCGAGGATCCAGTGAAGATTGATGGGGCTCCAGACTCTGTACTGCGACAAGAGATGAGCTTATTTGACAAACCCACTCGTGGAACCTCTATGGATGAATTTAAAGAGATGCTGCACAGTTTCCTCAAGGTCTTTTTTTCCTCAGTAATTACACCATAAAATATATCATATGGTACAACTACCACCTTAGAAAGCAGAAGCTACCTAATCAAAAACTACATTTTGGACCTGGATTTGAATATTCCTTGTGCAACCTTTTTTATACCACAATTACCTCATAATAACCAAATTGTGTCAACCTCCCTCTTGCAGGCTAACCTTGGAGAGCAACCATCTTTGAACTCGTTGGTGGACCGGGTCATTGCCCTGGCTGATGTCAACCAGGATGGCAAAGTGTCTCTAGCTGAGGCCAAATCTATCTGGGCTCTTCTCCAGATCAATGAGTTCCTCCTGATGGTGGCGCTGCAGGAGAAGGAGCACACGCCCAAGCTGCTAGGCTTCTGTGGAGACTTGTATGTGACAGAACATGTGGGCCATAGCTCCCTCTACAGAATAGAGGTGCCTCATTACCTGCAGGCTCTGGTCCCAGATGCCTTAAGCTCCAGCCTGAACCACTGGCTCGCACCAGCCTGGCCACGCAGGGCACGCATCACCATCGGCCTGCTGGAGTTTGTGGAAGAGGTTTTCCACGGGTCCTACGGGAGTTTCCTAATATGTGATGCCAGTCCTCGCCATGTGGGCTACAACGCAAAGTATGACTGCAAGATGGCCAATCTGCGCAGTGTGGCATCTGAGGCAGTTGTACGGGGATATTTGAGGGGGCGGCGATGTGAGACTAACGCAGACTGTACTTACGGCCGGGACTGCACGGCCACCTGTGATCGACTAGTGAAGCAGTGTAATACTGAGGTTGTACAACCCAATCTCGCAAAGGTGTGTGTGCTGTTGCAGGATTTTCTGCTTTTTGGCGCACCTTCAGACCTCCGTGGGGATCTGGAAAAGCAACTACGCACCTGTGTGACACTCAGCGGCCTTGCAAGTCAGATGGAGGTGCATCATTCGCTGGTCCTTAACAACCTGAAGACATTGCTTTGGAAGAAAATTTCTAACACTCAGTATTCTTGAAAACAGGTTGAGATGATCCAACCTGTACCTCTACATCATGAGTGAATTATTACATGAACACAAGTACAGTAGTTTTTGTTTATGAAGCTTTGCCAAATGTTTTAGAAGTTGGTGGTAACTGATGTATTTCGACTCCACATTGACTGTGAATAACAGGAAACTGTGAAATAGTAAATATATAATATGAAACAGTAGATGATGCAGACTCTTGTAAAATCCCATCATGTTTTTGTTTTCCGATGCATTATTTTGAGAAGCACATTCATTTGTTTAGACATAATATTCTCAGGGCAATGCCTATGACGTTATTTGTAATATGTAAGTAAATTAAATACGGTAGTTTAATAGAAAATTCTTTTGTTTGTCCCTAGTAAAGACAGAAAGTCTAATTGTGACACAGTGTAGTTTTTGTACAACTGTATATTAGTGGAACATTGTTCCTGTGTATAAATGAATCTCCATCTGAAGCAGAGATAAGATACAATTAATGGAATGAATAATGCGTACTGTATATACAGTAGCACTGAAATGTACCTCCTGGTGTTGATCTGATATTGACTATGTATTAAAATCGACCTGAAAGGACTGGAGTTGTAAAGGACAATCAGACATGATTAAACTTGAATGAACTTCTAATCTGTGAATGAGTTGGTGCAGACAATTGATTTTAAACACATTGTCATTGAAATGGTTTGCATGTAAACTGCCTGGTGTCAGAGCAGAAGAAGTCAAAAGTTGGAGAAGTCATTCAGATGTTCTCGCAGTAACTCAATCAGCTTTATGTATTTATTAAAGTAATTTGTAAAGGGATCATGTACTAGCCTGGCATCACCGAACTAATTTGCAAAACGCAAAGCACAGAAGATAATCTGTGAGTATTCTGGATACTATAGCTGTATGATAGTGATAGCTGTATTTACAGACTTGATGGGTAAAGAGGTTGCAGAAAGTGTCAGCTCTGCCCTCTCCACTAATTTGCAGACTGCAGAGCATGTGATATTTTAGTACATCACCCTCCCGGCAGACTAAATGCTATGGTTGGTAATGCGTGCAAAATGTTAAAGGCATTCACAGCCAAGATGAAAACGTTGTGCTCATCTCGACCACATAGGCAGAGGAAGGAAGAGCTGCAAGATCTGCAGTTGGCAGAAATGTATGATGGGTGTTTAGTCACCAGTCAGAACAGTGGAACTATCTATACTATACTATTCCCAAGTCACATCTGACAACAGCGTTGTAATAGGAAGAACTAAATCTGTCCAGATTAGCAAGGAGGTGTTTGACATCGTTTAACCACTTGTATCTGTTGTGTCAGACTCTGACCATGAGCCCCTGCTATCTGAAACCTTCCTGGAGATGAAAGCTGCTGCAAGTCTTTGATAGTAGGAAGCAAGATCAAAGTGCTTTGGAAAAGTCTCAATACATCGCATAGTGGCACAGCTTAAGAACAAATTCGAACAGGACTCAAAATGTTCAAAGCACGCAGTCAATGCAGTCACTCATATCCCATGTTGACTCTCATATATATGCCAACACTACAGACAGAAAAACACTAACTGTCTTACTTGTACCTGGATTGTGCTTCTTCAAGACAACCACCACCTAAGAGGTGCAATCAAGCATCCAAAGTATTCCTCTGACCTTAATGTTGCAAAGATATATACATTTATATATCTCTCTCTCTCTCTCTCTCTCTCTCTCTCTCTCTATATCTATATATATATATATATATATATATATATATATATATATATACACACACACAGGTATATTTGTAATTGTTGGTATATCAGAAAAATCAGCTGGGTTGTCAGCTCATGTCATTTTAGAATAAAAGATCATTGTTGTTGCTGATTAACCTTAAGAAGACAAGCTGTTATTATTTGTTCAAATTTGAATTAAAGGTCTATTAGTCGACAGTTCAGTTTGTGTTAAGGAAGAATGAAATATCACTGCAACAACTTTATTAAACAACTCTGGAGTATTCCAAAGCAATTCCTAGAACTGGTTCCAGTAGGACAATTGTGCATTAGGTTGATTTGCCCAAAGCTGAAGATTTTCTTTTTGGATCTCTAAGGGTGCTGTTCTTCGCTGCCTGCTGATGCTGGGACATATAAGGTTGCAAGGCGATGTTACGCAGCCTAGCAGAGTGAGGTTGAAGTTCACGGCCCTGTACATGCATACGCTTGTATCTAATGGTATGGACAGAATGTGCTAAATGAGGGCAAGTGTGTGTGGAACACTCAAGAAACAATTGTGACAAATTGGTGCTGTTTGTGCCCCCTGACACAGCTCCTTGTCTACTGCAGGCGGTGCCCTGTCTACCACAAAGCAAGTTGCTTGCTGCACCAGTTGTCCTGTTTGTCACAGGCCTTGCCCTGGTTCTCTTTGGCACTAGTTCTGGATCTACGGTTGGTCCTCCCTTGGGTCTATATGGAACCCATACCTCAAATATTGTAGGTCCTGCCAATGACTTTTGCATCCCCAGATCCGTTTTTACTGTAGCCCTTGTGCTGACCCTGACAGGCCCCAATTCCCTGTCACCTGCAGACCCTTCCTTGGGGTTATTATGGTAAGGGCAATCATTCAGATGGCAGTTATATACGCTGCTGCCACGCCTCTTGGTTGACTTTTGTCCCTGCACCTGTTTTGAAACTTGTAAAGGAGCTTTCTGTGTGATAGGTGGGAGCACTGGCCATGCAGATGGTAGAGATGGTTTTGTCTCCTTTCGACAGTGAACCCTGACTGATTTTACCCGACATGTCTTTACTCTCTCCTTACATGGTGGTGGTACTGGTCTTGGTTCACTAGAGGGAGATATCTCTTCAGCAGTTAGAGACACACTGTCCTGTGGACTAGGGATCCTGACTGAAGAAACTGTAGGAGTCCTCTGTCTCTCCTTACATTGAGGGGATACTGTGATGGACACAGAGGATGCAGTGGACACACTAGATGTAAGTATAGGAGATTCCTCTAGGACTGTTTTGAGGGTCTCTTTCCTTTTGCTCTCTTTCTGCAAGACCATATTCTCTGCAAAAGTGAACAAGGGTCAATTAAAAGAATTTCAAAAACTGGATATGACACATAATTTTCACTTCCACTGGTATGGATACCATACATTGATATCATTATTATCATCTCATCATGAAACATCTCTAAGACGCTAAGATGACCACAAACCCAGACTGAGGAAAGACGTATTCATGACCCTATTAATATAGACAGCCCACAGCAGTCTGAGGTTGCAGTCAAACTCCCAAGTTCAAACCAAATTAACAATCATTATCCAGAATATGAAACAACATGCGGCTGCTGACAATTGTTAGTTTGAATTTAAATAAGGATATATATGATAAATGTCTTGAGTGGGGGTCTGCTCTGGACAACCTTAACCATTTGTTGTTATATTTCTAAAGCAATATCCTGCGGGCTAACAGTTTACTGTATATTTAGTCTTATTCACTTCTTCTACATATTGATGCCTAAATAAAATACCCCTCTGACTTACCCCACTGCTCTTGATACCGAAAGGCAACCTCCTTGGTATCTCTCAATTCTGTGTCCCTGACACGTGTCATTTCATCCACATGTGTGGACAGAAATTGTGGGATGTCATCTGGCTCTGCTAGGAGTGTTGCTCTGGAGATGCACTCCAGCAAGCTTTTTACTCCATATGGTGTGGAATTATTAGCACTCATCTTTGATAGTAATAACTGTGCTTTCCTGAGGACACCTTGTGGAAATGTGATCTGGAAATGTCTGCAGAATGTCTGGTTTGTTCTACAAGCACAATTCCTTTCTCATGTCATATATAGAGGGAAGATTCTGTTCTATTCAGTTGATTCAATATTCCACAAACATTAACACACACACACACACACACACACACACACACACACACACACACAGGATTTGTCAGCAATTGCCTGAATATTTTATTCACGGTATTGGCAGTGGATGTATTATTGTGCACATATACAGAAAATAGAACTTATACAAGAAAACTTTAAACTTCAGGCAACCAGCAAAGTAACAGAAGCACATACTATTAATCCACAACATGGTGACAAAAATATTACAAATCATTTGCATGTGAAATCAACTTAAAATCGCCGCCAGCGAAATAGATGAAGGTTTTGTAAAAGGTAGATAAAAAATGCTTTTTTTCTTGAGAGAAGCTGGTCTGCATTATATAAGTGTGATCTCTGACCTCTCTTTGACTGGTCATGACTGATACCTGCCCCTAAATATAGCATCTGTTTCCAGCTGTTCTGCATGTGCATGCATTTTATGGTTAATAGTTTCCCTACCATTAATAGATGTCAGATTTACAGACTGTTTGAACTTCATACATTATGGTTTGCAAACTTTATGTCAATTAAATATAAATATAATATTATTTTATAATTTTTTATTGTCCATCTCGTCTGTTAAACACTTTGTAACTACTGGTTTCTAACTTAACTCTTGTATAGCTTGCTAAGGTGCCAGAATGGCTGTTGAAGACACCGGTAATTCAATTTTCTGGTGAAAATGAATAAATGTTCAAAAATACATTAAACATAGGTTTACCCAATTAATATGAATTACTTGTTTTCATCAAGTACACAGAACAGAACCAAATATATCTCTCAGTAAGGTGAATTGTGGTTATTTGGTTGAGCCCGTTATTCTTTGCTCTAATAGGGGGAAGCTGAAACATGGCATCCCCATATTGCCTTCAGGTGCTGTCGGAAATAAATGGTACTTCTAGATGGTAAATAGTAGCCTACGGATTCACAAGATTTCAGTCCTGTCATGTGCTTTTTAAACCAACAGATAAATACAGTCAATCAGTGTAGTCGACTTTATGTGTCATTTATGTGGTTATTTCAGTTTCTGTCATCCCCTGATGTAGTTTTTGTTTAATACAATAAAAGCATGCGCTTAAAAAAAAAAAAAAAATTAAATTTCTGGTTTACATTTACATCATATAAAGCCTCACCAGAGGCTGGTCTCTATTTTTAGTTAATACACCATGAATCATGGAGGTACGCCTTCCGAAAGTCGGAGGTTACGAGGAGCTCAAAAGGCAGCATCAGCTGGGTTCAAACCAGATGGAGGCTGGGCAACGGGCTGCTCTGCCTTCTGCTGTTGCTGAGCTACTGCTGCTTCATAACACCGGGACTGTACACGGAGCAGGGGAGTGGACTACACTACAACGCCGGCCACTGCTTAGAGAAAATAGATAACGGTACCCGGGAGGAAACGTCTGTCATGAGTTAAAAGAGTCGTATGTTCGCTAAATGAAGTTTGACAGGCTAACGTCAGGTTTAGCCATCTTCAAGTAGCCAATTAGCTCCAGTGTCGGCTGCAAGTGCTGCCACTAGCTGCTAGCATTGGTTATATTAGCTGTGTGTGTGTTTTCCACTCGCATGGTGACAGCTTGCGTTACTTCTCTTTAGCCTGAGCTGCCAACCGGTTTCTAACGCTAGCTAGGTCACGTTGAAGGCTGTGAGTGAGTTATATCTCTGCGGTCTGCGCACTCTCTCTGTTGTGTGAAGTAACCTGACAGACGCATGATGGCTTTTACTATTTAATTAGCCCTTTAAGCTAGCAATGCGTACTACATTGTTTCAGAATAACGTTAGCTTCCCGGCGTCGGATTATTGCACACTGTGGTACAACCGTGCCCTGCCCAGCAGCGTCTCGTATAGCATTTCGCATAATGAGTGATCATTATGTAAAAGTTAAGGTTCAACTCGAGCAGATGAAATCATTTGGCGAGGATGCAGAGAAGGAGGGTGTGGACACCGAGGGGCAGGTTTCAGTGTCCTCTCCCCCGGCTTCCGTCTCACCGGACCCTTCCAGCCTCACCATCACTGGCCGAGATGCATCCAACTCCTCCATCACTTGTAAACAAAGGGGTAAAAGTCGTAGTAAGATGGGGAAAGATGACAAGAACTCTTGTGGCAAACACATCCCGGATCTGTCACTGCACGGGTCTGTGATTTCTCCCCATGTTGGGAGGAACTTGAATAGACTGGGGCATGAGCGGACACTGCACATCAAAGGAACTGGGAAGATCCTGCAGGGCAAGTCGGAGAATAACGGGAACTATGTAACCATCCATTCATCCAAAAACATTCAAGAAGCACGCCATGAGGACGGATTCAAACTTGCGAGGAGGAGAAGACCAGTGACGGTGGATACCGCAAAAGCCAAAACCTCGTTGGAGGCACTGAAGTTAAGCATCAAGCAGCTGAAGTGGAAAGAGGTGTGCTACATGAGAGTTTTGTTGTTGTTGTTGTTGTTGTTGTTGTTGTTCTTTTTTCTGTTTGTCTTAGAGAAATGCCATTAACACATGTGCCATGCAAGTTTTAATTCACATGAAGCACTAGGGGATCTAAGCAGCAGTGCACAGCTTGCTCCAGAGAGGATCCCTGACAGCAGCTGCTTAGTGCACCAGTGTTTCATTCGGATGACAACCAGCTTAGGCATTGGCCACAAGTGTGTGTGTGTGTGTGTGTGTGTGTGTGTGTGTGTGTGTGTGTGTGTGTGTGTGTGTATAGAACCTCTGTCGTACTGTTTGTTTTAATGTCTGTAGCCTTTTGTTTAGCTAAACACAGCGACTTTAGTCATTTAAGGGGAACTTAAACCTGCATGTGCACGGCTCGCGATGGCACAATCCTTCTTATGATATCAGCATAAGCTTCATGTGTGTATATGTGGGCCACTGACTACTGTAGACATTATTGGCCTTCACTAAAGTGTTTTCTTTTTGACTGATTTATTTTTTTAGCTCTCCTCTTGATGTTGATACAGGCTGGGGGTGTGATGAACTGGATTTGGGTTAGAGAGGTCACGGCCGCCTGCAGTGTCTCTCTGCATAGAGAGAACTAGAAGTAAAGGCCAACAATAAAAATTAACTGCAGTTTTCAAGGTTATGAATCTACACAGATCTACTGTAACCTGAGATAACTTTTCCTGGTCATTTAACAGGCATTAAAAGGCAGAGAAGCCATTAAACATTACTGTAATGGACAATTAAAACAGGATTAAAATCAATCTATTAATAATTACGTCAGCTGGCCTCCACCTGGAAGATGTGTCTGAATAGGGCTTTGGACTGGATTATGTAATAGTTTGCCTTTGTGCTTCTTGTCTTTGTTATTCAAGATCAAAACGGTACATTATGAGAGGCAGTATCTCTGACAAAATGTGAATCACAAAGCTGTATTTTTAGAAATAGGAAATGAGATTTAAGTCTGCTAGTCTCATGTATTTGTTAACTTTTATGCCAAATTTGCCCTCGTGAAGACACTTTGTTTAGGCTAATGTTAACACAATAATCTAATCTATGCAAACAGGTACATAACAGCAAGAAAACACTGCATATTTAAAGCCGCAGAACCTGATGCACAGCTTCTCTAAATTTATAATGTATTACTGATCTGTCAGAAAATAGACAGGAGATTTGATAGTGATAAGGTAAGGGACTGGATTCCCAAATACATGTGGGATTGTTTCTACTTCTCTAATATGTTGATTAATCTGTCCATCCATTGAAATGGTATGGACAACTGTCATTAAGCATTAAATTATCATTTATATGGAAATGGATCAGTGTGGTCACTTTCCTGTCTATATAATTTCTGTGAGGACCCTCGGACCGGGGAAGTTTGTTTCGGGCTGATCATGTGGCAAGCTAAAAGTCAAGCTAATCATTAATAATAGTAATAATAATAATAATGTTAATATAGATGTAATTTGCACAGTATGTGAAAAACGTTTTAATACTACATTTGTATTAGGAATTTTCAGAATTGGTATTATAAAGTAAATTGTAAATGGAGTAATTTCACCTTCCTCAAGTACTGCCTATAATGTTTTGCATGACTACATATTTATAGTAGAACTACAGCGATTAGTTAATTATTAAACGGACAGATAATTAAAGGGGAACGTTTTATAATCGGCCATTTTTCAAGCATTGCATTGTTTATTATTGCATTATTGCATTTATAGTAAGTTTAATATGTTTGGGTTTGACAAAACATTTAATGATATTACCTCTTGTGCACTAGAAAGGTTTTCTTTGTTTTCAGTATCCCTATCAAAGTTTGAAGAAGTCACTGATTGAAAACCTGGCACATTATTAAGTAGATGACAGGATCACCTGTAACTCAGCCACACCCTAACAACGTCAGTTTGCATGTATACAATTACAGAGGTTTGATGTGTACCAGAGTTGTTTTAAATGAATAGCAACAACTTTAAAAGATTTATGAGAGGGCTAATTGATCCACTTCTTATTTCTGCGAGCCACAAACGCCATCTGGTCAGTTTGAATGTGATGCAATTAATACCTGCTATCAGCCATTATTAACATAGTCTCCATTATGCATGAGGAGTAAAGAAGGCCAATGCGGTGAGACAGGTGAAGTAAAGACTCTACTTATCAACGGTGACCACGCAGTGACACTTAAACCCTACCAGGTCTGGTATCGGAAACGGTAGACTGAAGGCCTATACATTACCACGCTTTGTCCTCGTGGTCCACCCCCAACAAAGTCAAGGGCGTTATAGATCCTGTGACATTTTGAAAGTACCTGTCAGCATCGTCGAAGGAGCTGAAACTCCAGTAGCCTTGTTCTATTTGTCAATTATGAAATTAACATTGATTGGTGAAGAATCCCTTTATCAAGTAACACGTAGCAGCAAGTAGGATTAAAACATAGGACACCGGATACAGTTTTGGATGGTTTATGAGGACGTTTCATTGACTTGGGTTGAGTTGGCTTTAAGGTGCATTTACACCCAAATTACTACGTCGCTTCTGGCCTGAGAGACAGCTGTCAACTGACTTTCAGCATATGGCATTCTCTTAAACAGTGGGAAATGATTATCCTTAAGCTCCTCTAATCCAATAGAGTGTTAGTCCTCTTTGAGGCAGAGAGAGAATGGCAGGCCTGAGGGTCTGAGTGACAATTCCAGAAAATGAGACTAATAACCGTGCATTTAATCACGGGCTTGGTATTTTGATTAGAATCCTACAGACTAAGCTGACATGTTGAATTAAACCACATTCATTTTAAAATCCCTGCCACCTAGAGGAGGAACCTTGTAGTTGTATCATGAAAATATCATGAAAATAATAACATGTATAACTCTAGTATTATAAATACTGGGCTTCAGTGAGCAAAGTACTTTCATTCACAAAGTGGCTCAGAAAACAAAGTTAGGCCACACAATGTGTTGAACGTGTCTGTCTCTCCATACATACACAAGATGGCTATTTGTGGGCTCTAGATACTGCTCAAATTAATTTGACCTCCTTCCCTGATGCAATTAGACAGTTATACGCTGGCATTTGTGTGGCAGTATTTATAGCAGCTCCTGGCTGTCGAGCAGGGTTTCCCTGTTTCACGCGCTCACATGCTAACTCATTAATGAGATGCAACTCTGAGAAATATCCTGAAGCTGGGCAGTGAGGTGGGTCACATGAGAGTAGAATTTAAGAGTGGTGACAATAAGCTGCTGACCTTCCAACGCAGCCCGATATTGAGTCCTGATGTAATACAGTTAAAGATAGACTCCATGACGCTGATGTTTTGAAACCTCGGATGTGACACAAAGCTGTGTCACGTTGAGCTATATTAACCACGAGCTAGGTGGATGATTCAAATCTGTTTCACCAGGCTATAGTGCACGCAGATCATTTTAACGATAAAGAGAAAGCTTCCCCACTGTAACAGGGTTAATCTTCTTATTAGTAGGAGCCGTATCACAACTGCTAAAGTTAGACCACATTCCCACGAGTATTTGTGATGCATCAACTGCAAACGTCCATTGTGCTGCATTTAAATAAAACCCAACGGTGGCTTTGATTAACTGAATGCAGTGTGCGTAAATACAAAAGCAGCCCAGTGTTTTAAAAAAGCTGAAACTTCTTGATTGGAGATTTGACAGAGCACAGGTAGAAAACTTCTAGTAACAGACCTCAGCAGCTGATTAAATCTGTCCAGTTTCCCAGTTACTAAAAAGCAGATTGTGCTTTGATGCAGAGAAGTGAAACGCGGCAGCGTGCGGGAGAAATTATTTAATATTGGAAGCTGTCTTAATAGATGTTTATGCACTGTCAGGAGTCTAAACGCTTCTTGAAGTTGAAAGGCTGAATGTTTTCATGGAGTGGAGTTTGTGTTCTGTACATCACACTATGATTTCCTGTTCTTTTGACTTCATTGTAACAACACATTTGGCGCATAATATGTAGTTTGCAGTGTGTAAGTGTTGGAAGGAGTCGAGGTATAGAGGACAAAAGCAGTGCTTTGTGCCAGTAGGATTTCCTGGCTCTCTAAATCCTTTTATAGTATCACTTCCTCTCTTCATTTCTCAGCTCATCGCTACAGAACAGGCACTACCTACCATCTTTAGGCAAGATTATCCCTCCACTGGGATTACCAGAAGGACAAACACCTTACCAATGTCCTGAATCATACTAACAGATTAAGCTAATTAATGTTCTTTTTCTTTTTGTGTGCTGTTCTCTCTCCTCTTTTTTTCAGTTTCCTCTGGGAAGACGAGCAGCCTGTGATATCTACTGGCATGGCGTTTCCTTCCATGACAATGAAAATATAGTCTCAGGGCAGGTGAACAAGTTCCCAGGTAATTCACCGCTTCTGCCTCTCTCCTCTCCTGTAACCTTTAGTTCTTCTATGTAAAGCACCCTACATTCAATGCTACTGCACTACCTGTAAGTGGAGTGATGGCTTTATTTCAGCTCGCAGTACTTCATTTCTACTCAGTATTCTGTAATCACCACAGAAGGGATTTAGTTAAAGCCTCGCTGATCCTTATTGCTCCAATGCTGACCTTTTCATGCCATGACAATAATCATTGCTTTAGAGACTCTAGAGATTATTGTATTGGTGAAAAATGTACATCCGAATCTACATCACTGGAGTCTTCTGGCTGGCATTTATCTTACACTATGATACCTGTGTCATGTCCTGTCTGTTTGCCTTATCAACATGGACAATCCTTCTTCTATAGATTTTTTTTCCCCAAAGCAATACAATTTCCTTAAAAAACTGCTATCAAAGTGCATTTTTATTGATATGTTACATGTCAGTCTTCTGCATTCATTGTACCTCTGACACAGCGCTTTGTGCATTGCAGGAATGATTGAAATGCTGAGGAAGATCAACATGAGTCGGGCAGTGCGCACTATGCAGGAGTTGTTTCCAGAAGAGTACGACTTCTATCCCCGTTCCTGGATCCTGCCCGAGGAGTACCAGCAGTTTTCCACACAGGTATGGATGGGTGCATAATGTCATAACAAAAACGGTGGATGTGATACATGGAGATTTTCTCTGGACTGAGGTTGTACTTCCTTCCAGTGAAAAATGGATACTGTATGTTGAAGTAGAGGTCTTGTTCAACAAGATGAGAAAAGATTAGACGTGAAAACTATTTTATGAAGGGTTTTAAGCTTTATTTAAGCTTGTAAACTGATGTGGAAATTTCTTTTACAAGAGAATCCTGGCCAAAATGCAGACAAAAAAATACAAAAATCATGCAACAGATTAAACAGCAGTAAAGCATAATTAAATACTAAGAGGGCTTTTTCTTTTGCAGACTATTCTAAGTGGCCGGAGCTGAAAACATTAAGGCCTCCTTTCCCATCTCCGTTCTTATAGTTGGGACAGACAGCAGATTATATCTCGTGATCGGAGATAAAGATTGCTTTGATAAATTCTCAGAAGGGCTTTGTAAATAAAAGTATACTTGAGCGACTCGACGTCTGGAAAGAGAGGGGCCAGAAAAAGCTCTGAAAAGTAAAGTAACAGTGTTTCTTCTTGCCTTGCTTCTTCTGAATTTTGTTTTTAAAAAGTTCATATTTCAACAAGAAACAACCAGTATACAGATGTCTTCACACTGCTAGTGCTCTTGTCCCTGTCCACCATTATAGCTGCTCACCATACTACATTGCAACAGCAGTGCTGCTCTCTTCTTCATAATATGACTGTTTAATTCTTGTCACGCGCTTTCTTCACTGCTCAATTTCCTCGAGGGAAAAGACAGACTGTAACACATTTATGAATTTTACCCTTTATGGTCATCTGACACCCCTTACCACATGGTTGAATCCAGGAGGATTATCTTGTAATGGCAATACAGTATTTAGCAAGTGTAGACTGAAGTGTCGAGAGAAAGAGTTACGAAAAGAATAGTGGAAGAATGAGCAATCCATCAGCTGCTTTTCCCTGGTTGACTACAATGTTCAAGCATGTCACAACCAGTTACCGAGTGTGACGTTCACCGACAACCAGCCATAAATAAACTGACACTAAAAGCATTTACCTAGATTTGTGTGTTTGTGTTAATCAATTTAGGAGTAATGAGACAAGGAAAGAACTATTATAATGTATTTTGTTATCAATGTTCTTCCTCCATGCCATTTTGGAACGAAGCTACAGATTTGTATTAGTCAGTGTGGTATGTACTTACTCTGCAACATTCAGATTTGTCTCCACCACAGCAAACAGTTTTTGGCAGCCACTTCTTGTTAACAGCAGTACTATTAGCATGGGGATTTCAGTTTTTATCTGAATTGGTGATATACTGTAATAGCATGGACAGATGGTCTGTAGTTCTGTTCAAAGGAAATCATATTTAGCAACCATATATTATGTCCAGCAGGGGGCACCAGAATATCACTATTATAATTCCACTTTAGTTTAGTTTAGAGCAGACAAAAGTTCTTCCCTCTAGAAAGAGTTTTACACAAATCTTAGGCTTTTGTTCTAAATGGTCTGTATGTCACAACATCAGGGCTTAGCTATTACATAGTATAGGACTGGCCTTTGACTTACTGCATATATAATATATGCTGTATGATGATAACATTTCTGAGGAACTCTGAAGACCATAAAAAAACACTAGACTAATTTAAAGATATATATTTTATTTACCTTGAAGGTAGAGATGATAAATAAGGGTATTTATTTAACGCTATTGCACAGTAATGGACTCATCAAGGGTCCATAATGGTAGCCACACTTCTTTAATGTCCATGATTTCTTGGGTTAATTTTTCCTTCAGAAAGTTGTTATTCTCTCTTGTAAACTATTACAAAAAGACAACATAATCCCTGGTGTATGTAAAAATGAACTATAAAGAAAGTCTTAATTGACTTTATTGCTTAATCTAAGTAGGAGTTCAGTTATAGCCATGTTACTAACTTCATTAACTAATTTATTTGTAAGAAGAAGACGGAAGATGATCATTAAATGAATGTATGAAACATGTGTGAATCAAGTGTTACTAATAATGGTCTTCGAGACGTTTGTGAACCTTATCCTTTCTCTGCTGTAGATTCGCATGGTGAAGGAGAACGATGCCACACTGAATCCCACTTTCATTGTAAAGCCAGATGGGGGCTCTCAGGGGGACGGCATCTACCTCATCCGTGACCCTAGTGACCTAAAGCTCATGCCGGGTTCACAGGCCAAACAGGCTGTAGTCCAGGAGTACATCCATAAGCCGTTACTCATCGACAAGCTCAAGTTCGATATCCGCCTCTACGTGCTGATAAAGTCCATGGAGCCATTGGAGATCTACATTGCCAAGGAAGGCCTGACACGCTTTTGCACCGAGCCCTACCAGGTAGCCATAATGGCACTAATGATGCCAGCGGGTTTACTGTTAAGCCGTTAATTTTCTCTTGGTGCCATGAAACATGTACTTACACTTTATATACAGATAATTAAGGTCACTCTTACTGTGATTGTGTAGGAACCAAGCCAGAAGAACCTAAGCCATGTCTTCATGCACCTGACAAACTACTCCCTCAACGTCCACAGCGGTAACTTTGTGCACTCAGACAGCCAGAGCACAGGCAGCAAGCGCACTCTCTCCAGCGTGCTGTACAGGCTGGCAGCTAAAGGCGTAGACATCAAGAAGGTGTGGTCGGACATCATCGCTCTTGTCATCAAGACTGTCATCGCTGTGGTGCCAGAACTTAAAGTTTACTATCAGGCTGATATACCGCCTGGCAAACCAGGACCCACTTGCTTCCAGGTGGGTAGTGGGGGGTAACATTGTCTTAGGAGGTAGAGATTAAATGCAAATAATAATTTATTGTTTGATTAATTCAGGTACTGTACATGGTTAAAATATTGCTATTTTGTTGGCAGCTAAACCAATAACTTCTGCTTGAATCCAATACAAATAAATAACATTTTAGATATAGATAGGAGGTTTTTGGTACACCGCTAGTTTACAGTCTACTTTATTCTAAAATAGAAATACAAAGTATGTAATTAAGGATGTGTTTGTGTCTCAGATATTAGGTTTTGACATCCTGCTGATGAAGAACCTGAAGCCAGTATTACTGGAGGTCAACTCTAACCCCAGTATGAGAATAGAACATGAACAGGAAGTAAGAGTAACTCTCAACATCAGTAATTTCATAATATTAGCATTATTATGCACTCTCATGTAATGAATATCTGTGTTTTCTTTCAGGTGTCACCAGGAGTTTTTGAATACGTTCCTAGTCCTGTTGACGAAGAGGTCAAAGTGAGTGTGATCAGGGACACTCTGCGCCTTATGGATCCTGGCAACAAGAAACCTTCAATGTAAACACACACATTTACACACACGTACACGCACAGCGAACACACAGTTCGAAGTTGTAGTTCTTACTTCCCCCGCTCTTTATCTGCTGGTCTTAAGAGTCAATTTTTAAGGGCAGGATATCTTACTCTGCCCATCCCTCCTCGGAGCCCTGCTCTGCACCACTCAACAGCTCCCCATAAGCCTGTTAAATGGAAAAATTAAATTCAGTTGAGCCGCAGTTGAAATTCACACATTCCTGCTGTACAAGCTTGGTGGCTCAGTCTCTCTGGCTCACTGGCCCTGTGTTGTGCCTGGCAATAAATCTCCTCTACCATTAGGGTTTGGGTTTGTTTTTTTCCCCCTCTCAATATGTTTTTCTTCTATGACAAGAAGATTTACTGTTCCTATTCTACCACCATCTCCATTTCTTGCCTCTATTCCCCTTTCTCTCCCTTTCTCCCCCTTTCTCCCTCCTCCCCTCACTTCTTTCTTGCCTTCTCCCGAGATTATCTCCTATATCAGATATTTGATCTGCTTAGTTCTGCAACTGAGAGGGATATCTTCTTGGGGATAATACCCACTTAACTATTATAATCATGACCAGTGCCATATTGATATAATGCGCCTATAATATTTTGAATCCTCATTCCTCCTGCATTGCTGGAATCTGCAGAACCACATCTTGTACTTGTCAATGGATGAAATACACTAAAGCACAGTGTAGTAGACACATTTAGCATTCTGTGCGTTTTGACCTGTCTACTTTTAGAGACCCCTAATCCTTTAATCGAATGTCCCTCACACGGATGTCCTGTTTCATGTTGACTTAGACTTCAGGCCCTGTGTTAGTGGGAGTTATTCAAAACCTTTATATCTTTATACATTTATTTCATACAATTATTGAGCTTGAACAATTACTCAAGTAGTCGATTGACAGAAAATTTACCCTTTTTTGAGTCATTTTTCAGGCAGAAATGTCAAACATTTTCTAGTCCTTAATTTGCCCTTCTTCGTCTTAGGTGATGATAAATGTATTATCTTTGGGTTTTGGATGTTGTTTAGACATGTCACTCTCAGCTTTAGGAAATTTGTTTGTGTTGATTGCTGATATTAATAATGAAATTAAAGCTAGACTGATAATAATCGACTTGGCTGATCGGCTTGGCTTATATCAGTATCAGTGCATATGGGTACTGATGAATAACAAAAAGACCCATAACAGAAAGAAAAGATATGTTAGGGGTATGTTATAATTCAGAAAGAGTGTCAGATCTCGGAAATGTTTTTTTCTGTTATGTATTTATATAGAAAAAGACTGATATGTCATTATTACTTTTTTTCACTCTCAAATATCTATATTGGTGTCAGCCAAAATCCAGTATTATTATAGTAGCTATGAAAGTGACAATTTGTTGCAACTTGTTGAGAAATACTATCATAAAATAATATTTGTTGTCTTGTCAAAATGTAGCTTTTAGTTCATTAGCTTTTTAGTTCTAACATAACATTTAAAAAGTTTACCTTATATACTGCACAGTGATTTGTCACTTATTTATAATGTGACAACGGATTATGTTTCAAATCATCAGTCTCATTTAACTGTGTACATACCGGCATGTATTTCCTGTTTTATTCTAGACACACACAGAAACTAGATCTCCCAATTTTAAGCATCCTAAAGCCAATTAAGTAGTGGGAGAATATCTTTATGAAATACCTCTGTGAGAGAGTATTTACAGTTTGCAGTCATGTGGTGAAAAGAGGCAGAAGTCCAGACTGGAACAAGGTGCATTATGGAGGAAACGAGTTCAGTGATCTTTAATACGATATAATTCAGGGTCTATAAAAGTGTAACACAGCTGAGCTAGTGGGCTGTAGAAGAAACAGTGACACTGACAAGGACGGGGTTTATGATGTGAGGGAAGTTATAGACACTAGACAGTATTTTCGTGTAGTCTCATGTATCTTTACATTTGCAGGAATATACCATGGCACTAAACAGGGTGGAAGTGTTAATAAAGTTATAAACTTAATGGAGAGATAAAACATATTATTCCTGAGCAGTTATATTATTAGAGAGCAATAATGACAACAAATATTACTAAATGACAATAATGGCATAAGATAGCAAGTACCAGCGGCCTAAGGTAATAGGGTGCAGGTGTATGAGGTGTGATTAGGGATTTGGGATGCTGATGATAAGTCAGTCCTCAGCTATTAAATAATTATTGATTAACAGTAATAAGAATGTTGCTAATCAGTGATTAGGAGATACAAAGTGGACCCAGATGAAAGGTGAAACTAAATCACTGGCTTTTAGCCTTCAACTCCCACAGTACATTTCTTATCATAAATTAGGACAGTAATATTGTAAAAGCCTAAGGCCAAAATATTTCTATATGCCATCTATATACATGAGAAAATCAAGCCGCAGTAATAATTCTGCTGTGGTTTAGCACAATTGAAAATGTTTGCTTCCCAAACACAAAGATTTATTATTCATGTCAGGTTGTGGTTGCAGGGAAGTGTGTCAGCTTTGCAGATAAAGAGTGATTTTTGCGGTTTAGGGGGTAGATATGCTAATTATGTCCCAACTAGCTAGTGCTAATATTTATTAAATTAGCCATTAGATTGGATATGCCCCGAAAAATTTAATCATCACTGCAGCCAACGACGTGGGTGGAAAATAGGAACTCATTAATCATTCAGTTCCACAGTGTGTTCTTTATGTGTTGACACAGGCACAATAGCAGATGCATTGTACACACGTGTTGGCTGTCTGATGGAAAACACAGGCTTTTGCTACATTGAATTTTATCCATTTTAAATTAAGCCATTTGTGTGTGAGGATGTGCCACTAGCCAGTGGTGGAAGCACACAGATTCTTTAGTGAAGTAAAAGTACCAGCACCACAGAGTAAAAATACTCTTACATTCAAAATTTTATGTAATTAAAAGTACTAAAGTATCATCAGCAAATGTATGTATGTAGGTAGGAAAGAAGAAAAAACAAAGTTAAGTTACCGTCTGTTTTTTTCTCCAAACCTTTCTCTAATCTTTGTTTTTATTTGTGAGGTGTTGGATATTTTACCTCTGGGGTTTGAACGGTTATTCAAATGAAACCATCTGAGAAGTTTATGAGTTTTTCAGTTCCACCAAAGAGACATTTCCCCTCTAGACATCTGAAATGTGACAAGGGGCCTCATAAGGGGCCACAAGCCGAAAATATTGGAACCACTGCTTTAATCTTTGAGATAATATTGAACTTTATAAGGTTATTATATGATCCTTTATGTATAATCTTGAAGGGATAGTTCAGTTATTTTTAAGTGGGGTTGTATGAGGTACTTATCCATAGTCAGTATATCACTGACAGTAGATGGTGGTTAACATGTCCCTAGTTTGGAAAGAAAGAAGGAGGAAGCAGGGAACAACACCATCCAAGATCCACCTAACTGCAGAATATAAAATAAATAAATATAAAAACATCACAGTAAATAAATAGATAAATAAAACTAACACAATTAATGCAAGCTGTTCCAAAAACTGAGAAAAAAAGAAACTCTACTGGTCTGATTACAGGAAATAAGCAAGGCAGACAAGAATTGGGTAACCATTTTGTATCAGAATCAGACTCTTTTGACATGATTGAAGCTGGCATTCACATGCATAAATTTAGATTCAGTTCAATTTATTTACTGCACAGATGGCCTACCAGCAAGAATTTACTTGTGTTGTGTTTGCTGACAGCTGTTCAGCAGTGGGATGGATGGGATCCAGTCATTCAGAGCGCAGAGTTTAGACTGAAGTCACCCCCGTATGAATTTGACTCGTCAAGATGAAGTGAAAGGGGGGCGAGAACTGACCAGGCACACAATACAAAGGTACAGCTGAGTTAGAAATGGTGTTGCTAAAAGGAGACAGAGTGAGCGCTTATATAAGAGAGATTAGTAAATATAAAATGGCACAAGGGTGGGGGGCGGCGGGGTAGGGGGTGGATTAGTGGCATTTTGGAGAAAAGAAAAAGGGGAAGAGATAAATGGGGAATTATGAGGAGGAGAGTGCGATGGTATCAGTGACTCTCAGACATGTACTTCTCGCAGCCAGCTCATTATTCTGGTGTATAATGTCTCTCAGGGTGATTTATGAGCCATTATGAGAGGTGTGTGTGAGTGTGGGTGAGAACAAAAAGCTGAAATTCATGGAGCGCATACCTTAAAATAGGGTGCAAGGGACATGATTGCAAAAGCATCATCTGCATAAAAAGAAATAATATGTGCCACTTCTGAGTGGGGTTTGAGTGCAGTCAAAATCAGCTATGATTGAACCATGTGTCCAAAATGCAGTGTTTTTTAAAGTGAATACCTTTTCTCATTGTGTTCCTGTGGAAGATTTGATTAACATGCTTATAATCCCCATTTTAAACCTTCAATAACAGATTTTTTTTGCCACTTGAGGGCAGCGACCAACTCCTAAGGAAAATATCTGTCTCTTTATTGGCTAATATTACTATTTGCTATGTTGACCAGAGAGGCTAACTGTGGCTTTCCGCTGCGCTAAGAAGGTCGTGTGTTCAGTTTTTTTTTTTTTTTCTAAAAACATCTGCCTGCTGCTTCCGAAAATAGCACTCCGAGAGAGGTGAGAGTGAACCAAAGTAAAATTGCAGTAAAGAGCTGAAACTGTACATACAGCTCTGTAAAGCCAAGGGGAGCTTCGGGTGACAACTTTCTGTATGTTCATTGCTTTGAGCAACCCTTTTCACATTGGCATTTGATACGTTGTTATTGAAAAAATATTGATTTTAGCAGCTTTAAGTTTTCTGATTCTTGTGGTTGTGTGGATAGAAACAAGTGAAAAAAAGGCAGGGGAGTTAAATCATTTATACACACAAAATGTTTATTGTTATCTGTGGGAGACTATTTCCTGTGTGTGTGTGTGTGTGTGTGTGTGTGTGTGTGTGTGTGTGTGTGTGTGTGTGTGTGGGTGTGTTTTGGTATGACTCATGCTCTGAGAAAAGCTCAGGCAATAAATTCAGATTTCTGAAATGAAAAAAAAGTGTGCGGACACTTTTGAGTTCTTTTCATTGACACATCTGGCAGCTTTAAAGACTTTTGACAGTGTGCAAAAGCTTAGAAGATTTATTCACCAGGAGGCCAGAAATAGCATTTATGCTGGGTAATGACAGCTGAATTAGGCCTCGTCCTCCTTGCATACACTCAACCAGCATTTGGCACTGGGCCTCGGTATGTCTTTTTAATAACCTGCCATCCTTTACCTTTTACCCTCTTGCTTCATCTCCATCACTTTCTTCCGTCCGTCTGCTGGGAATGTTTGGAGACATCCCCTTCACTGTCTGGCTGACAGCTTCTGTTGAAGATGTGTCGGTTTTTTAGCCGAGCCTTTCCTGTCTAAACAGATGTGGGTGGTGTCCCTCTGGCTGCTGAGGGATGATTGATTCTATTAAACATTCAGCAGTGCTCTCTCAGTGCCATTCACACTGCTTACTAATTCATAGAGAAAGAGACGGCCTCATAAAAGTCAGCCGTACTGTATCCCCTTGAATGTGCCTTTTTGTCTTTCTCATTGTTGCCCACGTGTTTGCATGGGCAAGCGTTGACCGTAGGAGTTGTCCTCAAATGCCCTGCACACCCACGCAGGTGTTTTCACTTATTCGCGCTGAAGCGACCTCGGCTCAGGTTGCTGTGATAGTTATTTGAGGTCACTGGACTCGGTGAATTAATGAGAATGACGAAGGTGGAATTGGTACTGGCGTACAGTAACAGGTGCGGCATGGCTAACAGGAGAGGGAGGGAGACAACAGTCAAGCACAGTGTGTACATGCCCACGCACAAAAACACACATAAAGCCTGGCTCCCATTAAATTTCTCTGAGAAGCAGCAGATCCCTTATGAAAAGCACAATGGCACAGCTGGTTAGTGAGAGACAGGCAGATAGTGTGGAGGGCAAAGGTCAGACAAATGAACTATGACCTGAAAGGTGTGGAAAATAGTGGGGCGGGAAGCAAACACAGCTGATACTCATCATATATTTATCGTAAATACATGCAATTTCACATTTTATTCCTAAAATAACACCCCAGTCAGGGATCCTGCTCAGATTTTGACATTGTTAGCTGTAATAGCTACAACAGTGGAAACGATGGTAAACTGTATTCGAATTAACTCTTTGCGCTTTTGGATTTTGCTCATTAAAACTTCTTAAAGGTACCCTGTGGATTTTTTTGACCTTCGTAACGCTTTGATAAGTGGGTGTCTGTTCTGCGCGCATGAACATGCTGTTGATGGTTTTGCACTATTCTGACAGAAACGCCAAGAAACGTAGCGATATGCCAGAAAAAGACTGCAAACGTGGACGTACACAATAAGAAATATTTTAGGAGAAAGAAAATGTGTTTGTATGGCCTTGATGATGGACATAATGCCTTTTGGTGAGAAGCACTGAGTCTAAGCAGGACAAAGAAAAAGTCCCTTGAGAGTATTTGCGATGCTCAGAGGTGCCCTGTGGAATATTGATGGTAACAGACAACCGCAACAACCCCCAAAAAACATGTTTTGTTTACTTTGAACTTTCTCACCAACACTGTGTGTGTGTGTAGCCTTCCAAACTAAAGCCTTTCTTTTAATATTTTTGGAACACATTTGTACCTGCTTATTTACATGGAACTGCTTTCTTGACCACTTTGATGCCATGGGAGAGTGACAGGCCGAAGCCATTGTCGATGGACTTGTTTTGGCCAGCTTGAGTAACTGACAGAGTGCTTTTATATGTCTGCCTCATCGGCATTCAAAGCACCAAGCAAAATGTCAATAACCATCAACAGTTGCTATGGAACTGGCAATGTGGGTCTTTGTCCGAACCAGACTTTCATTGACTATGTTCTATACAGAATAATACAACTGCACAGAGCCACTGTGGATTTCCAGGAGGCATCACCTGGGTATATATTTTATGTTTTTATGATTCACTGCACTTCCTTTGTGGGATTTGTTTTACTTAAGTAACCACACTCGGTGACAAGTATCAACTCTTCATAAGAATTCAAAACTGATTTTGAAAGTCTGAATGCCAAACCTGTAGCAGGTAGGTGCGTCTTGCTGCTGATGCAGTTAAATGTTGTTGATGTAAGCACAGACAGTAAAAAGACTGTACGGAGGCAGTGAGATGAGCAAGTGAAAAGAGAGTTATTTATCCTTCATACAACATTACTCTTTCCCGTTTCCCCCTGCCAAGCCAGACTGTAAGTGCAGACTCAGGTGAAAAGCTTGGTGCATTTATCTACCTCAGGTGATTGGCTGTCTGTTACTCAGCTGACAAAAGTTCTCCGGGTCCAGACCATAAGGTCATGGTCTTGTGCTTCAGTCCTGCAGGGCTTGAAGGCCATTACTCCGTCCTAATGCTGGATAGCACAAACAGCAGTAAATGTAGAGACTTTTGTAGTCTTTAAATCTCCAGAGCTGCAGGTGAAATGCTTGGTCAGCTTACTAATACATTTAAAAAAGAAATGACTGCTATTGAAATGCCAGGGGGTAAAATGTATAATAATCTGTTGTTTTTGTTTCTGTCCGATCATTTCATGGCCATAGTTCCCATCCAAGAGGCGGGGAGGAGATTCCCATGGAGGCGGAGACACAAGAGAGGAGCCAGGATGAAGGAGCTCTGCCCTCGCTGTGTCTGAAGCAAGTCTACCCCAAGTACACCAAACAGTTCAACTACCTGCGGCTGGTGGAGCGAATCGCAGTTCTGTTCATACGCTTCCTCGGGGTCAAGGGCAATATGCGTCTGGGCCCCACTGCCTTCCGAACCTTCATCAGGTGCCGGTTTTATTTATTTATTTCATGCTGCTAAAAAGTCCATAAAGGTCCAAATAACTGATCTACTGATCTATATCAACACAAAGCTATCAATGATGTGCCAAACACAGACAAATGATGACTAGTAAATACAATATTAGAGCTACATTTAAGCAGAAAACGATCCATAGAATTCATAAAAACTAGGATGACATCAGATAGAAATTCATCAGTCATGTAGTCTGCTTTGGGTACATCTGCATTTGTTTCTTAAAATTAAATGCACTTTTTGATTCTCCAATAGTGTTCGGTAACTTGATCCATTCTATAGAAGCCCTGTACATACCTGTAATTAATATCTAGGATTAATTTGTTGTTGTTTATCTGCCTACTGAGTGGGATATGTATGTGTTTGACCAGACTGCTCTCATAAAGCTGGGCTAATTGAAGTTTATCAGAATCCTTTTTATGTGCGGTGACTGAACAATAATGAATTCATTTCACTTTTCATTGCTGATTAACTGAAAGTCTCATTCTGCTTCCAATTATCATTGATTTGGATTTAGATATGGTTAAAATCATGCTGTTTTTATTGACCCAGTATTTCAAATAAAGATAAAAATCTTTGCTTCCTAACAGCCAGACAGCAAAAAGTCTCGTTTATATCTAACTCACCGACATGAACACACATCTTGTCCTGAATCTTAACCTGTTGAACGAGCCACCAAACAAACATTCACCGGGGAAAAGTGCCCTGCTAACAGCAATTTGCCGGCTAAATAGCTAATTAGCTGCTCAACTGCCGCACATTAAGCATATAAAGCATATACTAATAATAATAAATATTACTTAGGTTCATTTACATGCAAGTGTGGTCCTTACTCATCAACACCACTAACAACACGCTGTCTGGGCATGTTATGTTGGTTTTCTGCTGGTTTTTGTTGTACTTTCCTGACGGTTCCCCTGCCGGGGCTCAGCCTGCCGGCAGCTGTCAATCAATCACCAAAGCCGGCAGCCGGCTGAGACGACCTTTTTTCTTCGTTTTAGTAATAAAAACTGTTTACAATACATTTAAAAAAAACATGTTGACATTATTTTTCACTGCAAAAAGGATTTAAACGTTCAGGTTGACATGTAAGACCTCCTGATTGTCTTTTAGGACCTGCAAACTGAGCAACAGTAACTTCACCATGGCTTCAGTGGACATCCTCTACATAGACATCACCCGTCGTTGGTCAGGGGCAGTGGCTGACTCTAGAGAAGCAGGTAACGCACGCACGTGTCACACACACACACACACACACACACACACACACACACACACACACACACACACACATAAATGCAAAAACAAAACCCTGACAGAGAAACAACATGTAGAGGACAAAGAGCCGAGTATCCTTGAGACTCGGAGCAAATAATGTGCTCGCAGATAATTGCATGTCATTCTTTGTCAGATTCCCTCTGACATTGTGCTACCATAATTGAAATGAGCTGAGATCACAATGTGACAGCGAAGAGAGTATCCGACATGAATTATTCAGACATTGCACCTTGCAAGGAATGTTTGCGAGGCGAAGCGGATGGATGGAGATCACATGGACCAGGATGGAAGGGCCTGTACAGAGGAGATTGTGGGCTGAATTTAGAATGAGCTCATACGTATTCAGGGTGACTGAAGTCAGAGTGTGTTATTTCTGCGTATGTGTATTGGAAGATTTGTGGGGAACCAAGTTGAGTTATAGAACTCAGATTTCTAAATATTTTTTGGGATATGTGGCAAAGTTTTCAAAGGAAAACATGAAGGAATTTATATAAATGCTGTCCTGATCTGTAACAATTTGAATCCACAGCAAGAGACCGACCAACTCTCACCATGTTAGTCCAGTGTAAAGTAGCATCTCATTCTTTTTACATACACCATGGATTCCTTGGTTTTCTGCACGTGTCTTCCTCTTCTAGGTTGAGAATGAAGGAGGCTGCAGTAGGGAAATATTAGGTGGGTAAAAATTCAGCTCCTGCTCAACTCATGCTCTCGTTGTTTTTCAGGTATGGGACTACAAGCGTTTGTGGAAGCATTTTTCCACCTGGCGGGTCGCAGGTTCAAATCCCTGGCGATGAGGGAGCAGGTAGCATCTCTGCTGGAGCTGTGCGAAGCTCAGCTGGAGTCCCAGTCGGGCGTCGAGGACAGACGCTCCGTGAGCTGCAGCAGGGCGCTGCCGCGAGCTAACAAGACTCAGACGCTGGGCCTCACCAACCCTCAGCTCAACTCTCCGGCTCCCCTGCGAAGGGCGGCCAGCCAGGACTACCGACTGCATCAGAGACTCAAGCCTCGCACACTCAGGGCCAACGTGGAGAACTGACGAGAGTCATCCAACTCCCAAACACTGCCGTTAGCTCTCTCCACAGGAGCAGGGGGGAAATTATGCATCCATCTCTCCTCTGCTGCTCCCGCAAAGGGGGGATGATGGGAGCTGAGAGAGGGACTAGCTCGACCCCTGCTGGCTGACTTGCAGGAGTACTGTTCTCAGCCTGATTGCTTTTTTTTTTTCCAGAAGGAAAAGATGTCCGGGGGGGTATGAGTGGAAATAGAACGAGGAGTAAAAGGAGGTTGGTGCATTTCTTCCTCCCCTCCTGATGAACGATGTAGTCCAATCAGGGGGAGGATAAGGCTACTTTTAATATACCTACTGATTCTACAGGGCAGCTATCTGCTTCCCTTCACCTCTGTCTGGCAACACGTGCACCGAAACAAACTTTCTTTTTCAGGGATAACATTAAGACGCTCCAACTACATTCAGTGCATTTACACACGTTACACATAAATAAACGGGTGTAAGGGAGTGTCCTCAGTGTGTGTATTATATTCTTGAATTTGCACAACAAGCTCTTTGAACCATTACTTTTGCACAGAAATGGATGTGAGGGTGACTGAGCATTTGTGTGGGCATATTGTGAATGTGTGTGAGCGTGCGTGTATGTACTGTACTTTATTTATTTGTGTTTAGCCCAATGGTGAAAGCCTATTTACAGCCAGTGGCTCAGCTGTGCATTCTAACTCCGTGAGCCCATTAGTGACGAGTTAAGTGAATAAGTATTCAAAGGGAAAAGGCCACGCCGCCACTTATCCTCTTTCAGTTCAGCAGCTATTCCTGTCAGGCAGCCTCAGACCCATCATGCGAACGTGTTTTTTAGGATGATTACTTTATAACCACACGACTGCCATTGAGAATTAATTATTGCAGAAGTAATCGCATGGCACAAAATGTCACAATTTAGACAGTTTTCTTAAATGTTATTCAGATTGCTTTTTGTGATAAAACCTTATCCGACACACAGAAGGACCGCCGCCGGTGGACGCAGAAAGGTCTTAGATCATCGCCGTCATTTCAGATTATTCACACTACAGTTACTCTACTGGACGTTCATCGTTGAATTGTATGTTTTTTCTTTTACACTAAGATTATTAAATTGATTTGTCACACGCAGACCAAGAATTAAGCGTGATGTGTCTCACAAAAGAACACTCAAACTTAAACACCTGCACTGTGGGCAGCTGTTTTAACACATACAGTGAACTCAACATGTTTCTGCTATACATACTGTGGGACTGACATATTTACTGCAGTATGTATCCGACAACAGGAAGTAGATTCATGAGGTTATTATCAGTCACATTAATTAAAAGTTCATTTTGCTCCTTGAACTGAAGATGTGTGTGTTGGCCACTGCTGCTGTGATATAGACTGCATTTAAAAAAAAAAAAAACTATGAGCAAATCATGCAAAGGCTAATGTACTGCCCTCATATGTGCACCATTATTGTCCTACCTCGGAGTGATTTCCCCCATGGCCTCATTAAGGGCACCATTTGTCACATCGTTAGGGGATGATATGTCAAATAATGGCAGCACTGTTGGCAGTTTGTGCTATTCATATCTCTTTCTTGAACGAGGCTGATAAATTAGCCTGAAAGAGCGCTTTTTTTTTTTTTTTCTTTCTATGTTTTAAGACCTTCGATATGTTTCACAGCAACAACCATCTGCCAATGTTTCCTCGACCTTCTGTCGCAGAGGCTGGTGATGGCAGTTGATGCTGCAGCGCTAGTCTTCATGCTTAGGGTTTTTTTTTTTTGTGTTGCTGCCCAGTTGTTCAACAGCTGAGGTGTCTGGCACCAGTCAAATAGATATATTTTTACCCATTAGCTTCCCTTGAAACGTTGCACTAGTTTTTACATGTCAAATACAAATCGCAGTATTACAAGGAAATTTATATTATCATATATTTCTATACATCAAATTACTGGATTATTATTACAGATGCGTTCATATGTAAGCAGCATTTTAGTATAATTGGTCAAGATTAAGCTATTTTAACTTTGTGGGGCAAGGCTTGACTGCCAGTCTGGCCAAGTGGGCAACTTCCACAGGACCTCAGACCCCCTGGGGCCCCAAAAGCATAAAGTTTACAATGTTGGTATAAAATTTAGGCAAATAAATTCAAGAACTGGTCGGTCACCTTGTGTCAAAATCTAGTCATAACAACTTCATTTTAATTCTTACTTTTCACATGGTGCATAAATCAAGTTATTTATAGTGATTATTAAACCTGCCTTTAACTAATGGACACACACTGGCACCAGTAGTGTTCCAGTGGAGGAGTACTGGTTGGTTCTGGCCACATAATGAAAGACAGGGATCCAATATGGGCTCAACAGCAAGTTTTTGCCTCACACTGTTGAGTATTATAATTGAACTACACTTCATATAATATAAAATGATTCAATTCAATTCAATTCAATTTTATTTGTATAGCGCCAATTCATAACAGAAGTTATCTCAGGACACTTTTCAAATAGAGCAGGTCTACACCGAACTCTTTAACATTAATTACAGAGACCCAACAGTACCACCATGAGCAAGCACTGGGCGACAAGGGCAAGGAAAAACTGCCTGTTAAAAGGCAGAAACCTAGGACAGATCCTCCGGCTCTAGGTGGGTGGTCGTCTGTCTCGACCAGTTGGGGTGAGAGAGAGAGAGAGAGAGAGAGAGAGAGAGAGAGAGAGAGAGAGAGAGAGAGAGAGAGAGAGAGACACAGACAGACAGACAGACAGACAGACAGACAGGTGCACAGCAACAACAGTACTGGCAATGGCAGTCAAGCAGGACCATGGCAGGAGGCTCCACCAGGATCCATGAGAACCTGCGAGACGAGAAAGCACAAGAACTCCGGGGAAGAAGTGGAGTTAGTAACATGCATTAATGGGACATGAATGAGTGCAGAAAGAGAGGGGAAGAGAGTAGCTCAGTGCACCATGGGAAATCCCCCGATAGTCTAGGCCTATAGCAGCATAACTAAGGGATGGTTCAGGACTCACCTGATCCAGCCCTAACTATAAGCTTTATCAAAGAGGAACGTCTTAAGCCTACTCTTGAATGTGGTGAGGGTGTCTGCCTCCCGAACCACAACTGGAAGCTGATTCCACAGGAGAGGAGCTTGGTAACTGAAGGCTCTGGCTCCTGTTCTACTTTTAGAGACTATAGGAACCACAAGTAGCCCTGCATTTAGAGAACGTAATGTTCTAGTGGGGTAATAGGGTACTATGAGCCCTTTAAGATATGAATGAATGATCATATGCTTTGTATGTAAAAATCTTAAGTTGCATTAACTTGTAACTATACCTGTTAGATGAATAGCAGTAGTGGGGTAAAAAGTACAATATTTGCCTCTGAAATGTAAAGCAGTAAGAGTCAGTCAAGCACAAGTTTTACTCAAAATTGTACAAAAGTCAGTACTTTAGTATTTATTGTTAATTTATTATAATGTAATGAGTTAAACCTGTGCTTACATGAAATCACCTACCTTAATATGCACTTATGCATCTTTTATCCACACTTTTAAATTCAAATTCTCATTGACTTTCTCAAGACAGGCAAGCCTTTCTATGATTAGAAATTATGCATAAAACAGATAACCGACAAGTATTTCTTTGGCCTCTCCATTTGGAGTGGATTTAAAGTATGTACTCCATCTCGTCATCAACAAGTGGCTTAATAGGTGGCTGTGTTTGCTAGCCTTTGATACTTTTGAGTCATGGGTGGGAGCGCTGCAGAGTGGCTTGTTTTTATCAGTCTGATGTCCTAAATAAGTGCTTTTCCCTGGGGGGGCTGTTCCACTTGGCCAAAGAAATAAGTGTGCCTCACAGGGAGCAATTAACAGCACAGGAGCTTTCATTTAAAATACAAATAATGACAATCTACTGTTAATGAGGTCCACTCTCCCTGTTCGATCACATACTGTGTAATATTAAAGACTTTGATGCTGCATTTCTCCAGCCTTCGCGCTACTTAGAAACAATATGCAATACATTTTTTATATAACAATCAGCTCAATTTACAGCTGCAGCTATTTGGGAGACATTTTGTTACAGAATCCTCTCCATTTTTTTGTTGTTAAGGCCATTTCAGGCTTTCTTCTACCCACTGTGGGGAATAACAATCAGGCGGTATGTAGGTCAGGCTCGCTGAGGAGTAGGCACCGCTCAGTCTGTCACATCCCTCCATCATAGCCTCCACTCTGCCTTTGGACCTGGAGTCTGAGCATATGTTCTCTCTAGCTGCTTGTCATCTATCTAGGCCTGCTTGAGTATTTAATGAACACGTGATTCATCTGGCATGCAGTCAAATTAAGCTTCATTTACATTTCATAATAACAAAGCGTCACAGAGAACAACGCGAGCAAGGCTGCGAGAGACCGACACAAGAGGATGAGATTTTAAAATAGCTAAATAAAACTTTAATAGGTCTAGTTGCAAATGTACATAAATTGCACAGCCACATTTTGTCAACACAAATTCCTCTGTACATTATTGTTTTGTCACTGTCGTCAAAGGAAGCAGAATCCAGCAAATACTTTATACTTTCAACATACTTACAAAAGTATTTTCTACAAGATAATAGAAAACATACAACATCTTTTACTTTATTTATAGCTTTATATTTTGATTGATCTTTTGTCGGACTGGCTGAACTGTGTGAAGAGTGAGCTCACGGTTTTCTGACTCCGAAAATTCAAACTGAGGTGGGAACATGGATGGGATAAATGAACCGATAGCTGAGACGTCAAATTAGAAACCAAATATTAGTGTCTTCAATTTTTTTTTTTTTTTTACATGTACTGATGCGGCTTACAGGACAACTTTATATCAGTAACTTTTATTGTAGTACACTACAGTTTAAAGCGAGACGATGCAACTTTTGCTGAACAACTGCCATTGCTAAATGCTAAACGCATATTACACTAAACTACTGCTTTAGCTAAATGCTAAACTGTGGTTTACAATTTAGCAACGGTTTAGCATTCAGCTAAGGGTCTAGCTAAAATGAAAAGCTATTGAAACAGTAACAAAAGTGCAGAAGAGTCATAAAGTCAGTGAATTGAATCAGTAACGAGCCTTATACAGCAAAATGTATCTAAAATTGGCAAACATTAGCTAATCTTAGCCACCAAAAGCTACTAAGTAAGGCTATAAGGTTAGCATCGACATTTCCCATTGTTTAGCTTGTGTAAATGCTAAACAGTAGAACTATATACCCAAACAGTAGTTTACCATTTAGATAAAATGCTACGCTATTGTAACAATAGCACAAGTGGAGAAGACGCATAATCAGCAAACTCTATCAGTAATGTGCCTTTTTACAGCAAAAGGACCTAAAATTTGCTAATGTTTGCTAACATTAGCCACCAAAGACTTCTGGTCCAAACAGGCCGAGAAGCATTAAGGCATTAAGTTAACAGTAAAACTTCAGAGTGTATTGAATTAAGCAATAGTTTGTGTTATTGCTTATGAATTCAACTATTCATTTGTAAGATACAGAATGTATTATTTCGTCTAAAGTAACACAGTCTCGCTTTAATATTTGCAGTTGGAGAATATTGGTTTAGGACTGAAATGCCTGGTAAGATATGATAAAGAGAGTTTTTTTAAGATTATCTTTATATTCAAACAGGAAAAAGTTTTCACGGTTTGTGAATGAGATATACCAAAAAATCCCTTTCTGCGGTTTTGTACTTGCCACATTTTTTAACACCTGAAACAGGTGCCGTGCTAAAAAAACAAACAAAAAAGAAATAGCTAATTATAAACACTAACCACTGAACATAAAAGTGCATAGAGCTAGACTGATGAGAAATACAGGATTGTGCTTGTGAATCTCATTGAGACTGGACTCAGCTTGGCCTTAAACCAACGAGGCATCCTCCGCAACTTCCCAAGAGTCAAACTCCTACTTAATCAGTTTTTTTTTTTTTTTGGCTAGTGATATTAAACTCTTAATACAAAAAACAATAGCTTTAACAGGGAGAACACTGACAGGTTAATTTAATTGTATAGTTCTACCCAATGAAGACAGATGACTGACTGAGCTATTTTGTATTTACAATATCCATAATGATACAGCAGAGTTTGAGCACAAGATACATTTACAAAAAGCTCTGTTAACATTAGGTAAAAATAGTGTGAGCATTTTATTTACACTTTCCCAGGCTGTCCAGCCTCTTGATGCACCACGTTATCACATATTCACTGTATATGTCTGCAGCAAGCCATTTGTCATCATCATCATCATCATCTTCATCATCATCATCATCATCATCATCATCATCATCACCTTCCAATTGGCAACAAAAGAAAAAACAAATGGTGGCACTGACGCTACCATCGGCTCTAGGGCGAGGATGAAGCATGCAGAGCCTCACACCTGGATGTGTGCAGACGGTTACAGGTAAGAAAGAAAAAAAAATATGAATACAAAAATATACAAAATACAGATGCTGGGGGGGGTGGGGGGTATGGCGCAATGAGAGCGATGCCGGGAGAGGTTAGAAGGACCAAAACCCCCATGTTGAGACCGACTGTCAGTGAGCAACTTCACATTCAGAAGAACGAGGGATGAAGGAGGGTGGAGGCGAGTTGAGAAAAAAAAAAAAGAGTAGAGCGATGATGCCACTAATAGAGTCACAGTTTGGATGCAGCATACTTCATTACCACTGACAAACAAAGCAGTTAGAGAGAAAATGTTTGTAAGTAAGGAGGCCACTATTACAATGGCTCACCGGTCCAGTGTATAGTATGAAGGAGTGTCTTTGAACACATCTCTCAATAGCTCTTGTGCTACTAGAGAGCGGAGACCACCGCATGTGACTCAAGATCAAACCAAAAACTGTGTGTGTGTGTGTGTGGGTGGGGGGGTTAAACTGATCTGTGTCTCTAAGAGCAATGACAAGCACCAGAATGAGAACCGATCGTCTGACTGTGCAAGTTGTGCGAGCTACGCCGGAGCTTTTTTAGAACCACTGCACAGACGTTTTTTCTCCAATGCGGTACGTACTGTATATAAAGGGTGGAGCGAGCGGAGATTTGACGGATGACTGGTGCTGATCACTGCTCCGTGTGGTCTCCTTCTCCAGGGCTCTAAAGCACGCTACACACTACAGTCTTTCATCGCAAGAGAAGAAAAATAAAACTAGATCTCACTCCTAAATAAAGGGCTGCTTTAATATTTGAGATTATCAAATATAGATATAGATATGTGTGTATACTCTATAGAAGAAAAAGAAAGTAATGCATACATCTATATTAAATTTAATTAATATAGTATCACATAGAATTCATTTACTTTAGTCTTCATAATATATTTAAGTGTGTACAATTTATTTTTGTATCCTTTACAAATCCACAGTATAAGTTGTGCTTTTTTTTTTTTTTTTTTTTTTTGCAGAAATGGGGGAGCTGTGGGATAAAGTCGAGGTGTGTTCCTTACTTAAGGCGTTTCATGTACCAATAGCTTTTCACAAAGTGCACTACATAGGGATGGCGGAGGGAGGGGAGGGGGGAAGGCGGGACGCTCAGGAACACACCCAAGAAGTGAGGGGGACATAAAAGGGACGTAAAGAAGATTATTTTGGACTAAAAATATCATTCTTTTTCAGCTCCTATTTGGTTCTTTAGAAATGACTTTAAAATAAAGCACTAGAACGTAATCCTCCCAGGACAACTAAAGTGATAATCCTCAATGCGTGTTATTGTTTTTAAGTGGGTCCACTTGGTCGTCGAGAGGGAGAAGGATAAGAGAGAGAGAGAGAGAGAGAGAGAGAGAGAGAGAGAGAGAGAGAGAGAGAGGAGGGTTGCTAGGGTGACCGTGTCAGGTGGTCGTCACTGTGTGTGGTTATATAGTGGTTCGTCCCAGGCTTTAGGCGGGGTCTTGAATTGTCCCGGCGGCTGCGTACATCCACTGGCAATGTGTTTAACTGATGGACAGCTTTGAGTTTGTGAGTTTATGTACAAGCTCCGCCCCGCCTCCTCCGACCGCCGCCCTCGTATCGAAGGCCGTCTGGTGATCTTATTCTCTGGGTGATCTTTCCGTCACGCTGAGGTCACGCCTCTTCCGGCTAACCCCCCCCTTTGGAGTGATGACTAAAAAGTGGAGATGTCTTCCAAGAAGTAGTATGTCTGCTTTTAAAAACACGCGCTCATCCTCGCAGTCTTTCGAACAGGCATGCATCCATGCATGCGTGTAGACGTCCTCTCGTTGAATAACTGTACACACCAGGCACTCGACACTCACACTGGGCAGGTACCAGTCTGTCTAGCAATTGCTGCTGTTCCTAAACTCTCCGTTTTCAGTAATCTGCAGTTTGGTGGGGTTGGTGGGGGAGATGCCGTTGCGGGTCTGCATGCTGTAGCGCTCCTTCAGCTGGGTCAGAGCGCTCATCAGACGGGCGTTGGCAGCATCCAACGATGCTATGCGCTTCTCCTGCACACACACATAAATACAGAGACTCAGTAAAAGAACAAACCTATTTCAATATTTACACACACAATGATCTGTCCCTCCCCAGGTGGAGGTTATGCCAGAGTTACCAAGCTTCAAGTCCTGCTGTAGCAAAATGACCCGTTTAGCAGTGGCAGTTTCTTATTAGTGGACCCCAAAAAAAAAAGAGAATATTACAGATGTCAATGCTGTGCCATCACAGAAATAAACAGGAAATTTTACATGAAATTAGATGCCAAAAATACGAGCTGCGTCTAAGCCATTCCTGACTTAGACGGGAGGCGGTCGAGGGGTGTGATGAGAGAAGATTATAGTACAGCTACTAGCTTATCTTTATTTTAGATGATTTCTGTCATTTAACAATCAGAAGAAGGATTTATACAGTAATTCTTAAATTAAGTGCTTCACAAGAGACATCTATATGTGGCGGGTCTTGGCCACTCACACATTTTCGTTTGTACCCGGTTGTGAGTACGAGAAAACTGATGTGACAAATTACGTGCCACTTACAAATCTCTCCGTATGAGTGCTCCTTGCGCGAGGCTTTCCCGTGTTAATTTCATAATGTGGGCAGGGCTGAGCCACAGAAGCAAACTTCCCTCCCTGTCTGCGTAATGAGATTTTTTATTTTCATTCTCTCAGCCTGTTTACCGAGGGAGACAACTTATTGCCTTACTGTGGCGCGTTTGTTTGCAGATGCAAAGTCTCATTACGTGGAGGAGATTAATCACCTATGCATGTCTGCGTCTGGGTTTGTGTAAATGTCATGTTGCCGCATAGTTTCCAACCCCCCCCCCCCATTTTGTTGTAAAATCGCTTTGACATTAATCTCCAAAGATGCACATTTGCATTGTGTGTGTCTGCATGCATATAATGCACACTTTATCCGGCGTATAGAAGAAACGGTATCTACAGACGACGGTAACAAACACTCCAGCAGTGTTTAATCCTTTCTGGCAGCAGCAATGCCCACACAGTCATTCTCTGCTTAATTTATAATTACAATCAACATTTCCTTGCAGCCAAGCGCTCTAAAGCAACACTTTTTTTTTTTTTTTGTTTTCTAAGAAGGATTTTCCACACGGTTTTATATGAATAAGAACCACATGGATTAGAGAGGGGCTACATGTTGACAGGAAACTAGATAAGACATTTGTAAATGTATGTTTTATAAGAGGTGTGGGAGGGAGCTGAGAAATTCTGCTCAGCCATTCAAGCTTGTCAATGCCAGAACAGAGGCAGCTATGAATTAAACATCTCTGTATTTTAGTGACCCTTTGTTTCCCTCAAGAAGACGACACAAGTGACATACAAATGTAGATATATGTATATAAGGCTAGATATTTTCTGTCCATCAGCTTGTTTGGCAAGGAGCAAACTGACCTGTGCATCGATGATCTTCTGTTTGGAGTCTACCACTGCCTGCATGTCTGAGTGATCCTTCTTTAGCTCCTCTTCCACCGACATTAACCTGGAAAAAGGATGAATTTGAATAGACTCTTAAAAGAACTTAACAGAAAGGTTGCACAAGGCTGCAGTCTGACTGCATTTCCAGCCCATCCTCCTACCTGCTGATGATGCCCTTCATCTGGAGGTCCTTGTCGTCCTGCTGTCTGCGCAGGCGCTCCTCCGACTCCTCCAGCCTGGCCTGGTACTCCATCAGCACCTTCTGGGCTTGTTCGTCCTGACCCTTCAGACGGGCCTCGTACTCCTCCAGCTTCTGCACAGACGCCCGCAGCTTCTCTTGCAGCACCGCGATCTCCTGCTGGTACTGAACAAAGAAGCGGAGAGATGAGGAGATTTCTCATCATCGCTGCTGTCGTTATCATCACGATAATCATCATCATCGGCATTATAAATCCTATCAGCAGGATCCCCTTCTTCATTACCATAAATGACAAGAAGAAAAAGAAATTTCTCAATCAGGTCTGAGCCTTATGTCCTGTTGTTCCTCGGACTGAATATAATTTCTGCCTAGAAAAAGAGAGACGGCCTCTTCCAGGGAATCACACACTTCATTTACAAGCCATTTTCATTATTGCACTTTTAAACTACACCTTTATAGGAGCCCTGAAAACATTTCTCTCAAATATTTTTCCTTTATGATCAAATTATGATTTTTTTTCTTTTCAGTCAAACATTCCTAACACAGAGAAGCTTTGATCGATACTAGCAAAGCTGTCATTGCAAAAGAAATAAACTTGGGTTTGGCTCTGAAACCAGTGACCTGTTGAGAGGTTAAACTGGCTAAAAAACAGAGAGAAGAAGAAAGGAAGTTAAGGATGGATAAAGACAAAGAAGAGGTGTGGAGGGAGGGATGCAACCAGTGAAGTAGGAGTCTGTGAAATAAGCCCTGAAAATCTCTCCCTGACCTCTCACTGGACCTTAGAGAGGCTTTTAAAAGAGTTTTCTTCAGGCGAGGGGGGAAACGAATGGAGGAATCAAATCTCTTCTGGATAGAAAAACACATTTCTTATAGTGACTGAGCGGATGCTCTAGTCAGTCAGCGTGTCGCTGGAGGACCGGTGAGAGGACAGGAGTCTACGGCCGTACTAGCAGAATCCCTAACAATCCAATCAAATCAGCTTTATTTGTCATATACAATCATACACAGTACAACGTATGGTTAAAGTAATCCTCTGCATTTAACCCATTCTAAGTACTAGGAGCAGTGGGCAACCATTGTGCCTGGGAACCAACTCCAGATCTGATCCAGATCCCTTTGGTCATACGTTTTTAGCTAAATGCTAACGTCAACATGCTAACTTGCTCACAATAACAATGTTAACACGCTGATGTTTAGCAGGTAGCATGTTTAGCATGTTCACTGTGTCAAGGAGTGCAGCTGAGGTTAATGGGAATGGCATTAGCTTTGCAGGCATTTGGTCACAAACCAAAGCACTGGACTGAATTAGCATTTTCAGATCATTATAATTTGATACAATACGTTAACGTATTATATACATAACTTATCCTTGTTTCTTGGTCTTATATTATCAATCTGACCCTCAAAGTCTCCTTTATATAGCTGACAGTAAAACACAAACAAAGAGAAATAAAATAAAAGTACCAATCACTCAATCAATAGTATTCATATAACTTTTTTTTTTAAATTACAGCCTAAACTAAACGTAACCAACAACCAAAATGACCAGTTTATGTGTGTATTATATGTGAACATTATCCAGCTCATTATTCAGCAGTAAGTGATGGAGAACACTGTGCAACTATCAGAGCACCCTGAATGATTAGATTCAGTTACACACAGTGAGGATGCTGCTGAGATCATTTATCTTTCCTTGTCATCTTCTACTTATTTTCACATGTCACTCTCCTGCCTACCACGGGGACATTTTTCCCATCAACCCCCAGCCGCCCCCCTTCCCAGGTGGAATATTGACCTTAAATAGATTTATCTTATCGGCTCCTCTACTCTTTCTCCACTCCTCTCTCTTTATCTCTAATATCCGTCTGCTCTTGTCACTAGATCCCCTGAGAGTGAATGACATCTACTGTATCTATAACTGCCTTTGTCCTCCCCCTCAGTCGCACGATACATCTACTCTGCACCCCAGATGTCTTTCTCTGCGCCGGTGGTAGGCAAATAGCGGCCCGTGGGTCAAATCCAGCCATCCAACAGAAATATTTGGCCCACTGACAAAAGTTTTACTGTTTATAGTTAATTAAAACCTTTACACAATTTTTAATACAATCTACTGTAAATACAAGGCTATGTTATAACCCAATAAACAATAAATATGGCCTCATAACATCTGTGTTGGTGCAGGTTGCTGGAATGAAGCCCTCAGACACAAGCCTAAAACCAAACTCTTTTAAAATGCCACCACAAATGCATTCTTACATAAAAGAAAATAAAAGAACAAACAGGCCCGTGTTCCCACTCCACAAACATTGCTTCCCCCGCCAATGACGATGGCCCATGGTTTAACCTTATTGCTGACCCCCGCCCTAGGCTCCCTTCTCTTTCCTGCATCCTCTCTATCTATTTGAAACACAGGACATAGGTCAAACCTTTTCTCTAATGCACTGTTTTGAACAAACAAACAGAATTAATCGAATGTTCTCTTCTTCTCCTTTATTTAACTGCTGCGTTGAAACCTGAGAATAAATCTTAGCCTCACATAAACACGTTCAATCGGTTATTTTGGCTGCGTTTGAATATCTAGTGGAGTAAATGTTTTGCTGACATTTAACCCTGTGCCTTTGCATCACTGACCTCTCATAAATACTTGTCTATCTCATAAATATTTGTGTATTTTGGACACAAAGGACATATGAGTATTTCAATCCTGTATGGCTGTAATTGTCCTAATGATTGATACGTAACAGACAATGCATTATCTCAGTGTCTTTCTTTGTGACTGTTCTTTTATTTATTATGATGCATCTGCACCCGATGTTACATCTGATGATGTTAAATGTAGATTACATTTCCGACCATACCAACACTGAACTCACATCTTTCACAGGACTCAAGGAAGGCTAAATGGAACTAGGAAGGACTGTTAAAAGAGAAAGATTTAGACAATGCATGAAACTAACTCCAGAAATGGGGAAATATCTATAAAGGACACTCATTTAATGGAATTTGGAGATGGAAAATAAGCTAAAGAATTAAAATACGAAGATGGTGGCGTAAATGTTTGATTATGAGGATTAAAGTAGAGCTTGTTTGTCATTAATGAAGAGAAGAAATTACATAATATGATGATTATATGCAATCAACAAGTGAGTCATTCAATTAATCAGATTTTTGTATTTTGTAACATAACTGAAGTACTGAATTTAATGATTTTTTTGCCTGCTTTTTGGTAATTGCAATAGCACAGGATGTTCCTTTTAAATGTATTTCTTATATGTATAATTATGTAGATGAGTTTTTCCTTTTCCATTTTTTCTTTATGTAGTGTAAGCAATTTAGTTTGGTATTATCTTGCAATAAAGTATGATAAAAAGTTATATAAAAAAGAACTCATATCTTCCATAACAACAGTAACATTAATTTCCTACTAAAATGCACAGCACAACATTTCAAGCTTCCCGTGTTCTCACATACAGTGTGCTATTCAACGAAACACTTCTTACATATTCAGTGCTGTTCAACTGGATAATTACATTTCAAATCGCATTTGTTTTTAAAAAAAAAAGCTACTAGTATCTTATTATTGCACTTTGTAGTGTTCATCTAAATCAGAAAATGTTTTATTTATTTATTAGAAGTTCTGTTCTATGTCCTGATGTCTACTCCTCCTAACAAGACAAATGCATTCCTTAATTTGACACAGATCACTGAATATATACAGTATATGCAAATGGTTGTGAAAGCCAAAAATGGCAACTGTATTGTTAAGTCTGTATGGGCCATTAGCTGCAGCCTGCGTCTAAGCTGCTGTGGAAGATGTACTGTTTTTCCAATCCTTCTCTTGTTGCTGCTCTGCTATTTTAAGGTGGCTGCGGCTTCTTTGTTAAGACTGAAGTTATTGCCTTCTTTGGTTGCTCTCCCTGCCTGGGCTTCTGGCTTCCATAAAGTATGAGCTATGTTAGGATGACAGGTTTGTATTCATTATGGATGGGGAAAAAAAATGGGGGAGAATGTGGCAGCCAATCAAAGCATGGAGGCGAAGCTGAGGGTGAACGGTTATAAAGGTTGCGGAGAAGAGAAGCAGGAATGTAGGCAGAGGAAAGCAGCAGCAAAAAGCCTCTTTCTGTCTCTATCTCGCACATAGATGCAAGCGCACACAAGCTCCAACATGTCTGTGTGGATGTACTGCATGTGCATACACACACATACACACACCTGCTTTGGGCTATTAAGTTCATTCCAAAGATGGTGAGAAAAGGGGAGGGGAGGGGGTTGTGAGGGGTGTGTGGAGAGACGAGAAGGTTAAAACTACAACATCCAACTTTGTTGAAGTTAAGTTAGTCGGCGTGAAAATTTGTCTGGAGACAGGAAGTTGTTAGCCAAGTCCTCCAAATGCAATGATAACTCCATTAACTAATAGACATAAAATTAAGATGCAATTATTTTCATTATGGACTAATTGTTTTAGTAATTTTTCAAGCAATATGGCAAACATTTCAGCCTTTTCAAGTCGATAGATAGTAAAGATAGTGAATATCTTTGGACTGAGACATCTGAACACGTCTCCTCAAGCTGGGGGAGATAATATTTTTCTCTATTTTCAGACATTTTATTGACTAAATGATGACTTGACAAAATAAGGTGCAGATTAATAGATAACAAAAATAATCCTTGCTATCCTAATATTCAACACTGGCATCTGCTGACAACCACGCTGATATTCTTGTCTGCTATATTTAGCCTCACAATTATTTTGACTGTAATCTACATTCTGCCGTTACTGCTGTTGCTATGACTTTCCTGCAGCTGACAGCCACAACCAGACCCACTGCTTGCTGACAAAAAAATTCCAGAAAAAACAGCCTGAACATCACTGAAACGCCAATTTCAGGAAAATGGGAGCTTGAGGTGTTATGGGGTCACATACAGAACCAGACTGATGCACAATATATCCTATTTACCTCAATTGTATGTTATAAATACAGATATTATGATTTTAAGTGGCAATTTGGATATGTCTAAGGGACCTCAGGCTTAGAGGAAAGGCAAGGGCAATGTGGGAATAAATATAGCAGATTGTTAAGTGTAGAAGGGGTGTTTAAGAAGGGAGGTGAATGTGGGAACTAATGAGAGGTAAAGAAAGGAAGGATAGTTAAGTGGGAGTTTCAGGGCTGAAGGTTGAGGTGGTTTGTGAAAGGAGGGGTTGGTAAAGGTCAAAGGTTGGATGAGGAGGCAGGTTACCTTCTCCACCTGAGTCAGATCCTCTCTGTTTCTCAGTGACTCGGGCTCCATCCCCTCATGGTCTAAATACTGCACATTCATATTCAATAGCCAGGCTGCTGTGCGGTCCAGCGCACTGGGGTTCACTGGGGAAGGGGCCTAGTAAAACCAACACAACAACACACAAACACACACACACACACACACACACACACACACACACACACACACACACACACACACACACACACACACACACACACACAAGCACACACATGAGCTGAGTGCAAGTGACAGGGAGGGGAAGGGGAGGCAGGTTGCAATAACAGCACAGAAACAACAGAAATAAGCTTGAAATGCACCAACTCATCTGGATTGAAAGCAGCAGGTGGAATGGAGACACACTCCTGTCTTTAAGCTCACGCACACACCAGAGCACACACTTCAAAGCACTGATTCAAATGTGTGAGTGTGCACACGCACAGTGTCGTACTAGCTGCAAGGAATGTAAATACTTCAAGATTAAATGAGTGAAATTGAAATAGCCAGGAGGCAGATACTAGCAGTTGTGTGTGTGTGTGTGTGTGTGTGTGTGTGTGCGCTTCTATCTGCCAGTTATCTGATGGACAGATGAGTAGAGAGAGTGGCCGTGGGCTGTTACGGTACATGAGAGGAAACGTAGGATGTTTTTATAGTCCGACACACTTATTAGCATTAAGGGCCTTTGAAACGGCTGAAATATCTGAATATGAATATATGCAAATGGGAAAAAATCGAATAAAAGAAGTCTACCGATTACATGTATCGTAACTTGACTACGTTGTTGGCTTCAGTACCCTCATTAAAGACTGATGTCAATGAATTGACAAACTGTTTTTAAATCCAGACAGATTGAATTAAGATAATAATCTATTTAATTGACCTAATTGTTTTATAACCTCCACGACACTAAACTACTCTGGGAAGGAAACTTAAAGCCACTATACAGAATTTAAAAATGTCCAACTTCGGCATCCCCCAAAGGTAGTATACAAAAAAACCTTCTCTCAATGGATGTGACCCCTACTGTGGGCTTTGTTCCCCATCTCAATCTTGTACAAACAAGACTAAGATTCTACAACCTGACTGCAGCTCTGTAACATCAGCATGCTAACACGCTCACAATGACAATGCTAACATGTTAGTTACATTGTTCACCATCTTAGTTTACTATGTAGCATGCTAGCATTTGCAAATTAGAAGTAAACACAGAGTCCAGCTGAATCCTTAAGGGAACAAAAATGTCTGTGTAAAACTGAATTTCACTCAAAAACCACAAAATGTCAACCTCATAGTGGCGCTAGAGGAAACAGTCAGGGGATCGCCACAGTTAGTATGACTCAGCGTCTGGGAAATGCTTAATGTCGAGATATTTCACCGGACAAGTGAAGGCTTTAGACCTGCTGGTGTTGCTAGAGGAAAGGTGACTGGATCCCAAAATGATCTGATGATCTGATTCATCCTCTGGGGGCCATTCATTTGTAAAATTTCAGGACGATCCATCCAACAGTTGTTGAGATATTTCAGCCTGGAACGGGGTAGTGGAGAGACCGTCCAACGTAACCATCCCTAGAGCCAAGCCTCTAGCATGACTAAAGAAGATTTAAAAGATACTATAATGGCATAAGAAATCACATAGTGGCTTTAAGGTCCTGGACAACCACAGAGAATAAACATGTGTGCTACCATACACATATAATTAGGGTCTGGTGCTATCAGTAAGTCGTCAATCTAAAGGAAATCCTACAGACTATTTTATAGAGAGGAGAGCAAGGCATTGTGGTTAATATGCAGATGCCCTCCCCTGCAGCCAGTCACCTAGAGCAATCATTGAGCAGCCTTTAGTCCTGGCCTGCCAATAATGAACACAGACCTACCAGCCATGGCCATGAAGAAAACTCCAATGTAAACCTCCCACTGTGACCACACACTGACACACTTATTGTATCAACACACTAAAACCAGCAATATTCTGCACCTGTTTGTATCCAAGAGGTCTGTCGTCTGTTTTGCCGTGTGTGCACGTGTGAGCACATACAGTATATCGCCTGTTAATGAGATGCTAATTGTGCATCCACCGCCCTCATTCTCAGCCCATTAAACTTGACCAGTAAAACAGTGGTGAAGTGATGAGCTGCCTGTATGCAAATTACTGTTATTACATGCACTACGACTATAGTTCATTAGGGCATAGTGTGCCGAGTGTCTGTGCTGAGTCCACCCACACAGCCGTTTTCAACATGCTCTGAGACAAAAGGGGCGTTTTGTAATAGGAGCCTTATCTATCACTGTAATTTCCAGTGATTACATAGACTGAGACAGCTGTAGTTGGCTCTTCAATAATGCCCTAATGAATATCATCCTCAATTAAGTTAAAAATGTGTATGCTTCTACAGTCGAGGCTTCGCGCGAGTCCCGTACCTGTTTGTGCTGAGCCCTCTGCTTAGTCTCAGGACTCTCGCCTTTGGAGGAAGAGGACTGCTGTCGTAATCGAGCGCCGCTGCCAGGCCAGTCGGGTGATGATGTCATCATGTTGCCAGAGGAGGGTCGTGGGTAAGGTCCACTGAGCAGATTCGGGGGTGTGCGGCCCCGAGTAATACTCTGAGGCGGAGGCTGGTCTATCCTTCGCTGAGGGCCGGCACTGTTCTGTCTGGGGACGGTGGGCTGGTGCTGTGTTTCTGTGAGGGACAGCTGTCGGCGGTTGAACTCCCCTGAACGCCTGGTGTACTCGTCCCCACTGCTCCCCCCACCTCCACCACCACCACCTCCTCCTCCTCCTCCTCCTCCTCCTCCGTGGTTCAAGAAGGCATGCTTCCCTCCTGCTGGTCCGTCCTCATTGTTGCTATGGGAACTAACAGAACTGTGGCACTCTGAGCCCGAGTCGGTCATTCCACGAGGGGACACGGGCAGGCAGGCTGCCATCTGGTAGACTGGGTTCTGGAAGGACAGGGGGGCTAGTAGCTGGGCGGGTCGGCCTGGGGTGCTTTCTGTGCCCAGGGTGGTGGGGGTCTGACCTGGCCTCCTCAGGGTGGGACCTCCAGGGATGTTGCCTTGTGGGACCCTGCCCGACCAGCCTCCACCAGAGGCTGGGCCTTCACCCAGGGCATCTGCAGAGCTGGGACTTGGGCCCCCTTCCAGACTGCGGGGGTCCTGGAGGTCCACCATGGACAGACTCTTGCTGCCATTGGACATGCCCAGGTCAGGTTCATTGGTTTCAGAGTAGCTCGAACTGCGTGCTGGGGAAGGCTGGATCCCTGAGCTCCTTGTCACAAAGAATAGGTCCTTATTTTCTGGGGTAGGGGAGGGTAACCTGGTGAAGTCAACTAATCTGAAAGAGACAAAAGAAAAAAAAGAAGTTAATCTTCATTTTAAAACCTCAGACAATTAAGATAAGTCACAAATTAACTGATAACGTTGAGTTGTGGTCCCAAAAATAGTAAATTTAATTTCACATTTATTTGACCAAGAAAGCTTCATTGAGATTAAAAACTATTTTTCTGTCCTAGTTTAGTTTAGTGTCCTAGCCTACTGTTATGACATAATGTCATAAGTCAGAATTTAACAATTGTATTAGAGTTCTCATAGAGCAACTTAAAGCATACATACATACTAGACCACGTAAGGCTATAGCCACAAAATGTGTGCTTTATTGCTTGTGAATTAGATTTTAAATTTTTATTTTCTTCTGTTAAAAGGTACATTGTCTCGAAACGACAAAAACAGTTTTAGATTTGGTAATCTGAAACTACCAAATACTATAATACTGTAATAAATGCATTTTTGAGGATGTGTGGCCTCTGCACTCGTTTGCTTTGTCCCTCTTCTCCACACCTTCCCTTTCTTCCTTCCTTTCAGCCAGCAGATGGAGGCTTTATTGCCAGAAGACGATTACCTTGACAGACGTGATTTATCTTCCAATAATGTCTATCATTCACATCACGCTCATCTCCTCCCTCTTTCTTTGTCCTTCTCCCTCTCTACCATTACCCTTCCCTCCCAACTTCTTTCTCCTCTTCTTTCTGCTCAATTTCTTCCCTTCCTTAATCTTGGCACTGTCTCCTTTTTCTTTCTCCTACTTTTCATGTCACTGGTTGGTGGATGAGAAGCAATTAGCTGAGAATTGTGGGCTCATTCGAATGCTGTTTTAGTCTCACAGCTTGCTGATGATGATACACCACACACAGACACACCGACGCCAAAATATGAGCAAACAGTTATTGTGATAAGTAAAGAGGATATGCTCTGACATCCGGTCATATATATATATATATATATATATATATATATATATATAGGGACATCACCTAATTAGTTCTATTGATCCTGGGCTCGGATTAGCATAATGATACCAGCTGTCTGACTCTTTCTGTTTCTGCTGTTGTCTCATCTTCCTGTTATATACAGTCTGATCTCATCCGCCTGCTTGTGTTCTGTTGCTGTGTTTACTGGTGTTTATGAGACACATATTTTCATCATCATTTCAATAATGTATCCCTTTCTTCCTGTTGGTCCCTGTGCCTTCATGTTAATCTTTCTGAGTGTCACCTTGCCTTTGTTCTGCCAGGGAGTAAGAGGACAGGAGATAAGCGAGATAAGGTGCTGTCAGTGTGTGTATTCATCCACAGGAGAGTAAACGAGGTTTCATCTGGCTAAACAAGCAAGGGGGTGACACTCTCGCTGCGTCATGGCCTCACCTGACAAACATTAACACTCAGCAGAACTATTGGTTTGAGAACACATTCTGGCTGACTTTGAAGAACAACAGGTATATTAGCCTATCTCTAAATCATTTCTAGCCAGACCCTGTAATCAAATTTGTCAAGAGATGGCAGTGTGCATAGACAGTAAAGGCAAAAGCCTGGGGCACAAAGGCACTGTTGGGTGGCACAAAGGCCTGGGAATAAGTAAATGACACAAATACTGTAAATAAACATAGGTTGCAGATTGCAGAGGTAAAAGCGCCCTTTCAACAGGCTCTGAGATTTATAGGTTACTGCCGTTCAACAAGCTGGTGAGCGGTTCTGAAGGTTCCAAGTTTATATAACTTGGGGAGCAGACGGCCACTTTATTTGTTTAGTGATATAAGGACTATTCAACTTACTTTTTATTCTTCCCGATGGATAAACAAGGACTGATATCTTGTACATTATATTCTATATGTATTGCACTTCAAAGACTCAAATGAGGCTTTTTAAATATGCAGAGGAGGATGCTATATGTTATATTTATGGTTTGCACAACTATAACTGCCGGCGCCAATATTTATGCCAGCAGCTGCAGCACATATATATATATTAACTGCCTGCTCACTGTCAGTTACTTCTTCTGTGTTGCACAGTTCCACATATGCAAATCAACTTTCTAACAAAGACAAATAGAAAATAATAAATTTAATCTTTACGACTGGACCCCCCCACCCCCCATCTGGCACACTATATCTAATAATCTTCCAAATCTATATTCAAGATTAAAAAATAACTTACAAAAGAGTGTCATCTGCATAATTGAATAAACTCTGTGCGTGTGTACTAGAGATCTTAAATATTTCTTACCCTGAAAGGTCATTGTCTATAACCATCTTTTGCAGGCCGGTGGAGATGCTGCAACTGGGCTCAGCGGGAGGCGAACCCATATGCTCTGTGGACTGTCCAGTTGTCATCTGGACACTGGATGGGTTAGATAGAGCTGTGTTCACTTCCCGCAGGATCCTGGGCAGAGGACCCAGCTTGGAGGCTGCGCCCTGTGAAGAAAGAAACACAAACAAGTCAAATTAAATATTAATTCAACCACTTCAACTGGGACATTAATTGGATTTAATTTACGTGCTGTTTTGTAGAATTTAGTATTTGCATATTTTAAGTTATTTTCCCTATGTCATGCAATCAACTCTCTTATTCAGACAACATGCTAAATAATGAAGTAGGCTGGCCAGTCTGATGGACTGGACTATCAACCAGACTCACTGTGATTTCTAAATTATTAAAAGACGAGGTTTCAGAGAGCTCAATGAAAAAACCCAACCAAAAAACAAGATTCTGACCTTTATCTAATTATTACCAGCTTCCCATCTGCTACCAGAGCTAATGTAAATGTCCTTGTAAATCCATAAATATGCCTCGCTCAGCCTCCCAGGCCTCACAGTGTTCTCCCCTTGTGCACTGTTTATGTAATGCAATAATAAATTACTGATTGATGTACGATAAACATCCTAATGTAGTCTAAGCACGATTCAAATCCTGAAGCTTGTGATGATGCACTGAAGACCTTTGGACCTTCTGTAAATCTCCTATTCTATGTATCTATGTCTCTATAGAACTTTGATAGAAACTAATGCATTACAAGTTACCACATAATTTTACACAGAATGTGGAATACTGAAGAAAAGGTTTGCAAACATTGTGCAAAAATAATTCATATTAACTTTTAGCTTCATGTCTACAAATGTATGAGAGAGTAAAACAGGGTTACATTTACAATTTTGTACAAGCTAAGTAAGAAAAAAGTGCTGATGACAGCTAATGCAGCATGCCATCTTTAGTACCTGGTCCATCTGGGACACCACCTCAGAGAGGAGAGAGTGCAGGGTGGAGAGTTCTCTGCCAAGGTCGATGTACCCCTCAAAGCCTGCCGTGTTAGAGATTGTCTCTGGGTTCGAAATTTCGAGCAGGAAGCGCTGCATATTGGTCCACTCGTGCTCCAGGAACTGGTTCATGAAGGACATGTACTCTTCCTTGTTACCAAATCTGGGAAAGGGAAACAGGAATGAAGAGCAATGTATAAATGTAATATTAGAAAATGCCGCAATTCACTGCTAAAAAGCTGGGTAAGGGTACGAAAAACAACACACTCACTTGGTGAAGTTTGCCAGGTTCTGGGTGACTTTAGCGATGAGTGTGAGCGTACGTGCTGTGCGGTCATCGGGATACTCCTGCATCAAATTGAAAAGTGAGGGTGACATGATGGCTGGACAGAGAAACCGCAGGAACAAGGACGCGCTGATCAAACGCTCGCTGATGTCTAGTCGACCCCGGTTGCTGCATTCCTGCCGCCATGACGCAAAAACCTCCTTTAGTTCTCGTGGAAAGACGCTGTTGAGAATAAGAGATGATGAATAATAACGTGTTAGCATATTATTTGCATTTGATTTGAACATCTGGCAGGCTGTTACACCAAATTCTTTTTGGTTTTGCATTTTTCAAACAACAAGAATAAAGTTGGTACAGATTTGATTGCAATCACTTTTAATGTCTTTATTTTATGCACTTGTCACTTTTCATTATTCACTATTTCTTTGCAACTTCAGCTTACCATTTAAGCATTATTTATGAATCTATATTTATGTTATAAATAAATTAGCTCTTAATTTCATATGTTAATTGAGTGTGTGAATATGCATGTGATCTGTTGAGGGTTGTTCTTAAAAGTTACCAAAAAACTTTGCTGTAAGTAGGAATGAGTTGCTTGATTGAAAGTTTTTTTGATTTCTGAAGTTGCTTTAAAGGACCAGGGTGTAGGATTTAGTGGCCTCTAGTGTTGAAGTGTAGATTGCAACTAACTGAGTACTGCTTGCCTTCGGACTGTGTAGAAACTACGGGGGCTGTAAAACTTGCAAAAAACGTGAAAGGCCCTATCTAGAACCAGTATTTGGTTTGTCCTTTCTGGGCTACTGCAGCAGTTCAGCATGGCGGCCTTTGTAGAAGAGGACCTGTTCCCTTGGTAGATAAAAACGGCTCATTCTAAGTTCACAAAAACACAAAGATTCTTTTCTCCAAATGATACACTCGTGAAAACATACGTATGAATATTAGATTCCATTTCTGTCAATAGATCCTCCTAAACACTTGACCTTTAAAAACTCACATACCCAAGTTCTGAACAACAGATGTCTTTTATAAATGACAACTGCTACTAACTGGCATGCAACCTAATTAAAAGCCCCTTCAATAGCATTGCCCTAATTGTGACTACAATCCAACGGACTGAAAGTCAGTTTCCAGGAGACAATACATGAAATAAGAGATTTTGATGAAATTCTTCCTTTTCATTTGTATTGTATCACATGGATATTGTTAAAAGATGTGCAATTCGACACTCCTGGTTTTGCTATACAGTTTTATATAGAAAGTGAAAAAAAGGTCAATGCTGTGTCGCAGTATTCACCAGTATGAGTTGATGATTTTGCAGAACGCCAGCTCGCAGCACATCTTCAGGTTACTCTGGTGTTCTGGCAGGTCACCTGACGAACACTTGGACGGATCCACCTCACAGTTCTCATCTGACTCATACAGAGCCTTGATGAACTCACCTGAAGAAAACAGGACAATATGTTAGAAATTAAGGAACATATGGGTTTTTGTAGATTGTAGTTTTTTAGTGTCTCTGTGAGGGAAAGGGAACTGTGTTTTGTTGTGGACAAGGAACAGAGGAAGAATATGATGCCAAAGCTACAGGGAACAGAGTCCTTGATCATTCTCTACTTTGACCTATGACAACACACACAAAAACTGACAAACCTCAAAGATTCATGTAAGCCAAACAAGGTTACTCTCGCAAAAATGTTGGCAAAAATAACAATGTCCTTTTTGTTACCTCCATTCAGATAAAAGACACACCATTACTGGTAGTTTCAATGAGTCAACAGCCTGTAAAGGGAGCCCATAGCTGTTCTTGTGTTGCCCGAGTCGCAGTTTCAATGATTTCAACAGTTTAACAATAAAAAGTACACCAAAAACCGTGATGCATTATTTACCAGCCCTCAATATTTATCTGAAACAATACTGAGAAAAGATTCAAGGAAATCCAGCTAGTTGCCAAAAGGAGACACACACAGACAGAACAACATAAACACACACGTCGAGCATTAATACTAGCAGCATACAGAGAAAGATGTGACGAGTGCCAGGAAGGATGTGTGCTCCGTTTGTAGATTAAACTACCACTGTGTACATTTCTGAATCAGGGAGGGAGAAAAAGCACACAGTGCATACAAAGTGCTTATTGTTACGACTGCAGATGCACAAATACACTTGATCTAACCTTGGACTAACATTGTAGAACTGGGAGTAGCGGGTCAAACAATCACCTCATAATAATCTTCTACAAAGTTGATCCTGTAAGTGGTTTAGAATTCCAACAACGGCCGTTAAAGCCAGACAAAAACACATTTCCTGTCACAGTCTGAATTGTGTTGTCCACGGTGAGCCTCCAAAACAGTTGTCTCGCTGTCAAAGTGATTCTTGGGAGGGGAGGACTAATGCATTTAATCTCAAATGCCACTGCTCTTTTCTTAATTGTACTGTAGCCAATATATTTCATTTCATTTGCAGTTACCTCAATATTTTTCATGAGTGAGTGAATGAAGTTTAGAGGTGAATGTGAGGACAAGGGAGAGCAGAAAGTATGAACAGAAATAAGAGGAAAACTCTGCATGCAGCAGAAGAAATAGACAAGAAGATAGAAAAGAAGAACTTCAAGCTGCTTTTTTTTTGGCTTTCAAAACAATTTTAGCCTTGTCTCAGATGAACAGTAGCAGATCACATCCCTCGCCTCTGCTCTCTTCCAGATCACTGCTCAACTCACCGAGGGCGTCCTGCAGGTACTTCTGTCCCACCAGTTTGAGGTATTCCTCTATGGCCTTTGTCGCTAGTGTGTTCTCTCTGAAGATGAGGTGCTCATTCTCCCCGCAGCGATCCACCTCGGACATCATCAGGTCTGTGAGGAAGTCCTACCAAAAAAAAAACAAGACGAGCTGAGGGTTAACAACGGCAGGTCATATAAAAACCTATGTAATTAACGTAAAATGCATCCCCAGGAGAGAGTTGGTGGGTTTATGGGTGGAAAGCCAGACTTCATCAAGGTTTCATTTTTAATCAATGATATTTGAAATAACTAATATACTATCTTCTGTCATTTTAGACACCTGTCCACCAGTGATCCTCTGTGTGCTTCCTGCCTAAGTCACCTGACTGGTCTCCTGCTGCTAATCACTAATCTACCACAGTATTAATACACTCCCCAGCCACTGTTTGCCAGATTGTCTTTAATTGCTGTAACTCTGCAAGCCTTTCTTCTGTCTGTCAGCCTGCTTTAGTTTTAATTAACCTTTTAGTTTTGTCTGCCAGCTATTAACCAGCTATTTCTGAAGACTGTTAACTTGCCTGAGCCTGACTGTTTAGGTCGGTCTCATAGTGGGTTGTTAGTAGCGAGAGTAGCAATTAAATAACTGCAAATCATTGCTGAGTAACAGTGTGACTCAAAAGAATGTACATGTGAATAAACATACAGGAGATTCCTTACAAATGAAACATATGAAGCCTAAATACAAATAAGCCCCAATATAAGATAATCACAGATCTTTTGTTGGGGGCAGCAGAAACAAGCTGTTAACACAACACTGACATATTATCTATCACCTTTTAAGTTGATATGGCAAACTCTGTGGTTATTTTCACATCCAGTAAATGCGGAGCAACATTATCACTCATTTGGAGTTGCTTTTCTGGCCACCTGATGAGTGTAAATCCAATATTCTCTCCTTCTAGCTGTTTTGCTCTCTCCACCAAATCCTGAGGGAAATATCTGTCTTTTTAGCGACTAAATTATCCAATATGTTCACCAGCTAGTTGCAGGCTGTGCCTGTCTTCTGTTTGGTGCTGGACAGGGAGTATACACTGGATTTGTTAGAGCTTTTTTGCTGAAAATGGCTGCCTGCAGCTGGAAATAACACTGAAACAGTAAAACTGGTTTGGGAAAAACAAATCTATGAGCTGAAAGATGCTAAAAATCTCTGTTAAGATGAGAAGAACTGATCACTATTGTGATAACTGTCATGAGAGCGACTTCTCTTCACATACATGTCGTAATTAAATCCACTGTAAGTATAAAATATTTATTATAGCAACTTTAATAGTAAAATCTTTCTTTCTTCTTGCAACTCTTGCATTGAATATCTTTGTCCAAGTTAGCAGTGTGGTCCACAGACTCACATGTAGGTAGAAGCACTCATGAACACGGCCAACTCTCATTAATCATCTTCATCAGTAGCACCTGTACACTCAACTGCAATAGTGAGGCAAGGTTTTTAAATCACATTTTTATGACCAGCGAATGTGAACAAAGCATCATTCTGCCATTACAATAAATAGAGGGAAACAAAATAGCTCTTTTCCTATCATCCTTTGAACTTGACATATCCCAAAATTGAGACTGAGCAGTCAGCACGCAGAGAGGAACAACATATTTACCACTGAACAGACGAAAAACAGCGCCAGGACTCATATTTTCATATAATGGCAGCAAGGATTTTCTTCACTTTCATTTACATGCTAAAAGAGAGATTTTGACACCAGTTTTGCTGTACAATGAGTGAATGAAGGCATACAAATGCTAGTCTCTGTTTCTCTGTACAAATGGAGACTAGAAAATAATAAAGGACACTGAAAAATGTGATGATTTGCGTTGTAGCCAGCCAAGTTTCTACCAAAGTTATGATCACTTGGAAACAACACGTCAAATTCAGAAAGTCTTTCATTTTTTAATAGGCAATGTGAAGTATTTTGATTTAATGCACTTATGTATTCCTCTTATATATAATTACTTGTCTTATTTAAAAGTGAAGGACTATATAGTATTCATCAGGTGAAGAAAAACAGTTGGAGACAGGCATTAAAGCTCCCAAAATTCAAAGTCTGAAAGGGAGAGATGGAAATGGAGCCATCTGGGGATGAATCATCCCTTGTTTAGATCCCTTCAACAAATTTCTGGGTGTACTCTCATGTAAGTCCCCTGGCAGCTTGTTAAACTAGGGGAACCAGCGTAGCAGTGAGGGAGAAGAGAGGCAAGTGACAGATGTACAGAGAGAAATAGAGAAGGAGAGGAAGAAGAGACAGAGCGGTGGTCTTTAAAGAACAGAGGAGTAGGCGGAAAGAAAGCGGCAGAGCCTCTCAGACGGTTTCTATAGCTGCTGCAGAAGCCTGTTATCCGGCTAATCAAAGATACACCACAGGGAGCCAATCACCCACTGATGTGCAGCAAAAGGAGCCTTTTTGGTTAACGCATTTGCACATTCCATGCATGCACCAGCCCCGTACACAAATGTACACACATAAACCTACAGAGAAGAGAATCTAAACTTAGGTTTAACAAATGCACAATGAAATCAAATAAACATTTATATTAATCCCAGACTATAGCACTGGAAGTGTGCGGTAGCTGGTTTGCTGTTTAGACAGACGGGTTATGAGAAAAATAATACAGTGCTTATAAAAAGTAGCAGTAGTTTTCATGCTTTACTGTTATACGATGTTGAATCAAATGGGATTTAAAGTGCGTTCTATGACACTGCTCATCAGAAAAATAATGTCTACAAAGTGATGAATGTTTGTATTCACTAGGACACACCTAAATCATCACTGGTGCAGCCAATTAGTTTTAGAAGCCACGTAATTAGTCAAATAGAGGTCACCTATGTGTAGTCAGTCATGGGGTGTCGACTGTAGTACAAATATAGGTCCACGTTTGGTGAATCAGTATGTGGCAAAACCGACACGAAGGTTGAGGGAGCAACTCCACCAAAAAGGTAAATGTCAGGGCACAAAAGCACAAGTCAGGGGACGGATGCAAGATTTCCAAGTTCCAATTTCCAAGTCACCAAACATCCCTTAGAGTACAGTTAAATCAGTCATTAAGAAATATATTTAGAAATAAATCTAAAATTGAGTGACTGTGCAAGAAGGAGACTTATGAGGAAGTCCAACCAAGACACATCTGAAGGAGTTCCAAGCTTCAGAGGATGAGATTGGAGAGACTGTGCACAAACAACAAGACTTGGCTGGGTGCTTCACCAGTCACGGGGAGTGGCAAAGAGAAAATCATCTCATATGACATTTCGGCTACAGTTTGCCAGAAGTCACGTGGGAAACTCAAAGTCAGCTGGAAAAGTGTTCTATGGTCTGATGAGGCCAAAATTGAGCTTTAGAGCCTTTAGAAACCGCCATGTTACACTGCACATCATCATAAACATAGCATCCCCACTGTGAAGCACGGTGGTGGCAGCATCGTGCTGTGAGGATGATTATCTGCACCAGACCTCAGAAGACTTCTGAGGAAATTGAAATTAATGGAGATATGTACAGAAGAATCCTGGAGATAAAGCTAATGTAGTCTGCGAAAAACCTGAGATAAAGAAGACCATAAAGCCAAAGATACACTCGTTTAAAAAACATGTTGGGCTCAGGGCTTTAATTGCTACCAAAGGGACATCTACTTAATACTGAGTTGAAGGGAATGAATACAAACAAGTATTTTGTATTTCATATTTCTAATTAATTTAAATAAATCTTTAGAGAGATGTCTTCACTTTAACATTAAAGGGTCTTTTTTCAGATCAATGTAAAAAAAAAAAAGAAGCCTCATTGTAATATACCTCGATTCATTGTTGTAAGCGCAAACATGAACTTTAGTGTGCTGTAAATCATCTCCGTACACTCTCAGTTGTAAAGGAATATTCCTAACAATGTATGTGTCATCTCCAAATCATACTTTGTCAAGAGCTCACTGGACAGTGAGGAGTTCATGGTTATTATAAATAAGGTATGCAGCAGAGAACAGCACCCACAACACATAATGCCTGAGGAAACCTGACCTTTTGTGGCGTATGGACACCCATCCCATCATTAGACCAGGGGCCTTGTTTTTTTTATTTATTTTTTATTGGAAGAAAATGTCATCCCAATTATGATCTTTCCTCTAACCTCTACCCCTCTGTGGCTCTCTCCCTCCCTCTTCTCCTCCTTCCTCTCTGCTCTGCACTCCTTATGTGGCCACTGAAGCAAGGCAAATCCAGGCCTGATTAGAGAGGATGGTCAGATGAAATGGAGGAGAGAGACAGAGAGGGAGAAGGAAGCTGAGAGAGAGACATCAAAAGAGAGACAGAATAATAACGGAATAATTTCTGCTGGTAGCCTAAAAAAAAATTGGATCCAACCACCTCTGACAATCTCTTACAGTGACAGTGCAGCATGTCGACTGTTGAAGCTACCGAGTTATAGGCGGAGAATACAGTCCGTGTGTGTGCGCACAGGTGAATTTCAGTTTGAGTATTTATGCAAGTAGGCTAGGAACTTAATTAATTAATTAAAACACACACCGATAAGAGGAGATTAGAGTGATAACAGTGAATTTGCAAGCTGTATTTCATCTCTGCACAAAGTACAAATTGTATATATTATGTAGATCAATTTTGCAATGCATACCTTATGTTCTTAAGATTGATTTCAAGGTGGCAACTGGTTGCTTGGTTCTCATTTCAGTTTGCAACTAAAAAAAGACTGACCAATTTCTTGATTTTTTCTTGATAGAAGTTATGCTATTACAGCATGGTAATGCAAGCTGCAAGTGGGGCAATTTTGACACAGTTCACTTCAAAGACACGTCAAAAGCCCTAATTTTGAGAGTCGTCAGAAATTCAAACCAGCAAGATATGAATTTGTTTCTCGACAAAGAGTATAGAGGCAAGTATATGTGTGATCTGTTGCAATTCGTTAAATGATGAAGAAGCACTACTATTATAAAAGTCTAACTAAAATCATGTCCTAAAAAAGAGACTGGAGCTCCTTCTTTTCTCCTCCCGTCATCTCTCAGCCTTTTCTCTGACGCCCTCAATCCTGCAGCCTGCCCCCCACCCTCCCTCTCTTCCCTCTGCTTCAGTGCTAATAAGGAGAAGTAGAAGCTCTCTGTATCGCTGCCACATCTCATCAGCCAAACCATGCCTCAAAAAAACCCAAACACACAGTGCACAGAGAAAGGAGGGTGATATGAAGATAGGGTCTGAGTGGAGGGTAGACGGCGCAGCACGGCTGATCAGATCTAATAAATAGTTGGGGAGAAAGTCCTGTTGAAAAAGATGAGAAGCTCCCTGTAGATGGGGCTACTTGCCAGTAAAAACTCATAAAGTCTTGTCCATTGCACTGCTATACACACAACAATCTAATCACCACTAGGCACAGCCCTGTGTGTGTGCAGTGCTTACATCTCTATCCGGCAATATTCCACTGCACAGGGTGCAGTCACAAGTTTTGAAGCTGAAATAGAAATGCACAGGCAATTTAATCTGCATGATCATAATCAGGTCTCTTACTTTAAGTTTCTCCCACAATGTATGACAAACCTAAACACAGAACAGGAGAGTAATGTTTTTAATTACATACTTTCCAATTGGTGTCTTGCAAAGCTTGAGTCAAGGAAAGAAAAAATAGAAAAAAGTAAGGGTCAAGTTTATGCTTTGTACCTGCTCAGATGTTATTTTGTGTTTCTATGGTAATATAAAGCTAAGAAATATAACCTTAAACTTTAAACGCCTTTAAAGGATAATACTGGAGCAGGGAAAGGAAAGAGGTAAAGTAACAGAACATTTTCTTCTAAATTCAGTCTCTTTGAAACTGCCTGTACCTGGAGAATATGTGGATGACTCAAGTGGGTTCAAATATCACTGACAGATCACTTTACCCAGCTGTGTTCTGTGTAATATGAATGAGAATCAATGCAGTTGACAATCTTGTGTGATGTACAACCAAGTATTGAAATATTTCCATACCAGCGCTTACTTTTCTTCCAGGGTGTCCTGCTGTTAAACTAGTATTTTAATGTGAGAAAATGTTTTTGCATTATACTCTAACCATTTTCAACAGAGCATGAATAAATATTTGATTTTGGCATAAATGTTGTGGCATAAATGTTTGTTCATAGATTTTTTCTTTTTTTCTTTTATCTTGTGCTATAAAACACAATTATTGGAGAAGTCATGGACTGTGAAACTAATGTGATTCATTGGAAAACAAATAAAATGGAAATTACCTGTTGATGCTTTCGTGTGCTGATATTCAGGTCAGTGTGTATATACAAGACTAAAAACACACGATTTTAGTTCATTTAAAATTATGAAGTCTGGGCTCAGTAATTGGCGTATTGTAACAGATAGGTAAGAAAAAAAGAACTGAAAGTCAGAGGAAAATAGAAACCCAATAACATTGACAATTTGACTGATCGATGAGCCTGGTTTTCCTGCCTGGGGCAAGCGCCGAGGAAAGACTCAGGGGGGAGAAAACAGGAACCACTCCAGCCACTCCATTCTACGCTCTCCTCGTCTTTCCATCCCTTTCTGCCTCCCCTGGTCTCCCTCCCTGGGGACTGGTGGCTAGTATTACAGCGCTATAGCCTGCAGCTCTTCCTGTGAGGGTCACATTGGGTTGACGGAGAGAACTGGAGGCCGATTGGAAATGCAAGCGGCTCCTGCCGTAGGCGCAAAGGCTTATCATTCAACGCTAAAAAACAGGATGGGCTGCAACTCCCCTGATTTCGCTGCTAGTGCACATGATCATTATGAAGATAGGTTTCACTGGAGGGGGTCTTACAGCAAGTGTCATCAGCATCCAAACATCATGTTTGCTGACTTTCTCTTTGTACTCCCTTTGTGTGTGTTTGTCTGTATTTCTATTAAGTGATAAGTACAGCCCACAAAGTGCTGTAATGCATGTTTGATTATTAAATGGAATTTTTTCCCACTTTAACATGACATTTACTCTAATATTGAGTTTTAAAATATCACTGCAAAACGTTTGTTAAGATATTTCTATGCATTTTATTCCATTAAGTTTTTTTCCGGTGTGAACATTAAAAAACTAAAACAGAGGCTATATTTAGGCACAGTGATGCTTTACTCTAAATGCTAACGTCAGTATACTCTCACATGTTCACAATGACAATGCTTACATGCTGATGTTTAGCAGGTGTATTGTGTACCATGTTCGCCATCTTAGTGAAGTATCTTAGCATGCTAACATTTGCTAATTAGCACACAACACAAACTACAGTTGAGGCAGATGGGAATGTCAGTTTTGCAGGATTTATTGGCCGTAAACCAAAATACCAAAGTTCTACTATCTAAAGTAGTGGATTTCTAAGAGTAGGTGCACATCAGCTCTTAGTGACTGGGTGCTGCACATGGCATTGCACATGGCATGTGTTACAAATAGAGGCAGATCTTATCTCAAAGGTTTTGCTGAGATGGACTCCAGGCAACAGGAAACGTGGACAATCACAAGTGACTAGGTGCAGAACAGCTGTGGAAAAGCTGGCCAAGATGAACCTAACTTGAGGTGAGGCTCAGCATGTTGCCAAGGATATGGAACAATGGAGGGAACACTTTTATCTTGAGTTAGTAGAAATCACTCTTACTCACAAGTATCTTACTCAAGTGAAGATTGTATTGATTTATTATTCTATGTATTCTATTTCATTGGTTTTTTTTATGGTTTCAGCACTTTATTTGCATGTCTTGCTGAGCATATTTATGTCAGGCATATACATTCAATACATGTGGATAAAGCTCATGAAAATGAAGTAATAAAAGAGACTGATCATGAGAGAGGGGAGTGGGAGGGAGAAACAGTCTATGTAATCTGAGTGCCAACAGAGACGTCGAGGGGCTTCCAGATCGATGTGATGAGCACCGTTGTAGAGATGGACCTTTCTTCCTGCAGTCTGCTGCTCCACAGCCAGAAACTGTGTTGCTGCAAGCTGAAACTAGATATCAATAAATGCTCTTTCTTCCTCGTTCTCTTCTTTTCTCTCCTCCTTGCCGATGCCTTCACCTTTATCCTCACCTTTCTCTGTTTAGATGTTTTTGCTTCTTCTCCATCACTCTAAGCTGTCAGGAGACAGTCAATAAAAATCATGCTGGAATTATTAAACAGTCGGAGAATACGATGCACTGCCTTTGTAGTGCAAATTTTACAGGAGAGGCTATGAGGAGAGCAAGTGCATTGGTGTGCTTGGTATTTATTTCTTTCTGATTAGAGTATCTAGAGATCTACACAGTAGACTTACGTCTTCATGCCTCGCTAGCTTTTTCTGTTCTCAATGTGCCCTCTTTTTCTCCCTCAAACACACTTCACTCACATACTGGTTGTCTATCTCCTCGAAGATACTTTTTAGTTCATCATAAGAGGGTTCACCTCTTATGGGGTAAGTGATAACATTGCAGCAATCAAAGAGTCTGGAAGCATATATTGGAGAAGCAGCAACATAAAAACATTTACCGGTTATTGTCGGAATCGAAACCAATACTGACAACTTCCTTGTTAATGGGGAGGGTATTGACAAGCGGCTAGCATGTTATGATCATTCATTGACCCTCTCAGGGGACAAGTGATTAATTCAAAGCCACATTAACAAACCCAGAGGAATACAGAACTACCAGAGCCCTTCATGTCATGTTAGTAAATCATTTGTCACAGCATATTATGGACCTACGACAAACTGTGCCTGTGTGCCACAGCTGTGGTGACGAGCATCACTACCCACTGGTGACAGCGCTGAATGCATTAATAAGATGCTCGTGCTTAACATAACTGGAGCTGTGCTGCAGGCCAAAGGCAATTTACCACGGGAGAGACTCACATATATTTCGCCCTCTTAAGCAGGGCTGTTAGTTTACCTTGAGGAGCAGTAACATAAAAACGCAATGGCATAATAACCAGAGCACCGCCCTCCACCAGCCAGTTATCATAAGGATAAATCCTCCTTATCGTCACTTCCAACAGTCGGAGCGGCTGAGAGGAGCAGCCACAAAATTAGAACATAATCTTCCCGAGGGCCAAGGCGTCGACAAGACTAGATCAATAACACCGGGGATTCATGCCAGGAGTGGATATTTTCAGATGAAAGAAAGGTGAACTTGTCCAGGCAATTCCAACACAGCACAGGGTTGTTATTGTTACTGTGGAGCTTCTAGTAGTGCTGTTTGAGTGTATGGACATTACAGCATGTCCCACTGGGGAGGAGACGGACTGGTGACCTTACAGTACGGGAAATCAGCAGATATGTTATGAGTGGAGTTTTTATTTTGATTTATTGCTTTAAAATCACATTTATTCAGTTGACATACAACTGACCATTGATTGATTCATTCATACGTCAACCCAAAGCCAGTGGACACTTCTGACCTAATCTTGTGATAACTAAAGTCTCATATATCTTAATAATACAACTGCAGGCCTACTTGCTCTGCAACTACCTGCTTACGTCTTGTGACCGACGTAGGCGCGTGTGCAAAAAGTTAGCATCTGTGCAGCGACGCAGGGTGTGGCCGTCGTACTCGCCATTGCATCCTGACACCAATACAGCATCAGTAATGACATCTCTCCGGAGAGCTTTGGCCTCAAGACGCAATGAAGCATGAAAGGGAGATGGAGGAAGACAAAGACGGAAAGTAGGCAGAGAACAAGAGAGCAGGAGCGAGTGTGCAACAGAGCAGAATATTCGGGGTGTAATTATTCGGTGATGGGTGATAAAATGACACAGGAAGAAACAGAAGTGTAGAGGTGTTGCATACTAATGTCCGTTACAACCTGCAATCTGCATCTCTTAACAAAAGCCAGCTGCAGTTAGAAGCTGTTTTGCACCTGTACACAGCTGATTAAACGCGATGCACATCAGCAGAACTTGAGAGCTACGAAGAGTTACCGCTGAATCTCCATAAAGAAACGTTCACCTCCCGTTCACCTCTACTGGGTGCAAGAGAGGCTCCTTTGTGATTCTCTAATGCAAGAGCAATGCAAAGTCTCTGTCTCTCTGTATGAACTATAGAAATCCACTGTGGTGCTAACAGAATTAGATACTGACTCATGGATTAGTCTGGATAGTTGAAAGACTACACAACAATACCAAGGAGAGGGGTAAATAACCAAAGGCTCTATTAAACAATAAAACTGGGCTTACAGGATTTGCCACAGTTTATCGGTTCCCAAGTAAATTGCTTGATTACTAAATATAACTCACTTGTGTTAGCAAAGACCGCACCCAAGTTGGCAGTACATGAAAAAAGAACTTCATCATTGGATTGTAAATGAACAAACCATGCAACACTGGCCAAGATATTTGTATATAAAGGATCTATGCTGCAGCGGAGGATATCCTAATTAGGCCTCGGGAATATTTTAGGATAAATGGTTTGTCCGTATCGCTCTGTGTTGTTTTTGGCATGACATGACTGCTCTATCCATCAAGGCTAAAGGAAAAACGTGTACCCAAGCCTGTGTTTACTGCCTAAATATGTCAGACCACATGATGATGAAAGTCTTTTCAGAAATGAAACTGCAGTACCAAATAGCACAGGCACTCGACATTCTGACAGCAGCTTTCATTAATTTCTTCAGTCCGAAAGCTCGTTTGACTATTCTTCTGAATGCAACAGCAGCATTTCTCTGCATTTACAGCCCCACGAAGATACATTTAAAAGGATTTTTTTCTCTTGTATACAGAGTGACCGAGGACATATTCTCAGGGTCTCTCTCATGATGAGCAACCTTGAAAATACCATCTCTGGTGCTGTTTTACAAGCAGTGGCATCCACAGCTAGCAGAAAAAGCAGCTGGAAAAGAAGACCGGGAGGTGAGAAAGAAGTTAAAGTTTTAGTGCTTTGCTCGGAAGGTGGGGATTAATTGAAAGTAATTAAGGATGTGACCATCTCTCCGGGGACCAGTAGAAGCCTTCTACCCCATCAATCAGCAGCTATCTGTCCCGAGCCTAAACCGGCAGACTGGCGGTACAGTGTGGATAGACATCACATCTTAAGCACTGATCGTTCATCATTCCGCTGAGCCGTGATAAAGTCAAAGAAAGTTTCAAAGCTCTGCTGATGAGATACTGTCAAGAAAACTAAATTGAGGCACAAGTCGTCGCTGGCAACTGACGAGGCGGAGAAGACGAAGAAGTTGGTGCTGCAGTGAAGAAAGCAGCCTGAAGCAATGTTCCAATAAAAGCAGAAAGTTATTTCAGACATTACAAGGACAACAAGATGCCTTTTTCCTGACAAAAACGGACTTTTGATCATTAGAAAAGCTTTGGAACTGAGTTCAGTTCACGATTATAATCAAACAAATGATTATTTTAACTATTGATTAGGTAGTTAGGGCGTTTTCTCAATTAAAGTTAACCTTCCCAGAATAAATTTGGCATATTTATATACCAAAATCCAAAGCAATTTAATTTACAATCAATAAAAACAGAAAAAAACAAAGTATTTACATTTGAGTTGCTGGATCCTTTGAAATTGTGTCATTTATGCTTGATCACCCGAATGACTAACCTGATAGCAATGTTTGCTGATTAATTGTGATCACTCGACTAATCCATTCAGCTCGAAGCTTCTTTACATCACTATCACCAGCCAACAAGATGGCTTTCCCTCTCATATGTAATACTCCGATGTCATCCGGGGTCAAAATGCCAATGTTTGTTTCACTGCACTGGGAAGACAGACGCTGTGCTGTCAGAGTAAGGTAAAATACAGCTATTTTGGATGGATGGGAGATTATCTGAGTCCAACGGCCTGCTGTCATGGGAGACTTAGCTCCTACTGTGGTAGACTAATCTCCCCGTGCTTGCAATGCTACAGACAGCGGTGGATATATTGTGCTTCTGTCCTGCATCGGTATGCTGTGAAGCACTGCAGGGGATACATGTAAGGGATTAGCTTGAGTTAAAAATGTAATACAAGCTGGTGCAGAAAGGGGAAATCACCTGTCTGTCTGGTCTTTGTCTGCTCTGTATTACAGCTGTGGGGGGTCAATAGTTCACGAGACGAACAGACAGCAGAGGAATAGTTAACCTCTGTGAGCTTCATAATGTCTTGTCAGTACGTTGTCACAAGATAATGGTCTGATATTCTGGTTTTGTTATCCATTATTTCTCCACGGAGAGTACAAACGTGCGGAAAATGGAAATAAATCATGAAATTACTTAAAGTTACTAACCTTGGCCTTGCCAGTGCTCTGTAGAATGTGGACCAGTGCACACGCCATCTCCTCCTTGTTCTTGACGCTAATCCCGGGCTCAAGCACTGAGCATAGCAGCATGTAGTTATTGGTGGTGTACTCTGCAAACTCCTTGTACATCTCCATAGGAAGGATGTTCATACTCTGATAGCGTGCTTTGATCCTAATCATAGGCCCAGATGTCTTGCCCTTCGGGGGGTTGGGTGTGCTGACTGGATACCACTTCTCAACAAACTGTCGTCCGGTAACAGCTGCGACGGGGATATTGACAAGTCCAATGTAATTGTTTTTATCTTTCTTTTTCTTCTTGTCTGTGTCTTTGTAGAGGTGGGCCGTGATGCTCTTGACAGGAGGCAGGTTATTGAACTCAAAGTGCTCTCCCCAGAAGACATTGTCAGTCTTGAGTTTACAGGTGGTGCGGGCGTAGAGTGAGTCATCCAGACAAAGCTCGCAGAAGTATTTCTTTTTGGCCGGCAAGTCCTTTGCCTCGATGATCCACAGCTTCAGCAGGTTTTCCACCCGACGACTGTTGTCCTGGGGGCAAGATAAAATGACAGGAAGTGAGTTAGCGAGGTCTTTTACAACAGATTGTTGCCAACAACATCACAGCTGGGAACTTTAGGAAACAAGAGTTCAAAATCATAACGTAACGGAAGAAAGTATTCAACCTAAAACTAATCTTGTAAAGCAATAGACTAAACAAATCAAATGACAACAGAAATAAATTGATTCAAGTGAAAATGTTCAATCATTTCCTAGTGGCCATTTAAAATCCTTCCTCTCCTGCGTTTGCAGTCTTTAAAAAAAAAAAGTGAAGAAATCTCACTCCCTCACTCCTACATTATTTCACAGAGTTCTAACCCATTTTTATGTCATCAATCGATTTTGCCAAGAGCGGGGAATATTTTTGGCCCATTATTCAGATTGCCTTGAAAGCTACCTCTGAAGACGAAGAAGAGGAGCTAATAATTACAGTATTAGAAAGAAATACCAGAGCCTCTCATAATCACAAGGATGTTTGAAATAGTTGTAGCTTTGTTTAAGAGAGCTCAACAGTATCTGGATGCTTTTCATATGTTTGACCAAATAATTGATTTATTTTATATGTTTCTGTGGCTGTCGTCTTTAAATTCCTCCCAATATCAGGTGTTTCTGAATGTATCTTATCTGAACTTTAATCTTATCTTTAATGTGTCTGTGGTTCATATAAGCTGGGGCAGCTAAAAGAAGGTATATAGGATCTGTCAAACAGACTACACTACTGACTCCTGTACTGTATGTAAAGTATTCGCTGTATTGTATCTTCCGCTTGGTACTGTTTCTGCAGATTGAGAGCTAGATTTCAAACTTGGTGTCACATGTAATCCGTGATCAGTAAATTCACGTTAATTTCCCTATGTTGATGCAACGAAATTACCACCCACTGTAAGTGAAGGTGCTCTATAACATAAATTAGAAATTAAACTTTGTGTTATGTTTATCTTTCAATGCAAACGGAAATGTATTTGCTATTAGACACCCGCCCACGAAGATGATTTATTTACCTATTATCATAATTACCCATAATTATCCTCTTACACAGGAGCTGAATTGTGCAAGCTTAGCATTTAGACCACCTTGTTTCATTTACATTGATTTTACCTCTGGCAGACAGGTCTTGCAAATTACTGAATGCATTTATACTTCCTTTTGTTATTCCATATTTATTAACTATATGGGCATCTTCTTCCTCTTACCAAACACCATAAAGACAATACAAATAATGACTTGTAAACCAACAAAAAAAAAGCTTTCCCGATTTTCTCCTCTGTTGCCCAATATGTATAACCATTGTTTATCATAATGGATTAAACTTTAGTCCTTTTGAGAGAGAAATATGTTTTCAGTGAATAAAATGAATGACTTTTTATTTACTTAACTGTATCTTGATTTATTTGCTTGTCCTCTATATGCTGGATAAATGATCTTAGTATAAACAAGTACATTTAGTTGACAGTAATGTGTTACCTTAGTCATGGGTCTAGTCTGGTCTAGTATGTGAGAAGGAATACTACTGGTGGTATTACAGTAATAGTGGTCAGGTGTACCAGAATCAGTTTAATCTATTTGATACATATACAGAGACTTCCTTATCTAAATCCAAAGAAATTTCCATATCTGTTTCCAGTTTATGTTTGCCAAAACACATTGCACTGCATCTAATCTCTCAAAATCATAGAATAATTAAAAACCAGAGACAGAAATAACACATTCTTGCCAAAATAGCTGAGGAAAAGGAGGACTCCAACGCTATTAGGGAAGTTTTTTTTTCCGAAGTTCTAATTAGTGAGTAATTTACTAAATAATGACAGATGAAGGAGCGAAGACGCTGTGAGATTAAGACTATTTTCTTGGCTTGATATATTTGCCACTCTCCCTCTGCCGCAGCTGTGTTTATCAAGAGTACAGATGGTATCAGTGTTCAAGAGAAAAACACTTCTTGGGAGTCTGGGTGTTCCTCCCTGCAACCTTTGTGTCCTCTGCTCTTGAGGTTTACAGTGCAGGAAGAGAACTGCTGGATGTCAACATATAAGATTGCTTTGTTGTACGAGCTACATGCACCAGTGACACGATGTCAACACCATATAGCTCACTGTCTTTACACTAATCAACGTTGCAAAGCGTGGTTTGGAATTGGGACACTTGTACATGAACTTATTAGGGTTGATTATTACACACAGTCTCGTCCCACCTACTGTGTATTTACATATTTACCTTGTTGGGTTGTACTGCTCTCCTCAGATTCTCCATCCATTTGTCTCTCTCGGCTGATGAACGACAGGAAAAACATTTGCTTCCTGTGGAGGTGGTGACCTACCGCCGTGCGAGAAAAGGAAAATGAATGCTTTAATGATCAAACCTCATGCATAACAATGACAGAGAAGAAGTTGAACGGAAATCTTTACTAAACTTAGTTCATAAATATCCCTTTGTCTCTGACGAAGACGCTAAGAAGCTTAGTGACAATACACACATATACACAGTAGTGGATATGACTATGGCAGTGTTGAGGAATGATGAATTGTGTGAATGGACAGAGGAGACAGATGACTGCTTGGCAGGCAGGGTGATAACTGGGTGATTAAAAAATGCACAGAGGGACACGGGGAACAGAGAGAGAAGGAAAAAGAAACAGAATGATGTAATGAGCAGGATAATAAAGATTAGTGTAGGATTCTGGTCTCTACAGAAGACACTCTAGGATAGAAAGTATTCATTCATTTCTTGCGCCCTGGGGCTACCAAAGGGTCTCTAGCTAACACTACAGCTGCAACATGCGTTTGTGCACACATATCATGCATATGTGAATTTAACGGTAATTTGAGGCTGTTTGGAAATGAATGCAGTTCACTGATGATCATAAGGATGTAACCTTTAATATAGACAAGCTGTCTGCATTTGATCATTCGGTTATAATAGGCCATCAGCAGCTAATCAAGATCAGTTATAAGATGTGAAGTGAGAGGAGCCGTTGGTTCCGAAAAGTATTGTTCCCAGCTGGTAACTCACATTTCAGCTTTCTTTTAATAATTGTAATGGGTATTTTATTATAGACATTTTTTAGACCAAATGATTAATTGAGATAATAATCAGCAAAAAATCCATAATGAAAATAACTGTTCGTTGCAGCCCCAGTTGCTATGGAGAAAAAGCTAAACAGAGGCGCAAATCAAAGCTGTAAAAAACTTGGAGTTGTAAAAATGGTTTGTTGTTGTAACTGGCAACAGAAAAATCTTCAGTTGACCCAGAATCTGGTTTCTACAGAGCCTAATTCTTTAGCTTCTGCTTAGTATTTCCAGCACATGCAAAATTATCACCCATTGAGTTGTTGTGGTGTATGTGTTGGCAAACATTGCCATTTACACATCCAGCAACATTAACATTGATTTGGAGTTGCATTTCTGGCCACCTGACTAATGGTAAGTCCAACATTCACTCTTTCTTTAGCTATACTTTGGCCCCCTCCAGTTTCTGAGTGTCAATTCTAACTCTTTAGCTGCTAAGTGCTCAATCACTCTGTAGAGTTTAGGGAAACTGCAGAGTTTGATGAGAATTCTATGTGAACTGAATGGCTCTTATCAAAATGCACCTTGGGTGCAGCTTTTAACAATTTGACTTTTGCTCAAAGAACCAGACATTTTCCTATACAGTTGTTTCTTTTTTTGTACTGATGAGTCACCAAAGATTGTCTATGCAGAACATGAACAAAACTTTTACTTAAGGGGTATTTGATGCCTGAAAACAATAGCAACACCAGATGTATGGCTGTCCCTGGATGCTCTAATGAAGCAGAGCCAGTAGCAGAACTGTTCTATAGGACTATGGAGACACATAATGCGTATTTGTGTGTTCATGTACCGTGTGCTTGTGTACCCACTCACCTCAAAGCAGTAGTCCTGCCCGAGGATGCTGCTGTGAACAGGCTTGATGACAACCTCGTCCTCCATACTTAGGTCCAGGGCTTCCACAGCGCTACTGGGGCTGAGCAATGACTCATGGGAGCGAGACTCCTTCAGCCTTGGCATCAGATGAGATCTAAGAGTGGAAAAAGGGAGATAACTGAGTCACCCTGCAGAGTCTGAGTAGAGAAAGTGAGAAAGAGGGAGCATATGCAGTGCGCGCATTAGTGAGCGTTCATGGTGAGTGTGAAGCAAGAGAGTGTGAGGATGACGAAGACAATGCTCCACTCAAAGTCAGCGAGTCCTCAGCGTGACAAGCTTGCACACCATATCAACACATGTTCATGCACCCACTTCTGAGCTCACTTGCTAATGTATGCTCTGGGACTTATTTGCAACTTGAGACATCAATAAATGAATGAAGAAGCATGAAAGAGCCGAGCTGCTCTGCAAACAGATGCAATGGTGGAACCACTATAAATAGGAAGCAATTCATATCACTGATTATCATTAATGGTCAGGCTTAGATCATTTCTATGATGTGATAATGCTTCACTGTGATAAACCACTTACTATCTGTTTTGTGGAGCTCCATTTAACAAACACAGCAGTTTAGAGTGCACTTTAGAAAGTTCAATATTCTGACAAAGACAGCCCTGAAGCCCTATTCACTGATATTATTTTAGCCAGAGAAGATTAGGAGATAAAGTAAAGAGCTTTCCAGTGTTTGTTGTGTTTGATGTGACCACAAAACAACAAATGTGTTCTCCTTGATCCACATTATTGAGCTCGATATTTAGCCCACCATTTAACTAATCTAACATACAATAATAACCAGCTTTGCTGAAGTGTCGTCTAGTAAAAATAATTGTTTTAAGTCATTTGTCTTACATCAGACCCTGGTGCTCGTGTGTTTCTATGAACTATCAGCCTGACCATGTTCCAGTCAGCCTCACAGTGATAAGAGGATGAAAAGCTAAATATGCTAGGGAGGGATGTAAGCAGCGGCAGGCAAGCTACACAAACATTACCCCTCGACACTCAGGCACTGTGGCAGGATGAGGAAGACAGGGTCAATTCCTAGTGTAATGGGTGAGAGCATTCTGTTAACAGTTCCCTTTATGGATGGCTTACACAATAATCCCATGTATGTGAGTAGGCCGGGTGTGTGTGTGTGTGTGTGTGTGTGTGTGTACTGTACATCTCTTCTATCGACTAAAACAAGAGCATTCCAGGAAAAATACAACAACCGTAATGACAGATTAGCAACCGCATGCAGCCCTTTGTACAGTCAGCCAGCTTTGTTGTCAAATCCGCTGTCCAATGTGAAGTGGATAATGATCTGGGCTCTCTCTCATTTTTATTTCACACACACACACACACACACACACACACACACACACACACACAGAGTCAAATTTAATCCTCTGAAATAAAATACAAAAATACATGTGCAAACAACTCAAAGATTGCTTCGCATATGACATTTTTTTTCCAGTTTTAGGAGCTTCTAGCCTTTTCCAAAGCACAGCTGCAGGAGAAGTGTGTTTGCACCTAGCTCTGCTTTGTGATTGGCTGTCTGGGTACTGGGCAGAACAGAGAGCGAGTCAAACAAGCGGAGAGGAGGGGAAACAGGGGGTTTTCTAGTGGGATGTGCTGTTAGAGACAGGAAGGGATGGGAACTTAATGTCTGAACCACAGTCCCAAAAACCTGCATGGTGATGTTTTTATGCCTCACATGCTACAGGCTGTAGCATTGCCAGGTTATTTTTTCCCTTGTAGTCTGTCATCCATTTTAACGAACTGGTAGCATACACATTTATTAACACAATATTTAGCCAAAACTAATAGGAAGCATACCAGTATTTTTCCTCCTGTGAAAATGGACTGGAGCGAGCAGCCGGAAGCAAGATCTGGAGTAATATTCTACATGTGAACAGAAAGCACTGCAGAGGAACGCATCTTCAAAAAGGAATATATATTATTCTTCTATTATGATTTTCTTTTTCTCTCAGCACATTATATTAGAACATTAGTGTCAGTGGAAATGGTGGGAGACTGTGTATTGAATTGATGAATTATAATGCTGCCTGTCATCTGTATGGCACTGTATTAAATTGTACTGTAACGTGTAATTTACAGCCTATTGTGGACCACTTTGTAATAATGACAATGAAAGACTGTCTGGCGTGTGAAATCTGCTCGTAACTTCTATATCACCCAGTGAGACATGCTGTTCATGTCAGCCTCTGCAAATAACGACTGGTATTAAAAGCAGGGCCTGATGTTCTGTCTCATTTCTCTAGCCTTTGGTCCCCCCCCAACGTTGCCTATTCTCAGCAAACGTCCTTCTTTGTCCTTGAAAATCCTCCATCGCTCTGCCTCCATTTCTCTCCTATCCTGTCTTTCTCTCATTCAGTGTTTACCTGAGGTGGCAGGGGTAGTGTTTATGTTTGGAGGATTCCAGACTCTCTGGTACACATCTTTCCATCCTACTCTCATGTTCCTTCACTGTTCTGTTAATGTTTCTCGCTGTGTTTATCTCCCTTCTTCTCTCTTGGCCACCAATCAATTTAGCCCTCTTCGGCTTCTGGATTTCAGTCGGGCCACCTAAATATTTATGACGCTACGCAGGAGATACACAGGCCTCTGATAGTACAGAAACTTCTACTGGCTTGTACACACAGACACACAGAAGTACAGTATACAAAGCCCTGGAGTGAAATGCATAATTGAAAAGGTCAAGCCATAAAGAACAGCCTTTGTAAAGGCCATGTCAGAGATACAGGAAATGTTGCAGATACAGTTCATACTGTGTATATATAACACCTTGTTCGGATGCATAACTGGATGAAATACTTGTATGAGAGCATATGCAACTAAAGAGACACACAGATTTGTATTTCTATATGAAAATACTTATGTTTCTATTTAGAAAAATAAAATAATGAAAACAATCGAGCACCAGTAACTCCAGTGTTGTTGTATTGTATGCTGGTATGCTTGACATTCAAAAATCACTCACTGGAACATATTAGGACAAATTGTCAAGAAATCATGGGGGAACAGCAGGCTGACCTGCACCACCTACACCTGTACCTGACCAGGCTGAGTGAAAAAGCAGAACAGGTCTGGATGAATACATCCCATCCCACTTTCACTTTTTCACTTCTGGTCAGAAGTATAGAAGATCAGAACCAACCGAGCAAAATCTAATTTATTCCCATGGGAATAACTCAATTAAAGATACGGTAGCCATGGGGAATCAGGGGAAATACATGGACCAGGGGATGTGAAATACACAGATACATAGGGGGTGTGCACTATACCTACTATTTATTTTTTTATGACAAATGTTGGTATACAGTATATATTCACTTAAAATGCCTGCCTGGACAGTGGTGATACTTATGATGGCTGCTACAGATAATGTTAAACTATTGTTGCTTTTATTTTTCTGATATGTGTATGTTTTGTTCTGTAACACAGATTGTCTCTCAGGGGACATTAAAGTAATTTTTAAGTCTGCACATCAGTTTGTATTGTTTTAGACAGTAACTTTGTGTATGCTGTGATGTTTTTATCAGGTGCTAAGAGTGATAAAAGGGGGGGGGTGACATGAAAAGTCTGCTGTCTAGACTCAAACAACGGACATTGTAGTTAGGCACACTCACATTAGTCTTGTTTTGGCCTTCCGTTTGATTTTAAAGAGAGAGTAGCAGCATGACATGAACACTTTATCTACAGTAGAAAAATCAGAAACAGGTGCCCCGACATCAAGGTGTATTGCACCTTTTCTTTTTCAATGTGCCAACCTTTCCACATCAGCCAAGAACTTATTTGCAATATTGCCTGAAATATTCCAATTTTCTTTTCTGAAAATGTCCTCAAAAACACATTTAGACTTTTATCATTTGAACACGTAGTTGGTGATATAGATGTACATTCACTACTTAGAAATGTATGCCACTGCATCAGGCCAAATCCTATAAGCACAGTCTCTGATCTAGACCCACTGTGCCCTGCTAATGTTCAATAGAAACTCAGTTAGGAGTAAGTACCGGGGAAAGTAATGGATTCTGAGTGTGTCTGGGCTGCACACAGTGCGCTTTGTCTCTGCATCCTGTAAAAAGAGTTCATCTGATAGCGTGTCTGGGATCTGATATAGTCTGAAACCTCGGGCCCATATAGGCGTCAGAGCACTTAGACTTCTAACACACTGACTTGCTGGCTAGCTGGCCGCACCACAAGGGACTAGGTTTGTACTGATAGCTCAAGATAGGCTGAATTAATGCACTTGCAACTCCAAATAACAATGCTCTGAAAGTCTACATCCTACTGGGTTGCTACAAGATTATACATTGTTTCACAATAATTACACCCACTACAGCACGTTATAGCGCATGTGAGGTGGTGTTAATCTTCATTAGGGATATAATACCCTCTTTGTGTTGTGCTTCGACTCACGTTACTATAATAACCAACATTAAAATGACCCTAATGACCAAAGCTAAAGTTTCTGACATAACCTAAAACAACAAATACTTTTCTCAAGAGAGGCCTCCAGTTAATGCTAGTGTTAAGCGGCACGATGTTAAGTCTTCTTGTTAACCAGTGTTTACTGTGGTTACCGCCCTGCACAGTGTTTACACAGAATTTTGCTTTTCTGTTAGACCAGCATTTACAACAATCAATATGCTTTTCACTTGCAGACTGGCACAGCAATTACTTGTTAAAAATGGCCTCTACTAAAAGACCTGAGACCTGTGTGCTAGTGGGCGTGCATATCAACAAGTAGAGCCAAGCAAAGACATACAAGGTGACATGTGATTGCACTCACAATTTTTGATGACATTTAGCTGTTCCAATGGACTTTAGATGGACTTATTGTTGGTTGGCTAAATGTTATGTAATATAAAATGACCTGACTAAATGTGTAGAGAAATATCACAAATGAAGCTTCCATGCATGGCATGAGGGCTCACTGATGGTTTGAGCATGAAAATGATGTGAATATTTAGCCCTAGTTTAAACCTCTCATGTATTACAATTACATCCTTGTCTCAGTTTTTCTAAAAAAAACTATAAATGTGTTTTATACAGACACAAATTATTTGATTAATTGAGAAAGGACACTTATTTTGGGCTACCTGGATAGGAATCATTTTTATTGTGTAGCATACATGGTTAGATGGTTAGAAGAGTCTCTGAGGATTCTGGAAATACCTTCAGAAGACTGATAAGTGTTTATAATGTCAGTATATGAGACTGATTTTATCTCAGCTCTCAGGGAAATAAGCAGAAATGTAGCACGGTGGACATGTTGAGCTCGGCAACCTGCAGTTGGGACACCAACTGAGATAGTTAGGTAAGAACTGTAGCGCAGTGGTTAGACAAGTGGTTTTTAATAGTGTACTTAAGGTGAGGTCATACTACACAGAGTTTTCATCATATTTATATCCATGTAGAGTCTCAAAATGCATGAAACAGCTCCCCGCAGCTTGGCTTGTACATGGGGCTCAAACCAAGAGCTCTAGCCAGCCAGCAGTACCAACCACTCTGCAAGCACCTGGGCCCTAACTCACACATCAAAGCGGAAAAACATCACAGTTAACAGGGAAAACATGTACTGCGTGCACACAGTGGCACAGTAATTGTTCAAGCTTGATTATGAAACACACACATTGCAGGGACGGGCAACCGGACAAATAAGCCATTATTCCTGCATCAAGCCTTACACAATAAAGTGTCCATTATTCCCACTGCTTTGGCGCTGACTCAGTGGAAAGGACCACGGGCCGTGATGAAACAATTACGTGTCTGTCACATTGCAGAGTACTCTGTCACGGGCCTGATTGCTCATTTGATCCAAGCAGATGTGGTTAGTCTTTCTCAGCGCTTGGCGGGAATAATGAGGCAGTATCAGCTCAGAGAGGAAGTTAAACTCTTACCACCAGTCAGTGTCAGGATTTTTTGATTCATGTCTCTGTTTCGCATGTTATTCAGCGATACAATGGCTTTGTGCTGTGGGTAAACCCTCGAAAATGTATGTTTTTGTGCATCAACCTGCCATCTGTCGATTGTCATCTGCACTGGAGTAAACAGTTGGGTGATGGGTAGCAGGAGAATATAGGCAACAATACAAACGTCTGGCCAACAGCAAGAGACAGAGAGAAGAGTAGTCAAGAGGAGGCAAGGGAAAGAGACGGGGGGGGGGTCCTGTCAGATGCTGCTGGTGCAGAACGGTGGATGTGTGAGCTGAACCACTGACATGTGGCTACACGCCTTGGAGCCCAAACACCAATCAGGGTGGCAAGAGGATCCAGTCAACAGTACAGCTGAGCAAAGCTCATTCACTGTCGTAGTCAGATACGCTGCAGAAAAAGAATGATCTCTGGAGACGAAGACAGAGACTGAGGTTGTAAGTGAGTGAAGTTAGCTGGAGATGCAGCTAATATGACAGCCCCACTATAATTCCCTCTGCCAATAACCCTTAGAGGAAAATTTCCACACGTCACATTTTAGACTGGCACTCTCAATCAAAAACACTCTTTCTGCTCAGCCGTCCGTGACCTCTTTGAGTCGTGATTGGCTGCGTCGTATGTGGCTGTGAAAGCGATAACAATGAGAGCGAAAGGGAAAAAAAAAACATGAAAATGTACATTTAAACAGACGTCTAACATAGATGAGTGGGCACAGTCAAGTCCGTGTTGGTCCACATCCAGTGAATTAGTGCTTTGCAGCACCTGTCCTGCTTGACGGCGTCGGCACTTTAGGCTCTTACGCTGCCAGCGGTCTAATGCACGGAAGACAAAAGAGAGATTATGATGGGAAGAGGGAAGAGAGACACACTGCCCCAGGCATCGCTGCACTAAACAAGAGGGGATAAAAAACTGAAGATATGGTGTGACCATTTTTGTGAGGAAGAAACAGTTAAGAGCTATAGATGGGAGCACACATTATCTAAAGAGTATAGAAGGAACAGCTCTGCACAAAGACGCCCTTTCATTTACAGGGAGGAAGGAAGCTTTTAAAGGCAAGAATGAGACACATGCAAACACACGCACACCCTTCCCACCAAACACATACATACACATGGAAGGAGGGAGTTAGCTTTAGCATTTAGTATCTCTCCAATGATCGGCTCCTCTAGGCCCCTTTTTAGGAGTCTTCCGGGATGCCTGACTCAGAGCACTGGCACACACACACTACATTGTGGGAAAGGTTGGCTGTTAACTGAGATCAGGTGGCTGGTGAACAACTGTTGGGAGAACTAACGCAGCCACCGAGCCAGGCTGTCGGCTAACACACATACACACACAGCTGCATGCACAGCTTGATTACAGTGAGAGCGTAGCTTCCCTGCTAGGTTGGGAGGTAATTCAGTGTAACATCTGCTAGGACACTCACTGCAGGAGACCAATACAGAGCGATGAAGAGCTTCTCTGGAGTGGGCCGGCTGGGGTTTGGCTCTGAGGTCATGAGCTGAGTGAAAGAGAACAGAACAGCTGCCTGCAAAACACAACCGCTGGACACAGGAGATCACACTAGCAGCTGCAAAACGCAGCACGCCAATTACCTGTGATGATCTGTGAGGACTGTTTAGCTTTTTAATATTTGTGGTGATTTCATGAGAGTATTAATTTGTGCCAATCTCGACAGGATGTGACACACGTGGTAAATTCTTTTGACTCATCTTTTCTCTTCCCAGGGAAGTTTTAAGAGTCAATGGGTCATCAGCGCATATTATGTAGCTTCTACAATACAATGGACTTTGTTACACTGTGTGGGTGTCTGTCCATCACTCTATTAACAGCAATTACAGCGTAGTCCAAAATAGAACAGCCAAAACACTGCAACAACCTTTGACCTCATTATAAATGAGGTCAAAGGTCTCACTAATGAGTAACTCCTTAAGTAGCAGCTATGGTCAGAGGGCAAAAGACAATGTCATACTAATGACTAATGGCCTGCTGGGAATGTGCTATGATTGATATATTGATTTAAATCATATACTTTATGGGACATGTAGGGGAAAAAAACATCATGATGGAATATGGCTTTACTAGAATACACACAATTGTTGTTTTTTTTTTTTTTTGTCATACAGCCTAGTAGAATAATCTGTCTCATGACTTCATGTCCCTGCCCTTGTGTGACTAGTCACCCACACACATTCACACACGTGGTATCCCCCGAGCAGTAACAACACTCACATACACATGAAGACGCTGCCAGAAATGGTAGGAACCGAAGAGTAAACATAATTGTGACTTATCAAACTGTGCATCATTGTTTTATAACAAGGCTTTATAAACTGTGATACAATAATGTCTCACACTACGGATCAATAATGGTCGCGCTGAAAGGTCATATATACATAAAAACACTTAAGTTGTGACAAATGGCTTCTAAAATATTAAGCTATATTCTGTTTATTTATCTGATCGTACTTTCTTCTCTCTGTCCCACATAGCTTCATTACTACAATTCAATATTAAGGCTTTTCTCAGTTGGACCAGTAGGTCAGCAGTCTATATATATGTAGTACATTTTCACTAGGCAAAAATCATTATAAATGTTTTGGTTACTTAAACTATCAATAACAATTTGAGTGTGAGGGCTGGTGGAGGCCAATCATTGATTATTTCATAAATAGGCACAATGAAATTAACTAAAATCACTAGAATGTATTTTTCAATTGATTTCTGTATTATTTATTATTAAAAAGTGCACCACAAATTCACTTTATAATGCACAGGGGCAAAATAAATGCTTGTTGTACACAGAACTGACTGTTTAAACAATTTATTCACAGTATAACCAGCACTACAGTACCCCTCATCTAAACTGGGAGGATATGAATCAGCTCTGAATGAATCAGATACCTGATTTGCTGAAATATGTGCTAGATCATGACGGGTTGCTGTTGAATATGTGTTTGTGATAATTACAGGTGCTTTTTAAAAGCCAATTCAGTCCATTCTGAAACTGCCAACAAATAACCTTGACAGGCCAGGGCTGATTCATTATTTTAAGAAAACAGTGTTTACAGCAAAATAAACATGTCCCTCTTTGTGATTCAGATGCACATTTAATGGGCCACATTTAATTAATTCTACACTGAAATGCCAAGGCAGAGAGAAGAGTGTGGCAGTGGTAGAAGATCGAGGCAAAGATAATATAGTTATCACCATAGTAAGACAGGGGATAGTGAAAAAACGCTGGCCTAATTGGGCCAATGTCTGTCCAATTAACTGACTCATCATCTGGCTTCGGGGCATCCAGCGAGGCTCACTGTTAAACCCTGAAGGGCAGCGAGGTGCCAAAGTGGTTTCAGAGACTGTCCTTCAACATTAAAACCTGACTTTACTAGAGAAGAGGAGAAAAGATCATTCCCTGACATGAATCAGTGAATTATTACTCAATATAATTCTCCTTTTGGTTATACTGTAGCTGCTCCCATAGCAACAAACACATACACACACAAACACAGTTTAACATTTCCCATATGTAATTCCCCATTATTGATTTGCCATTTAATTGCATCATTGTGGAAATATAAGTAGGCTTCACAGTGACAATAATAGACTATTAGGGGCAAGACAGTCACATATCAGTGGGTATGACTCAGCCTTGACCATGAGGCTGAGAATACTTAAGGCACGCCAAGGTCATACAAATGGTCTGTGCATCTGCGCTTAAGCGCCTGTGAGCGTAAACTTACATGATACCGCTGTGCACATATGTTTGTCGGGCAAAGACAAACCAAAATGCATACACAAAACACATAATTGTCATTCTGTTTTCTAAAGCAAAATGAGGAAAATATAAATTAATTACAAGAAAGCCCTCTCTCTTGACGTCTTGCATAACTGTAAAAGTGCTTGGGGAACTGATAATACCATGTGCAAACGGAGTAGAGGAGATGAGGAAGTGTGTTTTTCACTTCTTGACCTGAATATTCAAACATCCCTGTGGCATTGGACAAAGAAACAGGCAAACACTCAAGTTCACAAGGAGAAAAAGAGGGCAGAGACTTTCTTCCCACGCAATATGGCAAAACTCTGGATGGCAAAAACAATATCAAGCCTATGATCTCTGCAAACACTACTTTTCCCACTTTGCTTTCAACGTTGTATTTTTAATAATGCCCGATTTAGACAGGTGAAGAACTTTAGTGCATAATTGGTTCTAAATTTTCAAGTGTTGTCAATACAGAGATCTTATTTGCACTCTGAGCCAAGCTTTGCCCCCGGCACTGAATAGTTTTCGTGTTCAAGTCTGAACGCGCCCTTTTTTCTCTCAAACTATTCACATGTACTGCACTTTTCCTCTCTTTTAATGAACTATCCTGACCTTTCTTACCATTCATAATTCAAACAGAAAGTACTTTATGGCATTTATGTAGCAAAAAATAGTTAGATGAAGCCACAACGTACAGTCCTGACTGAACCGTGGGTGGATGAAGAGCCAGAGGTTTCCTCAAACCACAGCATGCAGCTGTGCTCTAACTATCCACAGCAACAAGCACACCCATGAATAAAGTATTAAAGCAAAATAACACTTACGATCTACTGAATATGTGAAACATTGTCCAGCAGGATCCCTCTGAACTGGGTCCACAAAACGCACAACTTCAGTTTGGGTCGCATTCCTCACCAGCGGCTGGTCTCAGTGTTTTCCCCGACTATTTTTGAGTCTCTGGGAACGTGGCTGGAGCCTCTGCCCTCTGAGTTACACCACACCGCTCCCAAAGGATGTCTGTTGCTACTAACACACCCCTCTCCACATCCCATTTAAAAAGACAGTGCTGTTATTTAGGAGCCTGCCCCATAGTCCAATGTAACATTATATTGTGATGAAGTAATGCAATAAATGCTATGGTTATGACACGGACCTCTGAAGGTAAGAGTCGGGTGGGGGGAGGGTTGGATATGGTGTTTCAAGATAAAATACAGTTATGATTTATCTATACTATTTATCATTTTTAAATAATACTAGAGTGTAACGCTGGTCATTTATCCTATAGAATATACCACATATTGCATTTATGGCAACTTGTTGTACAACTGTGCTTTTTTTGTAATGATTTTATATCTAGTTATATGTTAGCTGTGGTATTTGTACAATAGTAATCTAAAATGTCTCTTAATAGAGAGAAAACAACAAATTAAAGCAAAAAAGGTTGAAAGAGCTGACAGCCTGTTATTTAGGATCTGCTGTGAGGAATATAACAAAATCCATATTTTTCGAGGTGAAGTTAGTCCCTAAGATACACAGTTCCTCTGTCATCATCAGATCTGTCTCTCCTGCTTTTTCTCACACTGACATAGACCCAGAGTTGGCAGCCAGGAAGTCAGCCTGCCTCCTCCCTCCCTCCCTGTTTCCCTGTAGCAGGAAACAATGGCTCAGCCTTCAGCACCACACTCTGTGGGAAAAAGCTGGGTCCTTGGCCGGAGAGCGAGGGACTCCAGGAAAAAGGGAGAAAAAAGGGAGAAAAAAGGGGGGAGCAAGGCACAAAAAAGGAAAAAGGGGGAGCAAGAGAGAGAAGAAGAAAATGAGGCCAGCCAGGTTCAGGGAGGAGACACACTGCCAGATGTATTGTATGCTTGTGTTCACATAGCTGGCGACCCAGTGAAGGAAGACTGATGTCACAGCTAAGACATGCTGTCAAGAGATGCTTCAATTCAAACTGATGTTTGAGCTCCAAAAAAAGCCAAAGCCCCAGAAATGCCAGTCATCTCCTGTGAAATAATTACATAGAAACAGGTCCAGTTTGGCATGGACCATTTTTAGTTTTTCTTATTAAAAATGCTTTCTGAATATTTCAGCTCAATCAATGTCATTATGTAAAACAACTTAAGTAAAACTCTACAGGAGCCAGTAGCAGTTGTCTACCTTAACAATGGAATTCACTGTGAACTATACAGTGGAAAAGGTCTTTGCACTCCATTATAGGTGGACCAGTTCCCCAGCTCCAAAACAATTTAAGTATCATTTGGGAGGTGGAACTGGAGGAGGTTTAATGTACTTGTTCCTCCCGATGCAATGGATTAGAATTGCTTGCTCTTATCACAAATAAACAGACCTGCATGCCTTGCTGTTTTGCAGAATGGCTGGGTAAAGGTTAACTACAAAGCCAAGGCAAAGCCTGGAGACTAAACACTCAGGGGGATTTCCTCATTCTTCTGGTCTAGGTCATGATAATATCATACCTCATAGGGTTGTTTGGACTGTGACTGCTCCCAAATATAATGTAGGACAGAGCAAGGCTATTTTATCTATGGAGGTTTATTTGTAACCACTGGAGAGGAGAGGAATGCAGGAAACTATCTCAAAATCTTTATTTTCCATTGGGAAAAAGCATTTTGAACAATGGCCTTTTGTACTCAGTGAGTCACGTGGGTGCACTACTTTTTTATCTTGCATGTGCATTAGTCTGTGCACACACACACAAACACAAATACAGAAATTTTTTTTTTTATTCAATGTGAATTTGTGAGAAAAATCCATGTCAAATCGTGCCAAGGAGTGAGTGGGTGAGTATGGGCGAGGTCATGAGCCAAGTGTACAGCAGTAGACGGCAACAGGACGGGGTCATGAGAGAGGGTGGGAGAGCCGGGATTCTCTCGGCTAACTGCCTACCGTCTGTAGGCAGGCCCTGAGAGGCCTCGCCTCTGAGAAATTATTACCCTGCTAACCACTAACCTGTTTAGTAGAGCACCACCTGTCTGCACAGAGGTAAAGAGAGGGAGGGAGGCATGTAGAGAGAAAAAATAAACGGTGGATACAGTACGTTCCAGGCAAGATTCCACAAGTCTGCATCCCAGAGAGGCGGGTGGTGGATGGAGAGAAGGTGAGACACGTTGGACAAGTATGTGTTGAAGGCAGGGAAGAGGAAGGCAAAGGTAGAAGAAGATGGACGGACTGAGAGCGGATGAAACTGAACTCACATCAGCATTCCAGCGACTCAAATCATTTTTTACTGCAATAAGGAGGACTGCAAGACCAAGAATAATAACTATTAATGCTACTGCACTGAATCCGGGCTGCACGTGATGTTTAATTAGACACCTCGTCTCAAATTTGGAAGGTAATCCCTCCCATATATGAAGTGGGCAACATGGTGATATATACTGTACAATATTTAGACAATATATATGAGACAGTACAAGTTAGTCAACCGAGATTTGCTAATTCTTGCCATTTATACTGAGGTAACTGTCCCTTTAATAGGACTGGTCGTATTAGGTAATTACTGGCAATGTTGCAAAGTGTTGTTAAAAGATCAACTTAATCCAAACACAGCGTTTCTCCGTCTTCTCCTCCAGAAGTAAGTACAAGAAGAGAAGTAAGAGGAAATGGTAAGCAAATAGAGGCTTTAGAGATCCCTCCCACCATCCCTTCATCCATCCCTCTCCGGCCTGCCCTCCATTTCATTTTTGTAAAGCAGCTTACTGTAGAGAGACAGACACGCAGATGAACCAGAGACGGTGCAGTGACATTAGCTCTTTACATTAGTGTTGTTTGTGTTAAAGAAAGATATGAAGACAGAGATGAAGCGTATGAAAGTAGGAGGACCTGTACTGCAGGGCTGATGCTTGAGAGCTCTTCAGTCGTGTTGTTCCTATTGACTCTGCACTACGGCCTTCGGGGCAGGAGAGAGCGAATGAGTGATTCAATTATTGACAACACACAACTCTGCCCCATCACAAGCATATGCTCGTCTTTCATCCTTTCCCAGGCAGGGTTGAGGAGATCCAGAATAATGATACTGAGTGTCTTCGAAGCAGCCGACTTCAACTGTCTCTCATTCACAATGTCTAGTTGGACTGACAACAATATTCTAACCTCCAATTTGCTGACGTGCATAGCAAATTTCAAGTCATTTCATGCTCTAAATCTTTTGTCAGATTGATCATTTTAAAACAAGCCTCAATGCTCTCTTGTTTGCGTGCATCGAGCGTCCATAATCTCCCACAAATGTTCAAATCCTGTATACTTGAATGCAAGCGGTGGATTCAAATAAAAGCATTTAAAATGTGTTAGACCACCAGTTCCAACCTTCTCCTCCTCCCAAATAAATAAATTAAACAGCAGGAAGTAGAAGCACCTCTAATTTAAAACAAAAAACTGATATAAAATAAAACTATCTGCTGAAACTTAACTACAGTGGTGGCAAATATGAAACTTTTTAAGGACTGTGACTTTGCATTTTTCAGTTGGGTTTTAAATGCTTTATTTAGTTTAAGAAATGGGAGAATTTTGGGGGGAAATTTTAAATCACCAAACTTGGAGTTACATGATTATTTAGAAAGCAACGATACATTCCATACACATTGGAATTGCTTGAATTGAGGACTATTCATAGACATTGCACACACAGTTACAGTCCTAAGCAAACACCTGCGCTTGCTTGGATGTTCGTGTTTGTGTGGTCATGTTGACGTGTTGTTGATTAAGTGTTAAACTGAGGCCGCTTCTCCCTCCCCCTCTCTAAATCGCCACTGGCTCAGATCTCTTGACCCCCTAGCTGAGTGGCCCCTGGGTGCGGCACTGACCCACTCCTCCCTCCCTGTAAATGTGTCTGATCAAATGCTCTGCTCCACTTCATCAGCTCTCAGTAAATCAATGGACATCACAGAGATGATCTATGACAGAGTAATTACACGGCGACAGAACACTCGGAGAATGACGCGAAGAGATAGGCAGGAGTGGCGGAAAGATACTGTACAAGGCTCAGCTCTGCATGTATTCTAGCCTTTCCTCCGCAACACGGATGTATATCACGGAAGTGGTAACATTCTAGTATATATAATAACAGTTTACATTTTCATGTAGGGTAAGTTCAGTCCAAGAGCAGGAATTAAGAGCAACATCCTGGAAGGTGCAGAAGAGGTCGCAGAATAAACAAATACCCAAAATACTGGAACATAAACATAAATGGTAGCCCTCTTATGCTTTGCCTTTCCCTTCTTTGTTTTAATTCCCTCACACTGTTTGTCTTATCTCCATCTCACATTTGCTCCAAGCATCTCTCTCCCCATGTTTTGAGGCTGTGAAAATGACTAACAGCTCTATTTCTCGCTCTGCCATCCCTTGTCTAGGTTACTGGTTAGCAAGCTCTAACCTAAAATAGGATTGCTGGAACGTACTAAAACACACAGACACTCAAAACATATGCATATCTGCATACAGTATGTGCACATACATTAATGTGTGCAGAAACATTTGCTCATGCATGCAAATAGATCCGGTACCCCAGGCTGGGAGAATACGAGGATTCACACTGCTACTGCATACAAACACAGACTGACACAAATGCTTTTAGCTTGATATGCAGAAGTCAAGCTCCGTTTTGTTCTGGAAGGCACAAGAGCGGGCTACAATCAAGAGGACCACCAGCTGAGCTCCCACACTGAAATGTATCTGCATGGTGCAGTAAACAAGCAACGGAACCATCAAACTATCATTTATGTGTTTACTAAACCAAAGATGGCTTTCTCCCGTGAAGCCGCCTCTGAGGAAAATAAATGTTTGTTTGAATGCTGTTCTGTTAAACTAAACACTTCCTGCATAATGTTGCAGGGAAGTTAAAATGGAATGACTTAACTATTTGAAATTACTTAAGTTAATTCTACTTTAAGTGGGGCTGCTGAATACTTTCATGCATGTAGGTAGCATGCACAGTATGTTTTACGCCCCAAGTGATTTTTGTTGCAGCTGTAAAACCGTTAATTGGACTGTGGTTGTGTGTTGTTTGGAAAATTTAATCATCATCAGGAAATATATTTAAATAATCCAACTTTAAAATGTAAATATATCTGGGAAAGCTGACATGATCATGTACTGATTGACTTGATTCCATCTTTAAAGACTACTTTGAATCTAATATAGGAGTGACAACAAAACAGACTACTGCAGAAAACTGCCCATGGCAGGGACGAAATGATGACTAACCACCAAGAAGAGCCCTTCCACTCATCCCCTTCCCTCTTGTGCAGACATAACAATGTTTCCATGAAAAGAGCTGTTGCTCTATGACACTCCTAAACTCTCTATTCTTGGGACACACGGCTCTCTTTAAACTGTTAATTGCCTCCAACATACGACTTGGCCTGAGAATGCCAGCAAAAACCAGCGGCTGACCTCACAGCGTGGCCCAGTCATCTGATTTGTGTTAGCTGGCTGCCCTCCGTCACACAGACCAGCTTTGTGTGATGTTGCTACATTTAGGATGTGGTCAGCACTCACAATCGAAACCCCGTCTCTGCGTTATCATTCTTGGTATTATATGCAATATCACTGGGTAATAAATGCACTGCTCTGAATGAAAACCCTTTGGGAGTTGAAAGCAATTATATAATTCTGACTGAGTATCCTCAATGTACGCATGATGTAGTAGAGTGTGTGTGTGTGTGTGTGTGTGTGCTCGCTCAGGAGAGCAGCCTCCCTTGCATTGTCACTGACAGAGAGAAGCAAAGAAAGAAGAGGACAGCACAGCTGGAGTATAAACAGCACCCAGAGGCAGAGGAGCGTAAACAGTCTCAATGAAGCATCCTCTAAGTCCACATTTCAATTCGTGGCCACACATTCGCACAAAAACTAATCTCCCACTGCATGAACCCAAGCAAACCGACACACAAAGGACGGCGAGTGACATGTGAAAGGCAGGATAACACTCACCAGGCATTGTCAGAATTCCACAGAACAATCAAAGGCGGCCGGAGAGAGAAACCGAGGCTGAGCAAGAACAAGACGGGAGGGGAAAAAAAGAAGAGAAAGGCAGGGATGGATGAGGGCAGAGGCGATTTCAAAGCTCCATTTTCCCCCCCTGCTGCCGATGCAGACTGCTGCTCGCCTCTTCGCTTCCTTACTTGTGGTTCTCTTCCTCCTTCTCTCTTTCCTCCTCCTGCTGCTTTAAGGGGGGGGCAAGGGGTGGAGAATAAGTGCTACAATGCTCTCCCTCTCTTGCTGCTCCCTCTCCTCCTTCTTTCTCCCACCCTCTCTTGCTCACCCTGTACCGAGCATGCCCTACTTCCTGTGTTGTCTCTGAAATGGGACACACTCTCTTCTGTTTGTTTTCTCTCACTCCGCATGAATGAATTTGAGGGTACTCTCCGACACTTGACTCTGATTTGGGAACGATGAAGGTTTGTCCCCTTTTCTCCTCTGCTGTCTCTCCCCCTCTTTCTCCACCTCCAACTCCAGCTAAACCCTCTCCCTTTCACTGTCAGTGATTGACTGCACCTCCCGTTTCTGTCTCCTTGCGCAGGGAGGAGCCTGCATATGGTGTGGGAGTGTGTTTGTGTGTGTGTGTGTGTGTGTGTGTGTGTGGGGCGGGCGGGGGTCACATGTATCTGTGTGTGGTGCAGCCTAGCTTGGCCCTGCCCCCTCCTGTGTGAGTGTGTGCTCTTTGTCCTGTCAACTCTGGTGCGAGGTGTGCTGCTTTCCTTGTCAGCCACAACTGCTGTTGCCACCGCTGTTGCTGGGACTGGGGGTCGGTGTGAAGGGGGGGTTGCATGTTCAGCAAACATGCTCTGAGCGTAGACTCAGTTCAGCTGGGAGAGTAAGACTCATGCTGGGGCTCAGACGAAGAAAAAAAAACACTGTACATATGAGGCTGGAGCTCAGCTTTGGCAAAGTGACTTGACCGATGGGGCCAGCCAAAGGGCTGGTAGTAGTGAGACTGGAATGTGGGTGGGAGGGTTTTGCCATGCTCAATTTAAGCCAGGATTGGTAGACTGGCAGAGGAGATAAGGGAGAGTTTGAGGCTATTTCTGGAGCTTACACACTGGCAGAGCTGGCACACAGGGATAAAGGGCTGGGGCGGCACACACACCGATAAGGCAGGACAGCTGTGGAGAGCTGGTTCAGTGGAGCCACGGCCACTAATCTGCACTCCCTGCACGTCTGCAGTGATGTCATCAAACATGACATCACCCTTACCACTTATTCTCCCGGACACATGACCCACGCACAGTAGTGCACGTGTATACCAAGTGACCACACAATAGGGTGTGGAGGAGGGTACAGATACTGAGCTCTGAGTTGACACCCATTTGAAACAAAAGCGCTGGTCATAGGCACATTGTTGGGTTAAAAATGACCAAATCGTGGAAAGCTTGCAGCTTGCCACCTGTTTCCTCCTGAAGCTGACAAATAGTTCTGCCTTAAACATTCTGAGTTATAATTTCACTCTATTTTAGTCTAAATATGGTCACTGAGATCGTCTTAACCACTGAATATATACGGTATGTGGAGTATTTCATGAAGATAGCTTACAAACAATGATTACAGGTTCATTAAAACCTCTCTCAGAATACTTCTTAGAAAGAAAACTACATAACTGTAACAGCATTTGTACTGACCAAAAAGCAGATTTTAATTTAATCTCAGCATGACATGTTGTGGATTATAGATTAATTACTTATTCTTACAGAGAGAGCTATGTCAGGTGCAATCCAGAGCAGTGAAAGGAGGGTGATTAAACTGTGTGTGTAACTGTGTCTTTCTTTGATTACTTCGCTCCAGAAATAAACACACATTTGAAACAGATTTGCTGTTTGTTAAATACATCATTTGTTAAGTGCTTATGAAATTTCAAAGCTGTCATGCAAAACAGCTGTGCTAGCTCAGACTAGCTGTGGCTAAAAACTTTTTTGATAAAACCACATTGTATCAGCAGTAGTGTGCAGTAAAAACAAAAACAAAAAGGGTTTCACACTGGCAGTGCACTCCCTTGTCTAGACATTTGTTACCTAAGTGCTGGGTGCTTTATACCCAAGCTTCTGCTATAAACACATATAAACACTGTAGCCTTAATAGGAAATTGTCAGAGACTTACTAATCATTAAGCATCACTATTTTCAGAATAATATAAAATTACTAACAAATAGCCAGTCTAACAATTGAAATTGAACATAAAAGAGAAATTCTGCAGTTTAAAATATATATAAAATATATAATATGCAAAACTGTTTAGTGCCAATTTGAAAAACAAAAACCAAATGACATGCTCAGAACTGTGTAAATGTACCATCTGAAAAATATGCTGTGTTTTCTGATAGAAAAGACAAGAGTGCAGTCTGGGTGCAGGGAGCTTTTTGAGAGGGTTTGTAAATGCACAACGAAAAGCTGAACGTCTGACCCAGACATAATCCAGCTAACAATGACAGCACTCAGAGAACATAACCTTTTTTAGAGGGATACTGAGATCTGTCTGGCGCCATCTCATCTCTCCTTCAGCGTTTGTCCCTACATTTACAATTCTCCATGTAGTGAGCATACAATGCAGTGCAATGACAGCCATCAGTAAAGAATTCAACAGAAGGAATCACACTCCAGGAATCAGTCTAGTAGATTGTGACGGATACCAGTTGGTGGCAAACAAACAAAAATCTTGTAAATGTAAAAGGAGAGCATACTGGGAGAATGCAATGCACCTTTGACTTTAGTGGTAGTGGTCCAAGGAGGAGCTCTGAGCAGCCGGAGAGGTAAACAGGCAGCTCGGCACCTTAAATGTTTGTTTCTAACTAGGTCAGGCTGCACCAGCGGAACTGTGCTGCTGTTACACCACATGTGCCAGTCTCTCTTCTCTTTTTCATGGAGTTTGATTCTGTTTGAGGATTATTAGATTAATATTATAGCAATAGTATTTTATTAACAGAGCATACAAATGGGTATTTATCAAAAAGAATGATAAATAACAGTAACAGTGTCCATATAATACAGAATATAAAATAGCAATATGGAGTAGATACTGAATAAAGAGCCACACTGGAGATTTAAGGGAGTTTATCCCTGCCTGTGCTTCCTTTCTACCCATTCATTTACTTAATAAAGATGTGGGTCACCGTGGTCAGGCCTTAATACAGACACACCCGTACTCCACGACAGTCTGACCTTGATGAGGCAGCGTCTGGAAGAGACACAGTGAGTGGTGGATAGCACACCACGAACCCTATAAGCTTCATCATCGCTGAATAAAATTTCAATGTGCTTAATACACTTTATATTATAATACTTAATTTATAAAAATGTAAAATAGAAGAAACAGAAGTAAAGTGCAATTAAATAAAGTAAAACTGTTGATATGGTCAAGGAGGTTGATGTAAGACGGCAGGTCATAAGACTGCCGGAAGACATGGATTTTACGCCTTGAAGGTTTCCAGTGATGCAGCAATGCTTCCACGTAGGACTGACAGATTTTTTTTTTTTTTTGGGGGGGGATTTGGATAAGTAACTGGAGTCTTGTGAACAAAGATTGCGCACTGGCCTGAATGAGGTATTACAGCCTGGCAGTCTGGTGATTCCTTTATCTTTGACAGCCAGTTTGCACACACGTTTGACTACTCGGTACATCCAGAGCATTTAGAAAGTCTGGTCTGTCGGTGGAACAAAATGTAATGTCCAAGGCACGCATGCTACTTTCTGCTAACAATTCCACAATAACATGCACCACATTCTATAGATGCGACAATGAACAGTCCGACAACACTGCACTCAATGATGCCACAAACTGATTTATTAGTGTCAGACATCTCAATTCACTGCTCACCATAGAGTGAGCTACTCTCTCTTACATAGGGAGTAGTAATGAGCAAACGAGGGCGTCATTTTGGAGCCTGAGTTCAGTTGCTGGTGATGTGAGCCACCTGTGATTTGAATCGGCCCATGCGAAGTCAGAAGGACCAATCAAAAATCTGAATGGAAGGCCAGCTTGCGAAATCACTGCTGGCTTGCATCACAAACAGAAACAGAAGTGAGGATGATGCTGATCAGACTGCTGAAACTTGAAAAGAGGTTGCTTTTTTGCAAATTCTCTAAACATACTGCATAGACAGATGGTAACTGACAGTGTAAAAATAAACCTTCCCTCCTCCAAGTGCTGAAACTTGGTAACTTTTCTCCTTATATTGTTACAACATATGTAGTCATAAAAGTGAAATTATCTCCTATAGGCTGAAATATCTTTAAGGAGTGCCTGACATCAGCATCTTTAACTGAATAATATCTGCTTTCTTACAATTTAAATGTTAAGCATCAAAAAAACATACAAACACTAATTGTAATGTCTCCCTGTAAGTCAGTTTGGATCAAGTACAGTATGCACACTGGTAGAAGGGCCGGAATTTTCCAATATATGGTCTTTTATTAGTTCATGGCAGAATAAATCCCTGTGGACTCCTGTTACAAAGATTACACACCACAAACACACAGTAAAAAATGAGTACCAAGGGGGGGGAGTGAGCAATAAAGTGGCAGAGAGGCCTGTTAGTGAAGTGAAAGTGGTGAAAAACCATCTACAGTCATCACCAAGGTAATTTAGAGGGCCTTTTAGAGTCACTGAGTACCATCTGGACTGTCACTGCCACTGAACGCTTTTACATGTGTGTGTGTATGGTCAATATATAGCATTTATTTGAATATCCTGCCCAAACAGGTTTTTCTCTGACCAAAAACCTTTTTTTATTTTTCAGTGCGTGCATTAGTGAGGTTGTGCCAACATACAGACTAGAAAATAGAAAACTCTCTAATCAGATGTTCCATGTAGGTTTTGTATTCAGTACTGTTCCAGTGGCAACTGTGTGTGTTGGAATTGTCAGAGATTCCCATGAGCATAAAATATGAAACCCCTTTAGGGCACCACCAAAATAAATGATCAACCTTAATTTTTTAACAATACACTTTATTCTATACCTGTAGTTTTTATAGAGTAAAAACACGTCATTCTTGAATTTGCATACAGACAGTGATGCTTCAAAAGGCAAAAATGTTAAATTAAAAGTAATTTATCAATATTGCATGATAAAAACCTGAAACTCCTGTGACAGGAGTAGATTAAAGAGAGGAATGAATGAGTAAATGAGTGTTTGCATGCGTACTGAGCAGCCCTTTAAAGGGATGTGCAGGGTGCCGCTTTGATGGGGCCCTCGGTATTCCTGTCACGCCCAAGGCCCTATCCATTACAGCTCATTACCCGGGGAGCGAATGAAAGAGAGAAGACCCTTGGCCACGCTCGCCCAGGCTCACAGAAGGCCCAGCAGGGTTAAACATCAACCGAGCCACCAAGAAAACCTACCAGCTGGGCAGGTGTCAACACCACTAGGATGGCTCAGGGGATAATTCTGCAACAAATTATGCAGATGGTAAAGTGATCAGAGAAGCAACATACAGCACAGCTTCCCAGAATACATTGAATCCTAGACTAATTTGGAACAATGTAAATCTCACACACTCTGTCCCTTAACTATAGGGATGAGGTGTGCATACTTTCCTTAAAGGAAGTAAATAAGCAAAAGGTTTTCAAGAGTGAGACTGAGCTGAGAAGTGGAACCAAGGCCATATGAAATCTAATTGCACATTAGCATATTATAATGGTACCTTCAGTTGTAAAGCTTTCTTGAATTTGTTTGAGGACTGTGCTTGCAGCTGTCAGCTGAACCTGAAAAGATCCATGGGTATTTTTGAGGGTACAATTTGTGCATCACTTAATTTGTTCACTTTACAAACAAGACTTTATTACAGTTCATAATCACATTAATGAGCTGCCAGTGTAAGACCTCCTAGTCTCTCAGCTGTGTTAAGTATTCACTTTTAAGTCACTGAATTAAATATTCTAAATATATTAAATATATATACAAATCTATCATCATCTACATATATCATCTGAAACGAAACAGATTATAAGTGAAAAGTTTTGACCCGGAAACACTCACGTCTCCTTTGTAAATTGGTGTCTACCAACGTAGGCGGACCTGGAACCAGTCTCGTTCAGAAGACTGAGTTTATCTTAGGTACTTAAGTCACTTTTGGGAGTGTACCAGAAGGTCTAACCTTGAATTCACAAAACTTGTTTTCTTTGACTCTCGCAGAACATTGAAACAGAAAAAGATACACATTTAGCCTTTGTGCTAGGACTTCAGAACTGAATAGCCATCTCTGTCCTTGAAGCCAATGAAGAGCACTCTGTTTGTGAAAGAAGGACAATTCAACCTTTTCTAAACACCCACCTCTGCCTAAGCACCTAAACAACACCGCATTACTCTTGAATTAATAAAATCCTCATTATGATCTCGAATATAAAGCGGTAACACCATGAAGCCTCACAATCATCACAAAATTAGAGGCATTACGTTTTCAAGATGCTATTCATGGGTTCAATGAATCCATCCTAGTCTGTATGGGACAGAGCTTAATCATGCACAGTGGTAGGTGAAACCTGCTCAGTACAACACATTATTACCCTGAGAGCTCTGTTTCATCTACACCAAATCATGCTGATGCATTGCAAATGAGATGGCGAGAGGGGAAGGATGCCAAAGAGAGAAGGAGAGGGAGAGGGAGAAAGATGCACTCTTCCTCTCCCTAATTACACTGCTGCAATAAACTAAATAAAAGTGCTGCTGTTGTTTTTCTTCAGATTGGCAAAAATCTGTGACTGGACATTTGATTGTTGTCACTACTAAGTGCATTACTTCTCTGGGCAGTGTCCAGGCCTGCATCCTTACCATGTGTGCGTACATTGTGCTAGTAATCATCACTAATAAACTCTGAATCAACATTTGCAGGGTCATGTGGTGAATGAATAAGTGAATGAATGATGCCAGAATGAATTGATAATACCATGAATCACTTCTCTTACTGAAATATGAAAGAAAAAGAGACATGTGTGTTGAAGGGAGCTACTGTAAAGCGCACGTGATCCACACGCATGTGATGTTCAGCATCAGGGGAGTGGGACTGATGGAATGACTGGAAAAAAAGGAGGATTAAGAGTTAGTAAAGGAGATATTTCCTAGAGATAGAGAGATAACCGTGTTGGGAGTAAACAAATTATGACAAATATGAACAAGAGGAGAGGCGAGGAGGAGGATGTTGGTGCAGTGGCTCAACATGAATAAGAGAGGGCAGACAGAGGAGGGAAAAGGATCTAGGGACATGTCTGTTAGGGCTGGATTGGGTTTAATGTAGCAGAAATCCACCAGTGAACTGCAGCTCCAAACATAACTATTAGCATGAACAGAGCAGATAAGAGAGGACCAAATTGACAAATGACAGCAAGCTAGAGACAGAAGAAATGAACACACCAGCAAGAGGACAAAGTCAAATGCTAGGCCCTGAAGGGTTAATAGATAGTGGGATGCTGGAAGTGCAAAAAACTGAAGGTCAGTAAGTAAGTGAGGGAGATGTGATGGGAGGTAGGAAGAAAGGAGGGAGCGATAGGAAACGTTGGATATTACAGTCGAACCACCTGGGGAATGTTTACAGAATTTAATAACTCTAAATGGCATCACTTTATTGGATTTATGGATGGATGTCTCTCACTCCCTCACTATGCTGCTCTCTTTCTATCTTTCTCACACCCATACACACTCCAGCACCCCCACCTGCAACAATTACCATGGTACCCATTGGTGCGGCTTTATGGAAAATGACAGGGGGTTTGTATCAAGGGCTCTTGAATCCTGTTACAGGAGGTACGGGCTAAAGCTTCTTACAACACACACGCTGACACCGCTGCTTCACTACCTTATATGGTCACTGAAATTGTAACTGTCAATCCGAATTGAGATAAATTGAGTAAGAAACAGACGCACAAGCCAAAATCAATACTGACCCTAACCCTAAGGTTCTTATTATCTCAGAATCTTGCTGTGTACCTTTGAAGAGTTTGTTCATATTTTTATATCCAAACAAATAATAGTCACAGAGCTTTAGCTAGCATTAAGAAGACAGAGGGCATGCTCTGAGTATTGTTTCTGGAAATATATGTTGGTGTTTTAATAACCCGAGGAGGATATAATTAAACAGAAATTAGAAATGGCGTTTCTATCTTTAATTATGACTAATTTTTCAATTAAATTAGTTTAATAATAAATTAGAGTAAATAGGTTTTCCCACATAATTGTATTCCTTGCAGAGAGAAAAGGCCTTTAAAACAGCATCTAGAGGATCCTGTAGGGAGCTAAAATGTACACTGAATAAATAAAATTTGAAAATAAATAATTGAAAAGGTTTGCATATCTTTTGTTTGGTGGAAAGTCAAAAACTGTGGCAGACTGGACTCCTGGCATCAGTATTTTTAAATCCTTGTTCAGGACAGGAGAACTGTGGTAACAATTACATTATATTAACTTCTAACACGTCTTGTTTATCTTCTTTCCCTGTGCTTTATGTTTGGGTCTTTGTCTTGTCTTCTGTATGTTTTATTGTATGCATCCATTTTATATACCCCTTTATGTAGTTCAAGAGCCTCTCCCAGCATGCATCTATAAGACTGCTCATCATACAGTATGGCATTCTATGCAGTACAAACAGAATTAAACCATATGCTGAGCGAGAAACAGGAAGAGAAATACGGATGTAATAAATCGGTTCCGCCATTTTATCCTTCTGCTAATATTCAGGGCTGAGTGACGGCAAAAAAAGCTTTCCTGATGTGTTTCAGAAGCAATTTTTCTATAAAAATGCATGAGTCATTGGTGCCCACAGTGCTGAGAACTGCAGTTACCCAAACACACACAGTGGCACACACACAGACAAGCCTGCGATTACAGACAGAGAATCACAAATACGTAATCACAATCACTGAGTTCCACCCAAGAACCACTGTGGCTACAAAATCCACACAGACAAGTATTCCCAGTGCATAGTGAAGGACTGGATCGCAGGAAGCCGGGGGGGGGACTGTCGACAGCAATGATGTCAGATTTGGGTGCACTCGGGGAACTGTAGAGAGACACTACAGTACATAAAACGTGTGTGTATGTGCAGTAAGTAATTATACAGGGGGCAAGATTCTGTACCGGAAGCAGAATGTTATGAGCCCCATAGGCAAACAGTTCTGTCAACGTCAGTCATGATCCAACACACACACACACACACACACACACACACACACACACACACACACACACACACACACACACACTGAAGCACTTCTTGCTTGTGTGTTTAATGAGTTAAACAATACATGAATGACCCTGAATTACAATAGCCAGCGACATCTGGCATGATGCAACAGGGAGGAAAGCAGTAGCAGAGAGAGGCGAGAGACACAGGGACAGGACTGAAGAGCACGCAGACCTGTGAAGTTTTCGGATGACAAGAATTTATCCATGAGGTCTAACAATGGTGCTGAATACATTTCCTTCCACATAAAACCTTTAAAAAATATAAAATCCTGCATTGTTTACATTTATTTTTATTTGCTTCTTCACTGTCTACTACACTTAAAGTGTTGCTAGCAGTGGATGTGCATTGATTGCGTCGCCTGTGCCCTCGCGCATGATGCAAACAAAATGTGGACCCACTCCTAGAAATGGCTCCACAGCGCAACTAGTGGTCAGAAATTCCACAGGGAACCTTTAATAACTAATCACTGCAGCTAGTTTCAAAGCATTTTAATACATGTACTGCCTTGGAATAAAACTGGCCTTTATACAAACCTATATTGCAATGCATGTAGACAGGTAGAGGCAAGTACAATCTTGCTGCGCTTGAAGAATTAATTTATATTTCTGAAACAATAATATCTGCCATGTGTTTATTAAATAAAAAGAATGAAATCAACGCCACGATTCGCTGCACTGTTCAACCAAGGTGCTCTGCTGCCGTTAAAGATCTGAAAGCTGAGACACTGCACTATGATATTCATCAGTGTGACTACAGGGTCCAAGCAAGGTCACTGTAGATTAGATGAGGGAGCAGAGGCTAGTAAAGGTAAGATAATCTTTCTGATAAAAAAAATTTAAAATGTGTAGAGCAGATCAGAGCAGCGGAGAACAACGCAAGACATACACGGTATCATCAGAGCTTGATCAGGTACATTTATCAATTGATGAGGGATCTGTAGGAGGACTGTGAGTTTGAAGAACTTGAGGGAGACAGCATGCATCTCATTCATCTATAGTACAATCAAAACATTTCTGTCTCTGTGAGTTCAGCCTCCATTCCTTAAGAATCAGTAACTGCACAATGTAGAATATTTGATTGTGACTTAACATCACGACAGTTATATTACTATATATGCTCACATACCGTTTTTGTCTACACAGCACCTAACAGTGCATATATAAAATGATTGATGATTTATTGTGACAGCTATAAAGTTAAGGTTAGTATTCATGCCACACACTGCAGATAAAAAAAACTGCTTCCCTAAAAGTTTTGGAATTGCTTCTTCATTTCTGTACTACCTTCTGTTCTATGAGCTCCTGAACAGTGAAGCCCCTACAATTATTTGAGATACTCTAACTTTCATTGTAGTCTCAGTTCCTGTTTTGTTGCCCTAATAATTACCCCGGCTGCCACAGTGAAAGCTAGAGCGGAAATTGTGCACCCTGTCACTATCTCCAGATGATACACTACATCTGAAGACCCTAAAAAATATCCAGCCTATATTTTAAAGATAGGTTTTGTGTAATGAAGTGTAAATAGATTTATTTCTAGGGAAAATAATCCAGCGATTTGTTTGTGTGTGTACACAGTGTCCGTGGGTGTCCACATATTGCTGTGCTTCTGCTTCACTAAAGATAGGAGTGTTCAGTGAGTGTCCTGCCTCTGATTAACACAGATGAATATTTCATTTCAGAAGTCCAGCTGCTCCTCATCTGCAGGTCACTCTCCTGAGACCACCTCAGGCTACAAGGCCTAACAATGTCATCACAGCTAACACACACATTTTCGCTGTGTGTGTGTGTGTGTGTGTGTGTGTGTGTGTGTCCATATGGCCGAGTGTTTGCCCTCACATATAAATACATGCAAAAACATTGCTGTGTGTAATATGAAGTTAAGTCATCAAACTCATGGAAACGACTGAAATATAGCATATAACGTAACGCACCATGTTATGTGGCAACGTTTGAGATACAGTGAATACTAAATGTTCTCTGCATACACTGCATCTCTCACATTCAAGCCTGCACATCTGCACACCAGGGAGTTTTCGGGGTATAGGATTTCCTCCCCCCTCCCTCCATCTCTCCTTCGTCTCATCCTCTCCCTTCCCTCTTCTGCCTGTTCCCAAGCCTGTCTTCTTCTGCAGTGTTTTCTGCCCTGTGGGGAGGCTGCTCCCAGGCTGACAGGGAGTGTCACTGACTCCTCTCACAGCACATTACGCTCTCATTCTGCAACTTTTTCATGCTTTCTCCCTCTTTTTTTTCACACAAAACACCAAGGCGTGCACACACACATACCCGAGTGAAAGCACTGCCATTTCTCTCTTATTCTGCTATGCGAGGACAAGTGTATGGAGACTTATCATTATATAGGAGTCAATGTGTGCATTTGCAAGAGAGGTGTATGTAGTTTGTGTGTGTTTCTGTATTAAACCAGGGGAGATAAGACACCTCCTGGACATTCCAATTTCCTGTCTGATATTTGCCTTCTTCACTGAGCGCTTTATCAGAGAAACACATAAATGCTGATAGGTTAGGAAACCCTACCACTGTTTGAAAAATAGAGAAAAAGCAGGATGTGCGATGAAGACAAAATCAGAGAGATGAATTTGAAATGGATAGAAGGGAGTGAGGTTAGACAGACAGACGCTATAAAGTAATGGGTGGAAGTGGGACAGAGAATGAGAAAAGACAGCGGGACAAAGAGGAGGAGGTATGAGCTCAATTTGTCCGACTGCACCAGAGGAATAGTTCACCATGTTCCACACTGAACAATTGGTGGTGTTCCCTTGTGATAGCTTGACAGTGATGTTAATGCCTCATTAAAAGTATGAAGAGTGGCAGCAACTCGGCTCCAAGTTTTGAAACCGAAAGCCGTGGAACATCTCTTCAAAAGCAGCACCCCCATTAATTAAACTCCACAGATGGACACCTTGGCTTTCTTCCAGACACAGCAAAGATAGGTGTTGGGAATTATAGGTGTTACTCATGCATGCATGCATGGAAGGACCATCAAAAAATACAGAGTGAGCAGGGAGTGCAATTGCAGGTCAACATAGCCTGGTCTGGAATCCTAATTGACTTCGTTAGGGGAGGGCAAATGTTTGCCAAGTGGCTGAGCTCCTGAGGAAATTAGGAGAAGTTATCAGAAACTGGCAATTATCACAGCCTGAAGCGAGAAGACTCAACATAGAGCTGTATAGTTTAGACTGAGGCCAAAGATTTTTTTCATACCAGTTAATACATACTGTATATATATATATAGCATAAATACAGAACCTGAAAAATAGTTACGATAGTTGTATGAGTGGCAAACTGAAAATACATTGCACAAAAGTCTTCCATCTTGTATAAATCCTAACGTATAAAAGATTGGCTAATATGAGCTTATATCTTGGGTCATTTACATTCACTGATGGTACCCATTGTCCTTTGCTCTACAAAATGCATGTGTAATGTGTCCATTAAAAGGGGGTTTGTTGCTATGCTTAGTCTCTGTGTGCTTTATTAGATGCAGATGCTTCAGGTGGTGAACTTTTCAGTGTCCTATCTCTGTTGGCACAGGTTTTATATGTGTTATATTGTGTTTTAAGTAGCCTTGACCCGTTTGGGACTGTCTCACTGCACTGTGTAGCAAAAACTAGGCTTTAAGCTTTAAGCATCAGCACACATCTATGTCTTGTTTATCCACAACAACTTTTCTACATTTAAGGTTGTTGTGGCAGGTGTGTTGGTACTTTCTGGCCAATAGGAAAAAGTTTCCTCAGTGGGTTCACCTTCATAACTGTGACTCTGACACTGAAACAGTAGTACCTAGTGTTATGCTAACTTTAAGAACACCATTGTGTATGTTTCTTAAAGGCTGTCATACATAGCTTTGTTTCGGTCATTGTTTGGAATCAAAAGTATATTGAAGTTTCTAATTTTCTGTTGCGATGAGTGTTCACGTGGTTTCTATTGCGCAGCCCTAATGGTGGGAGAAAGCAAAACAAATCGTATGTCATTGTAAGAACATGCTTTTTGCAAACAAATTAGTAGAATGCCACAACTTTGTGTAAAACCCAATATGCTGTGGCATGACACAACAATGGACAGGAGATTCATCATGTATTACAGTGAGAAAGAGCGAGACATATTAGAAGTGACAGATTGGAGACAGGATTCACTGGTTTTCGCAATACACTGACAACACAACACAAAAATGTCAACAGTGACCTGAATAACCAGCCATCAGGCAGAGAGAGGCACCAGAATAGAACCGACGTATGGACAAATCCAGCATACACAAGCACAAACCAGCATCGCCACAACCAACACATACCTGTCATTGTCAACGCTCCTGAAGCCAGGAAGGATGTGTCTAAAGCTGGAGTTGCGGTCAAGTTTGGGTTGACTCTTGGTGCGTTTTATCGAGCCCTTCAGCCGTCGACTTAGAAAGCCCTACAGGAGAGACACAGAGACAGTCAATAAAGCAGTGTCACCGCTAGTTTGTGCGGGAAGTCTCTGAGATGTCAATCATGAAGCTTGAACTTGGCAGCGGGACAGAACTTATTAATACCGACATTTACACTCCACATCCTCAATTCTGGGACGCAGGATGTCATGAATAGTTTAAGGTTAATAAATGAGTATAGATCTTCATATCACAGTGAGGGTGTCAGAAAAGTGGGGACAAGGTCAAACACAAAGTATTCCCTGAATACAGAGAGACATAAAACACCCAACACATTCTCAAAGAGTAGAGACATTATAAGCTGGTAGGTAATATGTATGCAAAAATGATATACTGTTTCCCACGGCAGCAATTATGTCAGTGTTTGCGACAAATTTAGCGACATCCACACATTGTGTGTTTTATAATCATTTCGATGCACTCTAATTCAACGGATACACCCCTTTATTAGTTTTCTCATTCTTCTCTTTGTCTGAGTCTGTGTGTTTACTTCTTCTAACATCTGCAATCACACTCCCCCAAGCACCTCGCCGTCTCCATGGCAACTGTTGGTCGGCATTAAGAGCGAGAGAATATGAACAAATGAGATGTGGTGCAGAAATGGCAGGCTGTTGGAAGTTTTGAGAGACAAAAAAAATATATTTTTTCTGCTTTTTTTAGATTTCACTGCAGGGAAGATGCACAAGAAGGAAAAGAAGAAGAACATGAAAAGAAGTGCTCTGAATGAAGAGGGTGTATAGGAGGGTTGATGGAGCAACTTAGAAGGGCAGCACAAAGTCAAAGAACTTAATAGTGTTATAGCCAGTACGCAGGAAAAAGTGTTAAACCAGTCAGGGTTCATGTGTAGCTTTTTATTTCAATCATTCAACTCAGCGGCTGGTTCATAGCCTGAACAATAGACAAATTCAGGAGCAATGTGGTTCATATAAATCGCATTTAACCTCAAAGACATACCCATAGAGCCTTGAACTCATGACACTGTCATACATGCACACATTTCACAAGACAGTGACAGGCGACACACAGCGAAAAAGACCTCCCCCCGTCCCAGTCAGGTCATTAACACACCTGTATAATTACCACCTACCGTGTGAATAGGTCGCCCTGGGCAACAGTGGAATAGGGATAATTAGAGAGTGACTTCCAGACAGCCTGCCAGCTGATCACAGAGGAGCCATAGCATCCTGATGAACACCAGTCATCAGTAAAACACTTTGGGCTAGGAACAAAGACTTGCTAATGTCAGTATATTTTAGCCTGCGCCAATAATGGGAGTGTCTCTGTTTCATTAGTTTGTGCGTACGTGACCTAAACAAAGAGCTGTGTCCAAATTCCATACTAAACCATTGCTTTAAGGAGAAAAACTGGCAGAATGTCGTACTCAAAACAGTCAAACAGTAGTCACACTAAAGCACGTTTAATTTTCGTGTGTGCTGTTCGTGTACACGTCTGACATCCCACAATGCAATTCTCAAAGGAAATGGAGGAGCTACTCGCAGCTGCTTAACATTAAAACAAATTGCAGATGGTGGTGAGACAACCTGAGGAAAATCTTGGCACTCTACCAATTTTGCACATGAAGTTCAGTTTAATTATTATTAGGAGTCAGCCAGTAAAATCTGTTGTATCATTTCCACTGTGGCTCTGGAGGGGGCTTAGGGACAAACTGAGTTAAAAAAAACTAAAAGTTTGTGCTTGCAGACTGCTAATTTATAACAGAAAGCCTGCATTACAGACTTGAACATGGAGTTTGAAAGATGTGGGAATTTCCCAGGAAAGGGAAGTCTTCCAAAATATGCTACTGAGTTGCATTATGGGTAATGTCCCTCTGCTGCTTTGATTTTGACTTTTTTTTTTTTTTTAAGTGTGTCTCTTGCTAGCTTCATAACTTTGTAGGAGATCAACACTAAATTGCTGGAGCACCCCTTTACATTTTTGCAAACATGTTTTCTCCTGATGATGTTAAATTGGCAGTGGCATTCCAAAGTTGCACTTTGATTGATGTCTGTTGGCACAAGTATTGCATAATTTCCTGTTGGTACAAAGGGGTAGAGCCCACTGATTTATTGGTACTTACACTATTGAAATGAATATATACCACGTATTGTATGCGATTAGTTGATATTGTAGTATAAAAATGGGACACAGCTAATGTGCAGATTCCGTAAGGTTGAGGGAGGATCTATTGTTCAGCTCTTAGTGGCACTTTTAAAAATAACAAAAGAAATCAATTGTTTCTTATTTATCATCATCAGCCATGTCTATGGTGTGCATACTCAATAATCATCAGACTTTTTGGTTATATAAGAAACTCTTAATTTAGCAGAATCTGACATTTGGTATATGTAAGCTTACAGAACGTGGGAAGCAAATGGCTTACTATTGCTACCTACCACCAATGAACTCTGTTCAGGGGCTATTAGCTAAATGAACAAGTTTGAGTCACCAATGTTGGTATGAGCACTGCACCCGGGGCTCTCGGCAGGGTTTCTTTCTGAATCAAACCCCCACTCCCTGTCCTCAGTATTAGCCGTATAAATACATCATTCACTCCGTATGTATGTATATGTGAGTGTGTGGGCATGTGGTTAGATTAGCATAGGCACCATTCTTAGCAATATGAGTCAGACTGTGAAGCAGGAATATTGTTTTTCTTCGACTGTATTTAGCATCATCCTCAGACCGTGTCCTATACCAACATGACAAGGCAAAGATGGCAGTGCAGTAGAAAACTGATAACACACATATGCACAAACACTGACACACACCTTTTTGTCATTCACAATCACCTCCAAATTCATAGTAATTCCATGCATCTTCCCCGCAGTCCCTAGAGAGTGTGTGTGCCTGTTGTGCTGCTGTTGGCACAGCTAACAAATTAAAATGCTTCTCTTTTCTCCTCATCCGCAGAAATAAGTCAGTGAATAGAAACCTGTCCCTGTAGGCGAGGTGGATTGATTAGTGGCTGCTTGTTCTGTTTTTACTTATCTCCTTTCCCTGATGGATGGACTCTGAAGAACAGAGGGGAAAAGAAAAACAGAATCTAGCAGAAAATCAGAGAGAGGAGCCAGGAAGATACATAAACCTATAATTTCTCTGATTGTTTTGTATTCCTTGCTCTCCCTTTCACCTTCTCCAGTGCATGTGGGCCGCAATGTGACATTAAAAAACACTGCTCTATAATTCAGTCAGCCTGTCAAAGCTCTTGTAGAGAGATTGTCCAGTTCAAAGGTCAGCAGATATGGATGGTCTATTTTCCCACTCACAATCAGTCAGTAAGGATGAGTGATGCCTATATTAACACCAGATTAAACCCCACGGGAGGGAAGACACACTGGGAGCACACTGCATAAATGTTAACATTTAATTTACCTTCAGCACCAGCTCATACAAGATGACTGGGAGAGCAAGAGGAGAAAAAAACATGCAGGAAGCGAAATAGAGATAGAGCCACGTGGTAAAAAAGAGAGGACAGAAATAGAGGTGAGACTGGTCAAAAAATTGAGAAAATGACGGTGAGTGCCTGCCAGACAGAGATGAGCTGTAGACCAGGATAAATGGAAGAAAGTGAAGCACAGTGTGGAGGTGGCAGAGCATGAGTTGATAGAAAAAGCAATAGAATGAAACTAAATGAGGGGGAAAGTGAGGAGAAAAGTACGGCAAATGAGTGACAAGGGCACCGGCAGATCAGGGCACAGCAGGGCAGAGCACTAGCTACAGAGAGAATTAATCTAGACCTGAAACAAAAGATGGCCGAACACAGTAGAATTAAGTTTGTTCCTCCACGTGGATCATATTTTGATCTCTGGTCTTAGCATATGTTTCCATATAACACCAGTGATTACATATCAAAGAGCTGATGTTTGACATTTCAACTGAAAAACACAATGTGAAAAGCTTGACCTCTACCCATTATGTCTTGCTATATGTGATCAAGAAACATGTCCAGGGACTCCAACATACCTGAGGAAAACTGAAGCCTAATGAGATGTCATACATCATGTCATTGTTCTATTGTGTGGTAAAGAAATGCATAAATTGACTCACGGGAATACAATTTTCCTGAGAGCTTGGTTGAATAACACAACAATGAAATACAGGGCATTATTACGGTTCACATCCTGTCATTAATTAATTTCTATTCGGTCCATCATAAATATCATTGGCTTTGCTGTAATGTCTGGCCCTTTCCATTTCATTTTGCAAACACCTACTCATACACAGAAACATGATAAGGCTATTACAGCCAGTGCAACCTGACAGGGGGCACTACAGTGTCACATGTTAACGTGGATCTCAATGAGCTCTTTAATTATTCCACATTTCTACGGTTGACAGCTAATTAGTGGAAGGATGGGATGGAATAATCTGATTCAACATGCATCCTCGAAGAGAAGGAGAGGCTGGTTTTCCTCAACCCTCCAGCCCCACCTTACTGTGCTCGCTCAAAAGGGAATTTGAATGTTTGTGGAAATAATGTTGTTTGTCCATATTTACTATGTTACCTTGTTTACAGCGCAAATGTTTGTTAGCTTTCCTCAGTGCTAGCCCGTGTGTGTGTGTGTGTGTGTGTGTGTGTGTGTGTGTGTGTGAGAGAGAGTGTATAACAGGCTTGCATACTTGATTGTAATCTCAGCCTGTCCAAGCCCATTAAATCAGCACTAAGAGGACAGCTCAATTTTATCGCTGTGCTTTTTTTGGTTTTCCTTTTTCATGAAATTAAAGCAAATGCTTGCAACAAGTTAATTCTATTCCCTTGGCTTGGCAATTCCAGGCTTCCCTAATGGGGGCTGATAGAATCAGTGCCTGGACAATCAGCAGGGTGTTCCCTGCTTCTACATCTACATCTCTTGTCCTCCTCTAGCACAACCTGATGAAAACAAGAGACATACCTGTCCAATTAGACCCCCTGCTATTATCTGAGAGGAGAGGGGAGTTAGGGAAGATGGAGCTAGGGAGAGATTGGATAAGGAGCTAAGTCACAATTGAGAATCAGTCCAGCCAGCTAGTGCAATCAGCGGGATGTGGTGGACGTGACAGACTTAGATAAGGTTTGTTTGTCTGCTCTTTAAACAAGCACTGAATAAGAGAAACTACCAAGTTGTAGCTTTTATATTTAAGGTATGAAATCTTCTAGTATTTCTACAATTGGCTGTGGTAGATTAGGCTTTGGAGAGATTTTAGTTTTCTCCCATGCCTACTGGTGAGAAATTGTTTTTGAGAAGTGCTGGAAGATGTGCTTGTGTGTGTGTGTGTGTGTGTGTGTGTGTGTGTGTGGGTGTGTGTGTGTGTGTGTGTGTGCAGACATTGAATCCAGTCTCTGCAAAGAAAATGAGAAGAAAACATTTTGACAGATTTAGCTCAAGGCCTAGGAGGGGTACTTTAGATGTCACCACAACTCTTTTCACTGGAGGGAGAAAAGTGAGGGGAGGTTTGTCATTGCTAAAAGTGGGAGATGCAGGAGGGACGGAGGAGAATACGACCCCACCATGCCTGTCTCCATCTATCCAACCATCTAAATACTGTGTCTATTGTGCATTTCTCTACTATATGTGTATCCATTTGATCTATTAATATCTGCTCTATTAGCAAAATCTGATGATCAACAAAATTCTAGTCAAATCGTATTTGTTTCCTTTAAAAGTTGATGAAAAAGTTGGAATGGGGAACTTAGCTGACTGTACTACCATTAAAGGCCAGAAGGGGGCAGTATGAGAAAAAGGTGCAGGAAAGGGTCAGACTGTCTGGGGAAGCTTTCTTTGTGAAGTAACTGCTGCTTAGCAATAAGCCCACAGAAGTAAGTGAGTGAGTGGTCATGTGATTGAGACAGGATGACTTTGCTGCAGTGCTCATCTTCTCGTTCGCTTCCCTGGAGAGTACAAGGAGCTGCTTAAGAGACACTTAATCAATATTTAGCCTGTCTATCTGACCTTTTCTGTCTTCTACAAGCATTTTATTCTTCTTTTCTTTTTTATATCTCTCTATAGCCACTCAATGACTCAATTCAAATTGTGTTTATTCTGTCCATTCTAAAAGTCTAACATTTTGGCTAAACTGTCAGGAGGACAGAAAAGGAGCAGACACACAGCAGGTAACAATTCATAATCCCAAAAAACACAGTTTTTTTTTATATGAACAAATGAGAGTTCGTCAATCTCTAGCTCAAGCTGTGGCAATTTTATATGTGCAACTCCTAAAATAAAGTTCATGAAACACTTAATTCTCACTCTGCAGGTGGTCCAACAACAGTGGGTCTAGCCTATTTGTTTTTTTATTTACTGTGGGCTTTTACTAAGCCTCAGAAGCATCCTAATTTGTTTTTTGTAGAGACTAAACACTATCTTTAGGGGAATCTTTGAGTGCTGAAGAAGGCTGATGGTGACAAAAGGAGAAAATGAAAGAAATGAGAACATCTTTGCTATTTTCACAAAGAATATAATGTATTTTAGCCCTGAAGTTGGCCCATTATTGTGCCTGTCTTTACAAAGGCTGAAAGTTAACATGAAGTTGGAGGGCTGTTTATGAGAGACTGAGTGCTGAGAGCTCTTGGCCCTGCTGTCCTAACATCTACTGTTTACAGTTCACCTTCAGGTCGTTGTCTCCCCACTGATTATTTATTAATGGAAATATGCGCTGCTAATTGCTAATTAGTTTTAAATTGATGACTCATAGCGGAATTTTTTGCTTCATTAACTGGCTGTTTATCTGTTGAATTAAACATGGCAGAAAGCATACTGGATTTGAATTAGAGCAAGATGACAGACACAGGCCTGCTCTGTGTGCACAGAGCAGAGACAGTTTTCTCATAAACGGGCGAGTGTGTTGTGCGTGCACAGGTGTGGGAGTGCGCGTGTCAGCCTATATCAAGCATGTTAAAATTATTCAGTGAAACGCAATAAAAAAATCACACAGGATGTAGAAACGCAGTAGGACGGTGGGCTGAACACACACCCAAGATGTGTGATGTGTAGACGCCAAACATCAAAGGTCCCATTTCAACATTTGATGTAAATGAGTTTCAGATTGGCATGAGTCCATCTGGACAGCAGATCAGCCTTCTAAAGGCATTGATCTACAACTAAGAGCCTTCTAGGGCAAACTAAGGTGGAGACAAAGCCAGAGGGTGAAACAAAAAAAGAAGACGGAGACGATCCATAAAAAAACTAACTCACAGTACTCACGGTGACTCGGAAAGGTGTGGCAGCAGTGGACGTAGCCTCCATGGTGGGTGTGGTCTTGTCTGAGGAGCTGCCTGGCATGCTGCGTCGGCGTCCTGTCCTCTCTGGAGGAGACTCTGCAAACAGAGGGAGATCTTTAAAATGTGAAAGTGTTCTTTAAATAGTCAAAAACATTTTGGGAATTGTTAACTTTCTTGCAGTGAGTTACATGAGAAGATCGATATCACTCCTACTTCTGTCCGTTACTATGGAGCTAAAACCAAGAGATTATTAACTTAGCTTATGGCAAGCAAACTAGTTGTTTGGCTCTCTCTGAAGTAAAAGGAGTCAAAGAAATGCAACTATTAGCACCTCTAAAGCCAACACAAAAAATATCTATTTTATTTTGTAAGCTTGAAAAGTTGTATTTTAGAGTTTTGGACAGAGCCTGGCTAGCTGTTTTCCCCCTGCATCTAGTCTTAATGCTAAGCTAATCACATGCTAGCTCTAGCCTTATATTGAACATACAGGCCTGAGAGTGGTATCAATCTTCTTATCTAACTCCCAGCAAGAAAGCAATTAAGTGTTATTTCCCAAAATGTCATACTAGTCCTTCAGCTAGTCAAAAGATTGTCCATAGCGCTGTCTGTGTGACTGGGTGTAAGTGTTTTTTCGCTTTTAAAATTCCCAATTTACTTGACCAAGCTGCTTCTACACTGTCAGAATCAAGAGCACCCAGAGGAAATTCACTAGAAGACAGTGGAGAACATTGAAACTCACAATGCTGAACCAATAGTGGACCTTTGACCCTGACAGTGTTGGAAATAAGGGTTTGGAGTTTGGGGTGCCAAATGGGCTTGGACCTGGAGCGACCTTGGTTTAATAGAATTGAATTAAGTTTTGATACGAGTGGGATATATTTAACAATGATGACCAATCCTTAGCCTCGGGTGTTCACAGCATTCAACATGTGTTTGTGCACTATAACAAACAAAGTATGTCATATTAAAAAAAATGAATGTTTATGGGTGCGTCATGTTAATACTGGACTGTATTATATTACCCATTTCTGAATGTAGAAATGCCCATTCACTGAGTAAAATACTGACTTTCCATTCCTGATTTTCCCATCCTCTCCCCATTCACTGAACTTAATTGTATCTGTTAACTTTTTTTTATCTTGAGTGCATCTATCTAATTCTTTCTCTTATCCTGGATACACAGTACAGCATAATCAGAATGGAAGAGCAGCGAAAGAGCTCTTGAGTCGAAGACTATGCGTGTGTGTGGAAGCTACAAATCAGGACATGTCCGAGAGGAATGTGAGTGATGTTGAGCATGCATGTCTACACAGATTTCAGATAGCCATTGCTGCTAAATGCAACCTCATGGGTACGGAACAGACACTCAACATGTTACCAGTTGGTGAACTTATATAACCCCAAATGATAAGGTTGTTTAGACCACTCTGTTCTGTAAATAAGTCGCAACTTTACGTAGAAGACATTCTAACATGAAAAATAAATTGTGCATAACTAGGTCATTCTGATCTAATCTTTCGAAACACATGGGGTCATTGCATCACTGACACGATGTTAGATTATTTAAATGAGATCTTTGACTGCCTGAACATTGGAATCTAATGAAATTAGTGTTAAGTGTGCGTGGCAATGTGACTCTAATAAGGATGAAACTGCATTATGAAGCATATCCTCCTCTCACTCTCTCTCTTTGTCTCTCTCTCGCTCTCTCTCACACACACTACACTGTAGTATATAATATGCATATAATGTACAAAATATGTATTAGGAGTGTTCCCCATTTTTTTGGGAACTCCCCACGGACTGCTGATCTAATCATCTCCAGATTTGGTATCTCTAGATGCAAATCTCTACACTCTCAACACTTATTGGGTAAGTCTATATAGCTGGGTAAGCCTTACTGATTAACATAGTGTCTCATGGACAAAAAAAATGATTTCCAAGCAGTGAACACTTGGTATAATCTTCACAAAGCTTGACATAAATGGTCATAATTCTTCATCAGACATCAGCATACCAAATTCCAGGATTCTTGTAACACCAAATACACTCTAATACTTAACTAATGTGTAAAATCTAAATGCGATAAGATTTGGACAATAAATGACATGCACATACTGTATGGTACTGACATTGACAGTGCTTGCACAGTGCTTGTTTCAAGTTTTAAACAGTTCATGCTAGAATATGCAAAAAAAAACAAAGGAAAGAGGCATGAGTTTGCATAATTTGGGATAAATACCGGCCCCTAACCAAATATGGACTGTACTGATCAAATGATAAGCAATGATATCACAAAAAATGTGAAAATAGACCAAAAGAATTTGTTCCTAATATGATATTTGCATATAGAGCATCTCTAATAAGCTACACACATACGTACACACACTTGGAGTTTGTTGTGTTTGTCAGTGCTATCCTTTCTATTAGCTTGTCAAGCTGAGCTGTGCCAAATTAGCTGTCTGCTGGTTAACAGGCCGGCTGACTGAATTAGCGCACGCTGTAATTGAAGAACGAATGGAAGAATAGCACCTCCCGCTGTGCAGAGCACAGTGCACTGGCTCGCATCCCAACCCACCTCATTCTCAGCCTAACATTAACATAAACACAGTCTGCAACAACAAACAGCAGACAAACAACAACATGCTCTGACATAGAGCAGACGTCCTCTGTTGCTAAATTAAATCTCTATAATTGAAAACCGGAACCATCTGGATCCTCTGAGCAGTGGTCCATTACTCTGTGGAGGTCAGGAGGATTTGATTTTAAACAAGCTTGATCTTTGTCTCTCAGAGACATGTTAAGCCAGTCTTCGTTTTTGTATTCTAGAGGTGAGAAATTTGCAGTTAGAGAGACCATATCTGCATTAGCCCCATTTCACATCCCTATATCTGTACACAGAAGGACACAAGCCTCGAGAGGTGACTGGCGAGTTGTGGTCCAAGTCATGTCTCAAGTCCGTCTAAGCAAGTCCGTGGAGGTGAGTCCATGTCAAGTTACAAGTCTTCATAAGCAATTTACCTGATTAGCCTTTAAAATGGTTAACTGAATATGTAAAGTGTACTGTTACAGTCGTACTGAATTTTTTATTTGTCTAGAAGTTCACCAGTCAAAATTTGAGACTCAAATTATTGTATTTTCAAGTGTCGAGTAACGTTTTTAGGGTGTCAAGTCTCAGGTAGTTTAAATCTCACAGCAGTCAAATGTGTCGAAAGTCAAGTGTTAAGTCTTCCATTTTACTACTCAAGTCCAAGCCTTAAGTCTACAGCTGTGAGTCCCAAAGGCTACCACATGTACAATTTATTGCTATGAGTTCCTCCATTTGTAGCAGTTTGACAAAGCTGGTCCTGTTCCATCCTGGTGGCTATTTTCATGCATAAAAAAACGAACTGAGCTCATCAGTGTGTCATGGTATATTACTGATGTTTGTCTGGGCTGTCTAGTTGAGTTTTTCCAAAATCTGACTCTTCGTCGGTGTAACTTCAGTTGTCTCATTGAGTGGCAGCTCTGGATAAAATGTTACCAGGGCTGTCAAGAAATACTCAAAATGGAATATGATTCTAAATGATGCCAGGAAATTAATGCATGGGGAGGCGGGCACATAAAAACCTGCTCAATCCATTAGGATGGTACAACATTTAATAAAAGCTGCTGTTCCAACAGAACAGAATTTCAAAGACTTCAAAAATCACTTGTCTGTCTCAGTTTGTGACTGTAACAAACTAATATGGTGGCATTTAAATCTATCTGTTGCCATGACGACACGTGTATTTAATGTTTTTAATACTGAAAATCATTCATGAGCAAATAGGACTGATAAGGTAATCACAAACATTGACTGAATTAAATCAGCAGCCCAAATTTCGCTTCTCTCGTCACAAATAATTTATGCGCTCAACCCCACTGGATTTACCCCTCTAGTCTTCTTAATTTCTTAACGGAAATCTCCCCACTTGTAAACAGCTGGCTGCCACAAGCGCTCAGAGGAACTCTCGCACACACAAACACACATCATTTAGTTGTGAACTAATTGCTGTGTGAAATTGCAGAGCAAGCTTCCAACTGTTTTCACCATCTGCGTGTAATGTATCTCCACAAATGCATGGAAAATTTCGCTTACTATAGTTCGCTCCTGTGTCTGAACCTAACCCCCCTTCCAACAGCAAACAGTAAACAGTAAACAGACTCACACACACAATAAAACTTTAATTAAGGCACAAAATTCCAAAGTGAAGTAAATCATCAAAGAGCTTTTCTGTACTGTATGTTGTGGCTGCTTTCAGGATTTTAACACTTCCCGTTTAGAGGTGTCTGTCTAAAAGTTGTTGTTTCATTTATTTTGGTATCTGAAGATGTATGAGTGTGTGTTTGGGAGCACCAGGCATGCAAGGTTCTATTTGTAAGGCCAATTAGAGGGTCAGAGGACCCACACACAACAGCTGCTGTGCCAAAAGGTGATGTATCTTTGAACCACCAAGTCTGGAAGCCTTAAGGCCATCTATTGTTTTATAATACTGACCTTCTATCCAACCTTATCCTCCACGTTCTCCTCCTCATTATGATCATTTAAATGTTGTTTTGCCTTCACCAATCCACTCTCTTCCCTCCCTGCGCTCTCCAGTGTTCTCTTCTGAATTTTCCTACTGTATCATTACATCTTTATCACCTGTGACAAATACAATCAAATTCTCATCTGATATTGCCTCCTCATTGCACCTCTCTTCATTTTATTCTCTATCCTCCTCTACATTCCCCCAAAACTCAAACCACTGCCTCGCCCTCCTCCATCACCATCATCCACAAATAGAGCTGTCTCTCAGTCTTAATTCCACACACCTCTAGGCTCCCTCACAGTTAGTTAATAGGACCCTGAAAGTGCCACTGAGAGCCCTGGGGGTGCCTACAGCTGCAGAGACTAGATGATAGTCGCCTGCATTTCGAGTGTCAACACGAGTATATATGTGTCCTGGTCTGACCAACGGAGATATGGGCACCGCCTGGTAGTATCAGTTTGTGAACAAAATGAATGCTTTTAGGCGGAAAAACATTCACTTTCTTGTCAAGAGTTACATGAGATGATTGACACCACTTTTGTGTCTGCATGCTAGAGACTGAAAGTGGTTAGCTAGCCAACCACAAACAGCCATTTTCATGTTTTAGTTTTTGTACATCCATTCATTATCTATATCTATTCATATTTAAAACTATCTTCCTTCCTTCTCTCCGTATTTCCTTCCGTTTACGGTTCAGTTATATAGGTCAGACTGCATATTTCCTTAGTGTTTCCCAACCAGGCGTGCTCCATCCAGTGACCAGTTCCAGCTAACCGTCCCTTCCTCTCACACCTCACCAGCACAGGATATTCCAGCTCGCAAAAAGACTGCCTCTCCTACTTCTGAAAATAAACTGTGATGTTCAATATTCTCAAACATTTTGTCTCAGCTGTTAGGTGAGACAAACAGGTTGAACATAGTATGACTGATTTGTGTGTGAGGTATACAGAGAAACAGCACGCTGGGCAGGCAGGTGGTAAAGTGTCACACTAAGTGTTAGAAGACAGACTGGCAACTGATAGTGTCTGGTTAATCATCTGAGGGGAAAAAAGGAATGGTGAAGAAACATTTTGCATAACGACTTATTTTTGGCGCGGCAGTGCCACAGCTGACATAATAATAATCGCTGACTTTTAAAACACACATTGTTCTTTTTCCTAGAATGATGTGCTTTATGATCTTTTATCGCTCGAGGAGCTGGCCGTGCTAAGTGCTCTGTGATGAAAAAGGAAATTCACAAAGGTTGTTGTAAGCAAGTTGTTGCACAGGATATTTAATCTGCCTACAAATGACAGTGCCTTGAAAGAACATTCAGTATCTACACTCTACTGCTGGTGTAACACTAGTAATCACTGCTGACTTAGAGTCCTTACTTTTTCTCTTTTTCTTTTCAAATCACCAAAGTAAGTTGCTCTATGTGAAAGGATCTGCCATCTATTACATGTAGAATTACATTAGCATGCACATTGTTTCTGTTTCTGTGTGGTTAGCAGTCTAACTGCAACTATCCAATGTAGTTCATCTTTACTGGAAGTCTTTAAACCTGTGTTAACTAATCTTTTGACCACACAGGGGCAGCAGAAACAAGCTGTACACACAACACTGACATATTATCACCTTTTAGCTAGACTTGGTAAAAACTAAGCAAATAGTTTCTTATTAATACATCCAGCAGATAAGTACAATCACTCTATTTTGGCCTCCATCAACTCCTGAAGAAAACATCTTGCTCTTTTGTGGAATCACTTCCCTTTGTTCACCAGCTAGTTGCGTACAGTGGGTTTATAGAGCTTTTTCATTAAATACAGCTACAGCTGTTTTTTTTTGTCACAAGTCACACATAACTATCTACAGTGGTCTGAACATGTTGGCTCTATTTAATGATTTAACCACTACAATAAAAGGCTTTTTAATGTTTCCTTCCTCGCTGCTATTATTTTTTCTTGTATTCTGGAGTGCCTGGATTGCCTTCCAGTTTATCCTGTTTTTTTTCAGCACCCGACACACTTTTGATCAACGGTGTAGTATACAGAGCAACCAGTCATCACCTTTTCCTCAAAACAGCTGCATGTTGTAACCGAAAACAACGCCATGAGAGCAGTGGCGACGAACCAAAACACGTAAAGCTGTGGGCCGTAAAACAAAAAACAATGATTTAAAACAATCCCGATCAAGTTCTTTTGGTCTCTTTGGCCCTTTATTATTGGGTATACACCGACACTCCAATTGTGTCCGATCTGATACTTACAATGTACTGAACATTACTTTAAGGTTGATTAAATATGTATCTGACACGTTGGAATTACTGATTCAAAAATAGTAAGTTAATGATATTCATATGACACCAGACATGAGTTGTCAATCGGCAAGTTACTCACAGGATTAATGTTAATTAGTGACAGTTGATATGACACTGGTGACAGTTATTTTAACCACTCAAGTGAAATCAGAAGCTGCTCGCTGAATTAAAGCAGGACAAAGAACTCTTACTATTTGTTGAGTCTGGCGACCCCTGTGGACAAAAGCAGAAGTGTTTCCACCTCTTTGCCTCATTTCATTGATTTCAGAGAGAAACCAACAGAATCTGACCCAGATCAGTGGCAGGCGTTAAGAATAAATATATGAAAATAAAAAATAGACTGCTTCATAATCAGTTAGAAACTCCTTGTTGTATGTTTAAAATAAAGCTGATACCGGTCCATCAAAATATTCTCGTTCCATTGTTTATACTAAAATACTTAGCTACTAGCTGCTTAAAAAAAAATCTGCTGGGTTTGAACAAGGCAGAAAAATTATACAACCTGTGCTCACCAAGCTAATAAACAGAAACTTAAAGCATCAATAGCAGCACGTGTCTGCATTTCAAGAAGTCTACACCCTCAGGGCTGAAAAATAGCCTCCAAAGAGAATGCAGAGTTCTTGTGTTATGACAGGAGGGAAAAGAAGAGGAGAATTCAAACACACACCTATACACGTACACACACACACACACACACACACACACACACACACACACACACACACACACACACACACATCCTCTGTGGGCCAGTGAAATGTGCAGCGAAAATCACAGGCTGTCAAGCCGTGTTTACTGTGTTCTCTCTACCTGGAGGACTCTCTTCGTCCACCCTGCCTCTCATCCTCCCTCCTTCACAAATACACCTCCTTTCGGTTTTCCCCCTCAAATACCAGACAACTAGAACCTTGTCTTGACTGGCTGATAGTGCTGCAAAAAAGCTCTGTCTGTCTCTGGAATATAAACTGTGAATTAATGTCAATCAAAGAGCAATCTGCTGGGAAGAAGACATTTTTTTTGTATTTATTTTGTCAGAAGGCATTGTCTCATTTGTGGTATATCTGACTCCAAGTTGGATGGTGAACCATGTAATGGAGGTCACAGCGTATGGCCCAACCAGGCGCATACTGTATTACAGGCACAGCTTTGAATTGTCAACCTCTATGGCTTAGTCTAAAAGCACATGTTGCTGTATGAGCGAGACTAAGAGGCAGAGGAGGGAGAGTGTTTCCTTGTGTGGGTACACAGAGGCTATAATGTGTTAACACTGAACTGTGAGGACAGCACTGGACTTTTGACCTCTGAGATGCAGTATTTACTCAGGCAGAGATGATGGGGTGATAAAGAGGTGCTGCGCTGTCTCCTTGGAGCAACTCCGTGGCCACGAGGGAGTGAAAGAGAATCATTTCAACCCACAACAACCACTAGTGCAGATGCAGTCAACAGTCACTTAACCTTCTGCTGACATTGAGCCCCTATATAAAGTCGACTGTGGGCTAATAACTCAAAGATCACAGCAGTCTGAAGTTCTACCAGAGTTCCGTATTATGTTTGTGAAACATAATCACCCAATAAATAATGTAAAGTACAGATGTCGGGAGCATCAAGCAGCATCATCACACTTAAGATGGATTTTTTCCACAAACACAAGAATTCTAAATTCGACCATGTTTAGTTTGGCACATGCATGCCTTTGTCTGCAGTGTGTTATGGGAAGGCAGAGGAGAGAGGAGGAGGAGGAGGAGGAGGAGGAGAAGAGTGGGGTGCAGAAGGAGGAAGTTTGTGTTTGTGCAGAGGGCAACACAGCAGCAACATTCCTGCGACTGCCGACCAAGATCCTACTAACTTCAATAACATCCACCAGCAGACACACAGATATGAAGCGAACACCCTGTGCATGGTTGCTGTCAGTTGATAACGTTACCAAATGACACATGACAGCTCTGTGAAATACCCCCCACCCCACACACAAATCAAACTTGGATTTGCCCACTTTACTTGTAAAAGTGTAGTTATGCTTATCACTACTACATTATTATTATTATTAAGATCTGATGTTATGGATTGAATTTTAAGGGCTGTAGATGCATTTCTTCGAATCTGTTTGTGCATTATTTGTTGTCATTCCTAATTTTTTATTCCATATTGTGGTTTTATTATATCCAGAGCCTGGCATTCCAACCAAAATATGAGTTGGACTGCTTTCAAATGTTGTTTTTTTAAATCTCAGGGAAAGACAAGGGCTGGATAAAAAAACCAAATGCATGTTAGAGAAGCACAATTCATTTTAAAACCTCTTATATACATAAGTGCGCATGGAAATAACTCTGCTTACTTGCACATACTATCTGCTGTATGATGACAGGTTGTTCTCAGGGTGATGGAAATGATCTTGTAAAGTTCTACAGCTATTTCTCCAAAACCGTTCCCTGATTTGGGGCTTGTAATCTGCGTTGATATCTATGGATTAAGGGGGATTAGCCTGCACCTGTCCCCCTGTTATTGGACTCAGCACTGCGTCATCTGGCCCAGCTCCATGATTCACCAGACTGAGGGAAAAGAGGGTAGACAAGGACATGGACTCCAGAGATGAGACTAAGATCAGAAAGTAATCCTGGGTTAAACACTGAGATGGTGAGAGAGTGCCGGCGGTTTCACTTCACTGCTTGATTGCTATATTAACTGTCCCTGCCCTCTGTCTCATGTCTCTGCTTCTCATTATATGATCTTGGAGGCAAATTTTCACTCCTCATCCTTTTTTTTTTTACTGTCAAAGTAGATGGGAAATACTTTTACTCTGTGCTATATTTATTAATTTCTACACTTTTATCTCATATATTCTCCTGGCCCTTGGCCTGATTGTATATGCTGAAAATTAAGACAAAATGATCAAAGAGGGAGGCTATCTAGGTTGATTGGGGAAGCCTTTGTGTTACTAAAACATGACCTTAATCTCAGCAAGGGTGCTCTGGCACAAACTACAAAAACAGATGAAAGGGCTAATCTGTTTTAGGGAAAACAGGAAAAGTGATTCAATTCACCACAAATTTAGGGTCTTAACTTGGCACTACTTAGCTCTAAATCTCTCTTTTTCTCTCTATCGTGTTAATATTTAAAATGGATTAACACTTTGAGACGCAAATCATTGATGCAGACTTGTTTTCAGCCTTCCTGTTATTTACCTGTAAATATGACTCGCGCGTCGGGAACTGAGTCATTATGATCGTCTGTGTTGTTCTGGCCATGTTTCCCATCTATCAGCCGTATTCTTTCTGCCCTCACTTCCCATCAGCAGACAAACAAGAAGACAGACAGACACACAAAAAAATTGGCTGCATCATAAACAGCCTGACTAAGTCTGAGCATGACACAGTAGCACAGATCAAAAGTGTTTCTTGGTAATGACCCATTGAGAATATGATTATGTGCAATAACTGTCAGTGGTAATGCATTATTGAGTTGTTATTGAGTAGTTCAAACACTTTCTTGCAAGCTACTCGCAGTAACTCTCTCTGCTGTTGTGATATTTCATGGTTTCGTGCTGTTGTTACTTTGCTTCTTTCCCTGCGTGCTGTGTTGTGTGTGGTTGGTGCTGTCATTGGAACAGACACAGAGCATCAGAACCTACATCTGTGAGTGTGGGTGTGTGTGTATTTAAAGGGCAGGACAATTTAGAAAAACGTTTTTTTATGCACTTCTTATGCAATTTCTGAAGAAAACCTGTTTGAACAGATATTGCTGGACTTATTATACTAGTACTACTGTTGGACTGTAGTGTACGTATATTATTGTTAGAAATATTCATTCTGTAATTGTCTTTCATTGGTTCCTATCACCGCTAAACTTCCTCTGCTAAAGTTTCTTCCAGTTTTTCCTTCCCTTTCCTGTAACTTTTCATTCTTCTCTGTTTTGCTTAGTTCTTCCTTGTTTTAAGAGACTGCAACCGTTGTTGATGTGGATCTGTAAAGCCCATTGAGAGACTCTATGTGATATTGGGATATACAAAGACTTAGATTTGACCTGACTTGTGCTGCAGCTGCTAGCCTCATCCTCCAACATTTCAGTTTGATGTTTTATACATGTAAGAAATGTTTAGCAGCAAAGTAGTACTGCACTTTTACATTTGGGGAAATACACTTTCCTGAAGGAGCTAAATGAGAAGATCTATACCACTCCCATTTATGTCTATTCAATATTAAGCTGGAGCCAAGAGACTGTTAGCTTAGCTTAAAGGCTGGAAGGGGAATGGGGGACAGCTAGCCTGAAGGTAACACAATCCACCTACCAGCGCCTATAAAGTTAATTAATGAATGTTATATCTTGTTTGTTTCATTTGTTGTCATTGTGAGGTTGCCAGGCAACCAGCGGATAGTCCGACACAAAACTCCCCTCAAACCACTAACTGTTACTCTTATACTTTAGTTTTGGTACAGATTAAAGAAACAAGATATAATGTGTTTGTGAGCTGCAGAGAGGCTGGTAGGCAGATTATTGTTACCTTTGGACATAGCCATCCTAGCTATTTCTCCAAGTCTGCTGTGTTTATGCTAAGTTAAGCTAACCGGCTGCTGGCTCTAGCTTTAGATGGAACAGACAGATATAGCAGTAGGATGAATCTTCTCGTCAAACTTTCTTCAAGAAAAGGAATATAATGTCAAACTATTTTATTAATTAATTGAAATACAAAATGAGTTTAGGGTGAGGATTAAGATTACTTTATGGTTAGTTGATAGTTACTACGGTTAAGTTTAAAGGTTAAAATGTGTTTACGATTGAGATGGAAGAAAGGAAATTTAATCTTTGGATGTCTTCAAAAGTACAGTAAGAAGTGTGTGTGTGTGTGTGAGTGTGTGTGTGTGTATGTTTACGCATTTGAAATACAGTTGCAGTTACAGTTTTGTTTATGTGAGCTGCTGCCAGCTTATAAGCTTTTAAGAAAATGCGGGTCAGCAAGAATACAGACAGAGATCAATGGAAAGAAAAGAAGAATGGCAACTTATTTCTGCCAGGGAACAATCAGCAGGTTTGGGTGATACACCTAGGGGTAAAAAAAAAAATAGAAACCATGCACACTCCTGACGGCAGTCTATCTGAACGTACATAACAAGGTGATGGCAAAGCAATAAAAGCTCAACTCAGCCACTTAAAGAATCTGCCCAACACGAGGGAAGGAATAAGAAACAGAAACTTAACTGTGATAAAACCATCAACTTGTTCAGAAAGTCATTTTTTTCAAGAAAATGTCTTTCTCTGAGGAGATAGAAAAGTTTACAAAATCTAAAACAGATTTTCAATGGAACTCCTTTACCATTTAAAGCTGTTATGTGTTATACAAAAGCTTTGCCAATATGGATAAAAAAAATAGATGGATGATGAATACTTTTTTTAAAAAATGACTGCATCCCATTCACAAGACACTTCGGAACAAAGAGTTTGATTGCAACAAGAGTTTCAAAACACACCAGCATAACAAGTCAGATCAGACAATACCGCTCTCTCTTTCTCTGCCTGTCTCTCTGCCGTCCTCTCTTTGAGATAACCCGTAATTTTGCATGTAAATGTCATCAACCCCGGCAAAAGAAGGGGAAACAGATCCAGAGTGATGTGAGCGTGAACCGACCTGATATAAGATTTTCCATTTACTGATAATGACGCACTGACATGCACACGCACATGCTGTGAAAACAATAACACATGAGCTCATGCAACTGCAGCCTGATCTGTCCCGGAGACAGTGTATACATCAAGAGCTGCTGCAGTAACTTCCTCCTAGATAAACTTGCATAGCTGTTTACGGCTGTGGTGTGAACAATAATAAAAATTTCATACTGCGCTGCTGGGCTTCTTGAATGAGATACATTTCAGCAATATCACATCATCTAGCTCCAGGCATATAGGACTGTTTACTGAGAAAGGTTTCTTTTTCTCTTCACAGACCCTATTTCAATGAATATGAAAACATATGCACACGTTGTAGGGCGGACAATGATAAAAATCAGTTAGTAATTTTATATCACAATACATATATATGTATATAGTACATTTCTGGAAATTGGAGATACCAAATGGGAATGTTTGTTTTTTTACTATATTGTTGCAAAAACCAGTAAAACATAACTAGAACTGCTACATTCAGTTATTTCAAATGCACTTAAATAAGTTTCACACAAACAAATTTCATCAGTGTCACGTAAACAAGAAACCTGGAGAATCCTGATTACTCCTGGATAACGCAACTTTCTTGCCCATGTATTATGTGTAACCAGGTTTGAAATTGGATTAGGGCATGTGCATGACAAGGACCTGTAATAACTGATTTTTTTTTTGTTATTTGAGGATAGCAGAAACAAAATATGTTACACTACACTTCCCAGCAGATCCAGACCAACACCAGCGTTCATTTTGAGGTCGCTTTCTGGCCACCTGGTGAATACTGACAAAGGACCCACATTATAGTCTCTATGATGCACTGATACACAGTACAATGATAGACAGTTTCCAGTATGGGGTCATGCAAAGCACAACCACAACTTCTTTTAACTCTTTCATTACTACAGCAACAAAAATCAAAGCGTGTATTGGGAGAGTGGTCTTTTGCTTCATCTGGGAACAACCTCAACCTCCACCCTGTCTGTGTGTCACTGTGTTAATGTGTAGTGTGTAAAGGTTTTTTTTTTTTTTGGTGAGAGAAGCTTGCACTTAACCACAAAGATCAAGGCAGAGTGTGTTTGTGTGTGTCTTTGTACATAAGCTCAAATGCCTGTGTGCGTGTATGTTCTTTTGAGAACTCAATGACACAGAGGGGGCACTTCAAAGCACCTCTTTCATCAGCTAGAGAAGCAAAGTAGGCACCTACACACTCTCTTTGTCTCTCTCTCATGACTGTGTCTGACTTTGTGTGTCTCTTACTATGGAGGACTAACTACACATACTCATAATGCAAGTTATTTGGAAAAAGAGTACTTGAAAATAGTATAAGCTGTGTTCATTTTCAGAAAAAGTGAGAGAAAGTGAGCCTGATGTTTTCCTGAATGAGCTATTTGTCTCTAAAAAAGTTTGCATCAAATCCACAGCAACAGAGCAACAGATACGCAACAGTCTTCCACTTAATATCTTGGTTGGCAAGCTTCAGCAGTTCACTTGGAATAAAATCAATAGGCTGAAGATTTTCACAGATACTTCTTTTCTCTCAATTCAAGTAACTTGAGCTAAGCCTTAGGGGCAGACTTATCACTATAACCTTGCAGTTCAAACACTGCCTCCAGCAGTAAGTACAGGACTACTGAGAGGCAGAAAAGTAGCAAAGTGAAGAAACAGAGTGCTTGAGGACATGGGATAACAGAAAGAGAAGTAGTTATGCAGTGCAAACTAACCAGCTGGCCCCAAAGTGTTTCTTGGTTGCTAAGAACAAAGATATTCGAAGGCGGACCGCCCGGACAAGGTTGAACTCTGCAAGTTGACGCCGAGCTGTGAGCTGTCAAGCGTTGGAGGTGCAATTTGAGAGTAGCATCACCTTGTGAATGGTGACGCCAAACTGACACTCTCTCTCTCACTCTCATGAGCACACAGTACACACTTGTGAGCGAAAAGTGTTGCCTTGGGTTCTAAAAATAATGTGACTATAAAAGTAGTTCCCATATGAATAAAAAAGAAAAAACATTTGAAAAAGGGGAACTGCTACTCTCATATTGCTGTAAAAGAATCACATGTGCGAAGAGAAAAACTTTTAAATACTTTTAAAATCCACCACCATTTTATTATACTGTATTTCTATCATTTTTTGTAATATAATCCTCTGGGCTGCTGTGTCTATGAATGTTTCTCAATGTCTTATCACATCTTATCTTGTGCACGGCCTGCTGAAAATCAGAAACACAGACTATGTCAAAACAATTTTTGGTTTTTGTTAGCGAGTAGAATTTTATCAGCTACAGCTACACTATATTCTAGAAACAAATTTACAAGACTTCGCTTGAGTCCTGTGGTGTATACAAGGCCAAAACTGCTGCATGGTGAGCTTTTTTTAGCAGTATTAGTAGTATTTGTTACCCCTGCTGGCAGATGGCCTGGTGCGGCTGCGAGACCGGCTTCGCTGACGCTGCAGTCGGGACTTGCCAAGGAATCTGTAGTAGTATGAGGGTCTTCCAGATCCCTTCCTAGTGACCCCAGCCATGGTGCTGGTTTCCACTCTGAGGCCCACCAACAACGAGATATCTCAGCAGCACTGAAAACAAGTCCTCTTGAATCTGGTATCAGTGCAGATAAACTCCTGGCAAAGTTCTCATGGAGTGCGACTGTTTATCGCAACCTTCACTTAAGAGCCCTCTTGCAGTCACTCACATCTACTGAAGTCCTCGTGGATTTTGTCGTGATCAAATCCAATCCATAGTGAAACCATCAAACATCCACTTCTGTTCAATCCTGTCCCACAAGCTCAGACTTCTGCTCCACCTTTGAACACTCCCCCTCCAAGTTTCCCACAGCCAGATCCCAGAGGCATGATGTCCGGAATACTGTGTGTGTGTGTATCCTGAATGACAGGAAAGCTGTTCCTGTTCCCAGTGCCAGAGTGCACTAAAGGAATTTTATAGACAGTCAGAAAGCCAGTCCCTCTGTTTCATAAAGCAGTAAAGGAGTCTCTTGTAACACAGTTCTATACATCCAAAACCCCTATCTTCAACTCTGTGCGAGTGTTTGTAAAAGACTGAGAGTATGCTTTGTGGTGGAGAACAACAGGAGAAAAGTTTAGGCTGCATAGAAAACATGCATAGATAAGGTCTGATGGTGGAATGGAGTTAACATGGCAGCCATCAGATTACAGATGTTTTAATTTCCTCCATCATCCAAACTATCCTCTACAAACTCACAGATAAGAGAACATCTGGTGCAGTAAACAAGTCTAACTTTTAAAAAATAAATGACCAACTCCCACTCTTAGTGAGTCCTGATCCAGTCAGTCTGAGTCACATTCCTGGTTTTACAATTGAACCACTTTAATTTGCCTCCCTAGGCAAGATAGGCATGGCAGGGAGTGACAGCCTATCAGAAGCAGATGTAAATAGGCTGTTAAGAGTGTCACACAGCCAATCAGAGTGTGCTCTGAAGGAGAGGGTCAGGCAGATGGACCATAGTCCACAATCAAACACATGCTCAATTGCAAGGATGCATGTATGTGTTATTTTAATATGAAAACTGCATGTTTCATGAGGACACAAGTTTTTTTCATGACATAATGTGAATTTCTATACTATATATATCTGTAACATCTGAGTCAACAGTCTGCCAGCCGCACATACTTTCTATATTTGCCCTGCTTACGAAGTAAACAAACTACTCTAAAGCAAACGGGGCGAATGCGAGGGACAGTCAAGTGATTCCTTCTGATTCCAATCCACGTCTCAAGTCTTGGTTTGAAACCAAGGCAACAACATTCAAGTCCTACCAGGGACCCTTCAGAGCCAGAACCTTACTGTCCCAGTCCCCAAGAACAGTGTTTGTTAGGAGTGATTAATTACATGATATGTTTAAACTTAAAAACCTTATAGCCTTACTGAATTAAAATAAAAGGATAATAAAATGACTAAATCATAACTCCGTCGACTGACGAAGACTTTAATGTATAAATATATATATATATATAATATGAAGGTTTACACTTAATAAATAACCTAATTAGTGAGTGAATTTCCACTGGTAACCACATTGTAACTTTTTTGGGAAACATAGAAGAACTGTAAAGTTAGCATCTGATGGCAATGGCTGAACTCTGATACAAAAGAGCAGTACACACAGAAACTTAAAATCTATCAACAGAAGAAAAAATTTGAGGCAAAATTCACCGAACCGACCGTGCTGTGAATGACAAGTGACTTTTGTGAAGTACATTAATAAAACTACTATGTACACAAAGACATCCCCGAATGAAAATGCTGATATGCAAACAAAATCCCATGAAACAGTCACAAATATGCACAGTGATGTACAACAGCCTGAGAAAACCCCCCCCGCATATGTCAACCTCTTTCTAACTGACATCTATCTGGGTGCCAAGATAATTTATTTGTCTTCCTCTCCTGCTCTCTCATACTCTCCCTTCCGCATTACCTTTCCTTCCCTCTATGGCTGCTCAATTGTTCACTGTGATGCCGCTTGTTGCTAGTGAGCGCATTGGGGACCATAACACTACATGCTGTGTGGGGTTTTTTGTCATTACCTCAGCCCATAAACTCACAACCACAGAATGCAGTAGCGTGTGTCTGTATGTCTCTAACATAGACCTGACTGTTCCCCCGGTCCCACAGAGAGCATTTAGTAGGAACATTAGTAGGTATATATATCACTCGAGATCAAGCCAGAGCCACGTGCCGGGTAGCAGAGGGAGCGTAAAGGCCTTCAACTTCCACACTGCTGCTGCGGGGCTCATGAAACACCCCGAAGACACTGTTCTCTCACTCTCACAGAGATACCAGTGATAGGTTTTTAAGACCTAGTCTGTAATGTCACATAAATACAAACAAATTAGGGTTTTAACTGAACTCATATGGCTAACAGTAATTCCAATTCATGCACACAAAAGAGACACGTGGGAGGCCAGACTGCTTTTTTAAATTACAAAGCAGAGTGATTTGTCTTGCCTGCATAATAGTCACTGTGGGAATAGCTACCTACAGTGAGTTCTTGTTAGACAGGAGCCTATAGACAGGCAGACCAGAGAATCAGGGTCACGCAGAGTTCGTGTGCTGCTGCTGGCCTCCTCTGGTCCGACGACAAAGACACCAGTGAGCAATGAAAGGGCTAATAAAAGGTCAAGAGAAAGTAAACCACTGGCTTTTGTTTCATTGTGAATGCCAGGTGTGAACTATTGCATTATGGGACAGGACCCAAGTATCATTACAAACTGGTCTGTAATGTTGAATATTATATATACTAAAGCTTGTTAGCCTTTTTGCTATTATCCATATACATCAGATTCAACTGGTTAAAGGAGAAGTCTTGTAATATTCTATAACTTATAGTCAAGTCTGACTAGACCAAACCAACAATTAGTATATTTTCATCTTTGCCGTGCTGCCAAAGCCTGCTATATATTATTCCTCTGTATCTCTGTTGTTGTCCAGAAACTATTAAAAACACATAAGCAACAGTTCTAACAGTTTATAACTATAAACAGGGGCATTGTAGTTTATTTGTAGTCAATATGACCAACACTGTCCTGCTGCCATTAATTCTAATGCAGCTGCAAACAGTCCCTAGCAAATGTATCTACTTTTATTTGAAGATGTTTTCTAAAAAATACCCCAGGTGCCCAGGTATTTACCAAAATAATTTAATCTTTTTAAAAAGTCTTTAACCTGTTTTTAAAATTTAACATCTTTAGTAGAAACCAGTGGGTTTGGGACTTGAGACTAATGCGTCGTTGGTTTTAGTCGTTTTGTTGACAATGACAAAAATATTGAATATTCTTTATGTCTAACATGGTGCTGTGTGTTTTTACTTGAATGCACTTTCTACTTGAATGGGTTGCCATAAAAATAATACTGATTTGCAAGTTTCTTTACACACTTTGAGGGCATTACTTCAAAACCAGGCATTTTCACTAGGTATTTAATAGCCCACTTTCCAGTCACTAAGCATACTGAATTGTTAATTTACAAGAGCAGAGTGGAAAAAATTTGGAAACAACAAAGTCGTGCAGGCAGACACAGACACACTAATGACTTGAATACAAAGTATATCAAGATGCATTTACTTTATTGTTGTGATAAGCACAGGCCATTAAGTGTGCTGAGTACAGAATCATCAAGTCGGAGACAAACATCTAGTGTGCTGTTTGCCAGTGAACTTATATATAGCCTACTTCCTGTTCCTCTGTATGCGCAAAAGACAGAGGACTCAACAACAAAGACCTAATGTTAAGGTTAATTGCACCAGATGTGGCCATTCTATGTTACTAACACGCAGTTGGAGGAAAGAATATGTCTATGTCATTTCAGGTTAAAGTAAAGGTTAATGTCTTTCTTACCTGATGAAGAGACCAATGGAAGGAAGAGTTGAATCCGCATGGCAGCAAACAAGAAAGAAAAAACAAACAAGTACAAGTTAGAACAGCTGGAACTGAAAAAAACTTCTATTTTTTATTATTATTATTTTATTCACTTCTCAGTAGCATGAAAGAGTTCAACGTGTGCAGCTTTTAGCAATGCATAGTAAACCTAACTCAACACTGCAAGATTAAAAACACTTAACACTTCCACTTTTCATCTGCAGTGCATAAGTTCTGAGGGTTATCATACTTTAACTCACCTATCTATTCCTTTAACACATGTATACAAGAAACTTACCTAACCTTTTTAACCTCTAAAACATAGCTTAGAACAACCGGTGAAGTATCCAGCTGTGGAGGAAATGGAACTAATTCCACTTTCAGAGCGAACAAAAAGACAAAGAGAGATGTATCGATTCTTAGCACGGCTCACTCTATTGTCTCCACATGGATAGTGGGCCTGACACAGAAAGTGGCACATACTGGCTTTTACAACTGAAATATAGCCGGCCATTAGAGCAAAACACCTCGGAGGGAGTCACAGGGATTAGATTGCTTTGAAATAACAAGAGCAAACCAGTATGTGATAAGAAACCATAAAGATTCAAGGATTGAGTGTCCAGGCAAAACTTGTTCATCTGGAAATGACAAAACATATTAGTATGGATTACGAGCAGTGGATAAGACAGAATTGATAGCTACTGCTGCTTGAATCTCCTTGGGCAGATAATAGCTTACCCTCTAAAAGACAACTTGACTTTACTATATGTAATAAAGTCACCACTACTTTGGTGTAAACAGCAGTAAACTCTTAAAGATGCCAGACAGAGAACAGAGTGTGCGGTCTTTATCTTTCTCTCTCTGCCTCGAGTCCTAGTTCTGAAGTGGTGGTGCTGTTTAACTGTATTCAGTTATACAGACAGGTGTTTCTGTTATTTAGCTCACCCTCTCTGATATAAATGGGGTGGACAAAACAACACCTGTCAGCAGTATATTGCAATACAATCCAACAGCACCACAAACTGCAGCCTCTAAAACAGGGACATCAGATTCAAATAGTTGCCAGCTAACTCTGGATGCCATTACTTTTAATTATGCACTGTCCCTAAAGAACAGTGAACAAAATAAAGAAATACAACAAATGTATAAATAATTATGACCATACAGTTGGATCAACAGCTCAGACAGTGTCAACAAAAAGTGAACACTATAACCTTCATAAAGGTAGGATTTATTGCAGGACTATTGTATTAGAGTGCATTAGTTTTAGCTAGGTGTACCTAATACACTGGCGACTGAGTGTACATGATGGTACAGTGAAAGGGCTGCAACAAACAATTATTTTCATTATCTCAAATAATAATTAGTCTGTATATTTCAGATAATGTCCATTGTCCAGGGCCAAGTCATAAAATTACTTTTTACAATAAACTGTGTAAAATCCATAGATATTTAATGTTTTCAATTTTAGCATTTGCAATAACTATTTACCAATTATGGAAATATTTGGAACAATATCATTTTTTCTGTTGGTTGTTTAATTGACTACTCAACTCTTACAACTGTTTACCTTAGTCATTATCTTACAACACAATGCGATTGTGATCATGTGGAACGCTATGTCTGTAATATATCCTGTGGAGCCAAATGGCAGATCAAAGCTGTATCAATACTGACCCCTTGTGGAGATCACGGTAATGTACAACTGATGGTAACAGCACTCAGTTATGACCCTTCAAACTGCCGATAAATTGCTATTGCTAGATGGCTTTAACAGATGCGGACACATAAAATGCACCCTGAGAATGACTGTGGATCGTCAGGAGAGGACCAGTATTTACTGAAACGTGTTGCACCACATTGCAACAAAAACTTAGGTACCTTATAAAATCAAAATGAGTAAAACCGGACTGCACTAGAATATTAACTCCAGTGCAGTTTTCTTGTTGTGGTTGGCTTGGGTTATACAGCAACACAGTAAAAAAAGGTCAGAAAACAATAGAGAGAGTTAATCACATGGTTTTACAGCAGATGTATTATTGTGGTCCACTTTGAAATAACATGCTGGCTAACTGCACTCCAACATCTTAATAATACCGTCCAATCAATTCCTAATCTGAATTAATCCGCAAAAATTTGGCGGAGAAAGGACAAACAGATGGACGGAGAAATCAACGACCCCTCTCTAAGGGGAGAGCGTCTGTTCTCCAGCGAATGTTCTCATCACAAAGAAAGTGGAGTGTTTGAGTGGATTAAAGGGATGAAGATCAAGAAGATCAAAGTCCATCTCAAATCTCTGGCTGGCTGAAGTGACTTTTAACGAATACACAGACACGGCATACAGAAATGCACTTATTTACTTAAGTGTTTATAGAAGAAAATGCTGACTTTAAGATGAAAATACTGCTGTGAGATTAAACCTTTAACAAACACATGGTTAGCATGTTATTGCTCGCCACAATATAAAATGTCCTCATTATGTCACAGGGTCTACTCTAGTGTCTGACTTATAAAAGGGAGACCAAGATGGCTTACTTCATCATGAAAACCCCATTTCTGTCCCTTGAACTAGTGAGAATCGTCCAGCATCTGCAATAGGATTTTAATCAATGTCGTACCTGAAAGTTACATTTTCACATGAATTGTAAAACTACAAAATGACTTCTATGTATACTGTGAAACTGTGCCAACCACATCCAACCTGGAGATAAACAGATGGCAGTGAGGTGATGGACAGCTGACATTTTAATTTGTAGTAAGATGGAAGATTAAAAAATGTTTGACTATCAGTGCCTGTATGTGTGCTGTGGGTTACTTTTTAAGAAAGTCCAGAAAGTTAATTTTAAAATAGGTTTGACCATACTAACTAATACCACTGCTGCTATAGTGACAGCCTGGTGCCATCCATCCATGCTGTCTTTTCTTCCACCTCTTATTCATACCTCCCACTCCCTCTTGGCCCCAGAGTAAAGGCCAAATTGCAGAATGTCCCGTCCCAAGCAGAACTCATTATACAAGACTAGAGAACAGAAGAACAGAGGAGTCTGTGTGACACTGCTGGCCAGAGACAAACAGATACGCAAGATGGAGGAGGAGGAGGAGAGGGGTGAACTCTTTGTCGCAATGATTAAAAGGAATAAAGAGCCAAAATAAGGAGTGAGAGAGAGGGAGGAAGAGATGAGAGAGGTCTCGCTAATGAAGCAAACACTTGAGATGAGCTGGGCGCAGACAAACCTCAGGCAATGTTGTTTTCAAATTTAATTTCAAATGTGCCATGAAAAGTACACAAAGTCATACACATTCATGGACCATCATGCTCAGTCACACGCAACCTGAACTCATACACAGATTCTATACATGCACACACACACACATATAATGTCCACTGGTTGTCACAAGCTAAGCATAATAATAAAATGCTTTATATAGATAAAGCATACATAAACTATATATTACTATATTAAAAAACTGCCTTCTTGAAACTTTATATGTTAATAACACGTCAAGAACCATGGAATCAGGCTCTGCCATCCAGCCCTGCAGTTCATGAGATAGTCACCTGATACTGTAAATGCAACAAGGGGATTTCCATTCTGTGATAAAAGTATAAAAGCATTCTTTTCATTACGAAATGTTCACAGTTCTGAATGCCAGATCAGACAGTTCGCTTCAACAACGGATGAGCAGCCAGAAAAAAAGGCATTCAGAGAAAGGGACATTAAAAGCTAACAGCTAGCATTCAGGCTGTCATCCATTTCTGCAGGTGACCTGGCAAATACACGGTCGCTGTCTGCTATTGTAGTGGATTACATCCAGGCTTCTCTATACCTTTCTCTATCACTCCCATCTATAAAAAAAAGCTTATTATTATTCTTTGTAGTCACAGTTTCACATGTAATGTAATGTGAGCGGCAAAAAAGATGAGAATAAAGTCCTTAACAGCAAACAAATTCAATAGATATTCATTAGATCCAGATGTGTTATCATATGCCTTCTCACTGCACACCCAACACTGCTTCAGGTGAGGGATACAAAAAGCACGGTGCTGTAGTGTTATTTCATAACGCGCTTATTGGCAGTCTGGCTGTGTAGATTTAAGCTTAGCTAGTAGTCCCTCCTGTGGCTTGTCTTATCTTCCTCCCCCACTGGTGGGCTTCAGATCTTATAGGCCCCCACAGAACTCCAAAACACACCAGAGAGAGAATCCTACGAGACTGAGGTCCGCCAACACTATTTCTGTTCATGAGCCCATATCACATAGCACTGAACAATACAAATAACACCTAGTCTTAAGTTGTTGACCAATGCTTGTAGCTAGTTTGTGTGCACGTGTGTAGAATCATGTAACTTAACTGTATAAATGCATTAAGCAAGATATGGCTTCTTTAAGACCCAAACTCCTCAAAGTCTCCTCCTGTTGTTCTCTCTCCCTATTCCATCAAAGTTCAATTTAATTATACTTCATATGCAAAATACATTTGGCATACAGTAATTGAGTAGTAAAAAGTACACAGAAACATAGATATAACAATGATAAGGTACATGTAAAACTATATAATAAGTATAATAAGTAATCAATCATTTTGTGTAAGAAAAATGTGAAAAATACACATCACAGTTCCCCACAGTCTAGGGTAACTTCCTCTCTTGAGTTGGCATTTAATTCCCTTTTGATTTACTTATTATTTTAATTCTACCTATTACTTTTATACTCTGTTTCTCTCACACACACACACACACACACACACACACACACACACACACACGCACAGTGAGGCCATGTGCATCAAAGAGACAATGTCAGGATTACAGAGTGAATAGCCCACATTCTGTTGTTGACATTTAAGCGAAAGCTTACACAGGCAAATCTGTTCCAATCAATTCACTGTAGATCAAACAAATAAGCGTCCGGCTGGGAGCAGCAAAACAACACACAGGATAAAGGATCACAGACTGCATGGCTAGCCACATTCTACAGTATTTGCGCACCAACACATACAACTCACTGCAGCACATTCAGCTATACGTGAGACAGATAGATTGAGACTTCATTGATCCCACTGGGGGGCACAAATCTATGCACATGTTCACCACGCATACACAAACACACACATACAGTGTAAGCTCTCCACAGGTTTTCACTGTCCATCTCCTTTTAGTAATCCCGTTCTTATTCAATTTACATGGCAACTCCCCTTTAAATCCCAGGTCAAACAAAACGCTATGGGCGAGAGATTAAAGAATAAAAGTAGATACGAGTACTGTACTGTGTTAGAAGGCTTTTCAGAAACTTTCCAATACGCCAAATCCCCTGAACAGGTTGGTTTTTGGCTTCAAAACAAAACTAAACTCATCTGGTATTTTGAACAGTGCTAGGGCTGCACAATGAATCACAATATAGCCAAGTGCAATATGCAAATTGCAGAAACTGCAATTTTTTGATAAAAGTAAAATGTGTGACAAAGCAGCATTATAATGAAGTAGTGTAGTTCTGAAGAGATGCCCTGGTCTACAAAATTTGTTCTCCAGATATAATAAAACATACATATACCCACATCATCATGAATCATACTGCAGTTGCAAAATCTGTCAAAACAATTGCAATATGATGTTTTTACCATATTGTACAGCCCTAAACAGTACAGTACAGAAATGTCTTTTGAATATGATATACTAAAAACTTGTTTTGTTAATATTCATTCATTTTGACATCCAATCCTGCTTCATGGTAGTTGACTGCAAGCAAATTATTAGTTTATACAATGTGCTGAAATATTGAACCAATAATTAATCCAAATTCTTAATGATAAAACATATGTAATGGTCTTTGCTCTGACAGGACAGGCTGTAAAGAGGCAGGGAAAAAAATTAGAGGACAGAGAGAGCCAGGAAGCCGGTTTTATAGGTAACGAAACATGTCATTACAGAAGTAGGACTGTAGTGCCTCAATTATCCTCCTCTTAGTTCAATCCTAAGCTTTTTATTGCTGCTCTTTATAGCATCCCTCTCTCTTTGTACATGTAAAGAAGAATCACCATTTCTCGTTGTTTCCTTGAATTGCTCACTCCCACTTTCACACTTATACACTATGCCAAACTCTACCGTAACAAAGCAAATGTGGGCCCAAACAAATGTCCTGTGCTGATGTACTGACGTGGATTACTTAAATACCTATATATCTCATAATATGAGATCTTACTTTGTATATATTATTCTAAATATTGTTATATTTAGAATATACTTTGTGTTCTTTATGTTGGAATTTATGGAATTCAGTCATAGCCCACGTAAGGGTCGCTACTTCCCATTCAGCCACAGAGACTCCATTGTCATATGAACAATAGGCATGATTTGTTAAATGGCCATGTGAAATTTAAGTGGCCCACCGAGTGAGGATAAGGAGGGGTGACAAGGGATTTGGCAGCAATACAGGCAATACTGAGGCTTGCAAATAATGCTACTGTAAAACTTCTCTATCCATCAACAACTGACCTTTAATATGTGCAAATGTGCTGACGGTTAACTGAGCTTTCACCTGCGTGTACACAGTCTGGCATACAAGGACAAGCTTCCATCTCTCTAACTGTAGCGGCTAAAGTGAGTCAATGTGCTGCAGAAATTACTATGCATGAATGCATAAATGAACAAACACACAGAGTCTGGATCTAGAGGGGGTCCTCTTAAAACAAAGGCAAACATACACTCATGCTGCTGACACATTGACAGATTTCATAGGGGATATTTCATCAGTAGAAAGTAGTTCCAATGAAAACTGCAGACATTGGGTTCAGTGGATCTGGATTTTGGAGTAACAATAGCATTGTCTGTGGAAAGATATGTTGCTGCTAAGTTTCCTAAATGTTAATTTTTTTTTTAATGCTGTACCGCCAACTAAATTCCATTCACTTCTATTGTATTGGTGAAATTTCAGAGACAGACACCAAATTGTCTAATCTAATCTTAATGGCCAGAAACCACAAGGGAGAAGCCAGCACATTTTCTTTTTAATGGTATTGCTCTATTTATTTTTTGGTAATGTGTGTAAAGCAAACCTTTAAAGACAATAATACAACACCCAGATATAAAGGCCCTATACCCAAATACACTGCCAGTGCCAGACCACTTTCTTTCATTTTTATGGTCCACAAAACACTGAAATTACTGTCTATTGTTTCTTTGTGTATACAAAAACAGAAAGAATATTAGCACATGTTAGCATGTTTGAATGCTAAAGTGTCGCTAGGGGGTCGTTAGGGGGTCACTCACGTCAAAAACAACAACAACAAGACAACATAGTGAAGTAGCGTGGGATCATGGGGGTTGTTGTCTTCGCCACCATTGTTGTCATTGCACTCAGCTTGTCCCAGTTAGGATTCATTCAGTGTTCATCGTTGGTTTATAGCGGGAGCTGAACTATCCGTAGAGAAATCCTCCTCCCCAAAACAAACAAACCCGCTGATTAAAACCGGTGTTTCTCCAACACTGTTCACCAGACAAAGGACGTCCCGGAGGGTCTGCCAGCCGTGCTGCTGCTAACATTAGCTCAGCTTGTTTCTCTGATAACTTAAGATCCTGAAATCCAAATGTTATAATATATTATATCTTCAATATCAGCATGCTAGCATTTTCAGTTTGAGAATGTTAGCATGTTGAGTTTAGCATTTAGCTCTAAGCACTACTAGCATGGCTGTAGACTCTTAGTCTTGTAATTTGTTTAAACCGATAATAAACTCTAATTTGCCATACTTATTATTATTAACCATGAATGCATCTTAACACTTTTTGCAGCTGTGTCATCAATAAAAAAAACTGCTGATATTTCACTCCTGTTTTGCAACACTTCTGTTTTGTGGTCCCATCTGATGTAATGTATGGAGAAAATCAAAATGAATGTAAGCAGTATGTAGAATGTAGAATGGACTATATTCCCTGAACTGCAGGAAGGATTTATTGTCAAGTAGAAGCATGAAGTGCTGATTTAGTTAAGCACTCTTGGCTACCAAGACTTAATTAATTCCTTCCACCATAAAAGTTGGTCTCACTCTGTTTCAAAGTTCTCGTTTTGTATCAGTCAAAAATACTCCATTATACCTGTCAGATACAGTAGTAGTGAACAGTAAACTTCTAAGAAGAACAAGTGAACTGACAAAGAGGTGCTTATTTCAGTGTGTTAAAGCCTTAAAGCTTTAACAGCAGATCGAGGTGAGCTTTCATGCATGGCACACCTCAGGTTACACAGCCAATGGAAATCCGCTAACAAGTCTACACACACAGACACATGAACAAAGAGACACACTCAGACATAAAGCAAGAGTAAACATCAAAACAGGCACTTAAAGTGAATTCTATTTGCTCCTGGCCTGTCAGTGCAGTCATCCCTCTGATCAGCAACACTTTATCTAGCGTGGGAATCCACATTCGAGCTATAAACAGCAATCTCGCTGTCTCTCTCTCCAACACACTTGCACAGACACATTGTGGGTGTGTTTGTGTGTCTGTGTCCTTCCTCAGATGAAAACGGTAGTTGGTGGAGGGAGGAAAAAGGCAGATTTGGAGTTCTGCATTTTAACTACATACACTTCATTTAGGGACTGTACCCTTTCAAAGTGGTACAGCCCCAATGACAAAAGGTACAACGTCTGTCTGCAGTGTTGCTGTATGTGTGTGGCTATTCAGAGAGATCGAGGGCAGGACACAGGAGGAGTACAACTATCTGGGACAGTGCAGTCTCCACCAGTTGGTTCTACAAAGACACTGACAGGCAACTCAACTGTAGCTCAATGTTGCACTTAAAATCAGGTTATTATAACCTCAGCTAATCTCTATTTAAACTATATTTTGCCTACAAACTTAAACACAACTTGTTGTTGCTCCTGATTGGAATTGTTGGGTTTCTGTTTATCATTTTATCCACGATCTGTGTGTGTGTGTGTGTGTGTGTGTGTGTATGTGAAGGGTCAAGTAGGAGTTTGGAAGCTATGTGACAGGAAGTGAGGTACGTTGGAGGGGAAACCTTTGGGAGTGGAGTTCATTTTGCCCTCTTTCCTGTTTTCTGTTTTGTCTCAGCACTTTAGGTCACCTTCTTACATCATCAATGTAATTTCTCTCTCTCCCACGGTGTGTGTGTGTGTGTGTGTGTGTGTGTGTGTGTGTGTGTGTGTGTGTGTGTGTGTGTGTGTGTGTGTGTGTGTGTGTGTGTGAGAGAGAGATACACTGAGAGAACACTGTAAGATAAACTGAGAAAGAGAATTCATAAACAGAACTTTGCAAGTACAATAATCCATCAAGAAAGGTGTGTTCAGAAAGTGTCATGAATGTATCTTAAACAACCCTCCGCAGGACACCCACTTTTGTGTGTAAATAAAAGAAAATAAACCTTGTTATCTGGACTTGTGATTATACACTAATGACAACATACCTACTAATATTATATTTCATTTCTGCCAATAGATCCTCCTAAATGTTACACACTGGACCTTTAAACTGTCCATTATGTATTCAGTCTGCCTATTAATTAGTCTCTCATGAAGCAGCATGTGTCTTTTTGTTGATTTGAATATCGACTCTGTGGAACATCTACTGAACCCCTTACTGGTTACCATAGAAACAATGAAAGCCTTGTGATGCATTGCCATATGAGAACAGGATAAATATAGTCAAAAGAATGACAAAACCATGCTTAAATGTCATTGAACGGGGGCACTTTGCATGTGTGCGTGTGAGTGATGAGAAAGGTGTCCGGAGGGAGTTTTTCCCTGAGTTAGTCCCCGTCTTCTCAACTTTATATAAGTCTGTGTGTAAAATATATATTGGGGATGCAACACTTTTTTGTTTTCTTTAATAATTTATTGCTTCATTGCTCTGTGGAACCACTGCAGGCCTCAGATCCTCCTTTCAGATGAACCCTCACTGCCCCACCAGCCTTGGATGAATATTTATAAGTTTGATAGCTGTTTCTGTGGCGTCTCTGAAAGCTCAGTGACATGAGACAAGTTAGCAAGGCTTTAATCTCAACTTCAAGGAACTTTTTCATCTGTGATGCCTCATAAATTAGAAAACAGTCAAAGGTGCACTTAGGCAGCAATAGAACTATAGCACTTCAGTCAAACAACTTTGTCAGGCCAGTTTTTATAAAGGAACGTGTGAATATATTGGGTTTTTCAGGGGTCACACTGTATATTCTCAGAGCATGCAGTCGTACTAGAGCATGCAAACAGTATGTGCTCTTTTCTGCACTCCAGTTTCAGTTTGTTTTGACAGCCAGGGTCCTGGTTCAACGATGGGCTTTTGTCTGTACAGATTTGATTGGTTACCAGTCTGTCTGGAACTCTGATGAAAGCCTGTTCATCTGTGAATCAATGTCAAGGCTCATTTGAAAAGAAGGAGGAGAAAAATATAAAAGAGCAAGAAACCTAACAGCAGAGACTCATCATTTGCATCACAGTGAGACTTTTTTTTGCAGAATAGTGCAAGTTTACGATTAAAGACTAACTGAGGTTTATTACAACTTTGGTCTTATTTCCAGTCAACTCAAATTAACTACTGAGATTTAGGGAAGCGAAAAAGGTCTCTAAAAGGTCAGTCAAACTTATTTGCAAAAGGAAACAAAGGCAAATTGTAAAATTATAACTGTGAACAGATGTGTGATAGTTTACATACTTCCTGATTCAACTTTGTTTTCTTGTAAAATGAGAGATTATTACTGACATTTCAAATGCACTCACTATTTCACCACCAAATAAAGTGGTTTATATAATCCATGGCTTGTTTACAACGGTCTGGTCCATGTTTGTCAGAATTTTTTTTCCCAGACTGGAAAATAACTTGATTGTTAACAAAGTTATCATAACTGATGGAAATGCTGGCCAAGTTCTACTGAACCGGAATTATACTTTAAAAGGTTGTAGAGTGTAGAGATCAGCCTTAATAAATATATACACATACATATATACAGTATGTGTTTGTTTACGGCATGACATGTCATGACACCAAGTATTTTGTGTATATTTGTTTGCTTATGTGTGTGCTGTGAGTCATTCAGAAAAAAAGGGCCATATAAACACAAACACTTGCTGCCCTTGTGCCACTCTGCATTACTTTGGGGTCAAGAAAACAGGAAGAGGCGTGAGGGCAAACATACACACACAAACGCCTGAAATAAATCTTACCCTAAAAACTTCTAAGTGTCTAACTTACGGAACATAGTTACTAAACCATTAAGCTAGACAGTGAACCAGTGCTGGAGACCTGCAGGCAAGAGACCTGAAATACTTGCTCTGTTATCTCTTGGCTCATTGAAAACTCAATGGGTGGTCCAGCTCCTTGTGAATCAACACAACAAGGCTTTGTCACGACAAGATGGCGCGCACAAAATGTGACACCTTTACATATACACAACACAAACACTAACTTCACATATGCAAATGAATGCGCACAATCTCACAGAACTCTTTGTCAGACATTTACATCCCAGAATGATCTTTTCAATAATACTGGCACAGCTATAATTAGGAAGCTCACACAAGGTGAAAGTGGACATTACTCGTTGCCTCAGCAATTCATGTACAAGTAATTTCATTTAAATTTGACCACATTACCATACCCTCATTAGTTTAGTTAGTTTAACATTTTAAATTCACCTTCTGACATAGTTTCTGTGGTGTGGTACAGCTCAGGTTTAATATATGAATTTGAATAAGACTGTGTTTAAACTAAACCGCAGAGACAGACAGTAGTGATGATGGCATCCAGAGAAAAAAAAATGTCAGAGCCGCTGAATAGACAGTGAATAATGGAACAACTCCTGGGACGTTAATGAAAGCTGCCATGGTAATTGCACTGGGATATTAGAGCAATTTCTGATTCACAGCTTCAAGTGTTACATTAAAATAAAACTAATTTGGATGAAACAAAGATTCCTCGATGCGCGATCGAACACGGTTGATTTTGATAACAAAAACTAGGACAAAACGTTTTTGTCAACGACCTTTTTTGCATGACTAAGATGAGATGATGAGCTGAGAATACATCTATAAACGTAAAAATGTATGCTTTGTTTTTGTCAATGATATAGTCTGGGACTAAAAAGTTTACTAAAATTAAGTGTAATCACTAAAATTGGACTACAACGTTTTGAGTTGTTGTCGCCTGAAGCTGGACTATGAAGGATTAAACTTACTTAAATGTGACTAAAACTAATACGCATTATCTTCTAAAGACTAAGACTAAATCTTAAATAGCTGCCAACATTAACATTACAACCAGATCATTAAACGTCAGCAACAAACTCCAAAAACTTGTAGACGGACAATAGATATTTTACTGACTTTCCGAGTGAGACTTCAATAACACAACAAATGTACTGAGAACACAAAAGCATACTGTAACTACATCTGCATCCAGCATGGTGGCATACAGCAAACATGCTGACACTGCAATGTGCCTAATCAAATTCTATAAGCCTACATGAATACAACCAGACACAGAGTGAGCCCATACATCCGTTTATCTGGCAGCGTCAGTGGAGGGTGTCGGGAAAATGTCGAAACACTCAGTCAGGGTTAAAACCGTTGTTCGGGGCCACATCTGCTGAGAGGGGCCGCAGAATTCAATTATTAACAACTACATATGGACTCCAGCTGGATTATTAATGGGAGACAATATATCCATATATTATTATGTCATTATCTTGTTAAGAGGAGTTTGCCACAGCATACACTTTGACGCCTCCACTGTACACACCTGCATATAAATACACACTCACACAGTGTGCAGAGAGCTAATGTGTGCAGAAACATGGCAGTTCAACATGGCGGACTCCACGGAAGGCAGCCCGCAGCGTCTAAAGATATAAATGGCTCATTCTGAGGTACAAACATAATGATTCCTTTATTCAGGTTTATTTCTGCCAATAGTTCCTCCTAGATGTTACACACTGGACCTTTAACTATCCAGCAACTTTTTTCAGCTATAAGTTGCAGGTTAACAGGATCACAGACAGAGAGGCAGACGGAGGAAGAGTAAAGGGGATTAGTTTTAGCACGAACTGAGATGAAACATACCCCTTACAAAGTAATTTTCAAAAACAAATGGCGATAATACTGCATACCGTGTGCTGATTCATCTTAAATCACCGCAAGGGAAAATCCCTCACTGCGCAGCCCTACGCATGAAGATGATCCCACCCTCCACTCCTTTGCAAAAAAGGACAACTTACCTACTCAAATGTGTCATTAAACAAAATAAAGAATGTACATATTGTATACATATTGTAGAATTTTAAGTAAGACCTGCATGTTAATTGTACATGTATGTGTGAGTGTACCTAATGTTCCCTCAGTAGTGAGCAGTGGGAGTAGTTTGTTGGTTAAGGAGTGTTTTGGGGAAGCTAAACAAAGAATTTTGATCCACAAAATGTCTCGATTTTTGTGGCCCTACATTCATGTTAACCACTTCATTGCGTTAACAAAGACACAATGAATAAATTTCCACAGTCGTCATTAGTGGTCGACAGGACAGAAAACAATCAAACGGCTAGTTGATTTTGGCCTTAATGAGCAGCAAGTGCCAGCGCTAGCACAAAAGCTTCAGCTGCAGCCGCATGCCCGAGCCTGCACTCTAAAAGAAATTGAGACACACAATAAACAGATCATCTATCTCTTGATCACACACAGAGCATGTGTGTCTAAAGATGCACAGAATGTACCCTGTAAAACACATGTACGTAATTGGACGGTGTGCCAACAAACACCCTCTACCCCCTTCTACTCCCCAAACTCACAATCCACATACACAGTGAAACCGCCCCCATATATTGCTGTCAAACACGTATCAAAACCCCCTTCTGTTGTCTTTGATTTATGCCTCTAACTAATTACATAGCTGCTCTTCAGAGAGCTGGGGTGGGAGGGGGAAAGGAAAGCTCAAAAGGCAGTGGGGGAAATGAGGGCAGGTCCTGTGCTACTAAAAGTCTGTAAGCCACAGTAAGGTGTTTGTGAGGAGGAGACACTATGGACAGTATGCAAACTAAAATACTGATACTACAACACAGAGAACTATGTTACCCCACGGGCACACATACACGTATAGACAACAGTATGGTGCAATATTAAATATCACTACTGAGGGGATTAGTTAGTTGGAAAATCAGAATGTGCTTTTCTTTTGACTGCCTTTTTAATGGGTGTAACACACTTAAAAATACTACAGAATAGTTTTAAGTCTTGAAAAGGTAGAAAAAGGGTAACCTTGCAGCTGGAATGTGACTTTTGATTTCACAATCATTACAAAATATTGAAGCAAGTACGTTCAAGACAAGAGAAGTTAATCTTAAATCTTTTCTCAATTGTGCTGTTCCATTTTGTTCACAATTTCACAATAGGTCTGTAGGCTGTTTTTCACATAACAGGTCACTCTTCATTGAACGCATCGCAACCTGCATTCGACACTACAGGTACGGAGGTATGGACAACTTTGAACATGCAGAAAACTCAGCAGTTGTCATGCAAGCAAAAATTAGTCACGTGAAATCAGAAATGTAAAGAAAAAGAGTCAAAAGTTCCAGATAACAAAGGCGTATTTATCTTACAGCATTGGGAGACCGTATTTCACTGGAATACACAGCAGAGATTTACAAGGGGAGGGGCAGAGATAGCAGAGATATATGAGTAATACTGGGATGCTATTATCTCTTTAGCCAGTGTGACAGCAGTTTATCACAGCGGTCAATCACCAAGTAATCACTATCTGTAAAGAACTCCTTCCACTTTCACCGCCTAAGAACACTTGGTCAGCTTCCACTGTCTGGGCCATCAGAGATAAAGATGTAACAAAGAATGAGTGAGAAGACTCAATGACAGATAATACTGGGTTGCATTTCATTTATCCCTCTTTACTCAAATTAAAATTGCCATTCATTACGCTCACATTGTGGTCTGTTATACAATATAGGCATTCTAATGAGGTGTTTATTTTAAAAGAGTGCCAAAGCAATTAGCTAATTAGTTGATCAACAGAAAATGTATTAACTATTTGGATAATTGCTTGTTCACAAATGATTTATCAAGTAAAATGTTAAACATGCTTTAAGCTTCCTCAAATGTGAGGATTTGCTGCTTTATATGAACGTAAACTGAACATTAACAGTTTTGTTACGTTCATTCAACAAAAACAAGCAACTTGAAGACGTCACATTAGGTTTTGAGAAGTTCTGACAGGCATGTTTCACTATTTCAGATATTTTATAGATTGAAAGATGAACTGATTAATCAAAACAACAAACAGAGTAGTGATAGGCAGAGTAATCTGGCTGATTATCTGGCAGATAACGGGGCCGATAAGCAAAATATGTCTGCAGACACATGCACATGTGTGGAATGATGTTGGCGGGGGTGAAAAAGTTAGTTTCAAGCCCTGTACTAACTCTCCATAATCTTCTCTAAATGCATAGAATAATCTATTTGAATGACATCGCTTTAGGCATACTGTACCCTGCCCTCCCTTAAAATACCAGCAACACTCTGAAATAAACTGTATACCCCAATGAATTTCTCTATTTCATTAATACAAATTCCTTCTACAACAACATGTTACTGGCTAAAATAATGATTTATTATCATACTGGCATTATATATCAGTCATGGGCTGCCCTGCTCTCTTAATATCGCCATCGACCATTGATAAACCGCTATCAGTCGACCACTACAACAGATTAATGGAATGAATTAAAAAAAATTACTTTTAGTGCTCAATGAATCCTTGTCAATAAATCAACAACCAAGTTATCCAGCTGTACAACAGCTGTAATCTGCAATTACAGCAGAGTGTATTAGTAAAGATCACTGGTGACCTCCAGCCTCTCTGTGTTTTCTTATGATCCACACTGATCCTTGTCTGGTGCTCTGGCTAACTCATCTTCCTCTCCAGTGACACTGCCACCTTAGGAATGCCATTCCAGTCAGTCCATAATTCCCGCTCAGTGTTCCCAGTAATCCCTCTTCTCCGGCTGCTCTGAGCCTACTTCCTTCCCCACAGCTGCTGGCCAGCCCAGCTTGCTCTAATAATAGGACAACAATGCCCGCCCCACGCCCGGACACACTGCACTACTACTGGAAGAAAAAAAAAGAAAAGAAAAAACTCTAAATATATAGAAACTCTTTGAATGGACTCTGAAATATTTTAAAGAGGTTTTCCTGCACAAGATTACAACAACAGATGAATTATACCAAAAATGTCATAAAATGTTTTATTAACATAAATGTTTAATGTCACTGCAATTATTGACGTCCGACTCCAAAAGAGCAACTTTCTAAATCGTTGACACTTAGTACTGCTGTGTGTGGGTGATAGACTGCAGCATGTAAACACATGTTGGTGGAGGAATGATGATGAGGCTGCACACTCAAGTGAGCTACGATCTGTGGTAGAGGAGTCGCAGAAGAAACTGTAATCATGCAGGAGCTGATAAATGAAGGCTACACACTCCTAAAGTAGTTAAACACTACCTTGTGCCTTTGCCACGGTGTGAAGGAATGGGACAACTCCTCCAGCACACAGACCAAATAGGTTATGAATAAATGTCACATTTTACGTTGCATGGTCCTGTCAGCAAGGCAGCCCCAAGCTGCGTACAACAAACACCAAAAGAAGGGAGGTATAAATCAGAAAGGAGTGTGGAGAAACTGAGAGCTGGACTTTTTCTCATCTTCTGCTGTCCCACTTGCAGAAGCAGAGCTCTGAATCACATGTTACAGCTCTTTGTGTGTAAGCCTGACATTTCTTCAGCAGCCCTTTTTTTCCTCCTCATTCGTTTCCTTCCACCCCAAAAAATATATAGAGTTTTGCTTCTTACAGCCCCTACTTTGCTTCTTTCTCTGACAGATCAGTGTGATAGTGTTGGTTCCCTGGCACGTGAAAAAAAAAAAGCTTCCCTCCACACCTCCTCCTCTCTTTCAACCCCCCTCCGCCATTCCACCAAGAGAGCAATCCAGCAGAAAAGCTCACACAATTTGTAAATCAGACCCCAACAGAATTATTGGCCGGTGAAAAGAGGGAAGGAAAAAAATAAAAAGACTGGAATGCCAGTGCTCACCTCAGAGAAGGTCCCACTGCCGCAGGGAAAGCAGAAGGAATATCATCCTCAATCCACACAGAAAACCAAGAGCAACAAGTAGTAACTCCAGAGATTTCTCCCCCCCTCTCTCGCACCCCTGCTTCCTTGCTCTGTTACTCCTTCTGCACTCATTCAGGCTGCAGTAGCTGCAGTGGACTGAGCAAGTATGCGTGTGTGTGTGTGTGTGTGTGAGAGAGTGTGTGTGTGTGTGTGGGTGTGAGTGGTCCTGTGGACTCCTGCAGGGATATTGACTCTTAGCAGGGTTCAGGTCCTCCCCCTTCTCAGGCTCACATTGAGAGAGAAAAAAAAAGCTCACCCACACACAAACAGAGGGCAGGAGAGTACTCTCTTTGTCTTTTGTTGCTTTCTCTCACTTCCTTGCTCCGTGTCTTCAAATGTCTGTAACTCCCTGCTCTACAGCCCCTTTCATATGAGAAAGCGAATGAGAGAGGGAGGCTGTGTGTGTGTGTGTGTGTGTGTGTGTGTGTGTGTGTGTGTGTGTGTGTGTGTGTGTGTGTGCTACAAGCTAGTGCGCAGGGGAAGCCGTCGTGCCTCAGTGCCGGGGCCGGGAGGAGGAGAGAGGGCGGGGCTTAGACCTCAGAGAGCTGAATTCCTACCTCATATCCAACCAATCGGAGGCCTTGTTGAGGTTGACCAAAACCGCGGGGCCAGGCCGGGCCTCACCACCACACTCCAGCTTTAAAGCATTAGTTGAAGTCTGCTGTGTTCTAAGCCTACATTGTACAGCACTGTGGATGAGCGTTGCTTTTTTTTTTATCTTGGGGAGCTACCTGTCTTTGTACACAACGCCATTTTGATAAAATTTGAATATTAAACATTCAATAAAAGATGTTAGAAAACACACAGTGTACCAGACTGTGTTTATTACAATGGCAAGCCAAGGAAATGTTATATATGTAGGTTGTTCCAGGAACAAAGGCAATTCAAAGTGTTACAACATATGGTATTTAAGACACAAATTACTGTGTATGTCTGCTAATGACTGAAAGTAGCTGATATACAGTATGTCTATAAATAGTAACACTTGCAAAGAACAAATTAGTCTACTTGTTTCCTCTTCTCTCTCAGAGATAAACTAGCTAATTTGCAAAATCGATCTGGGCAAGTTTGCATATTTTCAGACTCAAGTTGCCACACATAACTATGCCAAAACTACAAAGGTAATGTGATGTTTCCTTGTCTCTTCCCACGTCCCTCCCTCCTTCCTGCCAAAGAACAGTACTCTCATGTTTCGGCTGCTGTCCTTGGCCAGACATTTGTCAAGTGAGGCATTTGTCCGCAGAAGTGACAGCATATCTCCCCCTCCTCCTGCTATTCACACCAGTTTACTCCTGGCTACTTCAACTTTTCTCTTTCCTTCTCTCGTCTTCTCACCACATCTAGTCCCTCTGACGCTAAAGCTCTGGGGCTGTGCAGTAAGAAAAATATCACATGATAATCTTTCCTTTTAGTAAACTGCATTATGTTAGATTTTATTCAATTAAAGTCTGCTGTTATTTATCTCCACCATTTCTTTACTTCTGCTGTAATGTGTAATTCAATTTAAGATGGTATTATAACAAGACTAAGAGGCTATAGCCATGCTAATGACTCTGTAAGTCTGTACTTAGCCACAGCAGTGCTTCCCGTGAAATGCTAATGTCAGAAGGTAAACATGCTCACCATGTAACCATCTGAGTTTAGCATGCTAGCATGCTAGCTAGCACTAAACACAAAGTACAGCTGCGGCTGATGGGAATGTCATTACTTCTGCAGATTTTGGGAGTACTGAAATTGAAAAGAACCAAACAAATTGGATAGTGCTAGATGAAAAGTGAAAGGATCACCAGTGTTATTACAACTCATCGTTAATGGTGCACCAAATATCACGGTAATTAACAATTTATTTCAATCCGGAACAAAAACAGATCCACTGACATGTGGCTGAAAAGGTAGAAAATAGCTAAAATGTTAGGTGTAGCATTAAAATCAATGCTGTCACATTTATCAAACCTGAAGGCAAAGGCACACAAAGATAAAATCTGGAAAAGCAAACCTGTTTTCAGACCATGGCTGTGGTTCTACTGTTGCTACTATTTTTACTGTTAAAGTGTTCTTGGTGTATTTACATTTACTTAGCCTTAAATAGCTCATTTAGCTCTTAAATGAGCAAGTTTGTGTTTAAGGTAAACAGATTCCCGCTGACAGATATTGTGGTGACAGGATGTTTCCTTTATTTAACTTCCCTTACATCTACAATTAGGCTAATTATAATAATAGCTGCGGGGCATTAAGAAAGCCGACAGGTTAGAATAAACTGATGACAGACAGCTCCACGTTTGTTCCACTTAACATTTACTGAGTCCTGGCTTCTAAAACCAAAATGGAAACAGACCTGTTCCCACACATATCCAGTGAATGTGAAATGATACAAATTGTTTTGATGCAGAGGCCGTCTGTGACATCATTGAGGATTGGAGAAATATGTTGATCTATTACTTGCATATGTTTCTTGCTTCTGAGGCATCCAGCGCAACTATAAAACTCTTCAGTTAAACATCGTTTTGTGAGGTTGTCTTTGTTTGTTGTGCACCAAAGCTTGATGATGGGAGTTATTTGACACATTCTGGCATGTGATTACTCCTTTTTTTTTTTTTAAAGACTGGCTTGATCACATCCAAACACTGCCAAATTTCCAAAACAGTTTATGGCAATTAGTGAGGCTTTTTTCCAATGTTTTTTTTTGCTGGAAAGTGCAGTGCTTTACATGCTAAGTACAGAAAGATACATATTTCTATACTTGTGTTGCTTTACATCCTTTTAGTGTTTCTTATTTCTCATAGCAAACTCATTAGTTTTGCATAATGGTAAACAGATTTGCACTGCATATGGTGTACAGCAGAGTTTTCAGAAGAATATAAGTTTGATTGCAGTCATTCTATGCCCATTAATGCCCATAGCCTTCTTAGAATGAGCATAAATGTAAATCTACTTTGACCTTATTAATTATTATTAATAGGCCAAGCATCCCTTTAGCAGGCCAGAGATTTCAGAGGACCTTTAGAGGACAATTCAGAGACTTCAACAGAGATTTCAGAGTTTCAAATGGAGACCCTTTCCAGTGGTGGATGGTGAGCCCCAACCCACAGGATCCAGAGCCTGTTGCCTGCAGAAAGAAGGCTGTGAATCAATACTTGTACTTCAAGTGCGGTAGGCTTGAACTGTACACCTTACAGCTTGAGGGGGACACACGCACACACACACACACACACACACACACATACATACGTACCTATCCTCATTCCAGCCCACCAGCTGAGCTCAAGTTAAGAACTGTGAGACTTAACCTAAAACAAATACCCAGGTCTTATTTATTTTCTTTATGTTCACACATTTTATTTTTTTTTATAACCTATAAATATACGTATATATATCTGTGGCTGCATGTATATTGCAACTTGAGCTTCACTTTTGAGGTACGGGGTATCACCTTGTTGTTGCCCGGCTTAATGTTTAATATATTCCTAGAGCAGCATCACATGCTGCTGATTTCATTACGCTTACCGTACTTGCCGGCTTGGCTCCCGACAATGCTAAAGTCCTTACCGTTAGATATTACTCATTACTCACACTGTAATTAGTAGTACCACATACTTTACATTAGCATGTGGTGGCCTGGTGGTTTTAGAGCTGACTGAGGTTAAACCAGTGAGACTACAATGCTTGTTTTGGCCAAAGTTTGGCTAAGTTTAATTCCACCTTCAACAAACAATTACCAGGAAAAACACTGAAACAGAGGGGGGTAAGAATAAAAATGGGAAAAACAGAAACCCAAAGACTGTGCTGACACAGTGAGTGAGTTCTTTGGTATGTGGGCTATAAAGTTACACAGGGACCAAAAGTGAAGCAGTGAGGTCCACTCCTATAGACAACTCTGACACGCCTCTCCTTTTATCTGCCTCCGTTTGTCTTGCTAATCCCTCACCCCGTCACTCTGTTTATTTTCCCCGAGTCAATTTGTGTGTGTTTATGTCCAAGAACGTGTGAAACATTAAGAACATGCAGAATGAAGACCATGTTTTACCTCGTGTTTGTTTAGTCTATGCACAGATATGTGTGTATGAGCATGTTAAAGCCAAGTTCTTGAGAGTAAAATCCACAATAAGGGTCGAGTTTTTCAAATCCATCTCCCTTGAAAAAACAGCAGTTGTGTTACTGCTGAAACAAAGTTGACAGAATGACGGCAAAAATTAAGAAACAGACGAGACGTACAGGAGAGCTGTATACCAGCCGCAAGCAGAAAGCAAACAATGGGAAATGCCAGTGTGACAGAGCCATCATTGACAAACACAGGAAACTGTCTAATGTGTATCTGAGGTATCCTAATGATCTGCCTCCAGAAATAATGGTGTCATTCCATACTCTATTGAGTGTTTGGGTGCTAAAAAATAAATTCAAACTGTTTGTGCTGTGACACAACCTAACGCATAACAATATGACACTGTGTGACTCAAAAAAGCTGAGTCAGAGAAGATTTACACATTAAACAGTCAAACTATATCAAATCTGCTTAGGATTCGTCTCTTGTCTCCTCTTGCCAGTAAAAGCAGAGAAATAAGGGAATGTGTATTTCGGTAGCAGGAAGAGTTGGACATGGGACAGTCAGGAATGCCAACAACTGCCATTTTGGAGACAAAGGCACTTGTGTGCGGCACGTGGGGTCAGGCTGCTGCCATGCCTACCATGCCAGCAAGTGCTTTTTGTGGAGGGATTCCAAAGGGAATTCAACTTATAAAAAGGCTAAAACCGGGGCGTTCTGGGGCCCAGCGTCTAACATGCATACTGAACTGCCAACGCCCTGGTTTCACTAGGACACATATCATTCAAGCCATTCCTGTTTTGCGCCACTCTTTACTGTCAACTATCTAATAAAGGCAAGATCAAAACCCCCAAAACCTGATCTTGCAGAGGCAGGTACTGAACTGTGAGTGCCTTGTCATAAAGGGAACATAGTGCCGCTTTAGGTGGAGCACTGTCACTATACTGATTCCCCCCATGCAAATGTTGACTTTACATAGATCTCATCATGTATGTCATTGTCATGCTGGAAAGATGATTTCTTCTGGCAGAATGCTGCTCCGATTCTTTCAGAGCTCCCTCAGATAGTCTATTCTGCCAGATCTAACAACATCATCTCTTAGTATAGACGCTCAATTACTTTATTGACGTGTCTGACTCACCTTAACTCACATACATATTGGCTCGAAAAGCAGAGTTTGTAATTAAATTGAAACTAAAGAAATTGCAGACAGAGTAGCTTAATTTTAACCAACAGATATACAATAGTAGCCTTCAATCCCCCCTTTGAAATCTTGAAATACAGCCTTTTGTCCATTTTTTTATTAACTGAAAACATGGAGTCACAATAATTGGTGGGATTATGTATTATGTAGTCATATAATAATCTATATTTCACAGTTTCACACACAGTATACAGAGCAGCTTATGTGACATCTTGTGAAGTCATGATCATGAACCAGTTCAATTGTGATGCTGACAAAGAAGAAAGACTTCAAACTTCTAAAAGTTTTCTGTTGCTGCTTCTCCAATGCCTTCATTGTAGGCTCAAATTACTGCACTTTCCCACCAGCGTTTGTACTGAAATAAATACTCTGGTGGATCATCGCAGATCTGTAACTGGGTAAACCACATAAACAATGAGGAAGGATAAACAAAGCACTGATTAAGATCAGTTTCTCTTGCCACTCTAGCATCCTACTTTGTTTAGAATCTCCCAGGAAAAGGCTTAAGTCTGCTAATATCCATGCTCTTTCTGACTTTACCCGTTTCCTTTTTAAATAGTCCATATTTTCCAGCTCTCTCTCTCTCCTCAGCTCATTTCCTCACCGCTCTCACCCGCTCTGGCACTCTTTGCTCAGTGTGGGACCAGCACATTTACATAAGATTTACAGAGACACGAAAAGCACATTCCCAACATAAATTTGTTGTGAGCGTGTAACAAGCTCATGGCTGTGTTTGGCTCAGTTTCTGCCTCTTGCAGTCACTTCAACTTAGACACACATCACACAGCAAAACATACCATGGACACACACTAACACACCAATGCGCACACTAGCACACACACGCAAACAAACCACGCTAACATGCTTAACGTCTACATGGCATGCAGCAAAGGCACAATTTGTACACACGTTCCAATTTTCCTTAACTCTCTTTTGTTTCATACTCTGCACTGCTTTTCTCTGTTTCTTGTCCCTCCCTCCCTCCCTCTCTCCCTCACCCTCCTCAGCAGTGCTCTGTTGACTGACAGTCTCTCATCAGGGAGGCTTTCTGACAAATGGGGCCAAATGGAGTCGTGCCACTGTTGCTGCTGGCCGCAAGTCAGCTCTCTGAGGTTATTGCTTAGCTCTGCTCTTACAGTGTTATTTATATCCACCATCACCAGACTACTAGTTTTGAGTGTTTGATGAACTTTTCATGTGCCATCTCCTGTGTGGACCTTCACAGCTGTGGATCTTTTGGTCAGTGACCTGGGCTGTTTTCTTAGATTTTGGTGTGCTAAAAATGCAGCTCTATATTCCTTTGCCATAACAATACAATTAGTAAACACTGAATTTATTGTATTCTTGAATTCTGTGTGAGTTGTCAAGACTTTTACAATAAAACTGCCCAAGTGGTTTGGATAGAGAAAAACAAAGGATAAATGACTTTTATTACTTGTTTTACTACTGTAATACAGAGCTATGTGTGAAAGCACTCGAGTCAGTAGTGGCACCTTTTTCACGGCAGGATCCCAAATCAACTTCACCTCCGTTTCAATTAGAAGAAGCTCGCTCAAGTTTTAGTTTCTGCTTCCTAGGTAGGTAGTGCTTTTTCAGTTGGGCAGTAACTGTTTTGTAATGTCTGACTGATTTGTCAAACCTAAGCAATTATTCAGATTACAAGCAAGAACTGGTTGTAGTGTGACTTTAAGCACTTAGGATACGATTTTTGTTGGATGTTACTGACATTTAAATGACAGTTAAAAAGCTAAAAACTTGACCATCTAAAAGTAACAAGGTAAAGAGAGACGAGACAAACAAATTCTTATTTATTTGCCAACTGCTTCATTGTGGTTATGTACCATAAACAGACAAATTACGTACTACAACAGACAAAGAATCAGAACGTCACACTCAGCAGATTGCTACTCTGGAGACAGACATGTCATCCTCTAAATGTCTCTTACAACATCCATCACAAATCATAATCATAAATCACAAAGAAAAACACAATGACTAGTTCAAGCTCATCTATGCATACATTGCTTTCTTCTCAACGCACAGAAATTATGTCACAAACCAAGCATTCACTTGTAATCTGGGAACACGACAGCAAAGAAAGGTTTTGTTCCTCTGTCCCTGGGATAATTTGGCCAAAAGTCAGACTGTATGACAGGCACTAATCCTTTCAGAATAGTTCCATCAGACTAATGTAATTCTTACTTCTTCTGAGACAACTGCTGATCACTATCACAGCAGACATCCTTGAATACAGGAAAAAAAACACCCCAAGCACTGAAGATGCATCAGGACATCATTGTTCGAGCCATATTAGGACATGGTCAGGCAGTGTAGTGTCAACGCGTATGCGTCCTTGGCCTCCTTGAACGACCACCTAGTCAAGTTTTTCGTAAATATAGCTCTACATAGCTACCACACATAGGATCTCTCTGTTCTTCCCCATTTTCGTGACTCTTTTATTTCCAGCCTTTTTTCCCCCTCACTGGAGTTTTTCAGTGTGGAACTATCAATGTTTTCATGCAAGATACCAGGTCTTAAGGGTGACAAAGTATTCTCTGAGAAGTTTGTGGTTCAGTACTGATGAGAGATGGAAACCCAGTTTATTTAAGCAAATGCTGTATGTACAACTCAAAAGTCATTAGAGCTAGTTCAGTTCAAAAGCCTGTGCCACCACAACACACCATCAGCTGTTTACAACTACTCCTGACATTCTTTACAGCAAAACTAATCCAGTGCCACTTGCCTTGACCTCGAGGACAAGCAGCATGCTATTTTCACTTGTTACTTTATTCTATATGCTTCTGATTATGCTAGAGCAGTAGGGTCAGAAGCCTATTGGAAAGAGTGCTTATTTGGAACATTTGCTTAAAGCTGCCCTAGGCAGGCTGGCTGACCCCACATGAATGTGGTAGTCTACTTGAATTCCGGAGGCATCAATATCTAGAAATCAACTGACAGCAGCACAAAATCAATACCCAATCTGACCTATATGCTTTGTTCTTACTAGTTGCTGGCCATGGAGATGTTGAAAAGAATGACCCAATCACAATAGAATAATGATCATTAACTCAGTTCTTTCAGATGGGATGTTTTCCTCCACTACAGCCGCTCTTTGTGATGTCAGTTAAAAATGTGTAAGCAAACAAAATGAGGAAAGTATGTCTTCTTTGAACAGAATGTCTTTATTGAACTGTGAACATAAGAAAAATTCAAAAGTGATTTCAAGGGTTCCAAATTTTGGAGTAACTGATATGGTGTTTTATTACTTTAAAGCAGCTATACTCAGTAGTTTAATGATAGCAATGTATCAAGTGACAATGTGAAAGGGGTCTCTGGCAGTTATAAACCCAAGGAGAGTTAGTACCTGACCCTGTAGCTTCTTTCGGCTTTAAAGAGCTTCATCGTGAGTCTAATCGTTTAACTGCCCGGTGTTTTGGTTCACTCTCACCGCACCGTTTTCAGCCAGCAGGCAGCGAAATAACTCACTACTTTAATTTAATGTTTCACAGCCCACATGTTGGGCAGCAGACCAGTATTACCTATGCAGCAACAAACAGCAGACAGACAGACTGAGTTAGCGACAAGCTAGCAAATAAAGCAACTCAGATATTTTTCTCAGGAGTGTGCGGCCAATCTAGCCTCTAACCTCAAACCCCAAACACCCTGAAATAGCCCTTAAAAGAAGTGGGATGAGCCAGAATGACCCCACATTGCCAAAATGACGTTCCACCAATGGTTTAAAATCTAGATTTGCTTTTCAAAAGATGCAAGAACAGAAACTCACTCACACACCACACAGGCCTACGCACACAAACATGTTTACAGCTGGAAACAGGACAGACTAAACATCATGTTTTTTATCAGTCTCACTCTCTAAACCCTTAAGACAACATTCATCTGCCAAGGCTGCAACCTCATGGGGAGAAGAATGTCTCTTGTACACCAGAATGAACTCGATTTAAGCATGAGGTCTGGTGCAAGATGGTGCTTCCTCTCTTAAAACTAGATTAAAACTTATAAGCTGACAGCCAAGTCCCTAAATTTACACACCCTGTACCACCCAGCCCTGACTTCTGGCTAGTTTTTAGCACATGACAACACAAGTAAGAATAAATCTTTTATTAAAAGCTGAACATTCTTCAAGACAAAGCCCTGCAGCGCTTTCACCCACAAGACCACACTTTCATCTGGATAAAATCTGGGAATTTTAGAAGTGTAGTCAGAAACCCCAATTCACCTCAAAATGGAAAATGAGAGAAAAGCCCCTTGTTTTTCACAAAAAAATACTTTATAGCGAAAGAGAAGAAATCTCCAATGGTCTAATCCCCCTGTCTAATAAAAGTTCTGTACAAACCCACACATAAAAAATGGCTCTGTGTTTTCTCCTCCAGTACACGAGCAGGCATTCAACCTTTCTCAAGTAGGACAAAAACATGCAGACCTATTTACATGTCAATGAAGGCCATGGATAAGGACTTTTCCCTGCATATCTCTTTTTACTTCCCTCCCTCAAACTTCCTCTCATCTCAGGGCGTTCCTATAAGAAGATGTGCTCATTTTGATGCCTGATAAAGGCCCGGCTACTTCTAAAGACAACTACTTTTATTGGGATTCTCAGCTTATTCCTCAGAAAACTGTTGGGTGCACTGGTGTACCACAACTCTAGACTCGTAACATAAACTAAAGATGCAGAGTTCATATATCCGACAACTGTTTGCAATGACCGATGATATTTATTAGCTTGTCTGGAAACAATACTACTCAGAATATTATCTAAAGCAGGAGAGGATGTCCAGCAGCGGCAATCATTCGCATTCTTCAGATATAAATTCCGAAATAGGTAGATGCGGTTCCAGTGCCTGTGCTATAATAAGATGCAGATCAACATCTAGTTTATATGTAAAATACACAAAGCAATGTATAATATTAGCTCTCATTTGTTACAATCAACAGCAATGATGTCTGTGCGCATGCATGTATTTGTGTGTTTTTGAAATAGAGAGAGAGAGAGTGTAAATTGATGCCTACGAGCCTTAGGAAGCGTGAACTCTTCCTGAGGCTTGCAGGCCTGAGGTGAGAATGTAGTCGGATGATATCAGATTATTGCCCTTTCTACTCTCACATTTCTATTTATATTCTCTCTTATATCTTCTGAGGCTGTGTGCACTGAGAGAGGCCGGCTGACTGGTTGAGATCAGAGAGTAGTCAATCACTGAACAAAACTGACATAGTTGAGGGTGGGAAACCTCACTGTGGAGGAGAGAAAATGCTCAATGTTCTCACTTAATTGGGTTAGATTGTTAACAGAAGTTTCACGTCTCAAGAGATGCATAAAAGTGGAGAAGTTTCGTCTTTAGCAGTTTTCTTTCCCTTTTCTTTGTCTCTCCGTGGTGGCAGACAGCCCAGTGCATAAAGCAATGTGGCTTAGACGCTGGCGAAGAGAAACTATGGTCTCTTGGAAATATGTTCTCTGTTGACTCATTCTGTTAACCACATTCTTCATCAGCAGCACAGCAGAGTCCTTCCCATCGGCCATGAAGACAAAACACCGTATTTTCTGGCCCAGTTAATAACACACCACTTTTTTTGCTGCCTTTTAACTATCTAGTTTAGGCTCTAACATTTGGAGCAGTGGAGGAAAAAAAAAAATAGAGGCAACGGAAAATGAGGGGGAAGAGAAAGAGAGAGCACTCTCACTGGCCTACAGTGCAGTCCAGATCCCCCTGGATTTATTTGTGTACATAACTCTTTCTCTTTCTGTCTCTCCCCTTCTCTTTCCCTCTCCCACTTTCATTCTTTCGTGCCGCGCTGTGTCTCTAACACAAACACCCACATGCTGCAACCGCTACACGGCATACAAATACACAGATTCACATAACCATCAAATTATCTTGCTGCTTTTGAACAGAAATGGTACACCCACAGTCCTCGCATGTGCCACCGTTAATTATTCCAGAGGAGAAGAGGAGAGCTTCCTGCTCCACAAAGCTCGCACCAAAACAGCCGGGCGGAAGACAGACAAGGCAAATTCAAGAAACATCATTCAACATTCTCCAACTTTCTTCGCTACAACTATTTCAGAAACTTTACAACCCTGTTTAAGTGATGGTGTACAAGTCATTAGAGCAAAATTATATTAGCAGGCTGTTGATTTCATCACATTGCCATGTAACACCCCTCACCGCTTAACTCTCTACCCAACAGAACAGACTGAAGTCCTATTCATCTGACCACAGAGGCCCTAGTCAACAGTTTAAGAGCCAAATGGAGAGCCTAGTCATAGTAGCAAGCTAACGGGAAAACCATGTGACCTGACTCCCTTGTTCACCAACATGCTCTTCAACTTTTTCCACAGTATCGCTTCCATCGTTTCTCATCTTTTCCTCCCACCCCTGCTGCTTCAAATCTCACTCACCATGCTGTGCCTCTGGATGGGTGCTGGTGTCAGGGTCCATGTTAAATTCACAGGGTGATGAGTGCCCACATCAACATACCCATATCCTGAGGCAAACCTGGCTCTGTAACTGGACTACGACTACTGAAACTATTATTACAACTACCGCTGTATTTCTACTGCCGCCGCCACTGCCGTCTGTTCTCCGCTGTTCTCTCCAGTCAGAGCTGCTGGCTCTGGTCTGGCCCCTGCAGCCTGCCAGCTCAGCTCAGGCTTCTACTGCTGTGTTACATCTGTCTGAATGAGCCCCTCTCTGGAGAGTGGGGGGAGAGAGAGAGAGAGAGAGAGAGAGAGAGAGAGAGAGAGAGAGAGAGAGAGAGAGAGAGAGAGAGAGAGAATAACGGAGCACAGTACAGGAGGGAGGAGAGAGAGAGCAGCAGTTTCCACATTGTGGTGGCAGAGAGAGAGGGAGAGAGAGAGAAAGAGACAGAGAGAGAGAGAGAGAGAGAGATATGGGTGGAGAGGGTTGTGGCAGTGCTGAATGTTTCCACTTTGATCAATTTTATACTCTCAGCATATTTTTTTCTCATCATAACGAGACCTTAGTAACATCAGTTTGGAAAACATTAACATGCCAGGAGAATTAAGGACCTTATGTAGTACTGCAGCCTGGGTGTTAACAACGGGTGGACTCAAAAACCTGACCGAGTTGTGCTGGCTGGGCATTGTTTCTACTCTCATTTCAATTTGGCACACTAAACAACACAAGATGCTTAAGCTGACCTGAATCGATAGCTTGTGCGTCAAGAACATTAGCAGCAACTAAAACATTGTTTAGTCCTTTAAAAGCAAAAAAAACAGCACTCTTCACAATTTCGCAGAACTCAAAGTGATGCCTTGTCTTAAAAAAAACCCAAACCAGAGATTCTTACACTTGAGATGCTGATCCAAAACCATCACTTAAAAGCTGTCAAAGGAAGTTTGGTTAGATTGGTTGAAGACAGGCAGTAGTTTAATATGTTAATTCTAACTTTGCCCATCTTTATATTGACCCATTTCTAGTTCATCAATTGTCCAACTGGCAGACATGCCACTCCTGCCGCTCCTGTCCTTTCAGCAGCATAATACGGTCAAATGGAGCCCAGCCAACCATTACCTTGAAATGATTTTAATCTCAACTATCCAGGGATCTTGATAAATTATAGCTCCCCATATTTGAGATGTTTTGAGTTCATCTATAAAAACTGTAAGACAAGACATTGAATAGGCAAAACAATCCATCATTTAGTGCTGTGTTGGCAGGATAGACTGGGGTGACAGGCTCAGATCCAACAAATACCATTCTGGATAATGATAGCTAATTGTAATTATAAACTCGGGGGAGAGAGGTTGACTTTTGGAATGTTAAGATACTTAAACGCCATGTGAGGCTGTATTTGGGCTCCAAGGCATGCAAAAATCATTCCACCCTTTGGTCAGTTATCCAGTTCTATTTAATCCTATCTAAAGTGTTACAGCTTCAGTGAAAATATTTATGGAGAAAGTAAAAACTGGAAAATAGGGCAGCATATGCCCCAGCATCTTTAAAGAACCGAGAGATGAGAACTTTTTCCAAAGCAGCATCCAGAAAAAACTTAGACCTCAGTAAAAATTAAGCGTAGTTGTTCGGGTGGAAGCGTAGCAGCGCTCTCCGTCTCTAGCATGTTTGTGCCAAAACCTCGTCGAGTTCAAAAGAACAGAAGAGGCAGCCGCTCACTATTCAGTCGGAGGATGAGACGAGATGAGAGCGCTCTCTGATTTGCTGTGGATTCCTATTCATCTAAGTGTAGTTTTTATTCATCACGCTGCTTATTTAGAGCGTGTGTCACACAAGGACAAGAGCAGGTGGGGCCTACGCCAATGAATAATTTAGTAAAACATAGACCGTGTGAGTGTTTGTAGTGATGAAGAACCTGATTTGAAAACCGTACAGGTGCTCACGCACGCGCGCACAACTGCAGTTTTAAAGGTTAGAAACTGAAGAGGGGACTAGAACATGTAATACTGTTTGGATTTTGGAGGATAAATTTAACAACAACCCTTCTGTCAATATGGTATTTAAAGATGCAAACACTTGTGTTTGTTCATGTGAAATAGTATTTTGCCAGTGAGTGTGTTTTAATAAAGCTCTAGCTCTCACCACGGCACTAATACACATATTTAATATTTCAAGGCAATATTGATCAGTTTACAGCTTTACATTTAGTGCTTATTTGAGGTTATCTTAATACTTCTATAAGTAATTGCTGCTCTCTTTAAAAGATAACTGTGATTTTATTCTTGTAATCATTATTCTTGTGATTCATAAATACATTTAAAATGTGCATTTAAGGTCTTAGTTATGCTTTTCTTATTAACAACATTACTTTATCCTATCAGATATATTTTTGCAAATGGAATTTCTGTAACAGTAGCCATTTAATGCTGTTTCTGACCTCTAAATGCTCCTATATGTTATCTCTCATTTCTGGTGACCAGTGAATTCAAATCCAAACCCAACAGCAGGTTCATGCCTTGTTAATATAAAATTGTAGAATATTCATTTGGCTAAAAGGTGACAGAACAGCTTGTATGACATTATTATGATTATTAGATATTTAAATGGCTGACATAATAACCACTGCAGTAATATATTAATGTATTGTAATGTATTCTAGCTAACATGCAGAAATATGTAGCCTGACTATGGAAATCTGAATCAGCAATTCAGAAATGATCTTACATCATCATCATGGAAAAGTTTCAAATGTCACTGGCAGAGTTGCAAAGGTACCCTGTAATTAGTGAACTAGCTGGCAGCCTGTGCTTATTCTTTTAGCCTCCGTCTCTTCTCAGATAAACAAAGTCAGCCCAATCATAGATGCATTATAATGATGTGTCTTGCGCCATTTTCTCATCATCATGTCATCACTTGTATTAGTGAACATGGATTACAAAACGGGATGCACAATAAACTCTCCTCTGCTTTTTTCTGATGTGTGTTGTGTGTGTGTGTGTGTGTGTGTGTGTGTGTGTGTGAGATCCAGTGCTGAACTTACAGCAAAAATAAAAAGGTCCCTGTATTTTTAAAGCCAAATATGTTCTATGCAGAGAATGCTGGGTAACAGCCATAACTTTGAGGAGACAGAAGGACATCTCTGCTCGTCTCATCATCTGGCCCTCTTACTCGCAACAAGAATGCGATCCCACTTGGGAGATATAGAATATGATGGAATGAGACGAGTGCCCAAAACAAAGTTGTATCAAATAACATGACTTGTTGATTTAACTAAAAGAAACCTGAGACCTGAGAACTGAATATTCTTCTAAATATAGTCCATCGTGTACACTTAGCAATTAAGAAATACCTCTGTAAATGCTGTAAGTGCTGTGAAGTTATAGCTTCATTATTAACACAGAGCTAAATGGCTCCCTCTAATGGTCAATGGCTGGTAAAGAAATCACTGTCAAACCTTTGTGACAAATCCTGGGCATAGAGGGTCTGCAGAAAGTGTGATTAATAGTACATAAAAGCATCACTAAAATCACTGTGCTCACAAAGAACCAGGCAAGAATCTTGGTTAAAAAATGCTTACACAACATTGGTAAGCCAGAAAATATACAACAACACTGTCCAATAACACTGTCTCAATAGATAGAGGGCAACAGCACCACAGGAAATTGCTAAGCTTAATACAACCTTCACTTAATGTTCTGTACTGTACTGAAATGACATCATGAAATAGCACTTCAACTAAACAACCATTGAACCCGCTGATTTAAAGGTGGGTCATATTAGGTTGCATGCCAGCCAACAACCCAGCAACGGTAACTGTGGGATACAAACGCTTGAATGTCAAACCTCAGTGCCACCTAGTGTCTCATTTTGACGGATTCTGTGTGTTCATCCTTGCAGACACATCCACACTAGCTTTTACTGAGCTGCTCCATCTTGTCCGTAGACATAAGTGCACACACTGGCACATCCAGAAAGTAATGGTGTTATATTACAGGCATTACATTGCTGTAAAGGGCAACATGATACCTGCCAGTTGAAAGACACCAAAACATTTTTCAATGTCTGTCTTAGTGGTTAGGATGAAGCATTATAAGTGCAGTGATGTGCTATGAAGCAGCAAGCTCTCCATCTAGTGGCTATAACGTAGAAGAAAAGAGTCTCAGAAAAAAGGTTTGCCCAGGCATGTGAGCAACACAAAGCTCACTTGCATATTTAACTGTTTGACCGCTTGCATTTGAATTACTTTGCCCATTTGACCTTTGTACAGAACAAGTAATTTTGACTTTGAGTTGTTATTTAGCAGCCTTGGACATAGAAGATTGTGGAATAAAAAAGGCAAAACCAGAGCCGAGCCACAAAAGATGAGAAGAGAACTTCTCATCAGACTCAGAGTGTTAATAATGAATAATATTTTGTCTATAACCATGTTGAGCAAGCGTTAAATATTTGATTTCTGGGCTATTAATCATTCTAATTTAATTAAATGAAAATCAAGAAAGCCATTTAAGTATTCCCAGTGTCTGGCTGTGTGTGTGTGTGTGTGTGTGTGTGTGTGTGTGTGTGTGTCTGTGTGTGTGTGTGTGTGAGTGAGTGTGAGGCATCCTGATATCTGCAGAGGTATGTCTTCAGGCTACTCACCGCTCTCAGTGGACAGCTGGCTGTGGAATTCTGGAAACTGTGTCTCCACTGGAACGCTGATAGTGCGCCTCAGAAGATGGACCTTGCATGGCGCAGAGCGACTCTCCTGTAAAAACAAGGGACGGATCTGCTGAGAAAGAGAGAGAAAGAAGGAGACAGAAACATAGAGCAAGAAATTCAAGACAGACAAAAGGCAGAATAAATTCAACAAAAGGCACAGACAGAAAGTAGGCACATGGAGTAGATAGCGTACAGAGCAAGAATGAAAGCTAACAAGAAGAAAAATCGTGGCTGCTAGGAATACAATAGTCACTGAGGCTCCTTATCTATGTTGTGGCTATTCTGATCACCATGTTTAATGCTGTGTTGGGCCAATAGAGCACAAAAGCTTTAGAGCTTCTGATAAATGAGGAGTCATTGGATGAAACAGAGCAGACATTAGCCACGCATCAGTCTGTGTCAGCCCATATCTCCCTATAGCTTGCATACCAAATGTTTGGCTCCAAAAGATTAAACAGACAAAGGAGAAAGGATGGCCCTGGTGAGAAAGTGGTGACTAAAAGAAAAAAAGGGAAAGAGCCTGGTGTCCTCCAAGAGGAGTGATAATGGCTTATCGAACATCCTCACACCTCTAAACTCAATGCGGCACCCTGTCTGTCTAGTTTTTTCTGTGTCCGTCTGTTTATCCGTCTGTCTTTCTCGGAATGTCTCTGAGACTCACCTCTTTACTTGCCTCATGGGACTCAGGTTTAAGGACAGCATATTCTCACTAACACCACCTCTGACGTACAGACAATGTCTAGTGGTCTGAGCCATGATGACTAAGCATTATGAGCTGTAATTTGAGACCCACTATTCACTGCAACAAATTCTGTCTCAGATATATACAGTGTTGTACTTCCACTGGTCTTGACCAGGGATTGGAGTATAGCCTGTGGCGTTATTATAATGAATCATCTAATAATCAATTAATTCCCACACTCATGCAATTATTTATTTGAAATATTAAACTAAGTGATAATGTACTTGGAGGGTGAGCATTAGCTACATTCAAATGCCTGAAATACACCTAGAAAAGATAAGATTCAGTTGCAAACTCAAAGGTCTAAGTTTAAACAAGTTTAACTATAAAACTGCAATCGTTCTGATGAGATGAAAAACCTAAATATTTTTTCCGTTACAGGGTTAACAGAGGAGAAATATGGCAAACAGGAAACAGTGATGTATCTTTTCACTCTCTGCTAATTCAATTAACATAATTGATTTTGCCATGGACGTAAACACTGATTTGATTACAGCATTAAAGCAAACGGCAAAGCCCACTTGAATTGAGGCTAAATTTAAACACTGCTCACTGGCCCCGTCCGGTATCCTCAGCTCGGCAGGAATTTTTTTTTGCCTGTTGACACGAGCATAAATAACTTCTTTGTCTTTAATCATGAGCCCCCTCTACTGGCAGTCATGTGGAGCTTTTGAAATGTAGATTAGAGAAATGTGCTGAACTTGATCACTCATTTTACAGAGTGGGCCTGTGGAACAACTGAAGGCTTCAGAACAAGCTGAAGGTAAAACAATTCGCTAAATCCACACTCCAGAAACCCCCCACTGGAATCAGACCTCTCTTTCAATTTTAATACCTTCATATTGCAGCCCTCAAGAAAATGCATCACACTTGCTGAATGCTGAGATTGTAATCCCTTCTCGCATACTTCTGTTTTCACTCTCTGACTTCCTCCTTTTTGGATCTTTTTGTGTTTGTGTGTAGCATCATTTGTCTTACGAATTTCTTACAGAAATAACCTCTGGCAAAAAACACAATAATTTGGTAAACATTCTATTACAGAAGACAATCAATCAACTGTTCGTGCTGATACTGCACCTAAATTCTATGGGCTTTTTTTCAAAATATCTAAGAGTACAAGAAAAGGATTAGCAGGGAAACAGAGACAGGCCTGGCTGAAGAGAATATATGTCTGAAGAAAGAGACAATAAAAGAATCCAACAAAAAATAAAAACAGAAAAACACAACAAGACAATAAGGGATAAAACAAAATAGGCAGAAACAAAGGGATAAAGACAGAGAGTGACTGTTTACTAAAGCCCCTACAGCAAAAACTCTTTCACAACCAACAATCAATCAGACTGTTGTGCAGGGACTCTTAAAGTCTTCTGTTTTTTCTTTCCTCTCACTTTCAAACCTTTTTGTTACTCTAGTGTTTTCTCCTTGTGGTATGGAACGGAGGAATATACAGGCAAACAAAGAGTGCATAAAGACAAATACTTAATCTATGAAGATTTAAAGATGTAAATGCATATTCCAGTTAATACATCCATTTATTTTACGATCCCAAAAAAAAGTTCAGTGGCACTGAAATAAAATTTTTGTGTCAGCTTCACAAAACGAAGCCGACGTGCAAACTCAAACTATTCTCATTTTTAATTGGGCTAAAGCTGAATGATTTAGGTGTGTTTCTAAAAGGCACAACTGTTCTTAGACGTGCTGCATTATGTATTGCATGTTTGGAGATACATTTCACCACAAGCACAACGAGAACAAATTGGTGTTCTTCACATGTTAAAGGCTTCCTCAAATCATTTCTTTGACTTATGATTATTGATGATGCTGCACTTACAAGCATGGAGGAACACCTATGGTAAATGTAGGCGAGTTGCTGGAATAACAGAAAACCTAATACTGCCATAACAAACATCCATGGCTCACCTGGTATAGAGCTGGCACCCCATGTACCAAAGGCTGAGTCCTTGCTCCAGCGGCCATGAGTTTAAATCCGACCTGTGGCCCTTTGCTACGTATCACCTCTTCTCTCTCCCACCTTTCCTGTCAAGCTTCAGCTGTCCTATCTAATAAAGGCAAAAAGCCCATATATACATATATACATATATATAAAGACAGACATGTCTCTTAGAAGTGTGTTTATTGTGGATGCTCTGATCCATTGTGTTTATCTGTCTAAACCATGCCATGACACCTTCATCTGGAGCAAGCCATTATACGACTGTATCATCGTTTTGACCTGCCGTCTGCTGACATTGCAATCCAGCAGCGTTACAGATGACCTTTCAGAGTCTGGGTCTCCAGATGGATTAATTTAAAAGCTGTTGTTCTTTGCTGCTATGAAACAAAAAGCACTGTGGTGGAAAAGCTGCCAATGGGTCGATTCAAATCATGTCTCTCTGCAATTATTGCTCGCTCTATTTCAACATTGCATACCTCAGTACTTGCAGACAAAGAAACACTTTTCTCCCCAGCTCCAGCAGTCATATAAAAATTCTAAACTATGCTTTGTCTGGGTGCTCTTGCGACTTTGAAACAGAGCCTTCATGTCTTAAGTGTTCTTAAAAGTGTCTTAAAAGATACTATATTCCCTGAGAGGGGGGCGTGTCCTTTCCCTATTGCTGTGCTGAGACCACAGACATTATAGAAGAGGGCTTTGAGAAATTCCTCAAGGAAGCTATAATTTAATTTGTTGCTGACGGTTCTCCGATAGTAGCATTAGCTGGAACTTCTCATCATGTGAATCCCTCGTTGGACTTTTTTACCTTACACATCAGCTCTTGCAATAGAATATTAAATATAATTTTTGTGCCATTCATGTGTGCTTGCAGACTCAGCCACACACACACTAATGTGAGTTATTGGCATCCAGGGCAGGAGGAGCATGCAGAAATGGCAGACACTTTTGTAAGCAGCTGTGGAATGAATGGACTGAATGGAAAGTTGCGCAAGGGTAATGAAGGAATTACACAAAGTGACTAAGCAAGGTATAGGTCAGTCACGTACAGTCTGCATGAGGGAAATTTTTAAGCAATGATCAATCATCAGCCACATTAATGAATAATTGATTAATAACGAAAAGATTCTGAAATACAAAATGCAAGGCTGTACATAGAGAGAGAGCTAGGCCATGTGGTGCAATCCGGTACTTCAACAAAACCACAGTACATTTTGTGACTGATACACTGCACATCCCTCATCTTCGGCACTGTAGGGTCAGCATATTTTGACCGTATTAAAGTATTAATGGAGAGTAGCAGGGCTAGGCAATAATTCAACATTACTGCATCAAATTGTAACGCAGTCGTATTGCGGTATTATGTTTATATCATGTTGTAAGTCTCTGTAAAGTGAGTGCACAGAAAGCTGTTAAACAGGACAGGATAGTGCAGACTGAACAATGTAATTTAGATTACCCTGCTGACTCCTGATTTGTTCCTAACAACAGGGCCTCTGATCTCATGTGAATCCAGTGTGACACTAATCAAAACAACAGAGGCAAAGAGCCAGACTCGGCTTCCTCTGCATAACCTGGGTATTGTTGGTCTCCGATGTGGGATGAATTTAAATGTAGAATTAATTCTCACACAACACAAGATTCACTCAGGAGCTTGTGTTTCTCAATAGCTAGTTATTATTATTATTATTATTATTATTATTATAATTATTATAGCCCGACTGATACTGTATCTTTAATGCCGTTACTAATATTGGTATTGGGAGTTTAAAATGGCCAATACTGTTGTTTCATTTCTTTTAACAACAATCTTAACACGGGTCGTTTAGATATGTTTTTCTGGTGTGTAATCTTATGACGGAGATATACTGATACCAATATTTCTACAATAAGATAATACTGGATCATCTGGTTGATTTAGCAGTCTAGCTGTAATAATTAGCTTTCATTTTTTACCAGTCTGGTCACTGGATATGTGGACTGATTTTCACTGCCTCTCAGTGATAAGCAGTTTCATTGAATTGTGCCTGAAACTCAGTTTGCACTTAAACTGTCATTGAAGTCATTAGCAATGCACTATCCAAATAATATGTGACAAAAATAATAATATTAGCATGAATTGAAGTTAATCCATCCTTTTATTTTGCTATTTTTATTTTACTATTAAACTATAACTAAGAAGTTATAAAAAATATATAGCTGGCTATGGGGAGAAATTGGCAAGTACAATAAAATTAAACTGACAAGGACAAAAAGAATTACAAAAAGAAAAGTACAGGCACAGACGAGAAAGACAATGGTGACACAGAAGGACATGACAGACAAGAGATTGTAATGTCTGATCTCACCACCTCCTCCTCATTCAGAAGCAGCATCTGACATTCACCAACCACACAGTACTTTGGGTTCCACACAGTTTGCTCTTCGTAGGAGTGACCACGTGACATCCATCGTCTTGATGGGCAGTGCACATCTAGAAGGGAGAAAAGAATCACACGATCAGTTGTGACTGCAAAGAAGACCAAAGAGGCTCTTGGAAAAAAAACGAAAACTTGTTCACTTGATAATGGATGAAGTTTAAATAATGATATCCAAAAAAAGCCCCCTAGAACAAGGGATGAAGTAGGCAGAAGAGAGTGGATTTTTGTTGAATGGGCTCTTCATCTATGTGAAGAGAATTGCTTTTCAACTCGTGCAAGTAACTGTTTTGTTCAGCAACATGAAAACTCTTAACTTAATTAGAAATGCCACTGGAGACGATGACTACCGCATTCTCTGCACTTTTTTTTCACCTCAATCATTCTGTGGATGTCAGGTGAACAAAGGATAAATAGAAAACAACCAAGACAGGCATAAATTGGATTCTTCTGCATCTCCAATGACGACATGACATAAATCTCAGAAAAGCAATACATATGCTTTTTCACAAGGGAAATGCAATCCATCAATTCCAACACATGGGTTACTGTTACAGAGACACTGTGACTACATCTATCAACGCAGAGCATAATCCAAGAGTTTCACTACAGATGTGTTTTGTCAACCAAAGCTTATTATTATCATCATCTCAGGTATTTCTCTCTTCCTGTTGTATACAGGAAGAAAATACATTCCTTATGTCTAATCTCAAAACACATATTGCAATATTTCTGTTGCAGTGGATCAAGATCACCTGTTGGTGCAGCTCTTGTGAGCTGTGCTGTTTGTGTGTGCAGTTCAGCTAGAGGCTAATGAGTGCAATATGTGGGTCACAGTGTGCTGTTTTGATGGTACAGTGCATTCCCACTCTCGCTGCTAAGAGCAGACAATGTGTTTCATCATACACAGCGTGCTATATGTAATAGCCAAACTTGATAAATGGCACAACAAACTAAGAAAGCACAAAAAGATATGGTATACAGAGAAATGAGGAGACAAGTCCTGATTATTTTATATCGCTGGCTCCAATGTGTTTGTGCCTCTGGTAGCAACTTTGAAACTGGAGGTTTTCATCACATCTCAGAAACAGAATATAAAAAGTGTGCTTCCACAGGCTCTTTAATGCAGAGTTTCACTGCGAATATTCCGTCTAATGAGATGTATATTATTCATACATTGCACTTTCAAATTTTTGTCATAAATGTTTTAATAACCTCATTTAAATTATTGTGGAATTAGAGCTCCTGTACACCGGACACGAGTGGGCAAAATGCACATAATGCGCACGTTTATTTAAGGAGGTGTCACGACCCTGTCAGCTGTGTCTCTTTGATCATTTTATCTTAGTGACTGGCTGCTTCATATTCCAGGTAGCCTCATCATCATCCCATTAGACTAAGTCAGAAGTGAACAGACACATTACTGCACAAACACACGGGAGCTACAGCTACCGCTTACGGCATCCGTCTGATCAGCTTACGCTCACGCCGTAGGACGGGAGCAGGTCAAGCACACAGAGTTTTCCACTTAGCAAAGCTTCTTTAGAGACAGGTTTTTCATCCTGGTGTTGATTAAATTATGTGACTCAGAATCAGTTCCACACGCTTTAGAATTATGAGAGTGAGAGAGACAGACAGGCAAGAGCGACAAGAGACAGAAAGGCGAGAAAGACAGAGACGAAGGAAGCCTTTCAACTGGCGCAGTTTTGCATGGTATGCCTAGCTTCATCTCCTTTAATAAAGAAACTGGGTTGAGATTCATCTGTGAAGCAGATGAGAGCTCTGAGTCTTTTGCTCTCGTGGTGTTAATCTCTTCACCAACATAGCTGCTCAGCATCTACAACAATAGAAAGTACGGGGGGGAAAAAAAAGACCAATGCCATAAAAACAACTCAAGTTTAGCCATATATTATATTTCCTAAGCAGGTCTTTGACAGAACTCATTGACTCTGGTTGACAGACAGACCCAAGGACAACCGGCTGATGTGATATAAATTATAAGGATTTTCTTCATGGCCTTGCTGATTTATTGATCAGGGCTATGACAAGTACATATTCTGTTGTCAATCGATATTTTGCAGGCACTGCTGTCTGATGTAGTGGAGTACGTGAACGTATACACAAACTGCATTTTCCCTCACAGCAACATACTGCAGTTATTTTCTTAGCTGAAAGGCTCTGCGGGGCCAAAACAACTAAATCTATAATCAGAGTTTGGGAGTACAACTAACTGTTTGTATACATAATAATAAAATGGTTCCCACTTTCTTTAAGACCTTTCCAGGACATTTTCACTAGTTCTTCTCGACAATACAGGATATCACTTGCTCTCAACTGGTGGTCAGCCTTTATGGGACACGTCTTTGTGGCACGCTTGGCTGCTCCTCACCACAGCCAATTTTCCTTCCCCGTGGTCCCAGCGGAGTGGAGCTGCAGTCTGTAACATCAATTTGGCCACAGCCCGTAAATAACAGTTAGGAAGTTTGCTGCAAGTCTGTTTTGTTCCGCCTCTGGTGTCAACAGCTCTTGACTGACATGGGACCCACATTTTTGGTTTAAAGTGTCATACCCCACAGCTTATTGTACCACTAGCAACAGCCCAGTTACAGTCCAAGACTATCTGAATGAGGGGCAAGAATTCTGTTACAGATTTCCTGGACGACACAGATTACTTCCAGGATACTTCCAGGTCATTTTACTGACTGGAAAACTAGTATCCAAATATCCCAGTTTAAGTGTGGGAACCCTGAATAAAGGTATTGCATATGAAAACCATATTTGGTCCGTTTCTGTTTATAACTAACGTTAGTACATGTAATTTACAGGACCCTTTACTTGTGACTTTACAGTCTATTTCTATGCATTTAATCAGTTTAAAACTTTTGATATTAAGCTACTGTACATTATAACACTAACAAATATTGAATTAACTATTTAATTAACAATTATTGCTAAATTTGTCGATTTTTTTTCTCGCTTTAATTGATTAGTTGTTTGCTTCACAAAACGCCAGCTAGCTTAGCAAGTTAGCTTCACTTAGTTTATCTCGTTTTTCCAAATATCCTGTTGCGTATGAAATATGGAGCAGAACGTTGACATAAAATAAACGTGTGTTGGAGGTTTGTGTACACTTTCTTACCTATAAAACAGGACCAGAGGATGGATAAACACCGGCAAAGCACCTCTCTATTGCTGGAACTGTGCTAACGTTACCTTACTTGTTGCTACGCAGCCGCTCCAGTCAGACCATTTTCCACTGGATACTGCCATCTACTGGTGACAACCTGCATTGCACTAGAGCTGTGAGCAGGCGAGCTTCTCGGTTTAATAGCAGGGCAACACTGCATTTAAAATGATAATAATAAATAAATACAGCCCCAGCCTTCGCTAACCAGCTGATTGTGTCTCCTTGACAAGTAAACGCTCCCTCTCCACACTATTAGAGCTTCCCCATGGTCCACCCACACAGATGCTTTCACTTACTATGCTTGATTAGACCTCCTCTCAAGACTGTGGGCCTGTAAAGCCTGGGATTGACACAAGCTTTTATCTTGTATTAGTGCATTAGGTTCTGTAACTAACTATTCCTTCTGTAGACGTTTGAAGTGCCATAGCAGGAAAGACACAGGTGCAAAGTTAACACCTTAATGAGGGCTCCATTCCACTGTAAGTGTCTCAGTAAGTCATGTCAGTGAGCCAGAATGCACAATACAAGCGTCCTAGAACTGGATCACCCAAATGGAGCAGTGCCCTCATATATGTTAAGTACACCTGTGCTTTCATCCTGCCACAAGTCAAAATGTCTGCTATGAAAAAGGTCTACCTGCAGTGTAGCTCTAGCTGTCTTAAATCTGAACAGAGGTCTAATCCGATAAAGGTCTGATCAGATAACTGGAAACACCTGTGAGGGCTGAGCTTAAAATATTGGCATGATTTTCTTTGTTACAATGTCCAGACTGTTTGCCTAGCAACAGCAACTACTGTTTTGAAATTAAAAAGTATAATTTGCCTGCCTGATAACAATGCTAACATTAGTACATTATTTAAATCCACTTATGACACACTGTCTCTTTCACTTTGCACTCTACATTTTCACTCATAATAAATATCACATTTCTATCTTCAAGCAACAAGATCCATGTTATTAACCAAATAAGATGGCAGGATTAGGTTACACATTAGTCTGCTCTCTTTCTATTATTACCTTCGATTGTAGGGCAGTTATGCAATCAAGCACATTTCATTAAAGCTCAAATGAATAGCACAGGAACGAGACAATAGATAATGTATTAATCATGCACTAATGTTTGGTGTCCATGAAAGCACTGTGTCAGTGATAAGTGTGTTTCACTCTGTGTGCAAAAGATAAGGAGTGCTTCAATCAGATTGCAGCTAGATACTCTAATCTAACACAGATGAGCATGGCCACATTGTATTTGCATATACTTATACCCATGCTGTGCTGCTCCCTCGTGTGTTTTACATATTAGTGGCTGACTAAGATCAATAGCTGCCCAATATTAGCATTTTATCCCCCCTGCATCAAAAGCTGCACTGCAATACGACAATAAACCTCACCTTTCACTAGCTGCTACAGAGTCCTTCTGTCAGGTATTGATAGAGCAAATATAAAAAGACCCTAATGGTATAAGATCAATATTTTAAGTTTGGAGGAGAAACCTCACACAAACATTTTGTTTGAAATATCTGCTTTCCTGTTCCAGCAGTGGAAGCCGGTGTAGTGAGTGAGTGATTTTAAAAAAAGAAAATGGGAGAGAGAGTATGGGATCCAACAGAGGCTTGTGTGAAGCACAAACACAGAAGATGTGAGAGTATGTAGGCTGTCTTGTTGGTCCACCAAGACAACTGCATTTGGAGCCTAATCTAAAGAAAGGGAGGTTATAAATGTAGCTAGGATATTTGAGGTTTGAAAATGTAGAGGTTAATATTGACTTGCCACCTCGTAACAGTTTCTACACCAACGGCTCCCACATAATATGGATCCCAGCCTCCTAGCTCACCTAAATAAGATGAATAAGATATTCCAAATAAGGTTTGTGAATATTTTGTGAATATGGCCTGCATATGATCCTGTTTAGAAAATGTAAAAATTACTGAGAAGGATAATACATAATCGGTGGGGGATTTCTGCCTTTCTGGTGATACTGTAGCCTCTATTCATTTACTTCCACCCTGCACAAGGATAAGACCTTTCTCATGGAGGACATGTCAAACACAGGTGTAACTAATCACATTCATTTTGGCTGCATTACATTTAGGAGTGTCAGTTCCAGGAGCCTGCTTTTGTGCATGCTGGCAAATTGGAATGGCTTCTGACACCAGAAATGGGACTCCAGCCATGAGTTATTTTATTAGTTATACCCTTTGCTTTTCCTACTACACAAAAAGTGTATTACAGTAGCTTGGGTGGACATTGTAGAATGACTAAGCGCTGACTTTAAGGCCAAGCTCTATAAGGATAACATGATGTTACAGTCCAAAACCTGCTTCTACATATTACTTGCTGCTGTATTTCCAATAGTTTTCCCCGAAATCAAATTCTTAAAGCATCATTCTTCCTTGCTCTCTTTCCATTCAGTGTCATTCTTAATAAGTGGTATGCCATTTGATAGGGCAAATAACTCTTGGCTTGAAATCCATAAGAAATCACGTTTGCTTAATTGTTTGTCTCTGCTTCATGCAGTACAAGCAATGTTGCAGAAAATATTTAAACTCTGCACTTTGCACTCATCATAACCCACCGAAGAAGCACTCAAGAGGAGATGCATCCATTTAAATAGTAAGTTATAAATCCTGCCTGTCTATATGCTGCTGGCTACACTACCATGCTCTGATGCAGCTTTGGCAGATTTAGAGCCCCTGGATTCGCTGCGCTGCTGAGGGGGAGCTTCATCTTGTTTTCTGCTCACACAAAGCAACTCTGCAAAGGCAACAAGGTAAGCCCACATGCAGAGTTGGTGATTGAACTTCCTCTCAGAGCTTTCCGGAAATGCCATGCAAGCAAGTATATGCCATTAGCTTGCCTGGAAGTTTAAGTTGTCCACTGCTAACAAATCACAACTTGGGGTGCAGGTAACAGAGGATTAAAAGGCTCAAAAAAACAAGATCTTGGTAATCTTATCTGGGTTTAGGTGATTTTCCACAAGCAGCATTTATAGCTGTACAATGTCACACTGCCACTGACAACCACTCCTTTACACTCACGTGGACCTCGACTGAAATATAGCTGTCAAGTAACAGGCTCAGAGAGACAGAAGTATTAAATGCACTCTATGAGCATAAAGATACTGGCAAGGGGGCAGAAGTGTCAACCAGTCAATAGCACAGTGGAGCAAGCTGGAGAAAGAGGGGGAAAAAGTCTCTGTAGTTGCTGCTGCTGTTGTAACCCACGGCATTAATAAGAAGCTTGAGCAGTTTTGTAGCTCCTGGTCATCAATTAAAATTTAATCTACAGTTGCAGCCCTCAGTCAAGTGAGGAAATGATCAAAGATCAGTGTTCTACATATGAATGTGTTCAAGCCCTTATGAGTCACTGTCACTACTTGCCAAGTGCACAGAAAGTGTGACACTGGTGCACATACAACCCAGGCAACTGGCAACAGAGCAGAATGACATACCCCAACCTACAATATTTCTTTGAATTTAAACAGCATGACATAAAATACTGTTGTAGCTGTCGATGGAAATATAGTGACTCTTCAGTAGGTTTCTTGAAGAAAAATCGATACAAGTTCTCATACATACAAGATACCAAAAAACCACTAAAGTAATAATAAATATAGCAAGATAGTAATTAGGTACAATCTAGCAAAAACTGAGCAGTCACTCTAGCTAGGTGTTGGTTTATATGTGTGTGTATATGTATATTAAAGTAGGGGAACTGAAGAAAAGCATGGTTGTGGCATTGTCAGAAGTGAATTTCACTGCCATCTACACCTTAGATTTCAGGTAATTGTCACATCTGGCTTGACAGGACTATAAAGGAGAACCACACATGCAGTATGAGGCAGATTAGATCAGTGTTTCTGAAATGATCAGCTTGTCGTCAAGCTCTGCAGAAGCCTGATAACGACACATTCATCTGAATCAGTGTGTTGGAGGGGGGAAATATCTAAAACATTGACGGCAGATGAAATAGAAGAATTAAGAGGTTATAAACTTAGAAATACAATTTTAAAAAGCACAAAATGTCATGTTCGAAATGAAGGCCAATATGTGAAATTATCCTGGGCTGTGGAATTGGAAGCAGGTAAAAAATCGTCAAGATTTAAAATCATAAAACTAAATGCGATTGCTGTCATACTAACTTGTGTTTGGAGAGCTGGGCTGTGCTCCCTCCTACTGTGTCAACTGGCACACCTGTTTGCAGTCAGGTTGATTAGCTTGTTAGCGGGCCCACTCATTGTCACACACACACACACGCACACACATAGACACACATATATATATATATATATATATATATATACATATACGGAGGGACAGCAGGCTGCGCCTTGGGCAAAACCATTTTCCAACTTTCTTTTAGTCCATGGGCTGTTATTGAGACAGAGTGCAGTAAGAACGATGTGGGCCAACATATCAACAATTAGTTTGTTAAGTTCTCTGAATAAGAGCTGGACTGTGAAAACTAAATGTGAAAAAACTGACAGCCTGCTAATAACACTGTGTCCCTGTTTCTGTGTTTCTGTGATGACAACACCTCATTAAATGCACTTGAAAAAGAAACCTAAAAACAGAGTGAAAAACAAGACAACACAAACTGTAACCCAAGAGCAAAATGAAATAGCTGCACCTGAATGTCAGTAGAAAACAATGGATTAAATTTGTCCGATTTAATTTCCATGTTGTAGCCTTTTCACTGTGAACTCCAATCACCCTAACTTTTGAGCCTTGACTTAATAGTAAATTTGAGTCACGTCTCTTAGCTGGTGAGTGGGAGTTGCGGAGGCAGCGCTACACTCAACTGCAATGGAGGCTGCTTTTGTTACATGTGAACTGACCCAGACTGGTGAACATCCTTTGTCTCGCCCTCCATCAGGAGATGTTCTCAAGATACACACTGACATTTGTGACCTGGCTGCTGTGCTCAGGAATAAATGAACAGGAAGGTTTGGTTGGTCTTCATTCAACAAGTTTAAGCCTTGAGTCGAGTAGCTGAGTAATGATGGTGAGGTTTCCATTGTGTTAGTACAACAACAAATTCAACAAGAAATTCTGTTTATACTTCCCATTTCATTCCCTTGATGGCCCTGAAATACTGAAAGTGCTCTGTATGCATTAGAGACCTAGAAGTATTTCAAAAGCACAATACCCTAAAACTGTTTGACACACATTTTGACACATAGTATTGCAAAACATTAACCAGAACACAAATTAATACTGTGGACAGTTAATGTGTATAGTGGAGGTCATATTTAAGAAATGTTACTGTTTGTCCTTATTTCACAATATCTTATGGTTCTGATTACAGATAAATGTTTGGTTCTGATTACAGATTCAAATAAATCAATACATCAGGTGTGATAAACTCAAGTATACTGATGTTCTGAAAGGATGTCTGCACCAAACAAATGCTTTTGGTAACACTGTGTAATCTTAATGATGGAATAGTCTTCCGTAATATCAGTATCAGTAATATGACATATGAGCAAATAAATGTACAAATATGAATCCACTGGATTAGAAGAAAACATATCCCCATAAGATAACAGCATCCTTGCTCTGTGGAGCAAAAATATTCCTTGTCAGACCATTCTGAAGCAGAAATTATTATTATGCATAATGCAGACAAAGGAGGTGCAGTGATATTACAAAATAAAGAAAAAAGAAAATGTTGTTTCTAAATAATAATCCAGCTTTGATTTCTTATTTTTTTTTAGTTGTAATGACACAGTTTGTTGAGATATTAAGAAAGGAAATGGGTAAACCTGTTGTTTACACCTTAAATTGCGGCTGTTAAAGAATCAGTTTCACAATTTATGGACTTTAAAGGCATACTATGCAGTTTTCTGGTTTTGTCAAACAGCTACCCCTAGAGTCGCTGCGGAGTACTTGTATTTAACATTAACTGTCGTAAATACCACTCACCAGAGCCGTCTCTATATACGGCTCTGCGTCTCTGCACTCACGGCCTGATCCCCTCTCCCCCGTATACCGGTACATATTCAGTAGGATGGAAGCGTTGGACATCGAACAGGCAAAGATAGACTCCGAAGATGTCTACTGACCAGGTAACGTCTGAGTGAATGCCTGCTAGTGCCTTCCATTGAGGCTGCTTCTTATGTCGCTGATGTATGTGACGTTGCGCCGTAAAGCAATTTGTGATTCTCGCGAGATTTGGCGGGGCGCCACCTTTCAGACTTGCATTGCTGGTTCTGCCAGCGGCGTCCCTCTCCTGCTTTGCTATCAGGATGATTCGCTATACTACGAGTTCGTTTACCATCGAAATGACTTTGAAGCTGTTATAATAAAGGTAAAAATCTTGCATAGTGTGCCTTTAACATCAAACAAATAACGCTCAAGTCAACTTTCTGATTATTTAAAGATGAGAAACTAGTTAATCCTAGAGGAAATGGGTAACCTCTCCAAAACTGCTCCAATGTCTTTGTAATTGAGATCTCTCTGCCTATTGCCGGCATTTGGTGGGCTAAAGCCATTTAGAGAAGAGTACGAGCTATTTGTTTTAGTGGGAAGAAACACGAGTTGTGTTCAAGGGTCCTGTGGTTTGTAGAGGATTTATTTCCATTCTGTAGTCCCAGGATACCTGCTGTAGTGTTGCCTTCCTAGATCTTTGTGTTTTATTTAGCCCATTGTGATTCACCTAGGTCATATATTGCTTCTCTGTGGTAGCCTTTAATGCTATTTTAAAGAACAATGTTGCACCCTTTAAGGCAAACTAGATTTTCAACTTCTTCTTTATCTTATTCCTCAGGCACTTAAAATGTACATCTCCAGGTGACACCTGATTTAGTGTGTATGTACCGTATGTGTGTGTGCAACCCTGTCCTCTATTTAGATAAGTACCATTTGCCTTCCTCACTAGGTTAAAGGCTGTGATGATCATCCAGTTCTCAATGTAATCTGTTATTGTGTAGACCTCCCATTTAAATTTTATTACTCATGGTTACCAGTATTGCTTAAGTGTGCCAGCATCCAGAGAAAGAAATGGGTGGAAAAGGTTTTTCTCTACCATTCCAGACATTTAACACTGATGTTTTACATTGATGAAAGTTTTTAAAAATCAAGGTTAGAGAGATGAATAAAATGTAAAACCAAGTGGTGTATTTAATTAAATTAAGATAAGGATTCTTTCTTCAAGGGAGAACTGGCTGAGAGCTGAAACTACAGCACTTGAACTTGCGGTGTCAATGTCATCAATTGTCTATCATTTTGAAACACTGAAAAAATATTTGTTTAAAAAAAGGTTTCCCCTTGAAACCGATGTCATTCTTTGAATTTGTTCTTAGAGTGTGGTTTACACGTGGGTGTTATTGTGAATGATCTTCTAGCATAAGTATGGAATAAATTGAAACTTGGCTGAACTAATTTAAATGTATATTGGATTAAACTGTTACATTTTTCTGAATGATGATGCTCCCTGTGGAAACATGCAGAAATAAGGTGCAAAGCTTTTGGCGAAGAAAGATTTTTTTTGATTCATTATTACAGTGCACTGAAAAGGATTAGATGAGTCAGTCTTTTTGCAAACTTCTTGTGCAAGTATGTTCTTTCTGAAATTGAGAGCAGACCAAATTAATTGCTGTACAGCTTTGTAAATGAGTCAGTAAACTGAGCATAAGTTGCAGTTATACTTGAGCTTCTTCACAGTAATTTCAACCGCAACCCAAACGTTTTGTGTTCATGTATTTGATGACTGATGTATTTGTCTGGAACATTAATGTGTATCTCTGAGAGGCGTGATGTGTGAGAATCAATAATGGGGAAAAGGGTCTATCGCACACATAAATTCAGCTCTAACATGTTGTGTGTGTGCGCTTTATCAGTCTTGCTCGTTAAGTGGTAGAGAAGATTGAGTTTCATTTTGTCATGTACAAGCTTTTGCCAAAGCTGTTTGTGTATGTGTGTGCATCTTTTGTTTTCTGCTCATACGTTCAAGAAAATGCTCTCATATTTCACAAAATATTTGCCATTTATTTTTTTTCAGTGCAGTTTGGCCCTTTGATTAAGAGTTTTGCACATTCAAACTGTTGTAGAAACTGTGCCAAGGCAATCAGAAAAATCTACTGTCATCAGAAAGGAAACCAGAGTAGCATGCAACAGAATGCATAACTAACTTCAAGAGGCTGAGAGCATTTGCTGTTTACCTCTCTGTTTCATGTTTTAAGTCATTTTATTGGTGGTTTACACTTAATCTCACTTTATCTTCCTGTGAACCTTCACATTTCTCTTGTGCATACACAGACATTGTGTAATCCTGCTTTCCACCTGCTATTGCCACTGCTGTAGGCCAACACAACACACTTAAGGGTAAATTATGCCTTTCTTGTTCATGCTGAGATTGCAGTACTAATAACGCCCATCTGTCTAAGAAGCACACAATGCATCTGTACCACAGTCGCCTTAGAGCTGGGCTGTTGTGTTGTTCTGCTGTTGGTTTGTTCACAGATTAAGTGCAGCAGTGGTGACGTGAATCAAGCTGAACTGGAGAATATACTCATAATGATTTCACCTGGGAACTCGGATGAAACTGGTGATGGGTGACAGGCGAGGTGTCAGAGCAGGAGTGATGTTTGAAGTGTCGGTAAATCATGAACAACACGGTGGCAGCCACAACATCAGGTTCTGACTTCCTCCAGACACCACTGTGCAACTTGGAGTCACAATTTAAAACTCGTTTAAACAAAATCCAACTGTGGAACTCAGGCACAAGGTTTCTGTTTTCAGAGGTTAATCACTGATTGCTATTTTGGTCTCAACTGCATCTTACCTCAAGTGATGTGTTGAGAGATACAAAGAGGGAGAAAATCAGTACCATCTATTCATTTGTATGTAATCTTTGAATCCAGAGTTTAAACGATGCATTGTGCACCTTGCATTTCAGTTTTGGGTCATCTGTCACTATGAGAAAGTATCATACATTCGGGAGAATGCATCTTGCCAGGCTTTAAGCAATGCGCAACCACAGTGGTTTGGACCTAAAATGAGGAACTAGCAGCTACAGCATGAGTTATGGCGGTGGTTTAATGTAAGGTGTGCGTGATTGGACTTGGTGGAGAAGTTTGTTTGGAAACAACAACGGCTGCGAATGAGGTTAGCTGCTTGTCTGCTTGTGTTAGTTATATCAGAACTGGAGAGTATTCCTTCACTGAAAAAAGAGCCAAGGACAGCACAGAAGGCTGAAGGCTATTCTTGATGGAGAAGATGTTTTTCACTCTACTCCAGACTGGCTTCGGTAAACGTTTGACTGCATTATATGTTTGGTTGATGTGATTGGTTGAATTTTGCCTGCAATAGATGGTTCATCCAATCACCCGCCTACTTTCTGAGTGCCTGGCCTTTTCCAAACAGTTTTCAACTATGACTTCCCGCATGGTTCTGTGTAACAGACCATCTGGCGCAGTCAAGTTACTGGTGTTGGCAAGGTGGTGAAAAAAATATTAAACATCAAATTCTATTTTGGTAAATAGTTTTGTACTTAACCGGCTTCATTTTCTGCTCTTGTTGGTCTGATCAGCAAAAGCCTCACAATAAAACGGTCTCACAACAGATAATTTGCACTGTGGTGAACTTGGAAGAAGACAAGTATCCCTGCCTAAATTAAGCAAAATAAAGGAGCAAACGCTTAGGAAATTCAAATTAAGTTGGTTAGGTGTGAAGAGTTTCCTCTCACAATCCAAAGCCATGCAAGAATGAAGAATGTGTATCTTTCTATTCATGCTGTAATGAACTGATCTCCATGCCTTCTGCCCAAAGCATGCTGGGATATGATCCCACGACCCTCTCTGAATAAACCTCATAAATACATGAATAAATGCATGGTCACTTCAGCAGCAAATCAGATTGTTTGCGCGTTAAATAATGTGGTTGATAAAAAGTCTGTGAATGAGAAGCTAAAACAATGAAATTGAATGCAAATTACATTTTTCCCTTCACCATACGAAGTCTCATTATTAGCTGAGGTTTCTGTTCTCAGGCTCACACAGCCTTAATGAGTTTGATGCTGTGCAACAAAAGGAAAAAAACAACAACAAGTTCTTCTGATTTTAAATGCCATAATTCTCACCAGTGTGGTGTAACCTAGCATTCAGTCAGTGTAAATCAAAATAAACCTGACCAGCAATTCATTTTTACCTCCAGGGTAACATCTTACTGGCTCCAATCAATTGAATTACCAAACTAATGAAAGATCCACAGTCTATGTTCCAGCTCAAGACCCAGCAGGATTTTACTCATCACCAAGGACAACTATCAACCTCCACGGGTGAAGCACAAGACATTTAAACAGACTCTTCCACTGTTTAAAAAACCAAGCCACTTTCCTTTGATCTCACACTTTTTAAATTACATGTATGGACTGCATTTCCAATTCAGGCAGCATGCAAATTGTGCAGTCTCTCCATAGGAGGACACTCAGAACACCACTTTCAGTGTGACAATCAACTGTAAAATACTGCAGACGGTGTAAGTTAAAGAAAAACAGAGAGACCTAAAGTAGCACGCACAATATTTGTCATTGTATGTAGGTCAGAAGATTGCAATATTCTCTAGTCCATATGCACTTTCACAGATGTGCTTTGGATGGGAGGCAGCCGTAGTAGCAGGAGCCACTCCACCGTAATGCACTCATTCCAGTGCTGCCATATGGAAAAAGGTACACCTCCTGTTTTCTACAATAACAGTCATTATCACCTCTTACAGCACAACATCTGTACTCATGGGCATACATAAGAGGAATAAACACACAAAAAGAAACATGGACAGATGGATACAGAAAGGGAGAATGGGAGAGAGAAACCAGGGAAACAAGAGAGAGGAAATAAGAAATGTGTCATTTAACAGTGAAAGGAGGGCAAGGAGGGAAACAAGATGGATAATGATGCAGGAAAAAGGAGTGATGACAGAGATACACATCTAATTTTGCATTTTTTACCTGACAGGGAATCAGAAGACATGCTCTCTTGCTGCTGCATCTTGAATGTTGGCTCCAGTGTGAGAGACTGTGTGTGTGTGTGTGTGTGTGTGTGTGTGTGTGTGTGTGTGTGTGTATGTGTACAGAGAGTGAGCAAGCCAGCACGCCTCACTGTGTGTTTTGATGACGGAGTCCGCGTAGCAGCTCAGGGAGTGAGCAAGCGAGCAAGCAGAGCCAGGAGGAAGGTATGGGAGAAGAAATGAGCTCCCTTATTACCTCACCAAATGTCCCCAATTTTCATTCTCAATTTCTCTCATTCTCATCTTCTGCGCGTGTGGATGTGTATGTGTGTACACAAAACACATGTGGTGCGGATGGAGATTTATGAGGTGCACAGAGGCAGGGAGATGGGAGGAGCATGAGGAGGGAGGGATGAAGAAGAGGAGGTGCTGAAGAAAGGAAGAAAGCAATCACCTTTAGTGTCTAGGCTTACTCACTCAGGCACTGAGCCATTACTCTTCCCTCCCCTCCATGTATCCTTGCAACGCAGAGAACGCTAAGCCAGTTCAAAGCTTACATGTACCACAACATCTGTTTGGCTGCGTGAGATCTTATCTTTAGTGAATTTGCGTCCAGTGAATGGCAAAATGCCACCATGTTTACATGAGAGAAGACAGGAAAACCACTCACTCTACCATATTAAAACCTGCAAGGCTCACCACAAACTGCAAACACAAAGTATGAAAATCAAACTGTAGGTCTTTCTCGTTTCACTTTGTGTTCATTTACGTGTTAAAATGCAAAGTCTATATGTGGTTAGATGAGTCAGAGATTCTTAATAATATTGTCCTTGACTGCTAGATGAAAGTCTTCTTTTTCACTTGATTAAAACCCCATAGCCATTAGATGACACCAGGTCAGTTATCTGTATTTAATCTGCAGTTTATCGTTTAAGCAATGTTCCAAAACAGTGTAATTATGCCTGCTAATACATGTCATTATGCATGGCTGCTAACACACGTCATTATGCATGGCTGGGTACCTTTTTAAAGAAGCAATAACTTTTTTCCATGGATTTTACTAAAGGTCCCTACTCGCTCTTAAAAACAGCTTAGAATAATTTGGTTAGTTAGCTGTCCCACTCGGCAGCACTTCAAAGTCCTCTGTCCATTTCCAGTGCTTGAAATGGTCACACCTGTGTTCTTCCTGCCGTCTGCCAAAGTTTTTAACGTCACTGTTTCATGCAGTCCTGTTTTCTCTGCTCATTAGGCATATAATTCATCTTTCATACATGCTATTTGTTAGCTGTCTAACGCAAAGCTCCTCTCCCTCTGTGGCAGGCAAGAAGGTCTAAAGATGCCTGTAAACATGGCTGCCTTGTGAACCATATAACCAATATAAAAGCTCATTCTCAACCTATTTAAAAATTCCATCTTGGTTAATTGTGACGGCATTTTATTTAATACACATTAAATTCTTTGTGAAGGCAAAACTTTTGTAGAAGAAGGCAGCAAATATATAATTTTATTCTAAAATATGCATTTAGATTAAAAAAGTAGATCATCTGCCTCGGATGGTGCATAATTATGTTGCACCTCCCCAAGAAAGAGCAGTTTTTTTTGCCTGGAGTAGCTGGTCAGGGCTCCCAGCCCATTAGTAAACTGTCTGCCGCTAAAATATTCCTCCTACCTACAATGTATTCAGCCTGCTCAAAGCCCCTTTTCCAGATCGTGCCACTCTACACCAGGATTGCACTGATCTCTAGTCACCAAAACTGCAGCCACAATCCTTTGCCTATATCCAGTAGTAGCAATAAAAGTACTCAAAGTAATCATTTCATCTTGACAATGCTTTTTAATTCACCACTATACTACATAATTCAATGAGACACAAAATTTGCTTTGTGACCCAGACCAGGTGACTACAAGAGTGGTAATATACTTTGCATTGCACCCAAGAACTCTAAAATTAAGGGAAAAAATACATGAATGCTGTAACTGTTGCAGCAATAGCACATGAGACACTCATGGTTTTTAATCTATTTTCACAGGAAGTAAATTCTTCTACCTCTCATGCTATCAATTAGCAAATCTTGGTCATTTATTGTGAATACAGCCCTGATCCAGGCCTCTGTACTAAACACAAGTGGAAAATGCAGGATGTACTGTTTAAGAGGTAATATGTAAATGCATGTGAATGTAATGACATTAAAATGTAATTTTGCCCACTGTCATCTTAGCTTGGGAGGATATAAACTGATTTAACCTTATTAAGAACAACCACACTTGACTGATGTACCTTGATTTTCTTTGCTGATCTATTAAAATTCTGTCACAGTTTGGACACCATGTTGTACTTATTCAAGGTTTGAACTCACCGAATGTCTGCAAGAGAATAAAGGGAGAATGGGATTGTTTACAGAAACATAAATCAACACATGATTGCTCAATGTGCTGTTAAACAAACTAAATTATAAAAGCAATAGTACATTATGTCTATGTAGGTCTGGCAAGAGAGCCTTTTCTCAAACTGACCTCGTTTTTCACAAGAGCAGCTCCCATAGTCTTTTGAAAGGCTTTTACTTGCACCATGTTGACCTCTCTAAGTTGTTGTTTAATTATAGATTTGTGTCAGGGGCCTGTTTTTATCCATTCATGAGAATGGCAGGCCACTGTGCTGAGAGAGAACTGTTAGTTTACAGTTGCTTAGTTGATGGCAGGTGTCATAAGTAAAGTTTGAGTTCCTAACCTGCATTTGCCCATGACCTGAACCTGGGTTGTTGTAGCACTGTTAGACACACCAGAGAACAACTTTTGATGATGATGTCAACTGTGTTGGGAAAGCTAGAACATTTAGTTAAATTATTAGAGAAAAACTGTTAATCTTACTGCAGCTGTCACCATCTAGACATTCATAAAAGCTATAGACAAATTTTCTTGATAGCCAATTTATACAAAGTTTATAAAAATTTCACTCACTCACTGTCCTTGCCTTGCTGGATCACATAGCTGTGTGTGTGTGTGTGTGTGTGTGTGTGTGTGTGTGTGTGTGCGTGCATGTGTGTTAATATCCGCAGTTTATTGAATTGCTCAGTGGGAGCATGTTATCAGCGTCTGTTTCTTACAGCTTATTCTTAATTATCCTGTTCCTAACTCTGAATCCCATGGAGAATTTAATGACACACAGGAAGAAAAAGAACCAGCCATATGGCTCTGTGTTTACACAACTTGGATAATATTCATGTAGAAATATATATATATAGTATATTCTTAGTTGTCTCAACCAATTAGGCTTTGAATGTACTGCATAGAAGGTCTTTACAGAAGTACAGATGGATTCAGTTGAAAATAATTAATTGCAAGCAAGTGAGATTCTATATGAGGTGCATGATTAGGATTATTTAGAGGAGCGAAAACTATGTATCTGATGCACCGCAACTGTGCTTATCAAGGTTGGTATGCTTATATATAGATATATTCTTATAATAATAATAATAATAATAATAATAATAATAATAATATATAATAATTATTATTATTATTATTATTATACACTTCGGCATACTAACTCACTATATAAGGTTGAATCTGCTTTCATATGAAGTAGAGTAGAAAAGCTGCACTAAAACCTCTTTCATATTACTTCTTGGTAGGACAGGAGTGGAAGTGAGTAGTAGCGGCAACATACTAGAATTGGATTGGATTGGGAAATGAGCAGAACGACATGCAATATACAATAATCCACTATGATTCTGATGTGAATATCTGGTAACAGTTGCATTTGTTTATGTATATTGAAACACCACCATCTAGTGAACATTTAATCAAATTGCAGGATGCTTTTTCACTTTTTGCAATGATGAATTGCAATATTTATTTCACATGTCATTGTTCACCAGTTGGTCATAGCTACTTACAAAGGCACGCAAGTACCTTTAAGTATGTATGGCATATTTAAACATGGCTTGTACACACATCCTGTACATACACACTGACGTGAATGGATACATAAGCATTGACGCAAAAGACACCCCCCCCCCTACACACACACACACACACACACACACACACACATACACACACACACACACACACACACTGCCACCAAATGACCTGGTCTCTGGACCTGATCGGGAGGATTATTTTGGCTCCATAGACACAACACCCGACTAAACCATGTCTGCAGTTCCTTTGTTGGGGCCTCATGCCGGAACCGCTTTCTGCAGACTGAGGCTTAGTGTGTATTTTTGTTAGAGGTAAGCATGCATGGCTGACCTGTATAACAACAAATATGGCATGGTATAACTGGCAGATCTGTTGTATTTCAGAATACTGAAGTTTCTTTTGAAATTTAAATAACAGAAAATGTACAGGCATAATAATAGAATTCAACAAAATGTATGCGCCATCTCTGTGGTCATGTACCACATCTCCTGTTATCAGATAATAAGACCTGTGATGGTCTCAAGATGTGAAAGTGTGAGCTGATTACCAAATTAGTGTGTTTTCATTATCCAATTAAAGATTTATTTTTGCGAGACTACTCCTGCGGAGATCAAGGATTTGTTATCCAGGGGAGACCTGCTCAGATCAGCACCAGTTCTTCAAGATACAAACAAAACAATGAAAACAGTTTATAATTAAGTGATTAGAAATACAAGTGGGAGACCGGGTCAACTGGCACAATGCTGCCAAATGCTATCCTTCATATCTGTTAATTTATTCTCAGTAACTCTGTGTAGCTTTATTTGTGGTTATACAAGGTGGCAGTAAATGTTTTATTGGTCCAAGCTGAGCTAACTTGGAGCAGACCAGCAACTAATTAAACATAAATACAGCACACATAGCAAACAGTTACGTGTCGCTTACTGCGTCTTTTGCTTCAATAAAGGAAATCTTCTACAACCTGACAGATCAATAACCTATCGAACTGTAGGTGCATGTAGATCGCTCTCATGTCCTGTCCTTCTGAGAATTGCTGATCAGGTTTCTTTTGGAAGGCTTACGTGTCTTTGATCACAGCTTTACAAAATCGTTTGACTTTTGAATTCATAACAATAAATATAGTAAAAGGATATGTTACAGTATAGACAATGATATGTTCAACGACAGGCAGTACATGGCTACAATATACCTTGTGATGTACCATATGATCAGCACAAACTATTACTTATTAAACATGCCTTAAAGGCAAACCTTAATGGCTACCTAAAAGAGTGATAATCTTAAATGAATACATTAAAAAAGCAGGACAAGAGAGCATGTTTCATCAAATGCAAATTACTCAAAGATCATTGCTATTAAAGGTAAGTGTTATCTGTATAAGTGTTGAAACAATGTATAAAATGAGGTGTGGGTAAATAATACATCAGATAGAGAGGTGATTCCTCCATTTTGTCTATTATTTTGTACATTTTGGACTCTCACTCATATTTACTCTACGACAGGCTTTTTAATTTGTCATCCATTTTTAAAACTTTGTTCGTGGTCAGATTAAGCCATGCTAAGTCAGTTTTACGAGTGAGAGTTAACTGAGAACATCATAGCGGTACCCTTAAATCCAAAGCCTTCAAACAACAGCCTGTGAACATGGCTCAGCTTCCTTGTTCGGCTGCTGTCCATACAGAGATTGGCTTTGATTTTAATGATGTATCAGTCATCTGGAATTGCTTCATCCATCCACTTCATGTAAGCCAGACTGCCGTCCTCCACCCGGAAGCTGAGGACTTCTGGGTTTGCATAAGGGTGGAAGAACCTTGACGTGACCCACACAAACACAAACATGTCAGATAAGATATAGAATTTCTTCATATAGCTGAACTCTAGGCAACCTAGTACAGCACCTTTTAACAGGCAATTCAAAGAGATTTACATGAGACATACGGCATTACGACAAAACAAAAGGCATTATAAAAAGGCAAAATAAAAAGAGAATAGACATTACAGTGCAGCTACAAAGAATAAAGAGTTGCACATTTAACTTAATAAATTGCAGTGAAAAACAGAAACCTCTTAAGCCCTGATTTAAAAGAACTGAGAGTTCTGAATCAGCTGCAGCTTTATAATCAACTTTTTAGAGAGACTTTTAAAGACATCACTAAATCACATTAGTCAACCCCACTGAAAATAAATGAAAGTTCTTTAATTCTTGATATATTCTTGTGGTGATAGTAGGCTGATTTTGTAATTGTCTTAAAGTGGATGTTAGAATTTAGGAATCCATGACTACACCAAGATTTCTGGCTTTGTTTGTGGTCTTTAACATTATTGACTGAAGCTGAGCACTGACTTTTAATCCTCCTTGGGTCCAAAGATCGTTTCAGTTTTATCTTTGGTTAACTGGAGAAAAATTTATTTGTTCGATGCATTTACTCAGTGATTGTATGGGACCTTAGTCACATTGTGATATCGTTTTGTAAATATGTGCATATGTCTGCATAATTCTGATAAGATTTTGTTATTTTCCATAGCCCGTGCCAGTGGGAGCCTGTACATGATAAAATTAAGAGGCCAAGAATGGAGCCATGGGGGACTCTACATCAGTCATATCCAGTTTTCCAGTCTTTCTAGTGATATGTTAAGGTCGACCAATGCTCAAAGGCAACACTGAGATATAATTAGACTGAAACCTTTCCACTGTCTGTTTTTGAGTGGATGTCATTCAAGACCTTAAGAAGAGCAGTCTCAGTGGTGTGGTGGGTCAAAGTCCTGACTAGAAAGAAAATGGTTAAGGGCAGGAAGGTGTTAAGCTTTTTAATAGCCTTTTCAATAATTTACTTATTTTTATATGAGCCTATGATTGTTCATTGGTGAATTGTCTAAATTGTTATTATATAAAGGATTGGATTATTAACTGCAGTTTTCAGGGCCTGTGGGAAATAAAGACTAAAGACTTGTTGACTGTTGACTATTCACAGAAAATCTGATGCCATGCAGTTTTTCTTACCAGACTACCTGTACCTTAGTGGGAGCAATGTCATCAATAACATTTGTTAATTCAGAATCAAAATTATCTACAAGATCACTGACTGAGACCAAAGTGGGTGCAGGCGTCAAAGAGAAAGCCTGAATGAATATTTCACTGGTGTTTTCAGTGATATACTATTGCTTGATTATGATTAAGATGCAATTAAGATTAGAAAGTTATATCAAAGAAAACAAAAGACTGGTCAAAAAGAGCAACATCAGTCACCAGAACCATAGAAATGTTAGGACCCTTGGAGATGATAAAGCCCTGAGTGTGCCTCTTATTGTGTGTGGGCTCAGTCAGGCGGATGTCCTTGATGTTGATTTGAATTGCAGTGATTCGAGATAAAACAGTGCAGCTTACTGACATCCATTAACACCACATTTAGTTCCTTTGTCTCTCATCTGAGCTGAGCTGTTCCATCTTTTTCTCTTCTGTCTTTGTTATTGGCACAGTTGGTGTTACAAAATGTGCTTGGGCAGGGTGGAGACAGCAGTCGTGGGGGGGGGGTGAATTTAATGCCAGCGTTAACCAGCACTTCCATTGACGGGAGGAAGAATTAGAAGACTGATCCACAAGCTGGTTGTCAACATGCTGAAATTGAGGCTGTGATGTTTGGCTTCATGGTGCTGAAGCTGCTGTGTATCAGGGCACACCATCTTAGACCTGGCCGTTGGGTGTCACAGGCTGAATCAAAAACGGTCCATCAGTACTTTAACCACAAGAGATTGGAGCTATCAATAAAAGATCCCTTTCAGACCGCAGGTTTTGCTGAGCCATGTATTCTGTGATAAGAGTCTGCTGAACCTGTTGATCACTCTGTTGACCATTGGCATTCTCTCTGCAAATATCACTATTACTTTGGGGTTGTTTGTTTATTATAGCGGCGTCTCCCACTGTAATTACAGTCAAATGTTAAATTGTCTCAACTTTTTTTCCACAAGGCTTTTTCCTCTCAACACCTGTCTCATGGAGATTTGGTTCAAACCTGTTTCCCAGTTGTAATGTCGGTTGTGGCTGTGGTCTGTGTTTATGCCCCCCATTGGCTGCCCGCCAGGAGTCGAAGTTGGCTGAACTGAATCTGTAAATTTTGCCCTCTGTGGGAGTAAAGTATTGCACTTATCTTTAGGTTCTGCACCTAGATTATCCCAGCAGGTAGAAATCCCATTCATAGCACATGAATTCACCGGTTTTGTTTCAGTGAGTCTTGGAAGTGATTTAGAGAAAGCTGTCCATTTACATATTTTTGAGCTGAGTTCTGATGAGCCAAACCACCAGCAGAAGACATTGGCAGAGTGCTGTGGAGTTCAGAAGAGTTCTTCAGTTCAAATATACATCTCTTGAGTACAGCAATCTTCTACAACAATTTATGACAGTCCGCGCACTTTATCGAGTCTGATGAACAGAGAGGCGCAGGGCACAATTCTGTCAGTAGTTCACTAGGTTGCTGTTACTGGGTTAAATTACTGTTACGGTTTTGTAGTAGGAAAAAGTAAGAAAAAGTAGCAAAAATAACAGTTAAGCAGAGAGTGTCTAAGCTAAGTGAAGAGAGGAGTAACCATAAGGAGTTGCTTCCCAGTATACCTAAAGGAGGTAGTGCTTTAAAATCATCCAACGTTCTTAAAATGCATTACCTAAAATCTTCATACTGTATGTTGTAAGAGATGCAATTTTAACAACTCCATCAGCAACACAAATGGCCAAATGAGAAGACGTAGATGATTAATGCCTAAAAGCTAATTTGATGGTGTTGTAGTGGAATGGTATTTCAAGTAGCATATGGGAACTTGCATCCCAGTAGTTAAAGCATCAACCAGCTTCTGCGATTCTGCTACATAATTATTCAAACAACCAGTTACAATCATGATCAGACAGTTATTTAAAAAAGGGGGAAAATCTGCTTTTGAACGTGGATGTTTTATTAAAAATAATGTTCAAGCTGAAGCAACTAAATCCTGTCCTACTTCATCCAATTACTCTAACACACAGCAACAGTAAATTGGAACACTAGTATATTATGAAATGTATTTATGCATAAAATATCACAATTTGTTTGATCACAGTGACTGCTTTTGTTGAACAGTACAGTGGCACAGTAGCTTAACTATTTGTTAACCTCTACAGTGACGTGAGGACATTTTAATGTAAACAACATATGATAATAAATGTAATGAACCTTTAATGCATGTTATATTAAGCATGTTAAGCAATGAGTTGACTTGAACAGTAATTTAAAGTACAGCTTTCAGTAATCTAAAATAACCTTTACATAAAACAGCCACTCACCTCACACAGTCTATGAGTTGCTGGATCCTCGAGGTCTTTGTTTTCACCAGCTGCAACAACAGTTACGTCTTATCTTACAGTTCTGTTTTCTGTTAAAACATGACTGTTGAATAAATGTCGATCAAAAAAGGACTCTCTAAGTAAGCTTACCATGAGAATTTCACTTGCATCCTGGATTTCGCCTTTCCAGTAGTACCTAAAGAGACAGAAAACACAAGACATTAGGAATGTACAGTATACTACCCATGTGCATGAAGGACTGCACATTAATAGGGACTTACAAGTACTAGTGCATGATACAGAGCCTTTAAAAAAGGTAAAAACCTGTTCATGACAAACTGTATGATTTGACAGAACACAGCATTTAAGCCTTGCCCAACCATTTATTATGGCCAGTGATTTACAGCGATACTGTCAAACTGTTCCCGAGAGGCTTTTATGGTGTCAAGTGCAAAACTTTCTCTTTGCTTCAAACATGGTGCTTTTTTTGGTGGACTTTGACAGACAGCCAAACACAAACTAAGAACCCTATATTTAAGTATTTTCCACGTGAAATGTCAAAATAAATGGTGACGACTAAATAAGCTTGGATATAACTGAAATGCATTCATTTCACACCTGCACTCACACATGTAAAACCACCTCCATCACCACCCTCACCCCTAAACTAATCCAACCACATCATCTATTTTTAGGCTGAACCTCTGTTTGGTTAACAGGTTTAACGCTGCCCCCCCCTCTGCACCGTAAGTTTTTCCTTCTTTGTTCCTTTTGTGGTTATGCATTAACATGAAAGCTAACCCATGCATACAAACACATGACCGCTTTGAAGGCTAACTGCCACTCAGTTTCTAGTGATGGGAAAAATGCAGCCCATTCATTTCATTCTTGTGGTTTCCTAGGCAACCAGCTCTGTAGCAGAGAGGAAAAAAAAGAACATATGTGTTTATGTCTTTATGTGAAGGACGTTATAACTGAGCTAGTCTTTGTGGTTGTGCGTCAGCTGGGTACAAAGTTGCGACAAGGGAGGGGGCAAACGTGATTTACATTGTGGAGGTCCTGGAGAGAATGTTAATACTGGCTGCCAGCCGCCTCTCCATGATTGCCCTGGAAAAACAGGCAGAATGGTAGGGAGCGTGGTTTGGAAACGGAGGGCGCAGACATGGAAAGAGAGGAAAGAAAAATTAAACACAAACCACCAGCTGTTTATCAATTACAGCATGAAACTGAGCCCTTCATTACGTTGCTCTTCAAGCAGGCTGCAGGACAGGACTTTTATGCACAGAATTCAGAGAAGATAGTAAAGTTTGCTGTCTGCTGCTGCTGATATTATAGTTTATTACCAGCTCAGCTGTCCCCCCCCCCCCCCTCCTCTAACCACGTGTTTCCAAAGGAGGTGATTTACATTTCTGGCACCCGCACTTTGGCTTCTTTCTCTCTTGACACGTGGTAAATAGACCTCATTTACATGCAGCTAAAATGCCAACAAAGGAGATGAGAGTGCAAACACAGTGCTCTACCAGTTGTGGGTTTGACAAGACTGTATTTCTTCTCTGGACGGAAAAGTCAAACGTATGACCAGCTGACTGACTTTGAACCGTTTAAATACCAAAGGAGAGGAATTTAACTGACGCCCAGACTAAAGGAATAGTTTGATTTTGTTTTGACTTTTTTTGGTGAATATCCTTATTCCCTTTCTTGCTGAGAGTTGGATGAGAAGATTGACACCACTCTCATGTTTGTGTGGGAAATATTAAGCTAGAGCCAGTGGTCGGTTAGCTTAGCTTAGCACAAGGATTGGATGCGAGGTGGGGGGGGGCTCTTTATTTCACATGTTTTATCTCTCACAACTCACAAGTAGCTCCACATTCACTGCACGAGTGTGGAATCGATCTTCTCATTTTACTCTGAACAAGAAAGCAAATAAGATAACACTCGGAAATTCCCCATTCGTGTGCATTTCCCAAGATGTTTGACTTCTTTGAGAGGAATCATTTAGGCCGAACATTACAAATGAAACCATGTGTACACTTCAATTTCACAGCGCTACACGAGTGTGATGCCGAACTTTGTTTGAGTCAGCACTGTACCTGCCAATGTCCTTGGCTGCCTGCTCATTGGGACTGTTGATGAGAAGGACAGAGTGGTGGCCTGGTACATAGCTCCCCGTGAGGGCTGAATGAAGCTGGACCCCAATGGACCACAACCCAGGGTACATGGACACGGACAGGACCAGGAGCTATAGGACAGGGGGTTTGAGTGTGGTGTAGATGCAACAAGGGACAAAAACATCTCAAAGTGCTGAAATGTCCAAATAAAAGACTTTAAGAGCATGTCTGTGGCATCCCTGGGTGATGTTCCTATCTGTCATAAATTATCTGGACATTTGGCTGTTTCATGTTATATTATGTTTGGATGAGGCGAAGTTATAACTCAATTTAATTATCTGCTGCCCTCTGAGAGGATTGCCATGTTTGGATTGGATTGGATTGGATTCAGTATTTATCCTCTTATTATTTGGCGCTGTCTGTCACAGATAAATGAGTATAGGCCTGGGCTTGGACCAATTTATAATCTGTCCTACTTCTCTGCACAGCACACATCACAGCCAGAGCCATAGATGGACGGAAATCCAACACAAATATGTTAGAAGGAAAAAATAATAATAAATAAATAAATACAATTAATAACAATTTAGCATTTCCGACATCAAAGCCTTCGTGTTGTGGATTACGTAAGACTTTTCTGAAAGTTTTCAAATGACAAATGATCATAAAGGTTCACATCAATAATCACAGCTCTTACCAAACATAACATGAGCAGCACAGAGCGAAATACAGAGTAGAAGACAGCCTCTTTATGGCACCGCGGGAACAGCCACTCCATCCTGTAAGTGGCAACAAATGTCATTCCCAGAGTCCGGCCGGTTGCTGATAATAAGAGGGACAAACTGTGCTCAACTTCGTTTATAAACCCCCCTCTCAGACGTTCTCCGGGGACAATTAGTGTTCCGCCATTTTTTATTTTTTTCTTTACAACCGCTTCCTTAAACAGCTGCTTCGCTGGCGCCTCACATTCTAAAAAAAAGTACCTTTACAGGAGAAGTGCATTGTGTTGACAGGTACTGTAGGTCGGATGGTCAAAGGCAGGGATAAATCCCCGCGCCGTCCTATTGGTTGCTTCGTACTTCCTGACACGCCGGCGGCCAATGAAAATAGCCGGCTCACCTCCGCTGCCCTGCCTCCGGGCCTGGGTCATAATCGGCTTTGGCGTCTTTACCATATAAACACAACTTCTGTCAGCCTCAGGGCGTGTCTGTGATGGAATTAGAAAGCTGTGAATTCACGAAATCAGAGGGTAAAATTGTTTTAAAAACAGTGGTGGAAATCAAAATAGACCACAATGTTGTAATAAACTATAAACCATATTTTGGAATTAAATCTCCTACATTATGCATGCTATGTAGGCTACCTGTTATCAGTGGTAGTGTCTAAGTACATTTTAATATCCAATTTAGGATACCATACCCATTTCAGAGGACAATATTGCAACTATACTCCACTAAATGTATTTGACAGCTGTATTAGTTATTTGTAAATTGATGTTACGTGTAAAACACATAATCAGCTTATAAAATATGATGCATTATTATGTAGGAAACTACCCAATAGTGGGCTGTCAAGTCATTAAAAATAGCTCCACCTCAACCTGCTGCAACATTATATTAGTATCTATAGTAACAGCGCTGTCTCTCTCAAATTTAACAGGGATTTCTTTCTTTCTTTCTTTCTTTCTCTGGGGGCGAATTGACCCTGAACATTCAGTAGGTAACTTAACTGTGTGGGATAACAAACTGTAGACTTACAGAAGTGGGGCCTGTGAAACCCTTAACAATGAGACAGTTTAAAGTCTAGTTTACTGTAACTTTATGTTGACATGTTTTGTAACAGATTAAATCAATATGATAACACAATGCATACCACAACAGTCCACATTTATTATTCATTATGTGGAAAAAACAATGTTAACATTAAATAGTCAGCAGCCGCAATATGGCAACTAAAATATTATAGACTCTTTAGTCACTGCAGTGAGTTGTAAACTTTAAAGACTTAAAGCCAAAGCCCAGATGGTAAAATTTCATTTGCATCATTAATGTAAATGACATTAAAGTTTAAGGGACACTTCTTGCAAAGTAATATAACTGGTATGAGTCTTTTAAGAGAAGAGGTAAAGGAAGTATAAGCGTTCAGTAGTATGTAATTAATGCTTCAGCATCTGCAAGACGTGTTTGTTTTTACACTGAAAGCGCTGATTATTCTGTAACAATAGGAAAACAGTGCAGATAAACACATGCAAAGATACAGAGTCAAACAAAGGGGTTCTGTGCCTTCCTGTTTTAGGGACTGAGATTGGTTTCTCTGGCCAATCATATGCAAACACACAGATCTACATGTGTGGGTACACAAATCACACACATCACTGGCACACACACATTGACTATAGCAACTTGTACTTTCAGATAAGCCAGACAGGAAAGCCAAGGACCCTGCTAGGCTGCATGTGAATGAAGAAGATATGGACAAACAGGGATCTTACAGAAATATGAATAATTCAGAGGTAGATTTTTTGAAGCAAGAACAAACCAAACTGATTCTACTTGGCATTTCATTGGCCGGTATGAAATAGAAGTTTTGTGAGAAACTACATAGCAAGAAACATTATGGCAGTATCGGCTGCATGTTATGAACATGCATTGAAGCTCTAATGTTATAAGTTGGAATATTTGGGCTTCAATGGGCTGTGTACTGACAGTCAGTTCATATAAATAAAAAGTCAGTTCATTTAAGCTTTGGATTTTTAAAAAGTTGTTATGTGCAGGCTGTCCACCTGGGGGAGTTGTGGGTCCATGCATATCTCTCCTATCTCATCCTTCCATTGTGAATAAATTACATGTAGAGTGTCCATTTTGTATAAAACTCATCGACTGAAATGAAATGTAAATGCTCTGACAAAGCAAGTTGCATGACTCATCCCATTCCCCTTTTTTTTTCTTGACCTCTTCCCTGCCAGCCTTGTGTACTGCCCCCCTCCCCTCCTCCTCCTTCATCGGCCACAGCCAGCCACAGCACAGATCAGAGAGGGAACAGCAGGGGGCACCACTAGCATCACAGCCACAGAACAAACCAATTTATTTCCCAAGCTCACACAGGCTTCATTTGAGAGCCCATCAGAGGGCTCCAATAGAGCCACTTAAGCCACTGTTCCCCAACATAAAAGAAGGCAACAAAAATAGAGATAGGAAGAAAGGCGAGGAGCCGGAGGAGAGCGTTTGATCTGCTTGTTCTGGGGCATCACTCAGAGGGGTTCGCTTCCCCTAAGGAGTACTGAAGCTTGTTTGTCCCTTAGAAGTCTAATGTGAAAAATAGGATAATTTTTTACTTCTGTTTATGCATCTTGTATGTTTGTGTATAATGAGGCCACAAGGTTCACAGTAAGAGCAGAGAGGAGAAAATGAGAGATAAGAAGAGTAAAGGTACAAAGGCATCTGGCAGGAGGTGACTTGCCTAATTTGCCATTAAACTATGATTGTCTCTTGCTGGGATCAATGAAGTTGCCTCGCTGTGAAATAAAACGAAATCTAGCTGGGAGAATTAGAGAGATGAATAGAGACTAGGAAACAAAGACTTGAGGTGTGTGAATGCGGAAATGGAGAGGTTACAGAGTATGAAAACTCTGAAGGGCTAGGTACATTTTCTAAATGTCCTGTAGCCTCTCACTGCTGTTGTCTCCCTTCCTGTGTGGCAGTGTCATTACTGTATTGAATGGGAGGTAGAGGATATAGGGAAAGAAACTGCACACTGCTGGACACACAGAGGTCAGCTGAGTCCTAATGAAGGGACTTTCCAGGCTGTGATTACCTCTAAAGGAAGAGTCTGGTCCTCCCAAAGAGGTTAATTAAAAAAGTCATGGGGCTGAGCAGGGAAGTGTCTCCATCACCACTGTGAACCCCAGTGACCCCTCCATCCTCGAGGACGGACAAAGCCATCCATCACAGCTGATTCCTGGGCTGTCTGACTCCTGCTGGTGCCACTGAAATCCCTGAGTGACTGAAAACACAGAAGTGTATGTAGCAGAGCTGCAACTCTGACAAGCAGTGAGAAAAAAATACACCACCGCCGAGACATCCCCTGCTGAAGTCCCTCAGGTAATGAAACCTCTCCCCTCTCAAGGATCAGACAAACACCATATCTTGTCATCTTCCCTCCATTCTCTTCCTCGATCTTCTCCTTTCTTTCTTTTTTTTTGCCCTCTATGTCACAACAACTGGAGCGCACAAGGCCATTTATCAGAAAACTGAACTGACAGTCATGTTGTTTATTTCGTCTGTGCTCTCCAGAAAAGATTGCAAAAATAGAGTATTTATGTTTGTTTAGCAGCATAAGCACACTGTTCATATCCAAAACCATGGGTAAGCATTTAAGCCCAATGCTTGCCGCGAGGAGAAAGCAGAGTATGGGAGCATTACCTTCCTCGAACGCAGCATGAAAGAATCAGCCATCATCAATGAAAAAATCCCTCCAGCAATCCCTGCTGAGAAGAAAGATTTGTCATCCCTATTTCCCTTGTTCTTGGAGATGAGGACAAAGGTGTGATAGCGTGCAAAATGGAGAGACACAGTAAGGACAGGCTGACTGAGGGAGGATAAGAGGAGAGACAAAGAGAGAAAAATGGAGCGTTTTGCTTGATTGGGTTTGAGAGAGGACAGAGAGCCTGGAGCGGTCTTACAGGAAAAAGTTAAACATTTTCATAAATCTGCTTCTTCACCTGCAGCGGCAGGAGGCGCTTATATCACGTCATGCTTGATTGGTTGAGAGGGGAGAAGCTGATCCCAAATGTGGGGGGCCACCTCCACCTCAGAAAAACCTGTGCTTCCTCATTACACTTTCCTCACTGAGCCGTCTGCAGCATAACCATTCCTCGTGCTGACGCAGGTAGAATGAGCTCATTCCCTCTCCATTCACAAGCTGAGTGCACCAAAATTCAGAGAAGGGAGAAGCATAATAAGTTCAGACTCCAAGTTAGAGTGCCTGCAGGCAATAAAGTGGAGGATGAACAGTGGAGACTTGATGGAATAAGAGTGTGTGCGTGCATGTGTTTGAGAGGGGGTTACATCTGAAAAAAGAATGCCGCTCATGACTGCACCATTCCTTCACTTAAATTCCACAAATCCTCTCAAAAGTACTTATTCTGAATATTTTCCACAGGGATGCTATGATCGACGACTCTTACATTTAGAGTAATGAGTGTGAAATACACATGCGCACACACACAAACCTGGTGAGGATTCCTAATGATAAAAACTGATTCATACAGGTGGGTTCATGGCTGGGGTGGTGGCATACTAATACAGTATGCATGGAAGCACTCTCACACCGAATGCATAACAATACACACATACAAAGAATTTTTTAGATAATACATAGAAATGGATGGAAGCAACAAACCCTTAAAAGGTTCAGTTCTGTGGAAATTCTGTCTGTAAAAGCAAGGTCATTGCTCTACTCAAAAACATGGCCCTGGAAAAAAACCTGATGTGCTGTCCAATGCAGCTCACACTCTGAGCTGGGTGTATAGTTAGGATGTGGGTGTGTGTCTGGGAGTGTGTGTGTGTGTGTGTGTGTGTGTGTGTGTGTCAACCTCAGACACTCAACCATCAGACAGCGGCATTATGGAAATGCAGGAATCACCATGAAAAGGGCAGCCAGAGGGATGCTCAGGGCAAGATTTTATGTACAGCACCTAATCAGCCACCCAACTATCTTCGCTCCTATTTACCCTATTTGAGTCACCCATACACCTGCAACCACTTTATCTAAGTTCTTCTTCTCCCTCTTCAAGTCACAATGTCAACCTATTCCTTATCTCACATTTTCCTTGCTGTTTTTTTTTTTTTACCCCTGCCATATACTATACCCTGCATTGCAGTAACCCCGGTGTAACCTCCCCCGCACACCTGTTCCCACTTCTGCATGAGCCCAATAGCATATATGTATCCCCGCCACTTTGTCTATTGTGCTTTTGCTTTTGTGGTCCAGCCATTTTTTCTGCCTGCCTGAGCTTTGTCTGATATGACCTCCTGCCTGCCCTTTGGAATCCTGCTCTCCAGAATGATTCCTTATTGGATAAGTTTGCTCATCTCTCCTGCCTACCTGGTTTTGAGTTTTGCCTGTTTTTCGACCTTGAGCAAACTCGAACTCTTTATTTTACCGGCCTGTGGCCAGATGTATAAATGATGTGCGCGCCATTTCTCCACACACAAAGTGGTATTTATACCGGAATATACACCAGAATGTGTGCGCCCCAGGTGTTTACAGGTGCATTTCATGAATTAGTGGTATGGGTTATAGCCACAGCCATGCACAATGGTGGTATTGGAAAACCTCGGTGATGCAACACAGTCAGTGAAATTTCACTGCTTCTTTACTGTTCTTCTTTTTGACAGGTCTAACGAGTGGTGGAGCAGGCACGAGTATCGATAGGCGTTTGTACATCCTTTCATGGCAAACTGTGGGAGTAGAAATGAGGCTCCTGCACAGGCAACCCGTTATGTTTGAGATTTATAAAACATTCACCTTGCGGGTTTATAAATATGAGAAAAAGAACGCACATTTCTGCCATTGTGCGTACAGAGAGTATTAGCTGGGAATCTACCTATTCTCCTGCATCTGGCCCTTGGTCTCAGAGTCCAGCTTTTGGGTTCAAACCTGATTTTAAAGCACCTTTACACTTCATCTTCTCTACAGCAGCCTCTTTCCTGTGTTAATTGTTTTCCACCTGGGCCTTGTTCAGCTCGGCTTATTATTCAGACCTTCACTGCCAGCCAGCTGATAACCTCCAACTGCTGTGAGCAATTAACAAGAGTTCACCTACTGTAGCGTCCAGAAGGAGGGATCCCTTTAGAGCCAGAGGAGAGCCAGAGAAGGGAAGGTTAGGACAGAACAAGGAGGAAAAAACAAGATAGAAAGAAAAGGGTGGACAGAGCACCATTTTTATGGTCACTCAAAGGGAAATCAATTCTAATGAATGGGTTGGTTCATGCAATTTAGTGATAAGGAAATGACCAGCTTAAAAGGATGCTGCTTGTGCACATGTGCGTGTGTGTGACACACCAGAAACTGATAAGGATGTTTGGTATCAAGGATGAACAACCCAATCTGCAAGGTACAGCAAACACAGGTGTCCCAACCCATTAGTAAGTGGTCTAAGCTAAAGACCTGGTCAATATCTTGAGTGTTGTATTGATTAAGCAACTGTGACTGGTTTGCTGTGGTTCAGATGATGCAGCCAATACAGATGAAGTGTTAGACAGGCTCTAATCTAAGCAGGCTTTGTCAAAACATAATTTACCTTTGTTGATAAATGCCCTGCAGAGCGTCTTTGAAATATGTAGTGGAAAGTGTACTGTAACCTGTTCAGTGCTAAAATTAAACCAACCAGACCAGACATGCAGCCAAAACTGAAATAGGTAGATACGTATATCACTTTTGGTTTCATAACAACATTCACACTTCTGAGTCAGTCTCAGTGAGGCCAACATGAATTGATTGTATGTTTTTTTTTTTTTTTACAAAATTGGTCTGCTCTACTTCTCGAAAACTGTTTATTACTGATTATGTTTTGTCATGTGTAACAAAATGTGGATATCCCTCCAGCTGCAGCTCTCTTCTAAGCAGCATTCGAACAGCACCACTCACATCTCCAGTTGCCATTGGACCACAATTAAATGACAACACACTTATTTAACTAATGGGTGATTTGCTTGGCTGAACAAGGTTCCTGTTGAAAAGAATGAAGTGGCTATTGTTAGTAATTACAAATGCTTTGAGAAGCCAGGCAACGTCAGGTGTATGACTAGGTGGGGGTGGTGGTGGGGGAAGCTGTTCTTCAAAAGTGCTAATTAAAGTGGGAAGGTGTATAAAAATGCTACAAATTAGTAGTGCGTCCCCGGTGGTATCAAGTATTTTGCAGGTTGCATGAGTAAACATATTTACTCTGCCTATTTATCTGCACATATTTGTTGGCCTCCACAGTTCCACAGTGCTACAATGAGTGTAGTTCGGAGGGTGGAGGTTTACAGCAGATAACAATAGAAGCAGGAGCGGCAGAGATCAAACGATTTTATTTCTGTTGTAACTGGGAGAAGGGGGCTCCTTCGGTGTCTCTTCTGGGACTACTGCTCCAGATTCTGATATCCATTTTCCCTTTGTTTTCTCTCCTGGCCCTTTGAAATATTTAGTGAGAATCCCTGACTAACATACACATTAAGTGTGTGTGTGCGCGCGCACATTTACAATCACTACACTCCCTCCAGGCATCAATCATCAACTGTGCATTCAAACATCTGGATGTGGACAGTCTTTCCCTCAGGACAAGAACACTTCAGATCTCTCAATTTTAGCATAGAGCTCATCCGGAGGGAGTACTCCCCCCAGCTCAGCCCCGGCCATGCATTTTATTTTACCACTGGAGACTCCACCAAGGAATCTCCCTCAACAACTACCCCTCTCCATCTCTTTATTTCTCCATCCATCTCTCCCTCTGTTGGACCAATGGTACCATAACCTCCTCCCAGGGGTTGGGCTTGCCTGCCTATCCAATAGTTTGCTCTCTTATACTTTATACTTTCTTATACTTTCACCTACACAACGTTAACGGTAAGAAAAAATAAGCAACCTTACAGTATACCTGGGCATGTCTTTAGGCTAGAGCATGTTATGTATAACCTCCCTCAAGACTGTATAATAAACCATTATTTCATGATGCTTTACTGTAGCTCCACAGTCACAGACATGGCCTTAATCCTCAGCAGAGCACAACCTCTAAGAATCTTTCTTCGCAATCTGTACCACCTTGTTAGTGCATATACACCATATGAGGCCTGTTGTATTAGTTATTCTAATGCATGTCTTGTTATCCATATAGATGAGAGAGGGAATAGACCAACAGATGGCCAGGGAAAGAGGGAGTCACAAACACAAAATCATCCTCCAGGAACACATTCATAGCCTGCACACACCTAGAGACTCACAGACAACGCTCTCTGCCACCAAATATTTCACCGCTCTCCAATTCTGCTCAATTCTCTGCGATGTCTTGGCAGTAAGCCAGTCAGCCGATTGTGTGTAAAAGTTGCACAGGGATTGCCAGCGGAGATTTAATCTCTGCTCCTCTTCCAGGAGTTTCCTGCTGGATCTCCGTTATCTCCAGGTCTGAGAGGTATTAAAAGAGTATCAATAATATGGTTATTTCACAGATATTAATCTTCAGAAACTATGAATTGTAAAGGAGTATGCTCTGTTGGCTTTCAAACGACGGTACATTGCATTAACTACTTGCAAACGTAGCTAGCGTTTCTATCTCTGGAGTAATTCCACATCCAATTCAGAGTATTTATGTTGTAATAGAAAGCATTTGCTAACCTAATTGGTAATATATTTGTAAATGGGGCACCACCTGGTGATTTACTTGAGAGTAACAAGATATATATGCGCACAAATGAAACTCTAGTTTGATAATGAAACAAAACTGGAAACGTATTGTAAACTTTAATAAGCATGTCTTGTTTTTTCAAATGAACACCTAATATGCATCGATGACCTTTATTTTTTCATTTGAAAAAAAAAGAAGACATTTCAGCACTCACATCCTGTACAAAGACATGCCTATAAGTCTTTTTGAAGACTGATAGTCATAAATTGTTTATTAATCCTGTATAGGACATTAGGCACGATATGCTCTTAGCTGGAAAATAGATCCATTAGTGTGTAACTGCATGTGAGACGGAGAGGGAAAGAACCCTTAAAAGGTTTTCCTATTGCATCAGTTAGCTTTTATTTGTGTGAGCAGCCTGGCAAGAGAGACATAACAACAGCAAGAACAAACAAGCCAGCACTAAGCTGTAGGTAAAATCCAGGCTAGGTATATTTCCACTGTTGTCCACATGACCCCTGTTCCCTGTTTGTGTTGTGGCCCGGTGGCCCGCTTCTCCCATTTGACACAATGAAGACAGACGAGCTGCTCTGAGATGTGCTCTCTGTGCTCTGTTTTGTCCGATTTTTCTCTCTAAGGGTTTCTTAGGACTGTCACACACCTGCATGGACTACATTTGAAATGTGTCAGTTTCTGCACACTTGTGAAGAGTGGGATGTGAAGAAAAATATATGCTACCACCAGCACGCTCAACACAAATTTACATGATCCACTGACATAATTGGTATCCATTATCAGTGTCCATCTTCATATTGTGTCCATCTGCTTATATGAACCTAAAAAGCCCAATCACGATGGTAAGACATTTTAATACATGTAGAATATTATTTGAAGAGGAAATTATGTGGAAAAACAGCTTTCCACTTGCTTGATCAATCATATTTAACTTAGATCAAGCTCCATGTGTTATTAATGCCTCAGATAATCAACCTGTAATGTAGGCTACATAATGAATGAATGTAAGTCATTGGCTTTGAGTAATGAAGTGAGGATGTACTTCACACTCCAAGGAAATAGCTGGGCACCAAGTATAGCATTTGATTCATGTGTTTGGCCTACTCCAAACCCATCGGGACTGACTTCGGAGGACCATTAGTTTTGTTGTCATTGCTAACTGCATCACACAGGAGACTTTGCAACATAGAGAGAATATTGCTTTTCCAATTTCACTCTCTTTTAGATATATGGACTCCTGATATACAATGAGTTCATTGATTTCCACTCAAACCTTAAAATAATCCAGAAAACCTTGGTAGTCAGGACAAATTGCAAACTGAATGTATCAACAGTGTTTCATCCCCCCCTCTCTAGCTCCTTCAAGTCTGTCCATCAGTGGCTCATTCCACCCACTCAATCTCATCACTTGTCAAAACATTTTGCTGACTGCAGTGGTCTAGGTAATAACCGCTGTGAGGGGAATGCAGTTAATAATCTCAAGTGGACCTGGGAATTTCTGCCACCCCCTCCTGATCGCCGCCGCACATATTGAAAATCAATGTGTGTAATAATAAAAACCTATTGTTTTTCCTGGTGCATTCTGTATAGCGCAGAACAAATCAACTGACCCGGTGTCAAACATATCAGTGATTCTTTATGACACCTGAATGAGTTCGACCACTCACTTCTGTTTACGGAAGCTCTGACCGAAAAATAAGGATAGAGAAATTTATCAAATCTGATAGCAAGCCTTATTTCTCATAGTTTTATTCCGGAAAAAAAAGCCAGTTTGAAAGTTTGAGTAAGGTCTCAAGTAACAAAAAAAACACGGAAAAAAAACAAAACATGAAACCTACACAAAATTTTTTTTATTTAACAAGAGTGTTGGAGATTTCAACTTCCTTGTCACGTAAAGCAGCAGGTTTCACAGGCTCTTGAACAGAAAAATCTTTGTAGCAAATATCATGACATAAAACTGGAATAAAATCACTATCCAAGTGAAAATTAGAGATGGCAGTACTCCCTGACTGGCCTATAATAGGGTTTTTATGTGCAGCGGTATAAAAAGAAACGTAGTGATCTGTGAAAAAGGGAAAAAGGGAAGAAAAATTACAAAGCGCCTCCAAGGGCCTGTCTCGTTATTATTAGTTTTAGATGAAAAACACAAACGCTACCCAAGAGGCAGCGCCATGCAGCAAGCAGGCGTACTCTGACATTTGAAGGGGTGGCGGATTGAGAGTGGGAGAGCTGGAAAAGTAGCAAAACTAAACTACTCCATGAATGAAAGAAGTTGGCAAATCTTGGATGGGACAACACTTTCTCCCCCACATCACTGAGTCACTAAAGAGACCCAATGTTTCCTGATGTCAGATGTTATAGGTATAATAGGTTATGGGTACTCATTCTATATGGAGCAGGATACATCCATAGTCAAGATCGTATTCCATGTTCACATTGTTGAATTTCCTTGAGTTTCCCAAAGTTTACAGAAGGCATTCAAAAGTTTACAGTTGAAAAGTCTGCAGTCCTAAAAAAACTGCATAAAGAGATGATGGAGGCTCTTGATATCTTGCCTGAAGACATACTTTGCCAAAGTCTGTGGAGAAAGCACCTGCATCAGTCTCAGTTCCACCTGGAATGTTGTAGACAGGAGAAAAGTAAGCAAGAACAGCCAGCGGGATAGGAGAAAGGGGTGGGAAAAAAAACTGTCGGGCTCAGTAGTGAACTGCTAGAGCTTCACAAACACAGTTATTTCAAAGCCGAGAAAAACTCCTTAACTTCAGTCAGTATTAACTGAACAAACTGGGGTATGTTATCAGGTGAGTGGAAGAGTGGAGGTCAAGATACACCGATCAGCCATAACATTATGAGCACTGACTGGTGAAGTGAATAACACTGATTATCTCATTATCATGGCACCTGTCAGTGGGTGGGATATATTAGGCAGCAATGGAACATTTTGTCCTCAAAGTTGATGTGTTAGAAACAGGAAAAATGGGCAGCGTGAGATTTTGAGCGACTTTGATAAGGGCCAAATTGTGATGGTGAGACAACTGGGTCAGAACATCTCCAAAACTGCAGCTCTTGTCGGGTGTTCCCGGTCTGCAGTGGTCAGTACCTATCAAAAGTAGTCCAAGGAAGAAAAGGCTCATTGATGCACATGGGGAGTGAAGGCTGGCCTGTGTGGTCCGATCAAACAGACAAGCTACTGTAACTCAAATTGCTGAAAAAGTTAATGCTGGTTCTTATAGAAAGGTGTCAGAACACACAGGGTTTCACTGTCTGTTGTGAATGGGGGCTGCATTATGGCTCATCTGTGTATTTAGCAGGGTTTTTTTATATGAGACTTTTTGTAACAAATTCAACTTTGTACAGCAAATAAACATCACATAATCATTAGTATTCATAAACAGAAATGAACTCATGTACTTGATTATTTAACAAATATCCACAGTGCGTTCAGTAAAACAACACACAGTCCGCAGTCCCTTTTATTCAGATCCCAGATAGGTCGTTGTTGATGCTGTTGCTGGGCTCTGTGCAGCAGGACAGCTCCGTCTGCATGCTAAGTGGTCAGCAGACATTTCCTAAGCATTTATTGTTTCATACAAACATGAATGGTGAAGACATGTCAATTCATTCCTAGTTTACTTCACCTCTGCAAGACTGGCAGCAAGGTAATCATACATTCTCTGCTCATTTACGTCAGTCATGTCATTATGTGTGAAAAAACACGTGCCGCAAGTGTCAACTGGCAGTGATTTTAACCAAAACAAAATATAGCAAAGACAAGTGGACATGAAATGTAACTAAATACATTTACTACTTAAGTACTGTGCAAATTTGAAATACTTGTACTTTTCTTTTCATGCCACTTTATAGCTATAATTTGTAGTTGCTTCACAAACTGAGATTTTTGCACACAAAACACATTACGAGTTCATAAAATATAATGTTTTGTTATAAATGTAACTACCCAACATTTAATACAAGAACAGCTGAAATTGTTCAATTAATTAATCATCATTTTCCATTTTAACTTTTACGTGTAAGACTGTGTTTTTAGGTGTGATATTAGTATGTAACGCATCTGAATATTCCTCCACCACAGTTTATTTGAGAAACATAACCCTTTTACCAACAGCAGAAAAACAATGTGTGAAAAACATGTAAAGTTGATGGTAATCTTGCATTCACACCTACATTTGGTTTAAAAAGGGTAATGCAGAACAGAAGAGGAAGCAAAGCATAAAAGAAACAAATTTAATGTGTTGGGTAAACATGCCAGTGATTTTTTTATTCAGACAAATGGCACCAAAAGGAAAATACATTCCAGTTTGAAAGGTCAAGAAAACATCTCTTCTTAAAATAGTCAACAGAATACATCAGGAGAGAATCAGATTTATTAAATAAGCTCAAAGATCCCTGAATCTTTTTAGGCAGGTTTTCCAGGCTGCAGGCTCATTTAGGTGAGTATGAAGAGAATATTAACTGGCACGTTGCATGTCATTCCTCCATACTTTGTCCATTTTGTTACACTACTACAACTGCCATCTATGCATGCTGGCGTAACACTCCAGATCTCTGATAAACATTATAAGTAAACATTGTTGTTTTCCCTTGATAGCGTGCTGATTATCTACCTATCGAGATAGAAAAAAGCTCATCTTCTTGAGATAACGAAATAATTAACTTATGATCTTGAGATAACAGCATTAAAAAGAAATTGCAAACTGCAAACTGCAAACACGGCCGTTCTTGGCTTCCGTAGGAGGAGTATGTTCCCTCTTGGCCCAAATCAACCCATGAGCAGTGAAGTGGAGAGTGAGGCCCTATGGGCACAGCTGATGCATATTGTAAGTCTAGGAACTATTCTGACAGCTATTTTAAGTCCATACATTAACAGTAATTTCCATACATATGTACTACAGGTTCAACAGCAGTGGGGTTCATGGTTCAACATGTAGCAGTTTTATTTCAAATTACTGTACTGACATCCTCCAGAGCAATTAGTCTAAGGCAGAACAGAATGCACTGCTACCGTATGTCTTATTCCTACTTAAATGTTGAAGCTAGCAGCCCTGTTAGCTGCAGAGATAAAAGTTCATTTTAAGTAATTATATTTATCTGAAATGTGAGCAATACTCAGTGGTATGATCATTGTTCCCATCGAGCGACAGTGTGGAGCACTGTAGCAGGATCAAAAGAGACAAGCAAATGTTGAAGGACTAGTTTTTATATAATGTCCCAGAGACAATCTCATTACAAACATACAAATACACCCATACAGTCTTAGCAAATGAAATAAACACCTATTATTCAATTTACATTTAGCAACAGTACCTAATTAAGTCAACCAGATGTGTGTCTTTCCAATATATCAATTTAGAGTAGAGAGACATATGTTAGCCACACGTGGCTTTTCCACACTTGCTTTTTAAATTTTCAAAAGGCTAATCAAGAAATATATCTGTGCAGTTTCAGGGCTGTCATACAAATCATTATGGACTGATCATTGGTTTCTCCCTTTTGCGCATGACAAATTTTTCAAGTTACATGTAAAAACTGGGGTCTACATATGACATAGGCTTTCTTGGGGAGGCCTATAACTCTGAATGAGGTTAAAAAGACGGATGTCTCTGTTCAAAGAGCTATGGCTTTTCAAAGCCCATATCCCTCCTCCTATAACTGTTTATCTGTCCTGAACTCTGACACTGATTTATTTTTGGATGAACTTCAGCCCAGTTTTCTTGACCGGTTACAAAGTTCCAGTGGTTCGAATTTTGTTTTCAGATTTTTCAGCTCATCCATGTTACTTCAGCACCATGGACAGTGCCATGGATTTATCAATACACAGCCCAGTTAGGCAGATTTTTCAGAGCCATGGTCGGGGCCATACATTCTAACTTTCACAAACCTCAGTTAGATAAAGGATCAATAAATCAGGAAGATAAGACTAACATATTCAACGAAACAACCCTCTGCCTTTGCACATTTTCTCTGCTAGTAGATGGAGGTGGGGATGGCAGGTTTACAAGGGGCATGCATTTCTGTCATTTTGCTAACAAGGGAGATGGCATCCCCCTTACAATTGCCTATTGGATGAAGCTCGGATAAACTGACTACCTGCCATGCACTAAAAAGCTGGCAAACACAGTTAGCCACTAGCTGGTGGACATACTGGAACATTTAGAAGCTAAAGAGCCAGATGTTTCATTAACAAGTTGGTGGAGATCTAAAACAGGTGTCCAGAAATTCAGCTCCAAATACATGCTAATGTCGCTCTGGGTCTGCCATGTGTAAGGCAACTGTTTGCTAACATGTTTGCCAACATAACTGGCTAGGTCAGTGGCTAACACATAACTGTAGAAACACTAATGAGGTAATAATATGGTAGTGTTGGGTTGAAGGTTTCTTTCACTGCTCACTGTTCACAAAAAAAACAATTAATCAAGGCAGCTTAAAAAAAACAAAAAAACATGCCTGCCTGTTAGATCTTATTTCATATCTCCTCATCTAGAGAGTGGTTGGACCAGCTATTACAAATAGCCTTTTCCTCTTACTTCAAACATACCCAGTCCACCTTTATTTAAAAATACATGCCATAACTCCAACATACAAAAGAACTACCAATAAATTGTGAAGGCTTCACCAGTAAAGGCTTCACTAGTAAATTCAGGTTTGAAAAGTTTCTGAATTGCGAGACCTCCACAGTGAGTGCCCTTGTCAAGGTTACTTAAGGCCTTATTTTTAGAAAAATGTGACCATGACTGTTCATTTCTTGCAGTTTTAGATAAGCTTATCTTACCATGTACATTTGCTTAACAACGGTATTGAATTGTTTTGAAGTTTTCCTTAAAAATAAAGGACATGACCAAGGACCAAAAAATCCTTCTGTTTTCATTCCTTTAAGTAACTAATAATTGTAATCAAAATAAAAATAAAAATTGTGTAATACTGTGATACCATGAAACTGTGATATTTTCTGAGACCGTTATCGTACCATGAATATCTCATACTGCTGCAAACCTAAAGCTCAGTATTAAATACAGTGGGCTATACTATGTTTTTGCCTAATGTGGTAAGTCAAATTTACCTTTCAAACAGAACTGTTATCTGTTAAAGGAAATGCCTGGCGGCCTGCCACAGTGCTATTTTATTTGATTCTACTAACGATGAAAGCCAAAGTCATAAATCTTCAAATCCTACACATACTGGCTTTGAATGCATTTTGAATTCCTAGAGAAAGGTTTTTGTTTATCAACACTAAATAGGAAATAACCTGTGTTCAACCCAAAACATCACAATACTGTCTGCGTTGGCCCTGACTGTTGTTGGACCAAAGTCATGTAATTATAAATACTATACCTAGGGAGGTCCGGGTGGTCCTTCTGTAGCAGTTGACTTTCTCAGATACAGCTCTGGCTTTGTGTGTCTTTTACTGATGAGGGAAGCAAAACACCAACTGCCAAAGCCCAAACTCTGTTGTGACGCCGTGGGGAATTGAATTGTGCCAAAACGAGCACCGATAGAAATTAACACTGTTTCTCAGTTAATGGGGTAGCCTCATAAAAGCCATGCAAAAATGATGCTCATCTTTTTTTTGTGCCATGGCAGCTAGATTGGCTGGAGCTCCACAAAAGACAGAAAGAGAAGCAGAAGGGGAGAGGAGCGTATGAGCAGAAAAAGAGAGAATTAAAAAATTCTAACCATGGGGGACTTCCACGAGCCATTTGACCATATGCATTGTGACGCCGCTAGTGCCACAAAACATCGATAGCCATAAATGGCAAAAATGGTCCCTAATTTACCTGTTGAGTCTTCTAACAAATGTAAGTCTTTTGAAGTTCAGCAGTTATTATATATTTATAACTGTATATGTCTTCAAATGACATCCGTTTAACTGTCACAAATACACAAATGATTAGACATAATGTCTGCTGTGTGGGTACATCAATACGCAACTGGGATCACACTCAACAGGGTTTAAGTCTTGCCCATCACCGTATGGGAAAAAATATAAGCGACAGGTTCCTTCATTCAGTGGCTTTGATGGGATGACATCTCCTTATGATAATGAATCACCAGCATCAAAGCATCATCCCAGGCTCATGCCTCTTCATTTACATGGCTGTCTACCATGAGTATGGCACACAGACACACGGAGAGAGAAACAGGGAGAAATAGGCAGATGGAAAGAGGGATCCGATAAAGTGTTACCTTTGAACATTTTGCATCTCTGAGAGAGCAGACATGTAATGCTGCAAGAAAAGATGGATATCACACAGCAGCCAAATGCGTAAATGAAATAAAAAAAAATACAGGAAAAAGGCTTCAGTGTGACAGGAGTGCACAATCAAACACATTTGATCACTTCAATTCATGCATAACGAATAAACATCAGCAGATACACATTTTGTTTGCAGTATGTTTCTAACATAAAAAACTAAAGGCAACTTTAGTTTTTTATGTTAGAAACATACTGCAAACAAAATGTGGTCAGGTGCTTTTTACATTATATGATACAGTTGCTGTGTGGAGCCAAAATGCAAAAATATTTTATACAAGCTCCTGACATAGATACGCTAGCCATAAGATACACTTGCAGAGTATTTGCTGTGTGTGCCCATTTCTCTGCTCTTAATATCCGATTATTCTTTTAAACCTAAAAAGATGCTGGAGATGAATTTTTTTTATACAAATCCAAACTTTTAAACATCATTTCACCAGTCATTGTTTCCCATCCGCTATCAGCCCTGATATTTGGATTAAAAGATCACTCCAGTGATTTAAACTTGATCTTTCATACAGTTGGATTTTGCCAGAAATAGATAAAAAAAAAGAGCAGCCAAAATCTGTACAAAAGAAGCCACAATATCCTGACTATGTTTGATGTTCTTATAAAACAATGTATCAAATGCGAAAACAACATGACAATGTAAAAGGGGTCACTTGTAGTGATAAACCTACAGAGAATCATCTGAATCTACAGTTCCCCTCTGCTTTACATAACTTTACAGCCAATTTCAGCTCACTGTTTAGCTGTCCGTACAGCAACTTGGCCAGAAACACAACTCCAACCAAATGTTAATGTTGCTCCATTACTGCAGTCTAAATAAACAACTGTTTGTTAAGAAGTTTGCCATGTTAACTAAATATGATGATATATCACTGTTGTGTTCACAACTTCCATCAAAGTGTCCAAAAACAAATCTGTTACAACAGCTTTGATAGCGTTAGTCAAGCTTCAAAAACGATGGATCGTACATTTCCCATAATGCAATTTAATGATGTTAGCTGTATTTAAGACCATCCCTACCTGCTGAACAACCATGATTCAAACCCAGTGCCCCCAGTTTTTAATGCAGGCTTTCTGTTGTACATTTGTCTCTAAGCCCAAAGTGAACCCTGATGACATAATTTGGGTTATTTTCTCCAATTTGACAAAGCACCACACGTCATTATGTAACTGTTTTCAACAATTGAGTAGTACTCCTCATGTCTAGCTTCATGTAAAAAACTGGTGAGGCGTCGCTTTAAAACCACCATGCAGTTTTTTTTTATTATATAAAGAAAAAAAACCATGAAGAACTCTATGTAGAACTTTGTTGAGCGCCACATTGTTCCACCAACCATGTGGTTCTTTTCTGCCATCAGACCTGATATTTGGATTACTACCATGGAACAATTTAGTTGTGTAAACTGGACAGATGAGACAGTGTTCACAATCTTTTTCGGCGTGGGTGAGCAAAACACTATTGATTTCTCCGCTGCAGGTGGATTAAGAAACACGTTTACCTTTCTCAAGAGAGCAGCCTTGGGATGACTTCAGTGTAAATATGAAATATGTGTGTGTGTGAGAGAGAGAGAGAGAGAGAGAGAGAGAGAGAGAGAGAGAGAGAGAGAGAGAGAGAGAGAGAGAGAAAAAGAGAGAGAGAGACAGAGAGACAGACAGAGAATGAGAGAAAGATTGCTAGCTGGAAGTCTGGCAGTGACATTTAGCTGTTTTCTGTCTGACATTTCTGCAGTCAAACAAACAAGGTCCAATCTGTCAAGAGCAACAAAGAATGTACAGCTACCGGACTAGATAAAACCAAGAATAAAGAATCTATTCTAATCTAGCTTAAGATTGTTTGCATTCAGAAAAGTTTAAGTTACTCCCAAAAACCAATTACAGTATGTTTGAAATGGCTGACTGAATGTTGTGAAAGATTCAGTCAGTAGACATTTGATGGCACATTCCACACACATGTACAATATCAGATCCGATACTCTTTCTATCTTTTTTCTCTTGAACTTTTCCTATTCCATTATTTCTTTCCTGGCTGTCTTTCATCATCAGATTTTTCTGTTTTCTGCTTCACTGCACTCACTTTCAATTCAAATGTCCCGTACACTAGTGTGTAGTATACATATATTCTCTATTTACAAATGCAATCCAAAATCAGCATATTATGCAAGTCCACAGACAACAGAATATGAGAACATTGTGTAATGGGTGCAAATGACGTCTGAAAAATTGATGTATTCAAATGATGGATAAGAGGTTATAATCTATACAAGACATTGGCTCTGTGGATTTAGCCACATGAAATGCATTTCTGTTGCAAAACATCTCTTCTTTCTTTTATGTCATATACTCTACATAGTGAGCTAGTGGCAGAGCAGATAAGTTCTGGTTGTCGGCCTGTATTTTCCTGCCTCTCTGATGCTGTCTTATTACCATCTCTCCATCCCAGAGGAAAAGACCCCTTTCTACCTGTGATCTCCCAGCGCTGACACTATCTGCTCAGTGTCTCTGCTGATGCCATGCAAAATGACAGCCCCAAGTCCTCTGTTCCACTGCCAGATAACAGTGCAGGAGGCCCATAAAGCAGAAAATACCAAATCACATTCTGCTAATACCCTTAGTGGTGACAGCCTCTATCTTAGTTCACTTGAAATCTGCTGCAGCAGAAATTCCAAGGCTTGTCCTCCTCTAGTGGCTCTGCAAGTTTACCAGAAAAACTCTTTTATTGAGTTTGCATTGGGCTGAACAAAGAAAATGCCAAAGAAAGCATCAAAGCTGAAATGACATTGAAGATTGTTGTACAAGAGGTGACAGTCATATTGAAGCAGCTGCTTTCGAGTGATTTTTTTATTAACTGAAGCAGTTTTGCTATAAATCTGCCTCTATTCATCACAGCAGTGTAAGTAGTAAAACTACAGATCTTTCATGTTGGAATGAACCATTTGAGGTTGTTTGGGCATCTGATCAGGATGTCTATCCCATGGAGGTATTCTAGTCTCTTCAACTGGGTGGAGACTCTTTGGGGCAGACTCTGAACATGCTAGAGCGATTACAAATCCTCTCTGGCCTTGCAACATCTTAGGGTCTCCCAGGAAAAGGTAGAGAATGTATGTTGTGGGAAGGACGTTGGGAATCCTTTACTTCCATTGTGATCCAGAAAGACTAAGCAGTAGAAAATGGGTGGAGTGAATCTTTCCTTGCATATCTGTGAGCTGATAATTTCCCATCTGCACACACCAATCAAAATAATCTTGTGCTCTCCCTGCCCTGGCTTGGCCAGCAAGGTTGACCTACACTGGCAGTGTTTCGTCTCATTCAACAACAACACCAGCCGTCTGGCGGTGGCAAGAGGCCAGCAGTGGTGGGATGACTTCCAGCAATCTCATGTGGTGTGCTGTGCTCTGATGACAGTGAGGCCATGTGGTGGCAGCTCCACCCTAGTGCTGCCCCTCTGCCCTTGTGAAAGTCCCCCCATTCCTACTCCCCTATCTGGAGGACCACAAAGATGCTGCTTGGTGGCCTTGTCTTTGTTCACCAACAAGTTAGCACAATGCTTCTTAACTGACCTTCACTACCCTCCTTCTCATGAAGAAGGCTGTCTACATGAGTGGATGGTTGGATACAATATCACTTTGTTGCAAGGTTTGTTGCTCCTTGGGACTTTCCTGAAGAGAAATATGAAATGCTGTCAAAAAGAATGATACTGGCTTGACCATTTTCAAATAAACACCCCCATTTCTGGCTCTCTCAACCTTAGAGTAGAGAGGAGGACGACTGTGAGAACACATGCTTAACCCTCAGTCTAAACATAGGCTTGCCCGCTGTCTTTGAAATGGCATATCAAGCTTATATCTTGGCAGGCAAAGACTATCCCTGTTGGCATCAACAGGCGAGATCAGTGGAACGTGAGGAGGACATATGTGCAGCACTGACTAGACCTGCCTTTGTTGGCTTACTATCCTCCCACATTCTGCTTTGCAGGAAGGATGGGTTGGGAGTGGAAATGTATTCCTGACTGTCTGGTGTTATGCTCGGGTCTCTCTACAGGTTCATGTTTAGAACTCAGAGGAGACCAGTGGGCGTGGGAGATTTATTGTGGTGCTGGAGGCATACAGAGCTGATGCTTTAGGATCTGCATGTGTTGGCTGTGCTGTCTCTCACCTTCTGTTTAGTAGGTGGATTTGTTGGATGTACCAAATCTGTCCCAGATGACCTGTTGTGTTGTGGTGCCACATCGTTGACTGCCCATGCATTCAACTCAGACGGGTTGGTTAGTAGAGAATAATAGTCTGCTTTGAGTTAAAGGACAGGTTCAGATACCTTTGCTTTGGCTGTTACATGTAGTTGGTGTTGTGTCCTGACAAGAAACTAACATGTAACTACCGGCTGGCTTTGGTGATACCCTGGTTTTTCTTCTATAGCCTCCATGAGGGTGATATTTTTGCGTGGTGATCACTTTTCATTGAGCATAATCTTAATGCTAGATTTGTTCAATTCTTTGGTTTATGACCAAACACCTGCATTCATACTGAAGCACAGAGCCGCTAGCATGGCTAGACTTTTATTTTTTAATCATATTACTAATATCGATTGAGCATTTGTTGTGCACATAGAAAAACGTAACTGAATATTGTTAGTTCAACAGCAATTATCTGACTCTTTACTGTTCAGTTAACCCACAAGTTTAGTCAGTAGACTTTGTATTGTACAAGAATGGTTTCCAGAGTTTTTTCACTTGGTTTAGTGGAGGATATCACATTCTGTGACATTGCCATGCTTTTCATGGACTTTCCTTTTAATCATTATTTCACTGGTGACAAACCATTGAATATGTATGAATGGCTGCACTGAAAAGAATGACTCACTGACAACAGAGTGTAGATTATAGTCAGTCCCTCAACTGAGTGTGTACAATGTGGATGTCAAAACACACAAAGGGTTGAAAAAAAAAGCTCATGGCAAAACCAAACACACAAACAAATAAACAAATGTGCACATGGACACAAACAACACTGCAAATGCTGTCATCTTCATACAAAGACACATTCTGCAGGCTGCTTGGTATTTCTGGTGCAAACCTCTCAAGACATTAATGAGTAAAATGTTAGCTCATGTTGGGTGGATGGTTTTTCACACTAGGCAAATTCTGCCAGAGAGGTTTCACACAGAGACATTGTTTTATGATTCACACATATCAAAGGAATACACACACACACACACACACACACACACACACACATGCACACACACAGAAATAAACACAGATTTAAAGAACACTTCACATTGTTGGAAGTCACATACTGCCGACATGGGGCTCTGTGTGTCTTCTATTCTGTATTCAGTGGCTGCCTATGGTTTGGATATAACTCATTTCTGAAAGCAAATGCCTGACACCCCACTGTGTCTCCTATTGGCTTACTTTTGTTTTTGTTTTTCTGCTGTTCTAATATTGCTTTCCCTGGCTCACTCACTTGAGAACAATCTGCCTGAATTTACTGCAGCTGTAATACCATTTTCCCCAGGAAAGGTGACCTCCACTCCAGGTGTGGTGAATCTGTCATAGCTTCTCCACTACCACCATCCCTGCTGCTAATGACAACAATACTTTGCTGTATATCTCCATGGTTATTGATGGCTATTTGCTAGTCAAGGCATATTTAAAGCTAAAGTGTGGTAATGAGCAATATAAATAGCTATTTATTTGCTGTGGGTAATTTGAGTGTGCACATATTTACTCAGCTCATACAAAATTAAGCAAATTACACTTTGTAACTTTATTTAGAAAGGTGCTGTATAAATATAGTTATTTTTCTTCTTTGTCTACTTATCATATGTGGTAAACATTCTGCCTACATATAAAATGCTTAGACTTGTGAAATGTAAATGCAGAATTATATTTCATTGTGAATACATGTGAAGTGTTGTTCCACATGTGATGAATAAGAGAAAAAAGGTAATACGTCTGTGTTTTTTAACAACTTTTGGAGGTTACTGTATATCAAAATACAATATAAAAACTCAAAATATTTAATGAATTATAGATCAAACAGTATGGAGTATGTGACAAAGCTGGGAGATGAAAGCTTCTAAAAATGTGAAATGTGTCACATGGATAACCAGTTTGACATCTTTACATCAGCTTAGTAAAAGCTGGATGTCCTCAGCTGGATGAAAACCCACTTACTGTGGTACTAACAACAGCCACAGCATCATGCTCTGTCTGTTGCTAAAATAAACAGAGAGAGAAAGACCTTTTAAATGTAATATACGTTTGAAAAGATGGATTGTGACTTGACTGACCTCTTTCTTACTCTCTGGAACAAAGACATTTTCTACTGTGAGTTAAGCATAAGAGAGTCCCTCCATTTGGATCATGAAAAAAGGCATGCATCGACTGTGCAAAATTTGGATGAGGAAGACCCATAGAGGGAACACCATCTGTGTTAAGATGGCCCTCTTGTTGACTGTATTTTGAGAAAACATTTTCTTGTGCTTTTTACCACAGCTCGCAATTGTACGCCACTGGTAAACCGTATTCTCACATTAGTGCCTTTCAATAGTGGCAGAAAAGTAGAGCTCCAAGAAATATAGGTAGGTTTTTTATTTTTTATAGGCACAGGTTTATGATTGACACTACTATTAGATATAATTTACGTTTTGTGGCACTAGGTCAGCATTAACATGGAAAATTCAAGATGGAAATGCTAAATAGTAACTCCAGCACCCTTTCGGACAACCAGTAATGTGCTGACTAAGGTACAGAAAACCAATGGAAATACTCATAACTTGGAGCCTAGAGATCTGTAATGACCCCTAGTTACCATACATCTGATGTGAAAAGGGCTGCAGGGCCATGCAATGTAAAACGGTTCACTCCATTAATATCTCAGGAGCTGTAAAGCTGTCACTGCCACTCCATGCTCTTCCCACATAAAGCTGATTTGTGATGGCTCCAATCCGCCAGCCCTCTGTCTCCCTAATGATGGCGAGATCCATCACACTCATTTAATCAGAGCTGAAAGGAAAGCAAAGAAGATAGATGAGGCCATTGTGTGCCTCAAAAGGTACTTTATAAAGTCACTCTCCAACCCCGTCCCACACCGCCCAAAATCAAGATGATAATATAATCAGTGATTTAGTGCAGTAAAAGTTGTTTTTTCTTTTTTTTAATAACCTGCTAGAACTAATGAGAGTGTAGCACAAACAACTTAAACTCCCAAATTGATTGTTCCATTTGATAGAATGTCCATTCTTGTGACTGATAAACCACCAAGTCATCCAAACTCAACAAAATAAGTTGTTTGTCACTTGTCACTGTGTTCCACCATTTCAACATTTAGTCTGGATTTCTCTGATTTGTTTCACAGTATTGGCACGGCAACATTGTGTGTCAGTGCCTTCCATAAACCCATAAATGATCCACCACCAATATGGTTAAGGATTGGTCAGGTTTTGGCAAAACGTCTTGGTAATGGCTAGGAAAAGAATGCAAACTATGCTTTCCATTGTCAAAGTCAGATATATGTGCCCCCAAATATCCACCATCCATCCAGCTACTTCTGTCTTTGCCTTTCAGGAACATGTCAATATTCGTACAGCCAAAACCTTTTAGAAATAGCCAATTTGAAGTGTTTGAACAGAAGATTGGAAGAGGAAAGTTTTGATGGACGGACAAAAACACTTACAGACAAACAGAGAGACGGAGAGAGGAGGAAGAAATTTAAAAAAAAATCCCCATCACTAGCAGTCAATCACTCACAGTTGTTATATAATGCCCATGTGGTGAGTGCTGACTTCTTCTTTTCATTATCAAAAAGATTTCTGTAAACAACATCCCGGTTTTCTTTCCCTATAGCGTACAACAAGTGTGCAAGGAATCTGAGTGCTAGAGTGGGCAGGCTGAGGTGGTGGACTGGTGCCCCTGGAGGACCTGGGAGTTCACTGTGCAGTCAGCTGTGCAGGATGATGAAGTTAGTGGAGAGAGTGCAAGTAATGTAGACAAGTATGGAAATAAGGCTGTAATTCACCGTCTGTAGGAAAGTCTGTTCATGACCGGACATGAATAATCTGTCATTGGTCCTGTACGTGCACTCAGACACTTTGTAGTGAGATGGTACCAGAAGAAGGGATGGAAAGAAAAAAAGAAAGCCAGCCCCATTACCCCCAAAAATATCTGATGATAAAATATAATACAAAATTAAAGTGAACATTGCACAAGGTTTTTTGGTTCTTTCAGCACTTACTATTACAGACTAATAAGTGAAAAATTTTGCTGTTTCTTTCCTCTCTCTTTTGTGCTCAGTCACGGCCATTTCAAAGGCCTTGCTGCAATTGGCCTTTACCTGTTCATGAGTGCAGCCAATTCCACATCATCAATGGCGATGGCTGTGCTGTGTACGGACATTACGTCTGCAATTCAGCAGAAAGTTGACAATGTTATTCTTTTGCCTAAAGCTATTGAACCATATCCATCAGTGCACAGCAAGCCACTAAACCATCTGTAGATGTGTGTGTGTGTGTTGTGTGTGTGTGTGTGTGTGTGTGTGTGTGTGTGTGTGTGTGTGTGTGTGTGTGCACTCAGGGGTGGTTGGTGGGTTGATATATAGTGAAAACAAATGGTTGGACAGAGGTGGGGGTGGACAGTGGAGTATAGGGCTGCTAGAAGTGAGCAAGCAGCCAAACAAATAGCTGACTCTGTATTCCTTCAGGCAAAATGAGGTTACTTCTCCAGTGAAGCTGCCCAATAAACTCTACAATGAGGTTAAGGTCATAGCTTGACAGAACTCACAGCTTATCACGTTAGGTATGTGTTTCTGCTTGTGTGTGTGTGAGCATGCATTAGTGAGTGTGTAGGCTAAGCCGGATGTAAGGAAAAGAAGGGAGTAAGACAGAGAGGAAGGAGAGAGCAGAAGAGCAGAGGTAAAAAGAGGAGACACAGAGAGAGAGAGATGCCTACCTTCACTGTTTGACAGAGCTTAGCCCAGTGGGACAGCCCATGCCACCTTATTAGATTTTCTGCCTTATTGCCTCAGCCAAACTCTCTCGCCTCGGGTCACTTTCCTGTATAAGGGGGCGCACATTACTCCAATCTCCTCGAAACCTCCCAGATATGTTGATCCAAGGCCAAGGCTTTAATATCAGCTGGCTAACCTCTTATGAACCACCCCAGGTTAATTCAATTCAAACAACGTTAACAGTGAACATGTCAATATTGAAAATATGAACTTCAGTAATACAGTAATACATGTGGGTATATCCTACTTCAACAGGCATGGGTCCTGAGAGACCAGGAGGATTCATCTTAATAGGGAACTGCATCAGCAGCTGCATCAGTACTCATTTAGTTAATAAAAGATGAGGGGCGTGTTGCCAGAGAAGCTTCCTTTACACTTTTTTATTTGGTCATGGGATGGATGAAGGCTATGCAAATTATGAGGGAGGGAAGCTGTAATCTGCAACTGAGATTGATGAGATCTCTGTAGTTTTTAAAAAAGGAGCAAGAGATAAAAAATATATATGAATACTGAGCAAGAGCAACATTTTCTTTCAAAAAATCACTATCTCCATCTCTCTTTTGCTGCTTTTCTATCTTCCTAACCTTGAATGACTAATAAAGAGTAATATATTTCATCTGCAGGCACACACACCCATGCTTAAAATATAAGTATGACATACCAAAACACTGATACCCCTCATGCCTTTACAATAGATTAGTATTGTACATATAAATGAAAAACTGATCTCAGGATGTGGAAAAATATATCTCATGGTGCTGCATCTAAATCTTTCAAGAAAACATCCCTTCGCAGATAGATAATAACAATAAATGCTATAAAGGATAAAGCATGCTCATTATATACTCAAACATCTTATGCAGATAACCTTCAACATCACAGTCACACTCATTCAACAAAGACGGTTCAGAGGAAATGATACAGATGAACTTCTGACATTCAGCAGCGTGTTGCAGATGGAGAGAGTGCTCTGTAGGTGATTGCTGATGCCTGGAAACAAATGAGGAAATTATGAACACATACCATATGACTCATCCATCATATGTATCTGTGACATAGCTCAGCATGTGCTCAAGTCTGATATTCCTCATGTGAATTCATATACTGAGCTGCGCAGGCTCTTTTTTTTTCACATCTAAAGTGAGTTGATCCATGAATGAAGATTTGCAGCAGCCTCAGCTCCATTACTGGGACCAACACAACTAGTCAGATTTGCTGCTGTATGCCTGCCATTCTCAATAGAGGAGTCACCTACATTGTGTTTATTCTTTTTGAAGTCCGCATGCTGAATATGTACCCGAATGGACTCAAAAGAAGACAAGAAAGGGTGTACATAAAAATACATTACTGTTCTGTCATTTGCATTTTCTTTTAAACAGGGAATGACAACAAGCTATTCTAACAGCAGCAAAGATAGCATAGGACTTGCTGAACTCTGCATGGCATGATATGCAGAGAAGCTGAAGGGACAAAGGGGGAGTATGAAGGCGCGAAAGACGTTTCTGTGGCAAATTAAATAGAGATAAGTGCTCTTTCAAAACAGAGAAAAGCAAAGAGGCATTTGCCAGAAACTGTGCAGTCATTCCTAGGTCATGCAGAAAGAAGAAAAACAAGATGAGACTACTGTTGAAGCTGTATCAGCTCTGTTATTCAGCTCAAGAACTAGTAACAAGGTTTTCCCTCAGAAATGGACAATTGGTGATGTTACTAAAGTCTGAATTCATGGAAGGTTTGAAGAATGGCAGCTTTAATAACTTGAGATTCCTATTTTAATGGGAAAAGACTTAATTATGTAATTTAATTATCTCTGCCACATTTAAAGTCGACTGGCCTTAATCTCGGTGCAGTACAGATAGCTGCCCAAGCTCTGGGGCACCAGTCAGGTCCCATCAGTCTCATGGTAGTTATGATGTAAGAAAGTGCAATGAAATATATATGCATCATCAGCAAAGGCAATAATATCCTTTATCATTAAGGGACTGTTTGATTGACCCTTGTCTTACATATACTACAATATTGCATTGGCTATGAGTGAAAATTCTGTGTTAAAAAGCAATAAGTAAATATGTTTTTTAAGGGTTAGCAAAATATTTATCTTAAAACAATCTTCATTACTAATGCAATTCTGAAAATTTTTCAGTAATCCAGAGGATGCATAATCACAACTGCACATTTCTGGACAACGTTCTCAACCATCAGACAACACATCTAATAATTTAAACCAGATAATAGATAAATCAATAAAAATGAAAAACAAATTAAAATTATATAACACCTGATTGTGTGCTGTTATTTGACCTGTCTCTTGCAACTTGAGAAAACTGCAGCACTGAGGTGGTGTATTTTCAATAGCAGCATGTTTTATCTGGAGGATCTAACAGATTTTTAAGGAAAGGACCCTCCACACTGGATGCTCATGTAGCTTTCCTAAGAACCTTGCTCCTCTTAATGATATTAAGACTGTAACATTAAACAGATCTTGATCACAGTCAGGTTCAAGGACAGGCATATAGGAAATTTGCTAAATATGATGTTCAGATGTTCAGTCTTCCTTATGAAGTTCATGACATGTCTTTATGAAAACTGGTTAAAATCTATATAATTTCACTGGTTAAGACTGAAGTAAAAATCAATAGTACATCAAGCACATCGTCAACTCATGGAAGGCTAGACATGTTATCTAGTATCTTTTGCCCCCAAGCTAAAGAGGACAATAACAATAGTGCACATTATCATCAAAAAGCTCACATGGAGTCCACAGAAAAAGCAGTAATGGTTACATTTTCTCTGAACTCTACAGAGTCAACAGCAACAACAAAGTCAGCATGACTGAATTTCATGCACACTAAATACCGTGACAGGCTGGAAAAGCATTTTCCACAATAAAATGTTCAAAGAATGGTTTAAGAATAATGCTTAAAAGATTTATTGTACCTAGAGAAAATGTGTAGGAGTTTAATTTCGAAGAAGTCTTTGTCTTTAGGTTTTTGTAATTTATTAAAAGTGTTCTAAAACAGCATAAAAGAGATATATATATGTGTCACAAGGCTCTTGTTTAGATTCTGCTGACTCTGGAATTATGTAACACTTTACAGGGTATAAACTCCAGTGAAAAATGGATCCACTGTGAATAAAAATGAGAAGGCCAATAAATGCCTTTGGGCTCAGGAAAACTGACCAGTAAAGGGAACAGTCTAATCTCTAGCATTAATTTAAAGTATTAATTAGTAAGTAGCCAGCTAAAATATTAATTTTTGGCAGATACGAGAATACTATAAACAATATTTTCTTAACTCTGTTGTATGTGATACCTAAAGTAAAGGTTGGTCGCTTGACCTGATGGCACGACCTTATGGACTTATGGACTGCCAAAACAATCAGCAGCCTGGGTAATGATATTAATTTAAAATGCTGAAACAGTAAAGCTAAGAACCACAATTACAACACTTAGTGCAGTGGGTTTATTTTTGTTAATTTGATGTATTTTCTCTGATAAGTGCTTTGTATCTAATTTCAGACAGGCATACTGAGACTATTAGTGGTGAAAACAAAGGCACAGTCGTGTAAATGAACCTACTCTGAGATCTGGTGAAATGCATGTGTGAGCAATAGGAGCTGACTTGTCTATTATAAAAATCTAACTGTCCGAAACCTTTACCTTCTTGGCATTTTTGCTTCCTCCAAAGGCATGTCTTACCACTTAGTTCTCATTGTGAAGTTGACCATGTTATATGTGTAGAGAAGAGCTTGAAACGTCAAGCACTGCATGCTGTTGTATTCACAAGAGAAGATCACTATGCATGGCTTTTGATAGGATATGACAGAACATAGCACAAAGATTCACTTATGCAGATCCCTGCTTTAACACACAAGATGGAAGAATAAGAATATTTTACCTTGTGTTCACATTTTTGCCATTATGACCTTGTCTCACAAATCCACTGGCAGATTCAACTGCTCTGAACGATCCTGTGAAGTCTTTAATCAAGAGTCAACCAACAGGTATCCTGCTACCAAAAACAAAACAAAAATCTAGTGTCACATAAACCTGGTTGAGGGACATGCAATCGTGAGTCATTAAAAGGTTTAAATCAATTTCCCACTCATCTGTTTTGAATGTTTGTTATGTTCAGTTACCAGCTCATCAGCAGATTGATGCTTTTTTATTATCCGAATAGGAGTAAAGCAACAATACGGCAAGGTCACAAAGCACTTTGCTGCATATTGGAGCCTTTTCAAAAAAACTCTGGCTGATTTTATCCTTATGCAAGCATCTCTTTTAGCACATGTACATGCACACAGACATACACACACACACACAGCACTGACAGTACAAAGATCAGCCATAGCTCTGAGTGGAGTAAATGCTCTGTAATTACCTCCAGCAAGCAAGTTGTTTTTGGTCCCATTTGTCTGTTTGTCTAGTTGTTAGCAGGATATTTCAGAAAACACTTGGAATGGAGTTTTGTGCAATACAAAAAAAAAGAAAGTTGCATAATATTGAAGACAATAAACAGGTAGTGACAGGATTTTGAAAATGACGGCAGCAGAATCACTCAGTTGTCACTTAATTACTTAATTTGCATTATGCAGTCTTGTGATAAAATGCCTTGTAGTCATGTGCTCCCTCAAGTGATCGTTCTTTACTACCGTAGGTCTATATACCGCATGGCAAGTAAGTATGTATTTGTATGTATGTAAGTTTTAGAAATGACCACTCACGACTATTTATCATTGCGGCTACACTGATTGTCCAGATGCAGTTTCAATCTAAAAAATGTATTATATTAATAAAGGCATTTCAAGGATTGTACAGGCTCAGCAGCGCTATGTCTGTTTTATTGGCCTTTAAATAAATATTTTATTTTAATACAATATATATTTTTAACATTTAAGACATTACACAAAATCCATCCACTCTTCTATCCATCCCATTATTAGGGTCTTGGGTCCAGTGGCAGCAAACTAATAAGAGCAGCTCAGGCATCCATTTCCCAAGCCATGTCCTCCAAGCTCCTTCTAGGGGATCCTGAGGCATTCCCAGACCAGTTGGAATATATAATCCCTCCCGAGTCTTCTGGGCTTCCTCCCAGTCAGACGTGCCCAGAATACCTCTACAGGGAGGATTCAGGGAGACATCCTAATCAGATGCCCCCACCACCTCGGCAAGCTCCATTCAACATAAAGGAGTAACTGTTGCAAAAATAGGTTAGGAGCTTAGATAGGGTATCACAGAATCTGAGCTCCCGAGCCTATCACTGCAAAGAAAACAAATTTCAGCCGCTTGTATCTTCAGTTTTATCCCTTTGGTCACGACCCAAAGCTTGTGACTAAAGGTGAGAGTTGGAGCGTAGATCAGCGAGTAAATCCCAAGCTTCACCTTCAGGCCTTACTTAGAGCCTGAAAGAAGCCAGTACAGGAAATTGAATTGAATACAGACAGAAAGGGACAAAGACTTACTGAGGTAGATGAATGCACACTGTATTAATAGAAATACAGAGAGTAGATAGAGGAGTAAACATTTGCATGAGCGAATAAGAGGGAGACAAAGGAGATGGCATTAATGTCCCATTTGCTACGAGCTGTAACACAGTTAAATGTTACTCATAATCAATTAGGCATGAGGCTAATCTGCTGTGCTAAATCTGTAATTCATTGTTTTATAAAAGACTGAACTTATTAATGCTGTAAGCATAAATGAGACCAGCCATGCCTGAGCAGGAAGACATTTTACTTACCAAACAGTGATTTAATGTAGTTTAATGTAAGTGTTAGAAGGGTTGCCACATTGGTCATACTCACAAAAACAGCCTCAAGAGGAATAAAAATGAACTGCAAATCTGTCATTTGCTGCAGTAAATGTCAGAAACAAGACAAGACAATTTGTGAGATGACTCTTCAGTTACTGTAAGAAAAAGAAAACATCAGCAGTAATAAACACAGGAACATTATTTTCCCATTGAGGTGTGTCTGATTTTTTTTTTGCAAAAATCATATCTTAGATTCGTAGTTCTGTGGGGTAACAGAAGCGTGAAACACACGAAAATAACACCTAGAAATATAAACTTTGTTGCTACAGAGAGGCAGTATCAAAAATCCCATGTTGGGTTCACAGCCATTGTGCCAGGTGTTGCTGTGTTTGTTGATGGTGGAGTGTGTGTATGAATGTGTGAAAGAGAAAAAACCTGTGAATGAGAGACACAAAGTGAGCGGAAAGTAGAGAAAAGGGCATTGTACACAGAAAATTACGAGCTTGGAGGGCACAGAAGGAAATTATAGTGGATCTAATAAAATGGTATGCACATAACTTTCCACTTAAACAACAGGAACCATGCCATACATCCTGTATATTCCATATCTTAGGATGGAGTGAGGACATCATTTTGTTATTAAACCTCTTGAGAATGACTCAAGGGTCACAAGGTGCTGATGTACAGACTGTAACTTTTTGTGAGGCTTGTAAAGCCGCCCAGAGTTGTCTGTGGTGAGTTCCCAGCACAGTTTTCTCCTTGTATAATCCTGTCCAAACTAAAACTGTGTTAGTATCCCACCATCAAGCTGTATACCAGGGGAGTCCAAACTGTTCATGCCAGGTACCAAATGCAGAAAGAAAGCACATAGTCCTGGGCCATGAGCCTTCAAATTTAATAGGCTATCTTAATGAACAAGTTTTAAGCACTTTGTGCTGTGAATCTGGAGTAAGATGATTTTATCACTATTAAATTTCACTCACCAATAAATATCACTCCTAAAGGGAACAATAATGCTGGGCTTCAGATTGAAGAATTGCTTTCAGGGCAGCTCAGTCTGCTCTTGTTCAGTGTCATAAGAAAAAATGTTTGCTCAAATATTAGAGTCAGATTAACTGAACATCCTTTTGGCATGGTGCCTTCTCTGGGGAAATTTGGACTTTTCCAAACCCCGATAGATCTCTGACACTGGCTGAAACTTCAGAGACTATCATCACCTTGCATCTCAACAAGCTCCTAATGCACGTCTTCCTGTAATCCTTCTTAAAATCTTGAAACTGCTGATTAGAACTTACGATCAGAGATGTGAACACAGTCATGTATAATTTCTCAATTTTCAGAGAAATCTTGGGAAACTGAAGATAGTCCTGCAGTGCTGTGAACTGTGCAACATTTCCCTCTTAAAAAGTCAAAGCTTTACAACAAATGATTTCATGTGTGCTTTTCCTTGACAGTTTTTTTTCATTGTGTCCAGATGGCCAGTGAGCTCAACTTAATGTCAAAATAACTCACAGGCCAAATAAATTGTGTTGGGCCACACATAGCCTGTGGGCCATAGTTTGGACATCCCCTCTGTATACCATGTGGCCATAGATCTGAAAGTGAATTTAGTTGTATATTGTTGAAAATATGATTGTCTGGAACATACTGAACTTACAGATGGATGGCAGAAAAGTGGATCATGCTGCAGAAGGCATTTGAGGACTTCCTATGGACATTTTGATGGTCACTATTGGAATTTATGGTAAACGACACAAATTCTACAATACCTCTTTCCATGAAAGAATAAACAGTGTGCTTTCTGATATGCCCTAGTGGACTGGATAACATCAACCAGGAGAACACTTTATTTTGAGTCAATGAGGTCAACACTACCGCAGAACTCAGGCCCCTACCTGTGTGAAAATTTCAGTATTTCTTGCCCAAGCCCTTACTGCACTATACTATACTATCTTTCTAACTAGTTTCTTGCTAAATTTACAGTTATTTAAAGCTCTTGCACCATCACATTCAGAAAAATGTGATGGAACATTTATCTAAGGAATTAAATTACAAATGGAAATCTGTATAGCCTATGCCTTTTTACAATTATTATATTACATGTAAATGACCCTTTATTGGCATCAGAATACATATCAGAAATAAATCCTCTCCACTGTGACACAGCCTAACAAGATGTTTGTGTGTGTTTTTCAGTCGTTTGTGTCGTGGAACAGCTTCCATTTTATGTCAATCCCGACAGACATAGAGATGCTCTTATGATGCTCATATGACTCTTGTCAATATGTACCGTCCTTTGTCCCGTGCTGGCACAGTACAAACAGATACGTAGGTTTGGCAATACAGGACTGGTTCAGCCCTTGTATCCTAAACCATTATGTAATTTCAATAAAATCCTGTTAGCTCAAACCTACCCCTCCTCCTGCCAACATCCTTCCATCAAAGGCTCTCATGGGGTCTGCTTAGTTATTGGCTGCTGCTCTATATTTGTGAGGTGTCATCCGTTGGAAGCAGGTTCCAGGTTACCTCCGCCTGTGACTGTAAGGCAGAATACTGGATCCACAGCTCCCAGAAGCCCCCACTGGGACCTTTTACCTGCCAGCACTATCAATTGGTGTAACGTACAACAACATTACATGCCACAGAGAGATGGGCACTCGCAGGAGCTTGGGGACACAGCTACCTGGCACGTGATATTGTCACATACTGTACCTCCCAACAGAATAAGGAGAGCTAGATAATATCATTTTTGCACACAGGGGTAGATATACTGGACCATAGATGGAAGCATGCAAGCATGATACAAGGATTGTATCCATTCCTAAACAGAGTCACAACAAAGAGCAACTGATGACAGGGGCCAGCTGGGCATGCAGTTAGGGGGCTACACATGTACTCAGATCTGGGATCACATCCAGGTAACCACTATTTCTATTTTGACCAAATAAAAGTAGAGATAAGAGACTGTGATGGTTGATTTAGGCCTGTGGTTTCCAACTTGTTTCCTTAAGGGACCATTTCACCATTTCATTGAGTAAACTGACAACCGCTGACATATTTCATAGATATTTCATATTATATTAAAAGCACAACAATAACAGTACAGAACAACTGATAAAGCTGTACAATGAACCAAAATAGTGAACACAAAGACTGCAGGACATTTGTGTAAAATGAGCAATTTGGATACAAGAAGATTATTTCCTGCGAATATTGCAATAAAGAGTTTGCCTGATATTTTCAGGGAACTTTTTATATAATTCTCTGTCTGTATTATGTTTTTTGTTTGTTGCTGTTTTTTTAACAATTGTGGTGACTACTTAATAGGCCTCTTCTTTTTGGGCAAATTCAATTTTATATTATCCCTGATGCTTGGCCATTGTTCTTTTGGCTGTTTGGCTTGTTTCAACTCTGTCCTTTTTTAATACAGGATAAGCCTGTTTATCAGATAGTGAAGGCTCTGTGACTATAGCTTGTGTTCAAATCTTGAACTCAAATCTAAACTTTCAATATATATATAATTCCATATATATTTTTTTTTCACAGAAAAAAAACAAAATGCTGACATATAGTCCTAGTGACTGGGTATATTCTTAACATTTTCTTACACTTCACTTATAATCTATAGGGCCTTGTGACCTCCTGTGAAGTTTTGCAACCTTTGCAAATCACAACACACAACCAAGAGCTCTCAGGTGAGTTGTCAGAAGAGCACCCACAGCCTGTGGTCCATGGCAGATTTGCCACAAACCTGTTGAATGACTATCCTACCAGCTGAGTGTCTGTACAGGACACGCAAGAAACAAAGCCCCTTCATCCAGTGTGAGGGGGCAAAACGTTTCCAGGTGAACAACCCTGGACCTGAAGGCATGTGCAACATTAAAAGTCCAGAAATCTCATTTCACCCCCATCCCTATTGACACAAACTCTCCCAATTATAGTAGTAGGAATAGGATAGGCAGTATGATGTAAATGATCCTTTGTTTGCATCACAGTACATAATAGTTGTTTGTGCCACGGACCAGTTTCCATTTCAAGTGTGTCAATCACCATAGACACCAAAACATGCTCATGTGACTCTGTCTTTTTCCTGTGCTGGCACAGTACAAACAGAGATTCGTAGACTTGGCAAAACAGGACAAGCTCATCCCTTGTATTCCAAATAGTAGGCGAGAACCCATTGTGTAATTTCAATAAAAGCCTGTTAGCGAAACCTCACTTTCCTCCCGCCAACATCCTTCTATCAAAGGCTCTCATGGGGTCTGCTTCGTTATTAGCCCCTGCTCCATATTTGTGAGGTGTCACCAGTAATAAGCAGGTTCCAGGTTACCTCTGCTGGTGTCTGTCAGGCAGAATATTGGATCCGCAGCTCCCACAAGGCCCCTCTGGGACTTTTTTCCTGTCAGCGCCATCAGTTGGCCTAACATACAACATCACATGCCATGGGGACTCCTGAGTAGAGCTTGGAGACATGACTACCTGGCCTGTGATATTTTCATATATAACTCCCTATGCCAAAAAAAGGGGAGCTGCATAAAATACATTTTGCAAACTGGGGCACATATACTGGAGCGTGTATGGACACATATAGCATATAGAGACAATTATTTGATATAGAATATACTGAAATATATTACTAAAGAGACACAAAACAAGCACAAGCTGTAAGTATATATTTTTTTGAAGAATGACGGAGAATGGAAGGAAGGAAGAATGTTGAAACTTTATACACTGAATTTCAAAAGCCTTAAGAACAATTATTCAGATGCTAACCTCTCTCTGATTGAGTCAATACCACAATACCACGAGCATATCAGACACAGAGGTTGCATTAGACTTTCTCATTGTTTGTCATTTGGACAGACAGGGTCACACACGTTCTGTCATGATCTATTATTACCTGTCATTTTATTTAGAATTTTTCCAATGATAGTAAGCCATTTGCACTATTTAATAGCATTCAAGTTTTAAAAACAACTCAATCAATTACAGATTATGCATTTATAAGAGCATGGAGAGAAAAGATGAACAGAGACATTGACCGTGTGGTCACTTTCCAGGAGCAGATGAGTGATTTTTACCTTCTTGCTGCCACTTGGTACCCTTGGTAAATATTCAGTTAACATGACCCATGATCAAACAAGACCAGATCTGATGATGGCTGATCGTGTTTAACTCAATAGTTATTTTATATAATATTACTATTTAATGTTATAAGACTTGAAGCTGAGTTTTCAGGGGCTTTAACATCAAAGAGAAAATTTACCCTTCTTCTTGCTTTTTTAATTAGTAATTTGCTATGTATATGGTAATATATTCAAAGCCATATTTTCACATTTTTATTCTTTTTAGTAATATACCCGTACTTTGACAGAAACAAGTTGTATATTAAGTATGGTTACTCAAATCAAACTAAGTTTTATAGCAGCCCACTTCTGCTCTTCACTTGGCTTCTCACTTTCATAAAATTGAACTCTGCTCAACTTTCCCCTGTTTGCAAAAATGCTGAGATCTCTCCTCCTGTGTTGCTCTGCTCTCCTGTGTCGCTCTTCATGTCTGAGGGCTCATTTGAAATGAATGACTACTGCTCAGTTTGTCTCTCGATGTCACTGCTGGTGTGAGTGTTCGGTTATAGGGGTTGTCACTATTGCTGCCAAAGCTGGACCCCAGAAAGGGTTCCCAATTGTGGTTGCACGTCTGATGTCTGTTGGAAACAGCAAGTGTCAGAGACAAGCTGTCTTAAACTCGGTTGTTCGGAAGGTTCAATTGGATGTTCAGCAGCTGGGTCAGGATGGCTGGCTCTTTCAGCTAGGAACATTGAAAGGACACAAGTGGAATGCATTCCTTGCATAAAGCTCTCTCACACAGAAACAGGCAGACAAAAAAATGTAATTTGTTGCCTATACAGTACTATATCATATAAAACAGCAAAAACCAAACAGAAATGAAACATGTTCGTGTTTCACATAGTTTAAAGAGAGAATATGTGACATCCAGCGACTTTATAAGAAGAGACTTGAACAGCCAAGTATGTGTATACATAAAAAAATGACTTTTCATTGCTCTCAATGTACTTACACACTGCTTCAAAGGAAATGGAGACGGAAATATACATACAGACAAGGACATAAAATATGAACAAGGTTCAACAAGGTTAGTAAAAATAAACATAGAGCTAATATGTACATACAAGTAGGTGAAAAAATAGGTATACCTATTTTTATTATATTTATATATATGTCCAACAACATACAATGTTACAAGGATTTCTGTAAATTGTAAACAATACAAACAGAGCAAATAAATAAATATTGAGTGTATATACATGAAGTGAATGGTTATGTAGTTTATATTCATGCAGGTCTATTATATAGTGTGAAGTATTTATATTTGACAGTAATGGATGAGACTGTAAATATGTAATTTAGAAAAAGGTTTTTTTTGTTTTTTTTGGCTTACAGTGCTATGTAGTGCCTACCGGGGGGAGGGGGATTGAAACAGATTGTGTCCAGCGTGTGATGGATCTGCAGTGATATTTCCTGCCCATTTCCAGACTCTGGAGATGTATAAGTCCTGAAAGGAAGGCAGGTTGGCACCAGTGATTTTTTTTCTGCAGTGCTGACTGTCTGTTGTAGTCTGTTCCTGCCCATTTTGGTGGCCGATCCAAACCAGACAGTGATGGATGTGTAGAGAACAGACTGAAGGATTGCAGTGTAGAACTGGATCAGCAGCTCCTGAGGCAGGTTGAACTTCCTGAGCTGGCACAGGAAGTACATTCTCAGCTGAGCCTTTTTGATGAGGCCTAGACAAGAATTATTTGTATCAACTAGCAAAAAATGAAATGCCTGCATTTTTTAAATTCAGTTTAGCTCAGTAAAACACTGTGGTGTATTATAATCAATATGCCTTCTAGTGTAATATCTGCCTTAATTAATTAAACATTGAACTGAACAAAGATTTTACATTACCTAAAGTTCCCATTTCCTTACAAAAAATCTTAAGTGCTGTTTTAAAGATGTCAAGAGAAGAAATACAACCAGTCAGAAGAAAAATGTATAAAGAAAGATGTCTGTCAGGTAAAACGGCCAGATTCACTATTTCGTCAGTATTTCCTCACCCATTCCCGTTATCTCCTTGGATTATTATTCTAATTAAGGTGCTGACATGTCAAGACCTGGCAACAGTGCAATACACGCAATATCCCTGACATTTCCAGTTTGATGTGACACCTCTGCAGAGCTAGAGAAGAAAAGAGCAATATTCTATTTCTAAGAACCAAAATCATGAAAATAAAAGCCATGCCAAAACACAAGTTGAAAACTGCAATGGAGAAAAAGGACCCCTATTTACAAACCTGAACACCTGAAAGCTCATCAGAGTCAACCGCAGTAACATCAAAGCTGTGTGAAGTGGCCAAGAAGTGACTGCGGCTCTCAAGCTAATCAGCGCAATGAGTCCCTGTCATTGTTCAATCATTCCCAGCACTGAAACTCTTCATGTGATAATAGGCTCAAAAGAATCGACTGTGACGTGATGCAATGCCTCTACTCCAGCATCACAAACAGAGTTAATTTATAGCTTTTTTGTCCTGTGTTAGTTTGAAAAATATGTTGACAACTTTAGTTTTATGTTACAATCCAGATTCATGAATGTGCGTGGATTACGTGATGAAATTAAACTTAAACTACCCTACTTGCTTTACACATGCTCTGAGGTATACATTTTGTTCAGATAACACTCAGATAAACAAAAATGATAAATGTAATGTGTTAGAAAAAATAAATTCACAAATAAAGCTTGTTCAGTGGAAATTAGATGATATTATTGTTGCAGACTAAACATTCCTTATAAAAGACAGCATTTCTGTACACAATTGTCAAGGCCTTTAGGGGATCACAAATCCTATTGTATGTACTCATGACGCATCCTATTCTTTCCTCACACTAGCTATCAGCTGTCCAAGCAAGGCGGGTGACATGGAACAAAGATGACACATCAAGGAATACTAAAAGAGGTCTCTGTGGCATAAACTGCAAAGAACTGTAATTTTAGACAGATGACATATTGTAAGAACAAAGATACAAGAAAAGTGGTAATTCTAGTGAACACATAGCTTTGTATATGCATTAATTTAATGTTTTACTTGTTTAATGGAAAACCACTGAATTCAAGTGTTAGTGTTTTTTATTTTTACAGCACTCATAATGGTGTGGTGTACATATGATTAAAAAGCAGAGATCAAATTAACAAAGACACAACTGCTTTAAATTATAAATTAATAAATGCAGATGGTGTTAATTTAGATGGTGAGATGAGCTGGTGGTAGGCAGTTTTGGAAACAGTTTCACGCTTCTTGGGATAAGAACATAAATATAAAACTTTAGTTTCGGTGGTGTGTTTGGGTTAGGGCAGGGTACAGTAAGCCTATTCTCACACAAACAGGAAGGTGTATAGACAAGTACAAAAGGTGTGGTGCATGGACTGATGCACCAAGAAGAGAGAAATGGAAGGTTAGAAATCAAAACATTTGCAGTGCTTATGTTATCACAGATAAAGTCACAGGTAAAACCCTTATTATCTGCAGGATTTATAGCAGCAGTATAGGGCTACCACTACAGTATGATGTAATGCATACAGTAATTAAAGGAATATTCCCAGAATCTTTTTTCTATGAAATATTCATCTACTAGTCTTGAAAGGTGGATGTAATGAAGCTGTACTTCACTCTATAGGACTGCAACTAACAATTATTCTTATTATTGATTAATCTGACAATTATTTTATTATGAACTAATCGATTAATACTTAGCCTATAAAATGGCAGAGAAAATGGCCTTCAGAAGTGCAGACAGCCAAAATCCAGTGTTTTGTGTGTTATTATGTTGAAAACAGTGTTTTCTATCTAAATTTCCTGGAACTCGTGCTAAGACAGAAATATCCAACTCAAAATATTACCTTGTTCAAACGTCACTGTGCATGAGGCAATGGAACACAAAATGAATCGTCGGGAACATCTTTATACCTGCTGACCACAATTGCAAAACATGTTAAATTGCCTACAGTGATGGTCATTTGCAACTGTGTAACAAAAGGAAAACACAGGGTAAAAAAGGAAGAGAGTGGCAAAAGGTCACTAATGGAGTTTATAATGTAAAATAAGAGCATTTCACACTGAAATACAAGCACTTTAGCTTAAAGGGAAGAAAAAAATAAAAATCTTGAATATGGCTGCTTATTCGTCACCAACTTCAAGACACTGATGTTACTTTCATGCGCACTGAAGAGTGTGACTATATTAAGTAATTTAATCAACGTCAGCTCAAAGTTGCATTAAAGAACAAAAAAAAAAAAAAAATAGAAATTGCTGTGCAAACTTCTGTTCTGTTTCAGACTGCAGGGAAAGCAGAAATGCAGAACACACACACACACACACACACACACACACACACACACACACACACACACACACACACACGAAATATTTAGTGCTGTATAATCCAAGAATTGTTGTTTAAAAAAATAAAAATAAAAATCAGCATGCTCTCTTTGCAAGGTCCTCTACTAGCACTAAGACATTTAGTGGTCATTACTCATTGTGTTAGCAATTCAGCTGCTGATCACACACGAAGAAAATAAGGAGAGCTGGCTTAACAATCTGTCTACATATTGTGCGTTAAGTGTTCTGCAACAAATTTATAATAGGCAATCATATTTCTAATTCTAATACCTAAAATAGTCACTCTGCAAACAACAACAACCATTCCATTCTCCCTAAAGTCTGCATAGACCTGCTGCAGAGCATGTATATAGATCTGCATCCTCGTTTTCATTTATCAGCAACATCACCTAGGAGACGGCATAGGACTTGGACTTCTAACATTGGTGAGCATTAGAAACTACAGAGGGAAACAAAAAAAGGTTAATAAATTGAAAAAATACTCAATAAAAACAATGTGATTAAAACAATAACATTAATAACCTAAAAACAAGGCCTTGTATAGAAAGATAAAACATTAAGAAAAACCTTACAAATGCAAACTAAAAATCACTTTTATAACACTGCATCCCTCATGGCTAGGGAACCTAGTGCTGCTTCTCTGTCTCTTAGTCACGCAGTCTGCACGCCGCCTTCGCCGAACCCACTTCCAGCCTGTCTCTGCACCACTATCCATTGGAAAGCCCAACCCTAACCCTGTTCCTTCACAGCTTGCCCCAGCTGTCCAGACTGTGTCTTGCTCGCCTTGGTGGGTGAAATTCAGCCTCCGCTCCTTGTGCTAGGTGTTGGGCCCAGTCCCCGTCTCTCACTGTCGCTTTCTTGCCGTTACAGTGCTGGCTGGCGTGTGAAGGGTGGAGACGACACTGGCACATGGGGCCTGGAGAGTGATGGGTCTTTCTCTCTCCTCCCACATGAATACATCATGGTGCATGCTGAAGACATAAAGCTACACCAGTCAGTGACCAAAATACATGATCCTCACCTTAACTGCAGCAGGCCTAACACTGCACCATTGCTCCATTGCTCCATTGCTCCACTGCTCCTATGTGCCACCATGCCCATCCCAGGACCTTGATTGCAGCCTGCTTTTGCTCTTGTTTCTTACTTCTCTCTCTTTCTGGCGCTCATCTTTCTGTCTTTTAAATCCTTGGCGTCACCCTCTTAATTACCTGCACAGGTGTGCCTAATTTCCCTGAGGACTGTGGTATGATCAAAAATCCCAACAGAAAATACACACAATGCACTGAAACACAATACATGCAAGACTTCAGCAAGCTATGAATAGTCATAATTATAAAGCAAAAATAAGATAATGTATTCAAGTGACAAAATATAATCCAAGCAGAAGGCCAAAGCTTCACTCAGGCAAGGGTTTGGAAGCATTGAACAAGGCTGTTAAAAAATAACGACAAGACCAGTCGCCACATACTTCAGTGATCAAAACCAGAACCTGCGATTTGTTTTGGTCTTCACCAGTTTGTATGAGCAAATTTGATTTTGCGTGCCAACCTTACTGTCTGAGTATTTCTTTAGTCTGTGTATGACTGCTTTACATATTTTTTATAGAATTGTGCAGTAAGTTCGCCCATATGAATTGTAAAGCCACTTAAATATCACCTCCCACACGCACACAACACCAACTACAAAGGACCTTATGTGTCGTTTTTTCTACGTATGTTTGTGTATGTTGTGCAATTTACATACTGAGGTATCATGAATTAAATCATGAAATAAATCAGTGTCTCTTACATTATAATACATTGACTGAGACTAAAGACAGTACACAGCAACATTCATTTAATACAGTTGGAAACACACAAGTCAAAAGATAAAAAACCTTCTACAACTGGTAACACAGTTCTATTTGACATTCATGTCTCTGCAGTAAGCTGCCCCCTGCTTTCCCAGCAAGCATGCTGAAGATATAGCCGTAATGCAAATTCCCCCATTGGTGTTCACAGAGTGAAGCCAAGGCAACAAACAGCACTGTGTTATCGGTGTCAGAACCACTGGATAGAGTATATCAGATAAAGCGCTTGGGATAGGCGTAAAGCTCTACCTTGCAGCAAAATGGGGTGCAGCACTTTACACAGCAACAATCAGTGTACAGCATGTAATTTGAATAGACTTCTTTTTTATTACAATGGATAGAGATTGGTATGTGTAGCTGATAAATTAGCAAAGCATGACATTTGTGCTCTGCCTGAACTAATACAATGCTCTCTTTCAGTCAGGTGTTCATGTGTTTAGTTGGGTTTCATGGCTCTGCAGTAATCTGTATGCTTACCCTGCTGGCATGCTGAAAAGAGATGCAAGGAGGGAATGCTAATACCCTCAAACCTAGAACTATGTGGCAAAGGTGGAGCAGATGATTTTTAGTAAGCAACCAACAAGTTTTCATACTGAAATACAAAATAAAAAACCTATGTAGACGCAAACTTACCATCTGTTTGTCAACCATTCTTTTTTCCTCCTCTCTTGTATTTAGGTTGGTGCTGCACAATTTATGGCTTTAAGCCATATGAACACAATGTCACACTCTAGTGCTCAGTGTGGTTTCACTCATGTTAGCAAACTCTGCTGTTTCTGTGGGCTATTTCCTTAACCTTCCAGTTTCACTCCATGCATGTGTGTTAGATTAGAAGATCCATACTGCCATGTCTGTGCATGCAGCTAGAACCCAAATTAATCTTAGCATCTTGAGGAGTTAAAGGGGAGTTATCATGGATGAGTTAATAATACTGTGTTTCAGGATGGTGCCTCATTCATTCATATGGTCACTGGACGTGCACGCCGAAATTGTTTTTTAGAATTCTGAATATTTGTGCACACAGACCTTTGTTTTTGTGTACAGCACATCCATTTCTAATAATAGTGTATGAGAAATAAAATACTTTTTTGGCCTCACATGTTCATGCAATACCAAGTGTGGCCTCTATGCCACAATCACCACACAACCCAGCGCCGTCCCCTTACATCTCTCCCTGTGCAGTGGCTTCCTGAAATCTTTTTGTCATTGTGTCAAACTATTACTTTCAGGTTGATAGGGAAAAACATTGGCTCATTTAATCCTGTTAAGATGAATCCTTCAGTAAGACTAAAGATGTGACAGGACAACACGATATTTACCTCATGATAAAAATATTTTGTGGAAGAAGAAGCAGATACAAACTGGATGGAAATAAGTTGTCTCCTACTTGGAGGAAGTCATGATTTTAAATAGTACACTGACGATCTCTGTATGAGCAGTTGGAATGGCATTTAAAACAACTTGACACTGCTCCACAAATAAGCAAACAACATGTTTGCTGCCAATTCTGCACTTTGAAGGGGCTGCGTTGATGGTACAGCCAGCACACATAGTGTCAAGACCAGACTTGAATGCCTTGTGCATCTAGTGGCTCTACAGAGATAGGAACTCAGTCACTGACATCATTTGCTGTCTTTTGAACTATGAATTGAAGAGCTAGATCACACGTCTGGCATCCTTCCTCTGCGTTACTCGTTCAGCATGCACCCTTCCTATCATGACTCACACTCCTTCAAAGCAATTAGGAGATGCACCATACTGGCCTGGCTTTTGGCCACGCACAGACACTTAAAATTTCATCAGTGACAGGTTGCATTGTGTTGCAGGATTTCAAAACACCAGCGGATCTTATGAAGGCTATTCAACCATAAGAATTATTTAAATTAACTTGCTAGACTAGACTTAAAGTTGGTGTTCCTGGATAGTCACTCTAATAAAGCTAATTATCCGCATTCTTTGAGAGCTTACCTTATAGGTTGTTTTTTCTGCCAGACGGACAATGTATTTCATATGAAATAAGATTAAAATGTATATAAAAAATATACAGTAATTATACTATACACTATATACCAGTACTACACTATGCTTTATTGGTGTGGTAGTGGCTCAGTCTATAGGGACTTGCTAGTTGCTAGTGCTAGTTCCACCTCCTGGGCGACCTCCGAGGTGACCTAGAGCAAAGCACCCAACCCCCCACTGCTCCTGGTGTGCTGCGATGTGGCACCCCATTACTCCACTGGCTTTCAACATTTGCATATCTATAAGCCCTGTGTGTAATTGTATTTCAGGCCTATGTGTGTAAAACCTCGAGTGGAAAAAGAATTTCCCCATTGGGGAGTAAATCTTCTATCTTCTTCTACACAACAAAAATATAAAAAGCAATGATAAACAGAGAACAATAAAGCAATACAATCAGTCAAGCAAGGCTTGAAGACTATATAATTGTATAATTTTAGCATTTCATAAAAACACACCAGTAAATAGCCAGCATTTTCCAAACTCCAGATTTTACAGAACAAACTAATATCAGTAGTGTGTCTGGATTATAACAGTTAAAAATAATGTTGTTTATGTTCCTGAGACTTGAGAGCATTATTGCAGAAAAGCAAATTAAAACATTGTTTTAATGCTTGAAGAAATAGAACTAATCATAAATGTGCAAACACTTGTTCTTATCTTCTCTTATCTCTATGGCACAATAGGTATACTATTTATTTATAGAATATTGTGATGTCCAGATCATGCTCCAGTGATCGGGTATGACGTCAGTTAGATTCATTGAAACAATAACTGCTGGGAATCCTGAAAGAATTGTCAGTGCACTTAATATTGAACATTTGATTTAATTTATCATTTTATCAGTTATTATGTTCAACTGACTACCTATTATTGTAGGAGCCCTGTTTTGAACCAGAATTAGCAGAGGAAAGGATTCAAATTAGTGAAATTATGTAATAAAAAAGGACTACTATTACTCGACTACTAAAAACATCACATTCCCAACAGGCCTTCCTATTGATATATTAGGGAAACTATGGATTAAAGATGCCTTATATCACAAAATGTTGTTATTTCACTTGTAGATCACCGTTCTTGAACACAATGGTCACTAAGAATCCATGATTCTGATTAGTTGGTTTATTCTTGTAATGGACAACGTAACAAGACACCTCTGACATGGGTTCATTGACCACTGTAAATTATATTTACGGTATTAAAGCTTTACTAATCCCATTTTTTTGTAATTGACCATGATCGAATGGAATGACTACGTGTAATGTGAGAGGGGTCATTTGTAGTTTAGAACCCACTGAAAATTATGCAACACTGCAGTTCTACTCAGCTCTGTCATAGTGTTTTAGCATCCTTCAGGTCATTGTTTTACTTTTATGTCCCACAACTTTACTGTTTTGGTTCAGCCTCATTTCCTGCATCAGCGAGCAGATGTTTTCAGCAAAAAGGCTCTGATAAATCCAATGTATGCTGCCTGCCCAACACCAAAAGGCGGACAGACACAGTCTGTGTACAGGTACACATTTTGATCTGATCCCCTGATCTTAATCTGCTCTGGAACAGGTATCTCAAATCCAAAGATCAGAGGTTATTGTGATGATCAAACCAAGTTAAAAGTGAGCCAGCTGAGGCTATGAAAGCCAGAGTTGAGTTATTTGGCTAACCCCTTTATCATGGAACATCATTTCACTGACAGCTATTTGCATAACAGTCAAATGAAAAAAAGTGCAGCTTTCTAGCTTCTATCATATCATACTATTTTACTTCTACTAATGAACCCATTTTTAAATGTATCCCCTTAGATATGCTCTGATGGCTTAACTATTATTGTTGCAAGTTATGCTGCTATAATCTTGATTGACGTTAGCTAAACCTACATCATATGCAGCCAATCAACTTACATGTTGTCATGGTACGTATTTATAGTAGTTAGTGAGCTAAGATCACTGACTTACTCCATGGTGTCTCCGTCTCACACTACACTAAAATAACATCAAACACTTTTACATTTTACATTGTATTGGCTTATAACTCTGTACTCTGTATGTCGTACAATAATCTACATCTACACAGTTGTACTTTGTGTTTCAATTGCGCAGACATGAAACATTTTGTCAGTAGTGTCAATGTGGTGCGCCGTCACTGATCATAATTTTTTACGTCTTCTGTGTGCCGTCACTAACAGGATCATAATTTCATATAAAGGTGTCACCGGTTATGCTTTTTCATATGTGTGGAGGTACATTTTAATCTCTTATGGTGCTCTGACACCATTTTGGTCAAGCAGGCTAGTCTATCACTGTCTTAGCCTTGCTAACTGAACTACTTTTTGCATAAATATAAATAGCTTAATAGACTTTCTTGCAGTACCTTGGGCTGCCCTAGTAGGACCAAAGAAACTCCACCCATGTCGCAAATCATACTGTAAGTAGGGGTATGGCACCTTATCTGTGGAAGTTAAGATAATATATGGTTTTAGAGGAAGCTCATTAAAAGCTAATTCATTTCCTTTGATATCTCCATTTCACTTATTATCATTTTCACTCCAATATATTGCCACTTTCAACATATGTATGCAAGATATGTGTATCTTGCTCTTGGTGATAAGAGCTCCACACAGGTAGATCGTGCAAAATGGATGCAACATCAGCTCTTAGTTGGGATTCATTTTTGGGAACAAATCAGTAAAAACCTTTAACAGTTCGGTAGAATATCCAGAGTAACTAGGACATTATTTATGGAAAGACATGTTGCTGAGTTCATTTCTTTCAAAATGCCATTTAAAAAAAAAAAAAAAGAAATCGTTAGGCTCCACAAACAAAATTCAATTGACCTTTACTGCGTTGGGTTGCCAGCAGAAAACTCAGAGATGTTATCTCAAAACCTTAGTAGATAAAGCCAAAATTCTCTGCATGACTGAAATGTTTTTATATTCTGGGTCTGTTTAGGCTACCTTTCACACTATTGGGAATTTTATTGTTGTGGTTGATGTTCTAAAACATGAACACAGGTTTTCTTCTGAGAGGTACAAGGCTACTAAATGTTAATTTCCTTTTTTTAATCAGTTTGATCAAAGCAACACTTTCAGACAAAAAACAAACTCACAAATGACCATGCTGCTGGATACATGGATGCAATGAGAAAAAAAAACCCCACGCACTTCAGGGTGTTCCCCATTTATAAAATGTGAATGTTTATTAAATGTTGACAAGAACATTAAAACACAGTATCAAGATTCAGCAAAACAATCTATAGTACTTCACCAAAAAGAAAAGAAAAGGAAAACAGAGTTAGTTCTGCGCTGGGACTGAAGGAATGGGAGGACTGAGGGCCAGAGAGAGGAGAGTGGGGACAGGAGTGGGGCAAAAAGCAGAGCATTAAAGAGGCAGGGAATCAGGAGCCGGGAAGAGAAGAGAGGTGAATTTAGGATCTATGGAGTGAGAGGGAATTGGCAGCAGAGGCTAAGGCAATTAAGGAGGTACACAGTAAGAAAGATAGGAGGTTTGGGGACCTGGGGGATCGATCAGGAGGGTGCTGATGCACTGTAATGAGCGGGATAACTGGGAATGATTAGAGCCTCTGATTTCACTCTTTTATCATCTCTTCCGTTGGAGACTTAGCAAGCTGCAGCAGAGAGAGTGACTGTAAAAGCATTCACTCAACAAAAACACGAAAGGGGGCATGGCAAATAATACTTGTCTTTACATTTAAATAACAAGGGGCAACATAGCATTAACATATACAGTGAGCACAATGTGGTGTTGAGGTGAATAAAGATTTTGGGAGTGGGTTTGTCAGGGTTTTAGGGTACGAGCGCAGTTCAACACAGTACCAGAAGGTGGTGTCCACTTTTATGGGTTCACAATCACAATAAGTAATAGTTCATTATAATTATGTAAATCTCTCTGTTATCAACACAAATAGCAGGGGAGGCAAGTTGTACATAAGCATCACATTACTTCAAAATTTCCACAGAGAGACACACTCAGCCTCCCGCTCTGTTGTCTGGCTCATGCACATGGGCATGTACAAACCAAAGCATGTGCATATATGTGTACACACAGAGACACTGTAGACGCACACATGTGCACACACACTCACACACACACACACCCCTCTGCTCTGTCTAGAACAAAGAGACACACACATACATTTGCATACATTCTCACACGCAGTCCGGTTCCTTCTCCTTGAGTGACTTTATACATTTCCAACTTTTTTTTAAATTTGCCATATCCTCTGCCTTTCTCAGACCTCATACTCTGTGCCATTATTACATCAGCAAGTATCTATAACATGTGTCTGTGCTTTGATGTCAAAGAGAAGGTGGCAGTAGTCCACCGAGACATGACTTAGAGCTGTATGTACACAGCAGAGGTGCTGCAGAAATGCACACAGCAAAGCGGGATCCTCCCAAGCACCGGTGATGACAGAAAAACTCACAGCTGTTCAAGTGTCAGAGGTATTCAGTGCAGCGTTGCTCTGTGCTACACGTTAACTTGCTGTCAGCTGGGATGACACCTTTCAACACACATTCAAAACTGTCTCCCAGACAGTGCCATATGACTTTCCAAAGCCAAAATGTCAGAAAGATCGCATATGTCCAGCAAGGCAGCTAACGTGCCAAGAGGTTTGAAATCTCTCTCATATTGTTCCTCCATAAAAGATTTATATTTGTGCTGCAGATTTGAATGGGCATGTGCTTGAGGGATAATCACATTCCTCCTCTTCATTCATATATTCGACCTTCGGTGCAGCCTGGGCCACTCCCACCTGTCGCTCACATAGAGGAAGGGAAAAAGTTCTCTAATACATTACTTACATTTTTTTTTTTAACTGGTGGATTTTTGTCCATGTGCTTGAGTACTCTTTGTGTTTTAGCATAGTAAGAAAACGGCTTTACATGCTCTAAAAGTCATACACACTGTACATTAAAATCTACAGATATTTTTTAAAGCTTTTAGTACATCCAAAGAAACTCGATGAAACTGAAAAAAGTTGATTCACCGACTTAAAAAAAAAATAGACGGAAAGAAAATCGGAATTGCACTATTTTCTGCCCATAGGTTGCCTTTGTTTTTTCTTCATAAGATTTTTTTTTTTCATTTTTCTATTGTTCTTTTTTTTGTTTGCTTTAGGCAATTTTGTTTTTGCCATAACACATTGTAGAATTCCTACTCAGAAGAAAAAGACTGGTTGAGAGCGTCAAATCTTATTATACAGAAACATTCTCTCAGCTTGCATGACAAGAGAAACTGTGTCACACAAAACAAATGTCGTAGTAATCACCTGGAAAGGAGAAAAAAAATTACAAAACAGAGAACAAACCAGAGAAGAGGGAACGGGAATTGTTGGCAAAAGTGTGACTTTTCCTCAACAGGTAAGAAAATAAGATCAACAGTGTAGGTATGACACAGTCTTTGATTACTCTTTCATTCTCTGGTCCCAATTCTTCTCCAAATTGTTGTCTTTTCCTTCTTAATACATGTACATACTTTACAAGCTTTGTTATTTCATGTTAACTACTTAGATGGAGAGAGTGAAGGTATGCCAGCCATGCATCATGTTTAGTCTGTCTGTGCTAAACATTGTAGTCAGTCGAGACGCTCCACTGAACTCATGACAGGAAATTGATAGTGTGAGAGAACTCTGTCTGTCTCTCTCTGTAGACACACACACACACACGTACACGCAGACACACACGCATATGCACGTACACACACACACACACACACACACACACACACACACACACACACACACACACACACACACACACACACACACACACACACACACAAAGTGCTGGGTTACCATCTGTGAGTGCTGCATCAGTTGGCCAGTACTCAGCTGGCAGGCAGATCAGACAAAGTGCCCAATATGCTCCCTAATGGCCCAAGTCAGATGAATGAGATCCTCCGTTGTCTCTTTCTTTTTCTCATTTCTCTTTTTCATCCTTTTTGCACCTCCTCTACTTCGACTTCCTCTCTCCCCTTTGATTCACTCTGTCTTTAGCTTCGACTAATTTAACTCTTGTCAAATTGTTTCCTCGTTCTCTCTGTCTCTGTCTCTCTCTCATTATCTTAGGCCCCGCACTTCTTGCCACTACCCTGCTGGGTCTCATTCACACAGATCAAGGATGTAAATGTGACATAGTGTACCACTGCGCTGTCCTTTCTCACTGGGAAAACTCTGGATTTCCTTTGCAGAGGTGGAGGAAGGAGGATTTGTATCTCCTCTTCATATTTTGTGAAGGTTTTTTTTAGAGCAAGACTCTCTCCATCCACAGATTATACAGCAATGGGCATCGAGACTGAACCACAATCTAAGTGCCATGTCAGCACGGATGGGAGGTCAGAGTTACATGTCAAGAGGAAATCACTGGTGTGTGATTCCGCAGGAGATGGTTGGACCACCATGAGTAAAGCTAGCGCAGTGGACTGTGGGTTCGGAGCTCTGGGTTTGCATTTTTTTTTAACTGAATGATCAAAAATAAAGGGATGATGGTTATATTATTTTTTCAAAGAAATGGACTAGGGGGAAGGAGGGATAATGGTAGCCAGCATGACACTAGTAGCTGAGTGATGCAGGAAGAGGAGCAAAAAGGGAGAGAAACATGAGGAGGCAAACAGCAGAATCGACTTAACTCAAAGAGGTATGTTATAGTGAATAAACAATATCAAGACAAGTAACTCCACCTAGCTGTCAGAAGTTGTGGTTTGTAATGTTTCATAAAATTCTTCTTTCTCTTTTGTCTTTCTCATTTATTCTCTGGGTCGCGGGTAGGTCGTATCTTCATCTCGGAGAACTTGAGGGAGTACTGCCAGCCAGTCCAGGAGGACCACTCGATGCCGTCAGCATAGGAGGTGTGTTGACCGCGCAGGTACTGGCCGTTAAGGTTGGAGGTGTGGCAGTTGCGGTACCACCAGGCACCGTGGTAGAAGGAGGCGCAGTTGTTCTCTGAGTGGTCGTTATCCTTGTCTTTGGTGGTGAACTTCATCCCGTTGTGCTTCAGCAGAGAGTCACCTAGGGCAGGAAAAAGAACAAAACTGTAATGTCAATACATGTTTAAAAGTAGAATATAGATGTATTTTTATTAAACAGACTTGTATATTGGCATTCAAGGAATGAAACAAGCTCTCATAAACATGAGCAGCTGGGTGATTGAAGAAAAAACGTTTTAAGCAACAGCTATTGCATTTGAACCAACATATTCTACTCTTCAGTTAATAATTTCTATAAACATAAAGAGATGATAGAATAAAAAATAAAGCTCCACAGTTCTCCAGAACATGGCTTCTCACTATCTAAAGCAGAAGGTCAGACTGGCTTTGTAGCCAATTTATCAAAGGTTCTGTGGTGACCTTTTTATCTTCCTCTTTTTAATAACACCACCCCAATGATATAATCAGGATGTCAGTTAATGGACAGAAATGGACAGAGGGGGGGAAAATACGTACTTAATGGACTTTCTTTCTTATGTGCATGTGCATCTTTTAGGTATTTGGTAGGTTTTGTTTGGTATATTAGGTAACCTGAAACCTTTAAAATATAAATAGTCAGTGAGAGGGCATTCTTCCCTGCAATCTGTGATTGTGAATATGACAATGATATTATACAACTCCAAGGATGCAAGATGTATAATCTAACTACCCTTAATCATAGTCGGCATGGTAAGCCTGCAGATTCAAATTGCAGAGCTCAGCTAACATTGATAACTGCTTTACAAGCCATTGCTCTAAGAGGCTTAGAATTAAAATAAAAGCAAGTCCTTGCTATCCTGTGGTAGACCTAAAGTTTTCAGCAAATGGATGTTCAAAGAGCTAATAATGTTCAATAAACCCACCATACCTCCCCTTCACTCCCTGTCCTTTCCTTTCTTTCTAAAGCAGGCTTCACACTGTGACCAGAAGTGGACGGATAAAGCTGAGAGCAGAATGAAAGACTGCTCACCAGCCATCAGGTGATGGCTAACAGCTCGTCAGGGCATCAAACAACCCTTAATTGCCCAGGATGTGGCCGCCCAGCTCTTTACCCTCTCACTCTGTCCTACTCTGCTCTCCATTTGGCATTACCATGGTAACCAGTCAGTGGAATAGATAATCTGATAGGCATGTCTGATATTCATGTAGTGTGCTGCTCGACATTGGGTGAAAAGAGATAGTGAGGTAGTCAATTGACAATGGGATGATGTCCGGCGGAGGTAGCAGCCTCCTCTGATGCCCATTAACATCCAGCTGCTCCTAGCTCAAATGAGCACCTGTCGGCTGATCAGAAAGCAGCCACAGCACAGCAAAATACTACTACTGATGATGATAATAATAACAATAGCACTGTCTAGAGGGAAGCCGAGGTGAGACCATGAGCATCCTGAGAGAGTTTGAGTACCCTTAATTTGACTGGATCCAAATGTCCAACAAGCAGGATGAGTTCAAGGTCAGGTCATGCTGAGGACAAGCCAGGAGGTTTACAGGGCTTTTTAGCAGGAACCATATCTGGGGGAAAAGCTGTTACACACACACAACCTTTTTTATTTCTCTACTTTTATCTGCCTCCTCTTTCCCTTAGACACCTCTATACTAATTTTTATTTACCTATGGCTCACTTCTGTTACTCTCTTCTTCTTGCACACCTGTCCCCTTTGTTCCTCCATCCTAGTTTCTTCTAGCCCTACCTCTCCTCGGCTCCATCTCTCATATCTGTCCCCATTCTCTGTGTTCTCGGAGCAGCGCTCCCCAAAGGTTCTTTAAATTGCTTCTTCATTTCAACGGCAGGTTTTTGTTTACGCTGCAGGTCAAGCAGTGCAATTAATTGGCAGTAATTTAATCAAGGTGACAGGTAGCTGGCTTGGATCTGATGGTTGGGGAGCAGAGACACAGACACTTGCAGTCCCCTATCTGTGTGTGGCTGTCTACATGGTTTAACAAGTGGACACACATACTGCACTGTAAAAATAACATACTATTATTATTACTAGAAGGCAGCATGCACTTGTAGTTGGCTAGAGCTTTAACTGCTGTGACGTCTGTGTTCACAATTAGGTTAAATGAAAAAAAAAATGTGTCGGAAACCAAATAAGTAGTGTACTTTCAGAGTACAAGCAAAGGAAATCTTGAAAGCAAAGTCTATCTAGTTCACTGGTTAAACATACCTGCATTGCCAGAATAGTCTCCCACAGTCAAAGGGTATCCATCATCATCGGGGTCCACTGAGAAGAGGCCTACTCCAAAGGTACCATACTGGGCAAATGCGGTGCTATTTTCAAAGTCCTCCAAGTCAATACGTAGCTCATAGTTCCCCTGAATGGACAGGGCATGGATCTGCTTCAGTCCTGCAGGGCAAGGGGCAAGACACAGACGAAAACAATCCATTACAAAGAACTACCGTTGTTCTCAGCAAACAATTTAAAGCTATTACAGTAGCATCTCAACACCATACATTTCCTGGAAATAAGATGTAAAATGTTTTTTTTTTCTTCCATTTAGAGTCTCTTACTGCATGTGTAGGGTTTCTTTCCAAAACAAGATTAGAGTTTCTTTTCAAAAGTGTGTCTACAGCTCACAGAAAAGTTTGCAGTGAGGATGAAGAGACCAGCTGAATCCGCTGAAACGATGTATGTGATTTGTAATGACACCAACTTCTTCACACTTACATGCAGTTGGAGCATGAACTCTAGCATTTGATACAAACTCACCAATCTTTCACAGTCACAAATTTTATTAGAAAATCTGCATGGAACATGGGTACCAACAATGACCTAATATTTTCTAAAGATATATTTTCAGCCAAATCTCACAGGAATAACCTAAATCTGAAGAATTATCTCTAACCTGCTTCTGCCTATTGGCCCTGGTCCTACTTAGATCATCCATTGCCTACCCTAACCTAATATTATGAATTTGCCTGTAATTGCTTTAAATTCTCCATCACAGGGTGGGTGTCCTGGATAAAGGAGATGTTATAAAATGGAGCATGTACTAGCACTAGTGGGGAGAGAAAAGCTATTTTATAAAATAAAATGCAGAAGGTTATGTGTAGTTTAGTTTATTAATAATAATAATAATAATAATAATAATAATAATAATAATAATAATAATGATACGGTATTTTTGGAACAGAATTTCTTCAAAAATGTATTTCTTCAACTAAACTCAACTTGTAGCATTGGCTAGGAGGGCTCATGGTGCGGCTGTGGCTCAGAGGAAGAGCGGGTCGTCTACTAATCGAAAGGTTGTCGGTTGTGCATCGGTGTGTGAATGTGTATGAATTAGTTAGTTTCTGTTTGATGGGCTTTGCCATCACTGACTAAATATGTGTGAAAGAGTGAATGTGGCACGTAGTGTAAAAGCGCTTTTAATGGTTGGAAGACATGAAAGGCGCTATACAAGTACAGGTCCATTTACCATTTACTTATCAAGGACAGTGAATTGCTTTTTGAACCAACTGATTCTCATTCTTCCAAAAGAGATGGCATTTATACAATGTCTAATTCCCTGCTCTGTCTCAGAACATCAAAGACAGATCCTAAAACTTACAAGGATACTTGACTTGATGCAAATGTTACCCTTTAATATCAAAAAGATCCTGACAATATGTGTGTTTTACTGTAATCTTCATTCAAAACACACTGGCAAATTGTTTAGTTTATAGAAAATATTTGCTCAGTTACCCATTTATAAACTCTTATTAACTTTTGATTTTGCACACATGATTAAGCATCAGGACTCAGCTCATTAATGACCACAATAAGCCATGAATCCTTATTATTACACTGGCACTGCATCTTAAATAGAATTAACCTTACATTGCATTCTCAGTATGTGTAAAGATAAGATCATTTTCATTTCAAGTATGTTTTATAAATCCTTGATTGTGGCTCTATGCATTAAGTCATTATGTGTAATAAAATTCCTTCTGCAGGCCACCTTAATAAATGAAAGATGATTTCAGCTCACATCCAACTATCTCAGCTGTTTCTGATTCAAGCTTGCCATCGCTTCATTGGATGCCCCGAACTGATCTTTTAATTGTTGCTCAATCCTTTAGAGAGAGTGTGTAAGACAGAAAGTGCCAGGAGGAAAAGAGGTTTCCATCCCTTCTTCCTTGCCCCCTCCTGTGTTGGAGTGATGGTGCTTCCCAGGGCAAGTTTTCCTCTCCTGGGCTGATCAAAGGTACAAGAAGAATACTGTGTCAGGCAGAGAGGAGCAGAAAGAACTCAACCTGCATTCCTTGAACACAAAATTCAAGGCAGGAAGACAAACAAAAGTGAACTTGGTCTCAAGACTTAAAAGCTTTGCTCCATGCTTACAAATGCACTCTATACAGTGTGTATTTTTGACACAAAAACCAAAACATTTGAAGGCGCGCATTGATGGAGAAGCTTGAAAGGCTTCATGGTTAAGAATGAGGGTTGGATTTAGAGCATGCAGAGAAAGCTGTAGGTTGAAATAGCTGGTTTAATGTTGGTTTTTACTGTAACATGAGTCAGAATCAGCATGAAAGTCGATGGACCACAGGAAGGAAGGGGATTTCATGAACTTCAACACTGTCATTTTACCTCCTATGGCAATCATCACCTTCACAAATGAAACTCATTCTCCTTTTTAAACCTTACATACTTCAAACTGACTTTTTCTAATCTGAATTCCATTGTTGTCGAGAATTGCTCTCTGAGAGGACCTCGTCTGAAGTAGAGGGCTAATTTGATGACAAACACAGCTGAAAGAACCCATTATTATTCAGAGACAGAAGCTTGCAGTGTGGGCCCATGCACTTAGTTTGGATTTAATCTAGCCCAATGGGAGGGTTGATCCTGTTCTTTTCACTTTCACAGTGGATCAGCAAATTGGAGGTGGAGGATTGGTCATTAATACATTCATAGGCAGGTTACTTCACGCATGTCAGTTATCTGTTCATTCTTATACAGTGATATAAATACTAAAGTACTGGGTACTGTATGCAGGAAACAGACACACAGAAACACACACAAAACGCAACACATTTTTACATGCATTCAGAGAAACGAAAATGGCTCATTTGCAGAAATAGTTTTCGTGTCACAGCCCTTTGAGAAAAAGTATCAATCCACACAACACCTAAGGGAAAAGTACCCCGGAGTGATTTGACAAACTTCAAAAGAAAGGCTTAGGATGTTTTCTCTTTCAGAAAAAAAATGAAAATAAAAAACACAACTCTATTTAAAGACTGTGCGGCTTCCAACTGTATTTACATAACTTTAATTCAGTCCCTAATTAAAGCCCCAGAGAATCTCAGCGAGACTTTAATTCAGAATAATTAAAGAGGAAGACAAGTGAAATAACAACAGAGACTTCTTTGGTTAAAATCTAAATGCTCAGGTGTAACTCCTTGTTAATTAAATGCTATTGTTAGGTTATTTAAAATGGGTTCCAATACAAGGGAGAATTTTGAGGTGTTTTGCTTCAGTATTAACATGCTGATTGCTCCATTGGGAAGAGACTCTTCTCTCTTCTCTCTTTGCCATTTAAGGGAAGCTTAGCAGAGAATCAAAAAACTTCTGTCCTTCTACACGCTTTAGATCAGCAATTAGGGTATGCTTTCTTTATTCCCTGTATTCTGACTTATATCTGGGCCACATTGAGGCACACTGTTTTTCTGTTTCTGTTTGTTTTGATTGTACTGTCTACCTTTTTTATTCAACTCTGTGGCACCGTATTAGCAACCAAACAAAGCAGGTAACATGAACCTAGACAGTCTGGGGCCCCAAGTATCATCAGGTTGTCTTTGTGGCAATAACACAAATAGTAATGGCCAAGGTGGTTCATTTATTTGATCAGAATCTAGTTTAAATACCTTTTAATATTTCAATATTAATATTTCCTACATGGTGCATGTTCTTAAACCAATGTGTTTAGTCAAATTATCATAACAGACCTAAAATGAACGAAATAACAGCACATGCCAGGGGCAGGAATTCTGGTTGGTTCCTGTGTGGGAACAAGTTTGGGGGGGGTAAGAAGGTTGCCCTGGGGCCCCCTAGTGGGCTAATCCAGCCCTGCCTTGAGCTACATTTTTCTTGAGCATACAGTGACTGTACACTTCTGTGGCCCTGCAGCCCCTGCACTTAAAACTACAAATTATGAATGGGTAGCTCCTTTGAACTTTTTACAGATACATCTCCATTTTACACAAACATTACTATACAGGCATAATTACTCAATGTCATCTAAAAAGAAGATAAATAATACTGGCAAAATCAGCATCTCATTTTGAACAATCAATGTGTTTACTGATAAGGAATCTCATTTAGAGTGTGCCTGATTAACAAACACGTCGATGGGACGAAAAACCTTTAAGCATTCTTTGGCATTAAATCATCCATGTCATTACAGTCTCCTTTACAATGTCCACTGCAGTAACACCAAAGCTGAGGCCTAAAAGGCGCAGTGTTAAAAATAGTACGTCCACTGAAAGCTAAACATTATCTTCATTGTGTCCGTTATCATGAATATTAGCACTTCAGGTGGCACAAAGTCATAGAGTCTCCTCTCACAAGAAAATCAGGACAATCTTAAATTTAGGACACATTAATGGATGTGGGACTATTGGTCCTTTATGGTAGTAAATCTATGAAAAATGACAATAAAAATGATAAATATCTGCAATTACCTCATTAAACTAGGTCATGGTAATCCATAACTCATTTTCACAGCTCTGAGGTTTATAGGGAAGAGGACAAATTTAGCTTGTTTAGAACATCAAGACAGCAATTTGTCAGTTTTATCTTTTATTCATTCTGAGAGGGCATGTTGTGTTCTCCAGAACTTAGAAGAAACAAAGCTCAAGCCTTCCTGACATTGATTAAACTATTACCACCAGAGATTCCTCCTTCTTAAATGTGATTTTATAGCTAATGAGACTGACATCAATGACTTGATTAAAAATGTAGAAGACCTCTGTGAGATGTCTCTCTGATGCTGCTAAAAGGCCCAAATATTAATGATTTATTTGCTTTTATTTGAAAAGTATGTAGGGTGAACGTATTGGATGCTTTTAGGGGACGGGTTACAGTCCTGTGCTCACAATCTCAGCGTAGTGCAGCACTACAGGGCATAAAGGAAAAGAATAAAAAACAGATCTCCAAACCCAACAGAGAAATGATTACACTTCTCTCTGCTGCTTGTGACATTTCTCAAAGTTAATTATTCATCATGCTTTTCTCCCTCTGTTGCTGGGGGGCAGCTCCTGAGACTGTTACAGCTGAAAAGGAGAAAAAGAGCAGCACTCTTCCGTCTCCTCCTTCCCGCTTCCTCCCACCATAACTCAAGCCCTCCCTCGTTTTGTCTTTCCTTTTCTCTTTTTCCTCCATCCCTCCCTCTTGCTTAATCTTCCTGTCAAGCAGTTTTACTCCACGGAGATTGAGGACGGGGAGGAGTTAGAAGGGGATGGGCTATTTCCATAGCCACGAGGACAGTTGCTGTGCCCTTTGCCGTCAGGGGCTAGGCAGGTTGAGAGGGTCTGTGAGCGTGCATCTACTGAAAGGCTTGCTGTCGTCCGCTCTTAGGGAATAGAAAAGGCTTGCTATCGCCGGCTCTCCCCTTGTCATCAAAAGATAGGAGTGCAGGGAGAAAAACACAGACAGGTGTGTGCTGAACTCTCTGGCTTGCTGCTCCCCTGGAGCCAACTGTGACATTTGGTGGGACAAAAGCAAAAGAATGTTAAGCTTTACTGTCACACTTCTGACATATCTATGCCTATCCAAGGAACTATAGGTTATTCATCATAAAGAGAACTATGGAAGATTTTTTTAAACCCTGGTAAGGGACTTGATTTTTCATGCTGGCTATAGGGAGGGATATACTACTTTTAATACATGTTTTTCTGCTATAGGCTTTGAAGTATAAGCTCCTAATCCCCCTTCGTACAAATATTAAGAACTCGGAAAGTGCACATCCTTTAACCCTACCCACTCACTTTTCAGTTTGAATGGTGAATGTTCAGACTAACTGTAGATCAAATGAGATATGGCCTGTTATGGCTGTTAAGGTCCTAATTCTTTCATGCTTATGGAAGAAGAAAAAAAGAGTGTGGGGGCTGTACTTTTTTGCTGGCTTGGTTGCACTCGTGCACACACAAGTACCCTACATTGGACTGATAGAATAAGTGCATAAGAGGCTGATTCCACTATATTTAAACACATTTCAAGACTGAATACAGAATATCCTTTAGCTGAATGAACATTTCAGCAGTACTATTTGTTCAAACACACGGTGCCGCTCCCCAGGCGGAGTCTAACTTGGGAATAATGATCTTGGGAATGTTTGTTCACTTTGCCCACAGCACCCTCATTACGGCTTTCAGGAGTCACTTGCTTCATCTTTGAAGATAGATACATTTTGCAATATATTATTAATACATATTGTTTCTTTTGGATCCTTATGGGATTCTGAATAGACAAAAGCTCGCCGGGTCGCATATTTCCGACCCCCAGCATATTCACTGAATTAAATCCAGCCACTTTAAAGGGAGTTGTCTCACAGTGCCACAGATGGAGGTGGTTCAGCATGACTGCAGGTGTGAGGATGCGCCTCTGTAGATCTGATGAATGGTGTGTAGGATGACAGTATGAAGAGGGAATTATATGACTAATCTGTGAGTCTTTCATTTTGCAACCCCACTAAACACTGAGATGTTAATACTATAAGCATGAAAGCAGAATGACATATCTGAATCAATTTCTAAGCTTGAGCTTCTGTTCATTATTATTTCATGGTCAAAGGTCTTATTTAAGCAGACAGTGTGTAGAGAAAGTAGACAAAGCTATATAGCAAAGCTGTTATTGTGGCAGTCCAGTGGAGCTAAGTGACAGAGAGAGACAGTCAGAGAGAGAAAGTTATTATGGTGGTGCTCTAATGTAAGGTATAATTAAATGTTAATCCACCATGAAACACTTGTACTCTGTGCTTTAAAATGCTTTTTGTCCATCGGGGACAGCCCTGACAGCAATAAAATCATTTTAAAGTGGCAGGAAGTATTTTGGTGGTTTTTATCTGCTTAAAGCAACAAAATGCTGCCTCGTTGCATCAAATGAAGATAATATAAATCACCAGGGGTTTGCAAGTGGTACTGATCAATATCAGTTGCTGCTCTATTACCTCAATGACTTTTTGAGATTCCAATCTTCTAAAATATGCTTCTATATTGGTAGTAATTTATCCATTACTAACTAATTTGAACCATTTATCCATTGCTTTTTGCTAACCACTTGCTACAATAAACAGCTTCTATGTTGCAGCATGTGGTATAACAGTTGACTTTAAATGTCAAATTTTTAAGTCAAATTGTAATTTTGCTTGTGTCAAATTAGTTGGCCTACTGCACAACCTTTCCACATATCCCTAGTTGTGAATCCCTGCTCTTAAACATATGCATACACCCCTTCTGTAACCTCATGGTTGAGATCATCTGCTATGTAACATTCAGTATACATTAAATATTTAGTCACTTACTCTAAGATCAGTCAGTGAGTTGCAGGTCAATGTAAACCTTGATCCTGTGGATAAGACGGAGCGGTGGGCTGTGGCTAACCATGCACTCAGACCAGAAATTACTTTGTGGGTGTGTATCAGCAAGAAGCTGCTGGTCATAACCAGTGTTGGGCAAGTTACTTTTAGAAAGTAATTAGTTACAGTTACTAGTTACTTCTTCCAAAAAGTAACTAAATTAGTTACTTAGTAACAAATTATAAAAGTAATTAGTTACTTAGAAAGTAACTTCTGCGTTACTTTCAAGTCAATTTTTAAATGCTCAAATGTGACCCCACCTCCACCCCTCTTTAACGGAACTTAAAATACATGTGCATGTTCAATTATTTATGATAAATCTGAATATTATAATGAAATGGACACTCAATACAATACATTATTAACAGAAATAATGAACACAAATCTAAGCTATTTTAATGTTGCTGTGGGACAAAGTGAGACTAGCCTCCAATCAAATGCCATGTATGTAGATATTATGTTTATAGATGTTTAGGAACTTTTGATATTTATTGCCCCTCAACAGGCCACAACTGGGCAAAATTAAATTATGCTTGTTAAGCACTATACCAAAATAAAAAACAAATATATACACTCTTTGTAGTGCTTATAAAACGAAAAAAAAAAACTTCAGACAATTGGTAGATATACTGTACTTCAAGTATTTTTTTTTTTTACTTCCTCGAAAAAGTAGAACAGTGTAACAATATGAGGTGCTTTCAATCTAACTGAAAAGTACAATGTATAGCAAAACTAAGGAATTCAAATATAAAAATAAAAATGTATCTCCATAAAAATAAATCTCTTTCTCTGGCCATTGACAATCTCACTTCAAGAGGCTGCAGCCAGCCAACAAATAAATCTAAATTAAATTATGCTCTTTAAGCAATGTACCAAAAATGTATTCAAAAAATATATACACTCTTTTTAGTGCAAATGTAATAAGATGCAACACAACTCGCCATACCTGTCTCTCGTTGACGGACTCACTTGTGTTGTTCGTTGTGTGTCGGACTATGCATGCTTTCGAACACCCGCCCAACTCTACCTCTGATTGGCTTACCATGAAATTTTACTCAACCTCAGTCAATCGTCAGCATTTATGCGCTTGTCTCGTGCACTGCCGACTAACCAAGGAAGAACAGTAAAAAAAAAGTCTTTGCCTCTTGGCTCAGAGATCTAGTTGGTCTGATGAGATGAAACAGCTTCAATTACAGTAACGCGCCGAATTAACGGTAACAGCTTTATTAAGATGGGAAGAGTAATCAATTAGATTACTCGTTACTGAAAAAGTAACGCCGTTATTCCCATCACTGGTCATTACTGTCCATACTGTGTAATATTGAGTACGCAAACCATAGCCAGTTATAGTCTATAGTCTCCTAAACTGCTGAGAATGTATAGATGTGTTAGTTATTTCCTATGAGCTTTACAAACAATGAGGCGTCTGTAACGATACCACGTCTCCACTCATTTAAAGTTGAACTCCACTCAACTTCCTCCTGTCGCCAAATCGCTTAAATCTCTGCAGCAGCTGTCACTTCGCTCTCTGTCGCACCACGTCTCCCCATACTCATTTCAAATGAATGAGACTGGGTTGCTTTGTCTCTTGTTGCTGCTGCCAGTGTGAGCTCCCAGTATGGCCACAAGTTTGCCCATGTTGCTTTTTAATGTAGCTCAAACTATTTCATCTCATGTTTATATGGTTCACCTAGTGAGCCTGTTTGGGAGCTACTACCACGCAGATACTCATCTGTGCCTCAAACCTCTTCATCTTCCCTCTTGCATTTTTCTATCATGACTATTATTAATGAGTGTGGATATTATTTTAATAGATAGGGACAGGCAGAGGTTGGTGTAACGCGCGAGATGCAAAGCTAATTGGCAGGTCACAATGATGTATAGAAGCAATGAGTCTTGATTAAAACTAATGTCATGCCCCTCCAACTAACATTTTTGCCACAGTTTAACCAAGCAACCATGGCAATCAAGAATATATATACACACACACACACACACACACACACACACACACACACACACAGACACGCTGCCTTATACAAACCTTCTGATTTATACTTTAACAAGAGATATATAATGATAATTTCACTTCATCACTGACTCCCTCCATGTTTATTTCCCTCTCATCATCTCAGCATTTCACCGGTATGATCCACATGGAATTTTCTCGTGTACTCAGGTCCTGTTATATGCATAAAACATTGCCTTTGCTCTAAGAATAATTCATGCAGACATAATTGAGCACAGAAGAGGAAGTCAAAATGTCTGCTATAACTATGCAGTTGACATTGCACTCATGGTAATAATATAGGAAATTAAGTTTTGGTTTACATGTTGACAAATGTTTCAAAGGACTACATTTGACGGCATGAGTGTACAATAACAGGGTAGTCATGGATAAAAAGTCACTTGAAAGCTTCCAGTTGTTCCATATTTTCCAGTGGCTCTTTTTTAATGATAGTATTCAAAGTGGCTGATACTGAAAAGAGAATTGTTGCGTTAAGTACACTGTATTTGTTTGCAATTGTGTTGTCTTAGAGTCTGTCGAAATGCTTTCTATTAGCTTTGATTTCTCAGAGCACTTCACTAGTGCACCTCATCATTAGTGTCTTTTTGAGAGCAATTCAATGACAGTGTGTGTGGGTAACTGGGTTGGATGCTATCCTATTGGTCCACTCCAGATGCTCTTCAAAAAAAGCAACACGCCACAGTTAGAAATCCTCAAAATTGCTGCTCAAGTCCCAGCAACAGCCAAGCCAGCTAGGGTGTTTATTCAACTTTAACTGGAATCCTTTGTTAGTGCTAAGAAGGGCAGGTAAGACATGGGTGACAAAATGAATTTAAATCTCTGAAGTCAAGCTGATTTCAATGTTGGGTATCGTTACATAAGATTAATTTATCTGATGCTAGATAGCTCAGATTGATGTCAGTATTAGATTTCAGGTTTGCTTTCAACCTCGTACCTTTGTGAAACTAAATGCTTCCAAATGCCATACACCGGTCAAAAATAAAGGAGGGGATTTTGCTCAAGTGGCAGGATTAGCGTCATAAAATCATGAGAGAGATGAATGAGAGCCAACAACCCATCACATTTGATATCATCAGAAATAACCTTCGGGGTGGAAAGACTGAGCCAAGAGTGAAGGGAGATACAGAAGGAAAGTGGGGGATAGAAAGAGAGGCAGGTAGACAAATGCTGAGAGAGTTGGCAGGCCTGTAAGGCTGTAATTCAGAGAGAAGACCACATTAATATTTAGAGGTGCTCTCAGGTAAAACAAAATGCAGAGCAGCCCCAGTTTGACAGGAAAGACTGGCAACAGGCAGAGCATAAAGATCCACTGGGTATGCAGCAGTCACACAAAGCTTTAAGGTTTAGCAATAGAAGACACAGAAGAAGGTCAATACATTCAACCAAAAAAATGTCAACTTGCTAATAACTGGCCACAGCGCATACATACAGAATCAGACAGGTACAGATCCATCCACAAGAAGTCTTCACATGTACAACATTTTTATCATAAACAGACCCTTAAAATACAATAAAAGAAAACATAAAGAAAAAAAATCAGAGTGGCAACAGGCAGGCCAATCCAAAAGCAGGACCCAAGAACAGTCTATTAGACTGAAATAGAAGATAATCCAAAATATCGTTGACCCAAACAGATCAAAATAGAGAGAGATCCCCAACGCTGGTGACAGCATGCAGCACCATTAATTAACAAGAAGCTGATGTTGAAAAAGGAGCCATTTTTAGCCATGCAAACTGCTCAGCTCTAATGATGATCCGTCAGTCCGCTACTTTGGTTCAGACTGAAATATCTCTGGACATATTGCCATGAAATCTGGTTCAAGAGGTCCCCGCCTTTTTCTCCATGAGGTTGACATTTGATGTTTTAAGTAAAATGTCTTGACAACTATTGGACTGATTACCATGAAATTTGGCACATAAATTCATGTTTGCTATCAAAACTTCAGTTTATGACCAAATACCCAAATCATGAGCCTAAACTGTACGTCGTGTGCTGTGCTAATTAACAGCTTAAATGTTAGCATGCTAACATGCTAAACTAAAATGCTAACCATGGTAAACAATACCTGCTGGTCATCCTGGTAGCCAAATAGTTAAGATGTGTAGTTCGATAAACATGTACCCCAGAGCCGCTGCAATAGAATAGAATAGATACCTTGTCTGAAGCTGAAATGAACAGAATTTGGGTTAGATCTTGGTGGAAATTCAGAGAATCCACAAAGACCTCTACCATACTTATTAATGTGCTCTGATGGGTCCTTTTGGGGTAAACAGGTGAAAATGTGAAATGCATTGAAAAGATTGCTGCCCAGCAAATCTAACCAAGAGAGAAAATGTGAAGACACTTCATAGGGCAAAGCATGATGAGCATGGAGTAGAACATAGAAATGTCGTGAAGAATTTGATCATTGGGCACATGACACTATTAAAGCTGTCCAAGGGCAGTGTGATGATCCTGCTAAACAACCCCCCACCCGCACCCCCCCAAACCCCCCACACCTATTCAAGGGTAATGAGGAGTTTGAGAGAGAGTTAGAGAGAGAGTGTGTCTGAAGGGGCCACACATCTTCAGACCCTCCAGCACTGTTGCCTGTAATGAGGTTGCCAAGAGTTCAGCACTAATTAAGCACCAGGCATCATTAGAATTCTATGATTTTTTAAAATGTCATGACACTCTCCTTCAAAAATTAACATGATCAACAGAAAGGTTTGTTTTCAGACCATTTAGTCTACTAAAAACATACAAACATAACTGATGCATAGAATAAGGCTGAAACAGAAAAAGGGGAAAAACTTCTCTATAATATTATGGTCTACAAAAGTGCCACAGGTACACACATTTCCTGAGTTCGAGAGTTGGAAATATCTATCGAGAGCTTCAAAAGGGGGTAGTAACCCTTACAAACACTGTAAAGTAGCACTGGGGTGTCAGACATATGTTTAATTCAGTGAGAGAAACATGCTTTTCACTGTACCATCACCTCAACCCTTATTTAGAATATTATTCACAATGCTGAAACACACAGCAGGGACACCATCCTGTAGAAATGTGTATTCGCTTTAGGTCAGAGGAGTTGAGGCAGCGTTAGAAATGATGAATTGTTAATCTATATGTTGTTCTCTTGTCTAACGTTCGACCAAGCATGAACAATGTGGGACTGTTAAGTACAAAGTAGAGGAAAAGGGTTAAGTATTCTTTAATTGAAAGCCCTTAAGAAAACCCCAGAAAAAATGATGAAATGAATTATTACATGAAACAAATATACAAAGGGAATTGGTGGTGAGAAGCTGGGTCCTTGATATAAAGACTTCTGTCACTGTCATTAAGAGATCTGTTCAATCATTCCTCAATCAAATTTTCGATCACCCCATCTGTGCTCTTTCAACATTCCTTTATGAGAAGATTCTGCTCATAAATTTTTACATCTGCTGGAAAATAAAATCCCTTCCCCCTTTAAAGAGCCTTTTCTGCAGCATAATCCAAACCAGGATTTGGTACCAGCCCAAGCAGAGAGGTGGAGGAATATACCTGTAGGCTGGTGATGAGAGGCATCAAATAAAGTACCTGGGCCTTGTGGAGAGGGCTATGAATTGCTCTGGTCCTCATACATATCGAAATTACTGGCAGAATTGCTGCAAATTGCAGCTATCTCCACTCCAGCAGTGCAATCTAGTGCAGATGGAGTGTCTGCCAGGGTACAGCCACACCAATCAGAGACAGCATACCCTCCTGAAGGAAGCAGAGGCAGAGCTGGAGGCTGAGGCATCATTGTGTCAGTACCAGGGCTGATTGGCAAGACCTCAGCTGGCTGGCTGACTGGATCCCTGGACAGGCAGCATCAGTGTGTCGGACTGACTGAAGAGGAATCACACTCTTGAATAATTGATTGGATATGAATGCAGTATTGGAGGAGCTTTAACTGAAAACACTTACATGTGCTCTAAATAATAGATTGCAGGGAATTCAGGTCCAGGGAGATATTGTAGTTTATATTTCTCTTTGTCATGTACGGTATGGCATCATATCTTATATTTGTGTATTTCCTGACAGCTGGGTTTCATCTTAATCAGTTCCCCTGGTATGATTTGATTGGCATTCTGTACCTTCTGCTGGCACTTTAATCAACATACAAGATACAAGTACATACAGTATAATGCACATGTACACATGCACTCACACTTTAAATGCCACATAGTATAATCGTGTTTAATAAGGTGTCCTTGTAGATAAAGAGATTTCTGGAGCTTTTGCCTAAGAGATGCAGTTAAAGTGGGTAAGAGTACATACACTTGTGGCCACATGCATGACACACTCATGCATATTTGAAAAAATGTGTATTAAATATCCATCTGCATCCATCTGCATTAGGGTATGCAGACGGAATCTACCACTATGTATGTGTGAGGTGATTTGTAAATATGAATCATGAAGAGAGCTATAACGCTTTGATGTTGAGAGAGAAAAAATTTCAAAAAATATTAATGTAAGGCAGTTCAAGGAGCACGCAGACAGCTGTAAGTGACAATGTGTAGCACCCACACACCCACATTGAGAGACACTTGTCAATGACCTCAGAGAGACATATGCATTTATGTAGTACACACTATTTTCACTCCAAGGATTTTGCTAGTCTTTCCAAGTATTAAGTGAATAACCAGGGACCAATTTAATTCATAAGCTATATAATGCCCTTTTCATGCGAAGCCAATTATTATGGCAGCAATTGTATGAAACACTCTCACTGAAACTCTCTTAAAATTGTACATTGTGTCATTGTGAGAAATTAAACATAGTGTTAGCAAACTTCTGTGGTGGTACTACCCCATGAAATGGTTTTCTGGATTATAATTATCAGTGGGTATACTGCCGGAGGGAGGAAATCTGCAGGGTAAAAAGCAAACAGGCAGTATTGGCCACACGGGTGCAGTGTGTGGGCAGTCACTGACGGTAAAGAGCTAAACAAGGCACTAAAAAACAATTGTTTTCCTGATGTCAGGGTAATCTCTGGTTAATGACAATAAGCATTGTTTTGCTTTAGTTCAATATGTTCAATTTTGTTCTGAAAGGTTCAAACTATACACATTACAATACTGAAGTATTACTAAAAACAAATGCATTATTCACAGTGACTATAAGTTGTCTTATAGATCCAGTATAATTATGCAGAATTAAGCTTAAACATGTTACTCAGCAAGTTCAGTCAATTAGAAACTGTGAAGGCTATTTTACCAACAACTCTAAAGAATTGACAATAAATGTATAATAGGTCAATTTGGATGATTATTTGCCAAGATGCATATCTTGGCAACTTATGCAATGTATTCCCCAAGTCAAGGGTGCAGTTCAATTATCTACTTATATCATTGACCACACAATTACTGATTTGCCAATATTGTTGTTGTTTGGTACATTTTGCTTTTCTACTTTGTTATTGACAAATTATGACATCGTCGTTGTATTTTAATGGCATTACAGGTGCTGTTCATTAAGCTACATGTCTTATACAAGATTATCCAATAGAACAAATGATCACCATGCACATCAATGATTAACTTCTGTATTTAAAAAGCAAAATGTCCAAACAGACCCAAAACATGCGGAAAAAGAACTAATCTTCTGCCTTGTAAATGGATAAATATATAAAAAATTCTATAATGATGTGTATTAACTTTGAGTGTCAACCAGTATGAGATGGTAAAATAATCATTGGCTGCTCTACACTGTCTTGACATCCTATTTTGAAATCAGCTAAAGTGATGCAGCTGACAACATTGCGTACATCAAGAGTAATTCTATAAATGCTTTGTGAATACAGCGGTGACATGAAGGCATGAGTGGTTAATGATTCGTATAAAGAGCACCAGCTAACTAGCACACAATTATGTTTAAAGAGCACACTGATATGTTGCAGGATATGTAAACTGACAACTTGTTTCTCTGGGTTGAGGGATCTAATGTCACCTGCTGTAAACAGCTCACAGGCTTTTGAATTTAATATTTGCTTCCTCAGACAGAACAAAGCATCATAAGGACTAGTTATACACTGCACAATAGACAAACGGCAAATTATCTTGTGAGGATAATTTAAAATGTCCAATAATTCTTACAATATGGTCATGGGGACTATTGTAAAAAGCAAACAGAATGACAAGTATTGACAGCAACGTGATAGGAGTTTTTTAGAAACAATGGAAGAGACACACAGGGATGGATGGTGAGCACCTGGTGGAATAATGAGGCTATTTATTCCCTCTAAAGGGAACAGAGAGAGTTCAGGGGGAGACTGTGTAGAGCCTTGTGGAGAGTTTCTCTAAGCTGTGACCTTCCTGCAAGGTAGCAGCCTTTATTGACTCTAAACCAGTCTCAAATCAGCTTATTTTGCACATTGTGGTTGTGCATGTATATGAGCTTGTGCATACTTAGACTCAGTTCTTTTTGCACTTATGCATGTACATGTACATGTGCATGTCTTATACAATACTCCTGGATGGAATATGCATTTATAGTGCAAAACACTATTCATAAGTTACTGAAAAAACATACATTAATGTAGTCTGCACCTGGAAGTAGTCCATTACTTGTTTCATAAATTTGTGATGAATACAAATGTAAAAAACATAACTTTTCTTGAATTCTTTTTTCAGCTCTAGCCCCTTCTTCACTCAATGTTTTCATTTATGCATGTCTTCCTTCCTAACAACCTATTGGATTTATTTCCCTCCTGAACCACTGCTTCTCCCCTTCTCTTACTCCAGTGTGCGATGGCTTAATCGCTAACAAATCCTCGCTAAAGACGCTCATCTGTTTCCTTTTCCAGCTACCTCACCAATTTTTCTGCACTCATCATCTATCCAATTTTTTCACCTGTCCTCTCTGTCAAACTCTCTTAATGTCTCTGTATATGATATATTTTCACAAATTGTATGGGCATGGACATTGGCACAAGCTGTGCAGCAGCTGAAAGTCTTGCCTTTAAATGAGGCAGAAGCATCAACAATCTATTAAAGACTGGAGTAATAAATCTCCCAGAGAACAATCGATCAACGCTCCATCCCCCTCTCCTCACTAACCTGTGAGTGGTGAAAGGCACTGACCCTTGACCTTGCTCTGTCCATGGTACTGCTGCCAAGCTGGGAGAAGAAGCAGCAACACATGATTGGAGTGTTTGGCAGATTTTCACAGATGAACCATTGGCAGGGTCAAGGCACGTCTACAGCAATTAGTCTAGCTGGGTTTTTTTACTCCTCTATCTCTTGGAACAGGAATGTTTATTAAGCGCTGCTGTCTAACATGAATGTTTCTGTGGTTTTGTGACGCAATTCTCTCTAGAACTTCAGGGTTATGCTAAGTAAAGGTGAAGAAGAGGGGAGGTTTATGAATAGCCCCCATGAGCATGATTGAATGTTTTGGCTTTTCCTTCCCTGGCTATACCGACCTTCTCTGGCTTATTTCACTTGCACAAAGCTGTCCACAGACAAAATAATTGAAAAAAAAAATAAAAAATACACAAAGAAAGGCAAAATGGGCCGTCATCCTCGCAGGAATTGTGATGTTCTTTGATTTGTGCTCTCTTTTGTAGATACAGTCCTCTTTAGATTTTCTACTGCGTGACAAGAATACAAATACAAGCCTCAGGATGCTGCATTGTGGTAGAGGCAAGCTGTGGAGGATAAATGTGTGTAAGGATGTGTTTATGCATGGGTCCGTGGGAAAGAAAAAGATTAGGAGGAATGAAATGATAAAAATACAGAGAAATAGTCGCATAAGGTAAACATGTGGAGTGACTCTGTACAAGATGGCTGCTTTGCAACATGTTTTAAATTTGTGATGTTCTTAGATGCTGGTGAGCAGCCTGTCTACAAATGCTTTGTTCTCTTTAGGTGGTGTATGCCCTTAAGAGCCCTTCATAAGAGAAAATGCGGTTGCACGTCTTGCAGTGTGGTAGAAGTCAAATACCTCTGTGGCTCAAAGAGTTCCCGGCAATGGCAGCTAAAAATCACTGCCTTATTATGATCTTATGTGGCTCAACAACACTTGCACTAACCTTCAATGCTTTGCCCTTATTTTTCTCTTGGGATACCAAGAACTCATCAGAATGAGCGTTTTTGGCCGGTTTTCATCACATCTATTCTTTCAGTCCCATTGTATGTGTGTTCTAGAGATGAACACACATACAATGGGACTGAGATGTGTGCGGACAGTGTGTTCTCTCCAGACTGAAGATGAATGGGCTCCCCTGCTGTTTGTGGCTCCTCTGCTTCTCTAAGCTCTGAGTACTTCTACAGACTGGGAGTTAATTGCCATAGGGTGTGCTGTTTCACATTGATCTGAGAAACATGGGTAGGACCTCTGCCACAGAAATGATATAAAGATACTCAGGATAGGAGAAGGATGAAGGGAATGAAAAAGCAAAAGAAAGACAACAGACATGTTTGGCAGTTACACAATATGGGTTATGTGTGTTTATGTGTGAGTAAAAATGAGCGTGGGTGTGTTTGTCGCTGCATTTTTTAGTGTCTCTTCCTTAATTGTTACTCAGTGAGCATCAGTGAAGTTACTTACAAGAAAAATTTGATTTTTGACAGAAACCCTTGCTTTAACATTTTTATGACTGTCACTACACATGGTTGTCTCCTCTGTCTTTCCAGGCTGCCCATTGTGAAGTAGCACTCACTTGCTTAGGACTGACATAGGCAGCCAATCTTGTCAAACGCCCATCTCCAAATTATAGTCATCCCTCTGTCTGACTCCTATCTGCACCCTCACTTTCACATAAACACACACAAACACGCAAATGTCTTATTCTTTGTGGCTCACCTCCCTATAATCACATGAGCTTACAATACTCAGGGCGGGCTAAGAGCTCAATTATAGCACTCGCATATGCCCCTCTCGTTAAAGGTGAGCAGTATGTAAAGTGGTTAACACTGCAATTTTCTGCAGAATTTTGGGCAATTTTAGTGACAGGCAGGAGAAAAGACTGTATAGGAGGGAAGAAAGGGTTTGCTTTTCTATTTCTTCTCAGTGGCAGCTGTAAGTGTATCTTTAATGAGGCAGTCAGCCGAGGAATGTTAGATCACAACGAGGCACTCATCAGATAGAGGACAACTTCCAGGCAGAGCAGTCGAGACACATGGGTCTTATTACACTGTTCTCCCACTCGCACTGCTGGGGACCATCACAAATATATGATGATATGACATACGCTGGGCATCCTCAGTAAAAAGAGAATCAGTAAATACTTGAAGGGAAAAATGACTGTTGTATGTTATTTGGTGGTGCTGAAATGTAATACAAAAGAAAAAATGTCAGTTGTTAAGCCTATTGGGCTATCGCTTTTCCTTCATTAAAATTATATGCTAATGACCAAAATAAAATCAGAACTACCTGTATTGGTCAAGTATGCTGACAAGTTCAGAGCCTCTTCATTGGCATAACACAGTGACTAAACAAATATATACAGACTAACAAATATACAGCTACACAGTATTAAAAAAAAACATGTACTGCATACAGGTCAGGTACACTGTAAATACAGGGTTCTGGCCATGTTGGTAACTGTATATACAGGTAGTATGACAACAAAAGGGGTCTAAATAAGAGATGGAAAAAAATAGATGAGTTGTCTACGTGGAAAGAAATTGTTTCTGTACCTGCTTGATTCGATGCAGTGATTTGAATTAGGAGGCTGCGGCATTAATACAGGCAGATCCATTTACCCAGTGATCATCAACACAGGATGAGAGTGGGGTGAAAGTTTATATATAAATTCATGATAGGCTCCAAATATGGCACAAAATAAGGTAAAGTTCCAGTTTAAGTTTCCTTGTTTAACTACCTTAACTACTTTTTCTTTCTTTGTGTACTAGTTGTGTAGTGTAGTGCAGTTGGTTAAATACATTTTGTTTAAACATCAGTAACATTTTGTCAAAATTACAACCCCTGAGCCAAATCCAATCTGAAACAATAACACTACCAATGCTGCTCTGAAGTCTGACATTACAGCATGTGGTTTGCGTATCTTGCTATGGGAAATGACATAAACTGTCAGAGAAACAAGGGCACGATCCATAACATTTTCATCCACTTTTAGTTCCCACTGCCTCAGGCTGAAGCTGTTTTTTTTTTTTTACAGGAATTTAATAAAGGCTTATTTTCAGTTCACGTCTTCTACAGCTGGCTTATTAAACAGTTGAGTAACCATATTAGCATTTTTATTTTAGATTAAAACAATCCATAAGGGCTACATGTGTCTTATTTTCCCTGTGGGATGGGACAGGCAGGTTTCCACCACAATATGGTATAGTGGGCGACATTGATCAGAATCTGTGAGTAGTGCATCTGCAGTAGTGGGGGGGTGATAGTTGAAACTCCTACAGGAGAAGGCAGATGTGGGATTGTATAAACAGTGCCTTGTAGACCTTTAATCTGAAGCACCTGGCAGAAGGGAGGATTTAAATAATACTAAAGGGGTCTGCAACTATGTTTGCTGATGTACAAGTCCTGGAGGGTAGGCAGGTTGGTGCCAGTGATATTTTCTCCAATTTGGACTGTCTTTTCCTGATTTGTGACCAATCTAGGCATGTGCAATTGATGCAACTTTCTCCGCTGGCACAAGAAGTACACCCTCTGCTGGGCCTTTTTTATAAAGCTTGGTCTGAACCTTAAAAATTCCCATGGCAGCCACAGTTTTGAATATAGTGAAGGAGGTGAAATGGGGAGCTGTCTAAGATAAGACTAGTATCCCCAGAGATACAGTCATTTCTGTAGAGGGAAAAAAGCAGTGAGGACAACACACATCCCTGGGGAACACCAGAGTGGAATGCGAATTTCCCCTGCCTCTCCTGTTGCTTCCTGTCTTTCAGGAAGTTGGTTATCCACTGGTAGAAGTGAATTACTGTATATGAGTTGAGTGAGTTTATTTTGGGGAGAAGAGTTTGAGGACAAGAACTAGTATCTTTGCCTCCAGTCACTCAGGATATATGCTGATTACTGCTTCATTAACCAATGTGTTTGCCTGGTAGGCAGACAGCAGGGGATCCATCAGGGGGCTTGTGATGTGCTTATGGTGGGCCAACAGTAGTTTTTTAGTTTTGAGACCAACAATGTGAAGGAAACAGGCCTGCAGTCATTGCTCCTGTCATGTAACCTTTATGGGAAACAGTAGGATTATGGAGCATTTGTAGCAGGATTTGAACTTCACACAAATTGAGTGGTCTGCTTAAGATCTGTGTGAAGACGAGAGCCAGTTGGTCACCACAGGCCTTCAGACAGGAGTGTGAGACACCATCTGGTCCTGGGGCTTTTCTGGTCTTTTGTCTCTGAAAGAGTCGCAAGACATCCTCCTTACTGATGCAGCATGCAGGTTGAATGGCAGGAGTGTGAGGAAGGAGATTGTGTGGTAAGACGAGGGAGATGTGTGAGCTTTGTTATTTAGCTTGTTAGTGTAGTTTCTTTTATCTGCTTTAATTTATTTCCCACTGCTGTGGACACCATGTTTTGCCAGGCTTTGGTAAAAGTCTTTGTGGGAAAACATGCATCTGCATTGACGCTTTACCACGTTACAGTATCAGAAAGCCTAGTCAAATCATTCCCCCATCTTCCCACAGCGTTCACCACAACCTTTCTGGATTTTTATTTTTCATCTGTAAGTTGGAAGAAGATGAGTGATCAGAGGGTTCCAAAACTGCACATGGGACGGAGCAGTGAGCATCCTTTAATACTGTGTGACAGCGTGTTTCTGTCCCCAGTGGGATACGTAATATACTGTCTGTATTTGTACAGTTCGAGGTTTCCTTTGTTAAAAGAATAATGAGAAGAGAGTCTGGGTGTTCTTGCTCCATTCTGGTTATCTGGTTAGCCAAGCGCTGCGGCCCCTCGTTCACACAGGCTTGAGGCTTGATGTAAACACTGGCCAGAATAAAGGAGGAACACTCCTGTGGTGAATAAAACGGCTTACCGTAAATGAAAAGAGCTTGAAGGTTAGGGCAACACCGTGACATCAATACACCAACCCTCACTTATATAAAAGCAGATTCTGTCTCCCCTAATTTCTTTGATACACCAGCTCTGATACGTAGTCCACTCCTTAGAGTAGAAAACCAGGCAGATACATAATGCAATGTCCAGGGTGGATTCACCTCGCCAGTTTATGTTACTCAAAGTGCAACAGAGAGTGAGGAGTCCCTGTTGGTTTTGTTAAAGAGTAAAAGTTTGGCTATGTTATTGCCCAAATAACAAATATTCATTCAGTTGTAGTGTCTATAATAATAAGGGTCACGTCTTCTCAATCAACTTTTTTCACCAAAATGCTTCAGCAATCAGAGTGCAGTGTCTGCTGTTCCCTTTGCTTAAAAAATAAAGGAAAAAAGAGAACTGGCTTTACCTCTTAGTCTGGGGTTTTACACTATTGATATAATTCTTGTACCTATTATGACTTTATATGACACAATATGTGTATTGATTAAAGAAAAAAGTTGCCATGGCAAAATGACTGCAGTATGAACAAGATAAAAAAAAACTGAATGAAAAGGGAGGAAGGCAAACTCTTTTCTATTGTAAATAAATAAACGGATGACAGAAAGCCAATCCAGCAGTTGGTATGACAACAAATTAATATTAATTCTTATAACTTGGAGCTACCAGAAAACTAGAATTCCATTTAGAGTTATTGATTAAGCTGTTAATGCTCCACTGATTAATATAATTGAGTAGGCCTACTGCTCAAGAATGTTAAGTATTTCTGTTTTTCTTCGTATAGAAAGGGTAAACCACAACACATTTGATTGAGTATACATATATAAAGCATCATAATACTGACTTTAAAGCTTCTCCTACAATTATACCTTCATACACCTGGTGGTGTGAGCTAAAATGACATCTAGACTAGCATCTAAACATTCTGACAAATAGCCTTCAAAACACTTTGGAAACATTTGTTCTGAATGTTTTGATATGTTTCACAAAAAGAAAGGACAAAATGTCACTGGAAATTGGCTGTGTCAACTTTAGACTGATATTCCATAATTCTGCAACACACACTAGCTGAAGTGACACTTTGACTTTTTGTCATAATACTGTGTTTGTACACAAGTATGAATTATAGCTGCAGTTTGTGGACGCAAAGGCAGGAGAGAGGACATGAATATGACAACAGAACATTTGTCTATCCTCTTTCTGCTGCGTTTAAGTGCTGCTTTCAACACTACAGACCAGGGTGTGTTATTGTAATAGGCCATCTGGAAAACTAGGTTAGTCTCTTTGGGACAGCATTAAACTGTTTCAGGACCTATATTACAGGTAGACAAGTCTACATCAGCCTCAGGGACCAGGTGTCTAATAGATTTGATGGCAACAATGGAATTGCCTTGACCCAGTTTTATGTTCTTTATACATGCTCCTCCGGGAGAGATTATTCAGCAATATGTTAGTTTATATAGTTATATACACAGCATGCAGACATTATTTTATTTCTATTAAGCCATAGGACCCAAATTCTATTTGCCATATGCTTGCTTGACATAAACAGTATCCACATAACTGCAAAAAAAGTGATGCATGATATCAATTTAAAGAGGAAAAGAAAAAAAAAAGTCCCAAATCCAATATTCATGCTTTACATCAAAGCAAGAAGTATACCACAACAGAAACTGAGGTTGCAGACCTGATCATTATCCATAACCCACTATAAACGTACACGTTCATCATTAAACAATATCAGACTGAGTGATACACTGCTGTGGCAGTTTTAGAATTGACACTCTACTTAAAATCTATAGGCATTTCAACTAATTGACACCTTAGCTGCCAAACTGCCAAACGAAAATATATCCTTATTGATTTCCCCAGAACTGGCCCCTTCTCATTTGCCTCATGCATGTGGTACCAAATGAGCTAGAACATTCTCACATGTGCGATTGAGTCATCCTTCACATCTCTTAGGAACTATGGCATGCACTGAAGATGGCCACTTTCAAAAAATAATCACAAAATGCAGGATTTGTTAATGTGTCTGCCTTTCTCATTCTTCATTTTCTCATCAGAACTGTCCTCTCTTTTTCTTCTGATGACTATTATCGTTGCCATCATACTATTAGATATTAAAAACATATAGCAAAAATCCCAAATGAAATCGGAATTTAGCTGTTAAGATAATGAGAAATGTTAAGATCTTCAGAAGTGGCAGGTGGTGAGCAATTGGTCTGCTGGAGGAAGCTGCAATGAATTTCTTTCTAGGCTGCAGGCAAGCATGGATCCATTTTTCACTTTTGCCCTGAGGGTAATCGATGATGGGGGTGACGAGACAACAGCACACCCTGAATGAGCAAGGGTACTCTGAAAGGTTCAAAGTAGCCTGCCGGCTCATTCAAATTCAGTCTGCTAAATCCTGAGCTTTCCATATTCCCACCATGTTCCTACCTAGCGTACCATAGGGAGATCTAGCTGGCACTCTAACCACGTTTTTTATTATGGGCTGCACTCTGTAATGGCCTCAGGTCAGCAAAGAGACCTAGATCTCCATTAATTCACATAAACTCTGCAAACGCTAGAGTATAAACAAGCAGTCCTCTATGAGTAGCAAAGACACAGAGGTGGTGAAGAACCTAAAACCATGCAGACCCAGCTAATATTGTAGAACTACAGAACGGCAGTCCCAAATGTTTCCAATGTATTTACAGATTGTGAATTATTCATTACTGTGGCTCATGTCTGATGGACAAGTGCCTGAAATGGCTTAATGTGATGACTAGTTCATAGATGTTTAGAAACCAAAATAAATGACAAACTTCTGTTTGATTATTTAATTTCTAATGAAGGTTAGTGCGATACAATGAGGTTGTTTTTACTGCTGTATTTCACTTTAACTAATAGGTGTTTCAAGCGTAAAATATCAGAAGAATCCCAATAACAAACTGATAAAACAGCCACTACATTAAATAATAGCTACCGCTGTAAAATGTATTACCTGCAGGTGGAGCAACTTTCTTTTCCTGTAGGGGGTGCAGATTAGTCTGAGTAGAATTAGTATGTGTAGTATAATAGTTATCTCTGCCAAGGAGATTATGCTTTTTTTTGTGGACTGTGGGAAAAACTACTGGCACGACATTTATGATATTTATGGTGTAGTATGGGCCAAGGTAGAACCCATTACATTTTGGAGCACATCCAAATCCAGAGTGGATACACAAATTATTTTTTGGTGTCTGTGGCAAAATGAACTGAATTTGTTGTGCCTGCATGAACCTGTTGTAATTAAAGTGGATAGTGTGCCACCACTAAACGTACAACAAATCATAACAGCCACCTCAAACATAACTGTAGAAACAAATGGAGCAGGTTTGTAAGACATAAGCAATCAGTGATGTGCCTTTTCTGGATTAATCTGTATTTTCCAACCTGCGCAAAGCCATCTTAATCAAAGTGAATGGTGTGCAGATTTGCATATCATAAAAATACTGGATCATTAGCATCTAGTGTTTGACGAGTTGAGAGTGAGGACGTGTTGTAACAGTCATAAACTGAGATGATACATAAAATTAAACAAATAATTGTCCGTGTTCCTTTATTAATCTGTAATATTCTGCATGCTTGCATGCTGAGCTGCCCACATATCCATATAAATGTCCACCGTATTATGTATATACACACACTAAAGTGTATGTGTGTGCTTTAATCTAGAGTGCTGATGGGAGAGTAGCTCAGCTGTGGTATGGCACGTCCATGACCTTGACCCTGATCAAGTGTGTTTTTACAGAAATAGACTCCTTCAAGCTCCACTTCCTCTACCAGTCTGATCTTTAGCAAACTGTGATGAGAGGTTTTAAAGATATACAGACTTACCATGGTGATAGCTCATTAACACTCTGCTGTTCAAGCCAAATTTCCTCAGGAAACAACATTTCTGCAAACGCTTAGCATTTTTGGGACCGGTGTTTTTGTGTAAGCAGACCAGATTTGGTGATCAGTAATGTACTTGTGAAACCGCTTATTATCCCAATATTTCCCCCATGGATGCTGATTGGGCAATGAACTTTCTTGTTTAATGACAGGTTTTATGAAGTTTATAAGATAAGTTGTTTTCACATCAACCTTTTTTGATGTGAAGAGTCATCACTAGTAGGCATCTGGCCAGCTTGAGAGTGTTGACATCATCACAATTTCACTCCTTCAGTTAGCCATGAATCACAGTGCAGTCACAGTATCTACAGCATGTGTTAAGTGGGAGTGCAGCAGCCCTGAAGGTTCTGGGATCAGTCTAATGTTTCAGAAGTGCACCATTCAAGCACAAGCCCTAGGTCAACAGTATTTAAAGCACAGTTCACCTCTATACTGTATGTAGACTGTGGAAATATGCTAGACTGAAACAAAAAAGAAAAGAACAACATAGCAGTGAGGCATGTCACTGAGGATGTTTTGGTGTACAGGGATAATACTGGCGATTATGCAGCAATCACAGACTGAGATCCCAGCAAGATGTTGATTATGTGTGTGAAAACAGTGATTAGATGTTGCCACAGAGTCAAACTCCTCAGCTGCACTTGTTTCTAGTTCAGTCACCTGTCCTGTATTCACCCTCATTTGTGCTTTTTTTTGCTTTTCAATTTTCATACTTAACACCTCAAGTGAGAGACCTGCTTTCACGTTGTGTCTCATGCTTTCCTGTTACCTGAACAAATGTCAGGCCAATTAAAAAGAATCTACAAGGCCACTCTATGACTGAAAGTACAAGCTGTATATTTTTTAAACCCTTCCAGAACTTTTAGTTAGTTTTTTTTACATTATTAATCTAACCAGATAAAAATAAATACAATATCTGATATGAAAGTCTATTCAATTAAGATGTACTGAATATGTTGTTGGTGTCATCACTGCTACTCCATCAGCAAGCAGCTAACTTTGAACCACAAGAATGACCATGATGAAGCTGAAGAGTACCCTCCCCTCAAGAAGAAGAAATATTTTGGTACATTTAATGAGAAGTGGTGTGAAGACGAGAGAATTGGCTTTGATAAAGTTGATAATTTCGCAGTTGAATTCATTCTGTGCTGGCATTCTTTTCCTGTCAAGTTTGAGGGGAGGCATGGACTCATGCTGCCAGCAAAGAAAAACAAGGATTTGGACAGGCACAAAAATACACATTTTAAGCAGAAGGCAAGCGTTACAAAGCTGTAAGATAAAAAAAAAAGGAAAAAATTATGCTGTTTTTCATGTGAAAATTAAAAATATTGTAATTGAATTGCTGGTCTTTTGGCATGTGTTGTGATTTTGCGGTGCAGGACGGACAGCTCTCATAAAGTGGTACTTTGAACACACCTTTTAATTTGCTGCAATATTCTTTGTCGCTTTCACTGAAGTGGTTTTCATTGTCACAGGACTACAACTTTTACCAAATTCTTGATGATATGAAGGGCCAAAGTCATCTAATTCCTCTCTGCCTGCCTCTCTTTGGGTATCTCTTTATCTCGCTCCATCACCATCACCACTGCTATTTCACTCTCTGTGTGAGAGTGTCTTTATTCTTTCTTCTTTGAGGTGGAGTACTGTACTTGTGACTTTGAATCATAGTGACTATCATTATTTTGTTGATAAGGTGATTAAAGTTTTATAAAGTCTTGTAATTAGGATCAAACTACAACTAGATTTGACAATACTGTGTAATAACCTACTTTCCAGTGTTTGGCCTGCCGTGGTATAATAGCCCACAGTAGACATGTGCATGAGTTACACATTGCCAAACACACATGAAGTGACACATATACACACACCTGAGCCACTTACCGAGCCAGTGTTCACCGGTGATCTTGCCAAATCCCTCTCGATAGGACTCCCATCCTCTGAAGAAGTTGACCGAGCCATCCTCCCTGCGCTGGATCACCTACACAGCCAAGACAGATAGGCAAGGGGTCAGGGGTCAGATGAGATTCATCTCACACTGTGTGTTTCATCCTCCTCTGTGATGAGTCATTGTAAGTCCCACTCCTGGTCGCTGAGCTCATCTAGAACTAAACTAAATGAACTCATAAATGCTTGCTCTTTCACAAATGAATAATGCAAACGCTCTTCCTACTAAAAAGGCAATTTGTCGGAAGCTAATAAAAGGAATCCATTAAATCTTGACTGACTTTGAATCAAATCGCCATGGAATCTGCATCCTTAATTGAAATCCCAGAAAAGAGATGATATTCATAAAACAATAATCCTAAATGCACGAAGAGAAATTAAATTCCTTTTCCTCTTCAGTACCGTGAATCATGAAATTCTATAAAGCACTGGTGTGTGGAGAAATGACGTGGTAGGTTTTTATGAGAAACAAAGGAAATATTAGCAAATTTAGCAATTTAGCTCAGCTGTGTGTGCACGCATGTGTGATGGTGCAGTATCTGTATCACCCAATGAAATACTCTATCCATTAAAAGCGCTGACATACCAGGTGTCAGATTGAGGATGAAGGGAAATTGGAAATGTGCTCCTGAAGAGGAAATGCATGCAGATGGAAAATAGTCTAGGGCTCGCTGGTGGAAGGCTGTGTTAATGTTGAAATGACAAAGGAGATTCCATGAGACAGTTTATGTTCAGCATGACTAATCCCCTAACATACCAAAAGGCACCAGATGGCACCAACAGCCATATTTGCTTTTAACATCCGCGCAGACAAACAACAAAACCCTGCAGAGCAATGGCAAAATTTTCATCCTCATCATTTTCATCCTCATAATTGTCTTCATTGTGATCATCTTAATCATCATTACTGTATCATCATCACTTATCTACACCATCTAGGGATTGTAGGGATTTTCTTCCTTATCCACAAAGAAGCTAGATTCTTCATCTCCCTCTACAGAGCTCTCAGAATTTCTCCAGCATGATTCCAAAGATTGATTTCCTCCCTTATGATCGCTTAAGATCATCTGTAAAGATAAATTCTGTTGTCAGATTCTAACCTCTTCCTCTCATCAGTTAAGCAGTCTCTTTCAGGAACATGACAAACAAATACATTATACAAATATATTTAAATACTATTTTTTTAGTAATTGCCTAAAACAGCTAGGCATTATAGTTTTTAGGAAAGGAATTTGTTTGGGACTGTTTTAGATGTGGATTAATTGATTTATTTAATAGTTACAGTTAGTTTACCAAGGAGGTCAGTGGCACAGATAAATAAGATATCCCACTTTGGCTACACATGAATTACTTGTTAGTAGGATCAATTCATTGTTGTTTTGTTTTTTTCATGCGATTTGCTGACAATAAGAAAAATATACAATATCACCACACTTATCCTTTAACCCCATTGTGGTCTCTTTATAATGCAACTGAAACATACAATTGAGACAATTGATGGCAATTGTTTCAGAGAGATTTCCCAGAGATTATAGTGGGCATGAAGCTTTCAATTAAACATAAAGAAACAAATGGATTTGTATCAGCTGTTGCATAATACTCTCACAAGCCTTGCCCCAGTCGAGGTGCATTAGACCATCAGACTAGTGTCCCAGTTATCTGTAACAACGTCAGTTATTATACTTCTTAACATCCTTAAGCCAACATGAAAATCTAACTCGACAGTTCTACAGAATTTGACTCCTTAAATTTAATTTGAGTCTGAAGTAAAACTAATTTATGTGACGGTGTGATATTAACTTGAGTAATAATTTACCATAGTCCTGTGTTACTCATTTAGAAATGATTTCATGTAAGAAACTGTATCACCTGTCCACCAGTCTGATAACACTGTAGCAAAGAAATATTTTTTTCTGTATCTATTTTGTGGATAGGTACACATTATTGCTAAAAATTACAATATCAATATGTGGTATGTTGTGTATAAAAATAACGTTATCAATCATTCATACACAGGGCAGGAGGCTAGCTCATTTTTACATTCCAAGAGTAATGCTACAGAACAGCTAAATGCACAGATGGAGTGGTGTCAACTACACTGTTATTCAGCTAATAAAACAGAACTAATATTGTGTCAAATTGTAAGTTATGTGTCAGACTGGAGCTGGTGATGGATGTTGTGTTAAAAAATGTTTTTCTACTTACTATACTTGGCTCATGTACACTGAATACTGAAGCTGAATGATAGTCTGAATGAAAAATGTCATATCACGATTTGTAGTCAGAATCTATATCTTACAAAATAAGGAGGAATAAAACCATTTACAGTCATGGCCTGTATATGGCATGACTTATCTCAGTTCAGTCGCAACAACATCAGTGTATTTTGTTTTCTGTGTATTCAGATATCTGTGATTTTACACATCCCACAATTGATACACTAGATTTTAATTCATAAAACATGTTTAGCTCAACTAAATATTTTCATGGTGACATTAAATGTGATTAAGGCTATTAAGCAGGATGTCCTGATTAAACTAATCAAAAGACCTTGGGAAAAAGGCTGTGGCATTTGAGAGTGGAAACTATGCACTGTCATCATGTTTCTGATATGTCAGCAGGGCACTCAAGGACTGTGAGGGAGCCTGCCCCTGGTGCTTGGGTTAACTGGGGAGATTCACGTCAAACATTTGTAGAATAAAGCAAAAGAAAAAAAAAAAAAACATCTCTGGGAAAGGCACTGCAGTAGAGCTTGACCGTCTTGAATTAAGAGGCCACCTGCAGGTTAAAAACATTCATGCCACTAAATTGTCCTTGAAATAATGACCTTCCAGCCTTCTTATCTTACTCCTTCCTTCATTTTACCCACTTCATCCCTACATTTCAAATTAGCTGAAATAGAGAAGACTGCAAATTGATAACGCTATGTTAAAAATGAGGTTTTCCTTTTCATCCATCCCTAATTGTTTTTTCTCTCTCCCCTGGCACTTACTGCATTAGCAGCAGTTTAGGAGGCAGGGAAATTGCAAAAAGTGCCCCTTCAACCCAATAAATCACAAGAAACTTAAGAAAAAAACTTTTTTTTATTTACACATTTATACCAAAGAAATGTGTCAGACTATAGTTGGTCTTATGAAAAGATTTTAGACAATGATAACTCAAGTCATAAAGGATTTGAATAAAGATTAGTGAACAATGTATCACCCACAATATCACAACTCTGAAAAAAGTCAAAGCCTCTCTGGCTACACACTGTAGACATAAGACAAAGATGTTTGATAGATTTGAAATGGAAAGAATAGAGAATGATTAGCAGTATGCTCTCATAGTGGCATTGTTCCATTGAAGCAGATAGATCCCATCTACACAATTATGAGACAAAAACCTTTTGTTCAATTTAGATATAGGCTTACTCTTTGGTAGCTCCAGTATTTAAGGTCAATAGACATCTTTGGAGTTGGCTTTCATGCCTCATCTACGTCTCTCCCTAGCGTTGGTCTGATAGAAAACCTGAGACACCGGTGCTACTGTGAATCACCGCGGCAGTGAGAAACTGGAAAAACTGTGTTCACATGCAGCAGTACTCTACGGCAGCAGGTTAACCAGCAAGCAGTTCAGTTCAGATTAAGGTTAACACTCTTGTCTTGCTGGCCCTGCCTCCTTCCATGTCTAGCATCCTTGTAAGACTGGAGAGCCCCTCTGAGGTTTAATTGCATGTTGACCCTCAAGGTCTCTGTGTGTGTGTGTTCCCCAGAGACATGGAGCTCACAGAGACACAAATCATTTTCTTTCACATGTTTCAAGAGGGAAAGGCAGTGGTGAAAATTGGAAGGTGAAGGAAAGCACAGGATTTTGGGAGAGGGTGACAATGCTATTAGAGTGTCAATATATGTGCGATAGATATATCAGAGAAACGCACGTACAAAAATTCAGGTGAATATGACCTTTTTGGCTTTCCATACAAACACATACATATATGTGTACATGTGCAGACAACCAAACACATACCACAAAATTTTGTGTGTATGTGTTTGTGTCTGTAATTGTGTGTAAATGTGGGTGTGTGGGTGTTAATGTTAATGTCGAAGTTAGTAGGAATATGAAAAAGTTCTCTTGCTCCTGGCCTGTTTTATCACTGACAACATGCAAGCAAAGAACATGCAGAAATGTGAAGCCAAGAGGCAGATAAGCCGACAATATTATCTGCTCTGGATCTTACAGTTCAGTTGCTCATAAAGAACTTGCTCCTAACACTAGTCAGCACAGTTGAAGAAAGAAACTGTTAGTGGCACAAAACAATTTCACCTTTGAAAAAACAAAAGTTATCCACCGAGTTCAGAGCTATATATACAGTCAATGCTTCACGGAGTATCTGTCTATAAATGTGCATGCATGCACTTTTACAGCTGCACATGTTTATACTTTGGTTCAGATGCTTGTGTGTTATTGAGCCTGGGCTTCTATGTCACCTCAACCTCAAACCTCTCACCCAAACAGACAAACAAAGACGCAGTTTCCACTGGGACGTAGGTTAACATCCCAACTGACAAATCCTGCCCTCCAGACATTGTGTCTGGAGGGCAGTGCCTGACATCAAAGTTGTTTCTGTCAAGGTCAGAAGCTCACAGACTTGTTTTATTTCGGTGTGGGGCAGGTGATGTTCTAGCCATACGTATACTGTGAACTGCCGTTGTGACACAGAAGCCATTTTATTAAAGGGTTGAGCAAGGTCTCAGTGTTTCACAACACAAAGTACAGAACCATCCAAAAACTGACAAAAAAAAATCAATAGTGACTACAGCGTGTGTGCATATTAGTGTACTGGCAGCAAACACAATAATAATAGCTAATGGAACCCGGGGCTGTCACATGCATCAGGTTCTAAATGTTGTTTGAAAAGAAAAAAAAATACTTGGACTCCTTTATATGATACGATATTGATGTGATAATGCATTATTAATTCAACTCTATGGTACAATGTAGAAATGTCCTGAGCTGATTCCAACGATCGTTATCGGGGGCCGGTCTGGGCATATTATAATGGAACATTATCGGATAAAATAAAGCAGATCAAAACCCAAATCCTTTCTTTCCTGTACTTTGCTGTTTTGTCACCTCCGCCTGCGAGTATTACAGCGCTGCCCTGTTTTTCCACAGCCGGACTCTACACTGCAGCATTCATGTATGCGTGAAAAATTATTTCTGTGCCAATGAGTGACTCTGACTTCAGACAGAGGGGTAGGCAAATGAATATAATATAATATAAGATATTTCTCCTCTCTAAGCGGCATCACATCAGATTTAGGAGTTGCATTAAAGTGTTACATTTTCATTCATATCACATCATTCATTTAACCTTATAGGTTTATAATAGTTTTGAACCAGGAGCATCAGTATTTGGATGAAGTACCTTGTGAAGTGAGGGGTATACAATAAAGTAAGCTGTTTTTGTGTGTCAGATACATATTTAATCAACATTTAAGTGAATATAAATTTTGGAACAGACAAACATTAACAGATTAGCTATAATAAAAGATTTAGGTCAGGACTGATGCCCAAAACACTTAATCAGGATATCTGTAGCACAATCACTATATAACTGAATCAACATCTGAACAAAAATCCCACATTTGAACCATCACAACAGTTTTATTTATTGCTATTGCATTGTATAGCAATATACTTTTTTTGTGTTCACCATCTGTACAGTAAAAATAAAGGATGATTCTGGGACAGTTATTCTTTCAACTTCCTCTCATCTTGTAGCTTGCGCACTCTCCATCAATCTTTCTCCATATTGCAGTATTTTTACTTTATCCTTTTTTCCTCGCAGCTCTTAGGTAATTAATTCTTTATACACACAATTCTACATGCTCCACAAAGCCATAAACAACCCATTTCTCAGAGGCAACTTTTTTCAGAAATACCTCCACCATTTCTGCAGCAGCACATATTTACTGTATCATAAAGAAAATCGTCAATACGAGGAACTTGTTTGATTGCGATAGCTCACAATATGGTGAGCGTAGTCGGTGTTTATGAGTTTGTAAAGAAATCAATCCAGAAGAAGCACAGGCAAACCAGCAATTACTACATCTACCTCTATATCATATATTCTCACCTTCTGTTTATCTTTCAGTTCGATAGCTTCATTTTCTTTACCTAAACGTTTAATCTTATGACAAATATCATAGTGGGAAAACATACTTTTTGTTCTCTAAAGAGATGCACCAAATTATCTCCAGTAAAATGAAACAATTTCCCCTTACTGTCCACACTTTTGAATCTTAAAGTGCCAAGTTTAACAGCTTAAGTTGAAGAGGTCTCCTCCTCCCCACCATACTTTATGCACCAGCCTTTCTGTTTTGATGCATGGTAACACAATACAGCACAAAGGCAGACAGGCCATACAGATGAAGGAAAGTGCCACTGAGGGGGAGAGTGGTTGCTGTAACATGTTCTGTCAGAGTGTCTGTGTCAGCAAGGCACCATAAACTAAGTATTGACAGTTAAAAGCCTCTTGTACTCTTCGTCTCCAGTCAAGGGAACACTGTGACTGGTATTCAGAAAATCTATGTTCCAGGACAAAAATTCAGTAAAGAATGAGAAAAACAACCTGACATGTAAAGGCACAAGTTAATAAAAGTACCCACAGTGAGCATCCATCAATGCAAATGGTAAATGGTGAGTTTGAGTTACAGGTAATCTCTTTCAGCCCACAAACATTTCAGTTAAGTTCAATGGCCAAATAGTGTTAACACAAAAATCTCCAATCCTTAATGGCCATCTCACCCGACACTTGCTAAAGGGCTACTGCATTGGCATGATCACATTAAGCTCCATGTAATCTCTGCAGTAGATGAAGGCTACTTAACAAGCTGCCTTAAGCTCTTCAGCAGGATTTCTGTCAACTACTGGGGGCCCACAGCATGCACAGACGGACACCCTGACTGACAGACCAGACCACAGGGAAGAATCAACACAAGCACTCCAAAGCTGATTGGAGGAGATTTACAATCTGGCATGTGACTGGGTGGAAAATAGGAAATGTGCCAATAGCTTGTTAGCTCCTGGCATGTACACACTGTGCACACACTATGTTTATATGTTTGGTGCTTTGGCAACAGATGTCATTTGGTACCACTGCTGTATACAGACTAACTGAAGATAATTGGAAACACCTTTGGAGAGTGATTAATACATCAGTCGCGAGGGGCAGGCAAGGAAAAATGGAAAATATAGAAATAAAGAAAAACATATATAAAGAGACACACAATACCGAAAAACAGGAGGAAAATAAATACATGAAACAAGCTTTGAGGATAATAGAATCAGCTTGAATGCAGCCTCACACCTCCTTATATAGATTTAAGATAGATCAAAACAGACTGGCAGAGGACTTGCTAACAATTTGATTACATTGTTAAGAATATTGATGATATGGTGACAAATTCAACACTGTCTGATGAAAGCACTCATAAATCCACAGCAGTCTGCAGAATTGCTATCTTCAAAGAGGGCTGCAAACATCTGTTGGTGAATGTTTTATAATCCTATCAGAAAGACAGATGTGCTCTGAACACAGCAGCAGCAGCAAACAAGAACAGAAGGAGAAACACAATCACACAGAAAACGCTCTCTCTCTCAAACACATGCATCACAATTTCTGCATTTACATGTACTTAAGTAAAAAGATTATTTCTGGCTTTCAGCAGTAACCCGATTTTTGAAACATCATATAAACAAGAAACCTGGTTTTCCTTATTCGGTTATGGGATTAAGAGACACCAGGTCAATAACACAGGTAGTTTTATTTTTTTTTTACTTTTTTATTTTTTTTTTTAAATACCGTGCATGGGCTTGACAAAGACTCAGTACAAAGAGAGAGTCTACACTAGAGCCACGCTGGCGGCTATATGTGGCTCTACCTAGGCAGGGCGGTACTTCGAGCCAATGCTAGCATCAACATGCTAATAAGCTCACAAAGACAATGATGTATGGTGATGTTTAGCAGGTGCAAAGTTGACCATGTTCGTCACTTTAGTTAAGCATGTTAGCATGCTAATGTGCTTATTAGCTGTAAACACATAGTATAACTGAATCTGTCAGTTGTGGTTGGACTCAAACATTCAACTATTATATTTGTTCGTTGGGTAGGTATTTCTTTGGATTTTTTCCGGTTTTGAAGTCTGGATGGTCGTACAGGGTGCACGTGTCTGATCTGTTGACTTTCTTTGTCAAAGTAGGCCAAATAACACTACTTGCGTTTTGGATTGTTCTACCTGGACTAGTTTTCAGAACAGCAGGTGAGCTGTGTGTGGAGGACGCTTACGTGTATCTCTTGATCTCCCTGTTTCTCTGCAGAGTATGTGTGATTGTCAGTAGACTGTAAGGGAGATCCAGAGCAAGGGAAGATTATTGAGTTTATCTATTGCGGATGGTGTCGTTCTCTTGGATGGATAAAATAGCACGAAAAAAAACCTCATGCTTTATTGATCTTTATTTGGTCCTGTCCGGAACTGCCATCTCCAGCACTATGCTGCTTGCATGGCTAAAAAAGAATGTAAAGTGTAAACCAAAATCTGCTCATGCTGGTTAGAAAGTGTTGTAAGGAGCAGATCTAAAATATGATTACTTACCAGCTGAATGTAAAACGAGGTTTAGGACTAATCTGAGTATTCTAACACAATAAAATCCTGAGTTTTTACAGTAACATGTTTCTTTTGCGTGTAAATGTTGTCAATCAGGCTGCTTAAGCTTTTACTAAGAGAAAAATTATAATCGGATATAAAACATAACATACTGGTCCAACAGCAGTGATATTAGAGGGAGTCCTATTTGTGTGCCTGCACATGTAGGGGAGAGAAAATATAAAATTATTGAATGATCCTGAAACAGCCTTCACACAACTTTCTAACGCTTCTACATGCAACCTGTGCCCAGCCGCAGCTAATGGCACTAAAAGACATGTCTGACACTACCTGTGGTAATGCTACCAGAGCACAGCACATGCTTTTTCTCACCACCACAATAAACTCATGCCAGTTAATAAGGACACAAACAGATGTCTGCCTCCATGTCCAGAAAGGTTAATTAAAAAGAGCAATAAACATGTCAATTAACTCAAAGTCAAGTACACTGAATCTAAACATTAAGAAAACAATTATGGTTGGAACAAAAGTTAGATTGTACTCTGAAGTTTTCAATTTCCCTGCCTTACAAAACATTTGCAGATAAGACACAACTGGAAAAACATTCCATTCTGGATTTTCTTTATTTTTTTCCAAACCAATAAACTAACAGAGATGAAATATTGAAGGGCCTGTGAGTCAGATAGAGATACTGAAAAGCCTATACCGAACACTCTGAAATGCTCAAAAGGCACTCCAAGCCTCTAAAAGAGTGATACAACATGCACACAATCATACATTCAATCTCAAACTTTTACATTTCAGTTCTTAGCTGAATTGAATATTTGAGAGTGATTGCAGTACTTCTGATAAAAGCACCATTTGATAATGCAGGCCCACACTGCACTCTGATATATCTACTCTCATTCATTATTTATGCCGTGGTCATTTTTAGTCCCTTCCTTTTAACAAATAAAATAGTAATAATAGAATACATTACCCTTAACCACAAGGCTGTATTTAAATGGCATTTGAAATCTCCTTTTGCTGAAACAGGTAGACCACATGCCCAAAGGATTACTTTATCTGAGTGAGGGGGTGGTATGTATACATATTTTAATATGTGTGTGACTGTGTGGGGCTGTAAGCATATACTGTATGTACACACTGCTTTCTGTATGACATGCACGTCCAATACGCACTCTGTTAAGGTAAGCAGAATATGTGGTGTGTGTGTGTGTGTGTGTGTGTGTGTGTGTGTGTGTGTGTGTGTGTGTGTGTGTGTGTGTTTTGTAGGTGTGTTTTGATGGGACTTGGGGCCTAGTAATGACAACTCTTTTCTTTTATGTCCTATCTGCCATCATCCCTCCCACCTCTGTGGTCAGACACTCTCCAGGGCAAGAGTTACGGCAGTGGAGAAATACTGAGCAATTTCCTCTGACAACCATCCATATCAACCTGTACTAATGTCTCTCCTCTTCCCTTCTCTTCTCTTCTCTTCTCTTCTCTTCTCTTCTACCCTCTCCCAATTAGTCAAAAAGTCAAAAAGACACTGAAGAAGCTAATGACTTAGACTGTATTAAAGTGAAAAAAAAACTCCCCCAACATTTCTCAGCTGACGTCTCAATAGCTTAAAAAAGTTGGAATTACACTTTAAATACATCAGGTTTAAGCCTATATGCGACAAAGAATTCAGCAAAGAAAACAGAAAGTTTGCTACCATTGGTCATCATAACCTGCTGGTCATACCAGACCAAGTAAGGCTGTAGTGGCAAAACACTTGAGAGTACTGATTGAGAAATTGTGCATTTTATTGCTTATAAATGCAAATTTGAATGAGGGTGTATTTGTTTTTTCTACCAAAGTTACATAGTTTCCTACTAGGAGAGCGTTGTTTAAGGTCATGTTTGCTTTGATTGACAGGATGGTGTCTCTGTCGATTACACTTTCCCGTAGTGATTACTGCTTACTCCATCCACCTCAGCTAAAGATACACAGCTGTGCAGGAATTTGGATTTCCTGACCCCAACACTTGACTAAGTTACTGTAAGACTAAAATAAGTCTATTTACTGCATGTGTTTCTGTGTTTATATAATAGCTCCATAAAGCAAACACTTTTGACCAGCAAAATAGTAGATCTGGCACATCTTATGGCTCTCTAATAAACACCTGACACTGTGTTCTCACTAAGTTGCTATAACTAGCAAAATATAGCTGTAACTATAGATTGCACTCCCTTGTTTATTTTTACTTGTGTCTACACATACGAAGGGGAAAAAATAGACACATGTACATGCGATCGATGAGTCATTATACCCAAGAGGATGTTCTTCGCTATTTCAAGTGATTTCAGTGATGTCAGTGGCACCTCGTATTCTGCATTACCATTGTATCCATACAGCCATACTTATTACTTTAGATTTGTCTTCAGCACCTCAGATCTACTTAAATCGTACATTTTCCTTTCATAGTCTTTCCCCACCTTCCTGTCTCTCTATGAAAGAACCTGACAGCTGTGGGACACTATCGTTTATCTAGAAATGTGGCACTAAGTAATTTATAGTTTGAAAGATTGTGTGAATTGGGTTTTATAACAAAAAAGGGTTTTAAACCCCCTCTTTTACGTTGTCTTATGTTACTCTTATGATTGTTGGAGCATGTGATGCAAGACAAATACCCATGTGAATTGACATTAAAGTGTAATGGAATTTGTGGGTGGCAATAGATGATGGCCTCTGGATTATTTGTGACATTTTCTCAGAACTAAAGGAAACCTCGTTGGGCATTGTGACAAACCCTGCCTGTGGACACATTACCATAACCACACATGCAAAACAAATCTTTGGTTAGCTCCAGTGCATTTTGATTCTGTATAGAACTGTAGACATATGAACAGAAATATTCAGACATATGAACTAAAGGTCATCACTGACTGATGCTACCGCCCTGCTGATCGACATCTAAATCTAGAGTCCTGGTCTCTTCCTGTCAGCATTACTTAAAACAGCTGCATTATCCCAGAGGCTCCCTAAGGGCCACCTTTTTACTGCAAATACAATAGAACAGGGAGATTTTATCGCAAGTCATATCTGAATTAATGCATTTCAAAGTGTGGAAAAAATGAAATTGCTGTTCCCCTATTGTGCTTTTTTTATCTGTATGTCTTACTTTCACTCTCTCTCTCCACATCTAATGTTTTCATCAGGCCCACTGTTCTTTGTCTCTTCTGACTGAGTCTCTCCTCTCCTCTGTTCCCTCTCTCTTCTAAGTAACCTGCTCATCTCTCAGTCTGTCTGCAGCAGTCTCTGCAGCAGTGCTACGGTATGTCAGAGTATGCTAATGAGGTGGCAGCATATGGCTCATTCCTTATTTAAGCACAGCCGTCAACCAGACAGTAAGCCACTCAACTCACCAAGCATCCCGTCTCCCTACCTGCCCCTGTTGGATCGCACAACACTGATCTCTTAATGAGGCTCAAGCGTTATCACAATCAGCTCAACACACTAGGCAGGATAAGTAACTGCTACATTATCACTTCAATCTGAGCTGCTATGTAAATCCTTTTATAGAGTAACATGTAAAGAACCCTTACTTAACACTTGTGCATTGTATGAAAAGCGAGGGAAACTGACAAGCTATTTCTGTGTTAACACTTTGGCACAAACACTAATTCATGCATAGGCATGCGCACACACACAGACACACACGCACACACAAATACACAAAAAAACACATGCGCATTTTCCCACTGACAGGCTGGTATGTAGCTTTATTCCATCATGCTGTGCTAAGCACTCTGTCACTCTGACAGTCTCGTTTTATTTGATGATAGAAGGGTACGACCTTGCCTATCTCACACTGTTAGTCACAGATTCACAAGTGCACACACACAATTCACTGTCATGCCAATGAAACAGTGACTTGAGTTGAAGTTTGATATGTGCTGTACTGTATAGGTTAGTAGTTCAATATAAAGCAGACAGATGAGACAATTTAGCCAGTATTACTATTATTACTGTAGAGGCATTAATGGTGCAGCAGTGTTAACAGTTCAGACCAGCAGAAATCACAGACAAATACTGTGCAGCCAAAGATTGCCAGCAAAGCTGTTTACAGGTTTGAGAAATCATTTAAATAGAAAGTATAGACATTTTTACACCTTTTTAACATTTTCACACATTCAAGGGAGAACGCCTTAACATGTCCTCTTACTTAGAACTTCTGAGATATTCATCAACAAGACAGTATCACACCCACAAGCTGAAAGGAGATAGCAGATGTTGATTTTGTAACTAAATGCAGTTGATGTATTTAATTCCTGAAAACGTGGAAACATTTTCATGCAGCTTGAAAAATTGGTATGGTATGAAAGAAGTAGAATTATTTCCATAATGGTATTTGCAAATCAGCCCCTGAATAGTTTTGGACATATCAGCCCCTAGGTGCTTTACTGAAATGTGTCACAACCTGTAGAAAAAAGAGTTGTGATGGATGTAGCTTAAATTTCAAACTCTCTAAGTGTTACAAGGCCTTAGTTCTCTATTAAGAACTGCTCCGCTTTCCCTGAGGACTGCTACAGTACACTTCAGAACAAAGGAAAATAAATGGCTCTAACCAGTAAGATGGTGTGTGCGTGTGTGTGTACTCGCAGTAAAATACATCTAAACCAGACTTCCAAATATAACTTCAAACAGCTCCGTGTCAATGTTTGTTCACCTCGCTGTCTCTCATTCCCAAAAGACAGAGCGCTTCCAGTATACAGTCTCACTTAAACAACTATGTTTACTTTCAAGGCCAGACAACTGACAGATGTTTGATCAAGGAAAAAAACCACACACTTAAATAAACTAAAGTATCTTTTTCCATGTTACCATTTTAGAATCCTCTTAAAATATTATTATACAAAGACAAGAATGCAAGATTTATAAAACCCAAACATAAACAGGTCGGACATTCGCCAGCTGTAATGGAAACAGTTTATTTTTTCTGAGTTTGAAGCACAATGACAACTTGGTTTGCACATAAAATATGGAAGCTGTATCTTTATGAACTGGCTGTTCACGTCGCCTTGCCTATACAGTACTGTAATTCACCCCATCTTTATATCAGGAAAAACATCTCAGCATCAGCACATATATTAGATTTATGATCAGTTGTCACAGTAACAGCTTACACTTGGTTTTGAATCTCTACCATCCTGATTATGACGCCATTTACTTAGCCTACTAAACAAAAAATGTCAACATGATTCATTGGATGTATTTCAGTTTTTCTTGTGTCTCTCAGTGTTTTGTTTTATTGCCTTTCTTTGTCTTGCTCGTCTTTATTCATTTGTCTTTCAACACTCTACCTGTTGACATTCTCACTTAAGATATGACTAATTGATATGCTGCATTCTAGATTAAAAACAAACCATAAAAAAATAATGGACTTGGATGTCTTCAAACAGGTCCACATGAAACTTAACATCTCGCTCCTCAGCGATAAAACTTTGATGAGACCTGTTCAGATTGATCCATGAGATTCCTAAGGCAGTACAACTGTAATCACAGCAGGTGCCCAGAAAAACAGTATTAAACCTCATGTACTGGATAACTCTGATTTGAATGGAACTGATGGAACTCAGTGAATCTTTCTTATTCTTATTTTGTTATTTGTAAAAGCACACATATAGAAAAGGCCTTCAGTTCCCTTCAGTTTCCCTCCTTTCATTTTCATCTTGATTGTAGATGTAGTGACTGAATGAGTGCTTTTATTTTCAGTAGATAGATACACATACAGCTTAAGAGCTTTGTGAGTGTGTCAACTGTAAAACGCGTGTGTGTTTTCCTCTGACTCACCGTCCATCCTCCTCCGTCTGTGGTCATGTCACAGTAGACCTGGAAGCCTGCGGGGTGGTGAACAGGAAACACAGAATAGATGCCATCCTCTCGCTGTCCACTGGCATACAGATCACCGCAGTCACGGGGACGTGAGCCTAGGGAGAGGTGAAAGTAGGGAGACATGAAATAAATGAGGTCCAATATGACTTGGAAAGGGGAAGAATGCTTGGAGCAGGAAAGTAGAATCAGTAATAAAGAGAAGATGAGGAAAACACAAGATAACACTTGTCACACTCTGTCTACAGCCAGGCACTAGAGAGGCACATAAGTACAGTAAACATGAACAGTTCTGTTTCTATGTTGCAAGGTTATCCTGTCCAAATGAAATCTCAAAGTGTTAGTTTACCCAGTTTTCTTAACTATTTTCCAAAAGGATGGCTCTTGAAAAAGATAGAAAGAGCAATGAGGAGAATGGCTTTGTTGAGAGGGAACACACAACAAAAGATAGATGATGAGATGGATGGGCGGGTGATAGATGACACAGCGGGACAAGGGAGTCTAAGTGCGGCGAAGTTCCAAAAGTGAAAAAAGGCAAGTAGGTCGAAATGAAGACAGAAAGGCGCAAGGGTGGAGCGCTGACATGATACCACAGAGAAGAAGCAGATATACAGCACAGAGACATAGATTTCAGATAACACAAGTAGTAGGAAAAAGGAGAAAGCAAAAAGTCAGAGGGGAAGAAATATGGCTTGGTGATGAGGTGTATAAATTTGAGTGAAACAACACAGATAAAGAGACAGAAAGAGTGGATAGCCAATATAACAAGACAGACAGAGAGAGAATTCAGGAAAAGTTAGTGCGGAGAAGAGGAGAAAGAGACAGAGAGCTTGTAAGATACAGCAGAGCAGAACAGTGGCACCCTTGTCTGTGACTGAGAAACCCGTCTTACACAAGGGATACAAAATCTATTCCCCAGGAAGCAGGAGAGGAACTCTGTGATGAGGACAATGTCATAGATTATGCATGTCAGCCTCCACCGGGTCAAAACCCCTGAATTTAAAACAGGCTAGAGAGTTCTTGAAAAGGCCATTCAAGATTTTTACAGTCCCTACACGATATGGAATGTTTGATCTCCCCAAAGCTTTTCCGTTTCTCCTTGTAAGCCTCGACTACTAAGCTACGACTTTCATCATCCTCACACATAAATGGTAGCATTTCCCAGCTCTTCTTTTCATTACAGGAAACCGAAGCTGTCTAAGTTCCATGGGACATTAAAAAAAGAGACCATCATCATTATTTAAGAATTTGGTCCTCTATAACAAGGGCTTTCAAAGTTTTTCAGTTTAATGATCCCTTACAGCAGAGAAATTTTTCTTCCAAGGACCTCCTCTCATGATTGCACTAATACTTAAGGTCCACTTTAACTTGGCGTGTGTTAGGGCTTTGTTTGCACAAAATTTACCACAGATTCAGATTTTTGGTCCTAATTGGTACACATTTTTTTTTACATACCAAACCTTTCCATTTCAGCGAGCCATTGCCAGATCTTAACTGATATGTTTTGCATCACGAAAAAATTGCAATCTGATTGCTACAACATGTAACCTAGCTATATGATTATATTATGTGTCACAAAAAGGCCTGTCATGTCTAAAAAAAAAGGTCTTAATTACTTGCATCATTTTTGTTGTCACTGTGCCAGTCATTAATTCTTCCTGTCATTTCAGAGCCTGCAATTCCCTCCCTGCTCTGCAGTAGGTATTAGTTCTCAGAGTCATCAGTGTTTGCAGCCTTCAGTCATCATCCGATTCCCACACTCACCAGGGCACCCGTTCCCAATCCCCTAATCAGCTCTCCAACATATATACCAGCCACTTTCCCACAGTTACCTGCCAGATTGTCTGTTGTGCATTGTTATCTCTTCCTGGATTCATTATATGAATAGTGGCATTCAATCCACATGCCTTTGCATTTTCACTTAGGTATTAATAAGAATTATGATTATCTAATATTTTCTGCCCATATTGTGATCTAATCAGTATGCAAATGAGTTAGACAGGGCTGGTAGACAAACATGGCGTGTCAATGGAAGCAATGCCATGGATGAGCATCATTAAGTTTAAAATCACATTGTGATTCACAATCAAAAAAGGAGCCAGACCACTTTCAGCTGTGGTCTGGAGGATTTGATGTGTTCTATGTGCATACACACATAGTTTTAACATTTTTACTTTTTCAGATAGGATATTTGGGAGATTGCAAATTCCTTTCCAAGTTTTTGCCTGCCTACCTGGCCCCTCTTGCTTTGTTTGCCTGTTTCGACTAATCAATGATTGACCAACCCTGCTTTGAATTACTGACCAGGTAAACTACTGCCTGCTTCAGAGCCCTGTCTTTCAGTCCATCTGCAACAATAAACCTTTACATTCCCACCTGTAGATAGGCACTTATGACAGTGCTATTGCTTAATACTTTCCTTGGCTGTGTGTCCACAGATCCCAATTTTAAAATCACAGCTCTTTTATAATCTTAGCACTTAACACACTCTGGAGTTCCCTATAATTTAAAATACTTCAAGGATAAAGTTGGTGATATTCTTAATGTGAAAGATCAAAGCCAACAACGGGTCTGTCTCTCAATACTTACTGAACTTTCAGGTTCCTACTGTAGTGTATTTTATAAAAAGGCTAAATAACTTCCAAAAAAACATCCAGAAACAGTAATTGTTTTCAGCAAACATGACTCAGACAGGAGTATAATAGTGCATTTGTTGGTTGTGAATTTGGTGCATTATAGAGCATTTATGGCAGTAGGATGTGGGATTGACCCAAAAGAATGCAAGCGTTTATTTGAATAAAGAAACATGTCACCTAATACGATGGTGTGGCTCGTTGATATGTTTTTAATAACAACAATGGAGAATATTTGTACAATGGAGGTCTACGGCACAGAGAACTAAGCTACAGTATATAAGGCTTCTCTGAGAGGTTACCAGCTTCATTCACTGTGCCCTGCTGTTTCCGGACTTCTGCTGTGTACAGCATAAATCAGATCACGGTTGCTCACAGAATGATGGAAAAAGGCCAATTGTTGGCTGACTCATTTATTGAAATGACAATAGTTTGTTTGGCTGCGCTGTAAACTAATACAGCAGTTGCTCTTATGTTGTCGTTACGACTAAGAATTACTTGCTGTTACCACCATTACAACATTAAAGCAGACATGGCTTGGTTGGGTGTGTCAATATTGGTGCGTGTGTTAGCGTTGAAATGGGGACTTTAAAGGAGAGTTTCTCTTCTGAATCCCATTTCTTTTGTGACAAAATCCTTAGTTGCATAAACCCTTCAAAGAAAGTCACTCTGACAACGCAGGCTCTTCACAGTAGGAGCTGGGCTAATTTAAATGCACCTTGTCCACCGTTTTCCAGCTAACACTGCTCATCTAGTGGCAAGAATTATAGTTATTTCCAACCATGCACATGTCCTACATCTAACTTTTTTATTCATGTTTTAGCCTTCTCTCTATTGTTTGTAGTCCTCATAAAACTGAATAATTAATGTGGCAGAAAACATAACAATGGTAAAGAAAATCTACCAAATGTCAAGCCAATGCTTACTGCTCACTAAAGAAAAAATTCACTTGTAAATCATTTGAGCTGTAAAGCCACTGTGCATCAGTACAGCAATGTCAGGTAGTCCAAGAACTGAAAAGTAGGGCTTCTACAGTGGTTTCATCCAATTCAGAAAGCCTGCTACTGTCAGAGCTGAGAAGGGCTTCACTGCTGCCAGGTTTGGATTCATATAACTTTGAAAATCTAATGTGTTCTTACGGGAATCCAATGCAAACAGTGCAGAGATGAATACTTCAAATATTCATAGGCGCAGTGGGACAGACACACAGTCAAATATATTCTTGGTTTTGCCCCTTAAACACATATGCATACAGCGGTACAGACATATTGAAATTGTGCTGTTACGCAACACATTTTACAGTTTTTTGTTTATTCATGTATTGTGATGTAGTGTTACTAATTAATGTATTAAATAGTCAGTAACTTGTACACTGACCCTATGTCAGAGTTAACACTGAATTACAAATGGATACATATGTGTTAGTGACATGACATTACATGTATCATATTATCTGGTGAAGCAGATATCTTCACACCACAATGCTAATAAGAGCTGTAATTATTTCTAAACAAAAATACCAATAGCCAAAAGCAAGTTAACCCACACAAGCATGCTGAAATAATAAAAACAAGGATATATTACATAATAAATATACTGGGCATTTAGTGAAGATATCTTATGTGATAAGTACTGATGTTGTTGTAGCTGTTCTCTACTTCAGTGTAGATGCCTTTGATAAAATGTCAAGGCTGTGCTCCACAAAAACACTGACTTGCCGCTGGCTGCTTTGTTGTAGTTTGTCCTGACCGTAGCTCTGAGGAGCAAAAGGAGTATAATCCTAGATAGAACACATTTCAAGGAGAGTTTGGTGGTGAAACATGTACACATAGCATTCACTGTAGCTAATCCTGAATATACTGTGCAGTTTTTTGTGTGTGTAGAATTATTATAATAGTAAACTGTATCTATATACAGAGACAGAGACAGAGACCATGTATAAAAGTGCTTTCAAAGAATCCTACATAGCAAACCTTGGGCAGGAAATATGTGAATCTCTGTCCATGGTGCTGAACCTTGGTGCTGGCTGGTCAATTATTCTGAATGTTATACAGCTTTACCCCTGACATTTAGATAGCTTTAGGATATCTAAATCTAAATAGGTCAATCTGAAGCACTTTGTGGATATTTACATGAAACATACCAGAAGATCAATTATAAATCAAATTACAGAAGATAACTCCCTGAAACCTTAGTGCATTAGAGCAAAAGTTATTACAGCGTAACTGGGAACCAAGATTTATTTTAATTAGTTAACTCTTGGCTCTATAAGGCAAAAGCTACAAACTGAGTCACAAAGGGGAGATTGTCTGTTTTATTGCAAACATTTGGGATTCTAATATTAGTCTATTATTTCCTCCTTCCCTGCTGTATAGAGGCCAGGACAGTATAAGGACATGTCAGTTCAGGTATTGCAGCTGTGAGGACAAGAGTGGGCAGAACTGCTGCAGTTTTAAGAATATTAAAACAAATATATATGAGCCAAAATAAATGCCTTGAATGCTTGACAGATCCCTCTCACCCTGGAAAGGATAACATTAAAAACAAATGATGATTTGTTTCAAACTAAAGGATTCTTTCTGTATGTTGTCTTCCCTTGCATACAATATGGAGACAGACTTGTGTAATTCTCTTCAATGCTCACATTAAATGATGAATAAAGTCAATAAGAATACCTTTATTCTCCCGTAAAAATAAGTACTGTCACTGAATCTGCTTTGTACAATGGCTAACGAAAAGGTCTTCATATTTCTATAACCCCTTTTTCCCATAAAAAACAAAATTTGTTTTATCTTGCATTTTCATTTTGTTTTAAACATTAGGAGTAACCCTTACTGGTATCTGATCAGTCTGAGTAAACAAATAGGAGTTATTGCCAATATAAAGTTGCTGCAAAAGGGATAACTGCTCATGGAGGAAAAATATTATAATGAGCTGTAATCCCTGACAGACAGCTGACTGAATTGGACACCTGTTTCCAAGAGGCTCGGTATGGAATAATGAGAACAGGAGCAGCCTATGAGCCATACTCCCGCAGCCACAGACTTGATGTAATCATCATTACAACCTTGTACTGGATGCTGACTTCACCATGTTATACAGGATTTGATTTTGAAAAGACACAGAGCTCATACATAATCATCCCTTATTATGGACACTTTGCCAGACATTTTCCTTAATAAACATAATAACCCAAACACGAGTATAATTTCATACAATGCAAAACAATAGCCCTGCAATAAATATTTCTTTGTAATATTCATTTTCTCTTTAGAGTTCTTCAGAACCGTGATGTTACTTCACCATTCATTGCATCATATTGTGAGGTGCTCTTGTAATTGTGTTCTCTCCACACAATGTGCATACATGGGGGAAAAGCTATGCAGCTCATAAATTGACTAATGATTTCCTTAGCAATGGGGAACAATATTGTTTCTGTCTCTGTCGCTGCTACCGTTAATATAGAGCCAGGAGACAACAAATTAAAATAAAGCTTGAAGAAATTATTCTATAATTGAGCTATAATACCTACTGTGAGATAACAATTTTGCTAAGATCTAAAGGAAAATTCAATCAATTGATTTATAATTCATTGCCAGCATTCTGGTGTGTTTCAAGTAACTGTTTACTGATTGCTTCAGATAATCTGGTTAAAGAAAGTACATTCTGGAAAGTTATTTCAAGCATAATACTCGGAAACGGATGACAGACTCTCCAGTGCATATGTTCAGCACCATGGACAGCGCTTCAACCAGTCTATAAGTGTTGGCCCATTAGCACCCTGTGTCTCTAAAATATCTACTTGTTTAAGAAAAACAACCTTGGTTTCAGCTTTTTCAAATAATTTAGTGGTTTTTGAGTAGTTTATTTATCTTAAGGATATTTTTCAACCAATAAACAAACTATTTGTCAGCTCATCTGAGATATTATATTTTGTATAAAGGTTTGGTTGGTCTTGTCTTACAGGTCTTCATCTGTATTATCAGTACTAGCTAAAATATCATAACTGCACATAATTGCAGATTTTATAGAACTGGAGCATTACGTGCATCTAAATTAAAAACCAAAGTTTGAAACTACACTCCTGAAATGAGAACATTTAGAACATACAAGCGTAAAGTTGCTCCCGAAAAGACACACAAATCACATATCATCAGGAGCTGGTAGGAATTTCAGGGAATAAAACAGTAGAAAGATAGCAGGTGTGCCAACTAATTGCTTGGTTGCATCCATTAGGCTGATGATGTCACAGGCCTAAACAGTTTGTAATTTAGGATATTAATAAAACACCCAATGCCTCATGTAAAGAACAAATCAGTTCCTTGGAGCAAAAGTAAAAGTAAAACAAATATAACCGTTATACTTCTATACTTCTACTCTCACTACACTCCTAGTACATAGCAGTTCCCGTCATGCTTGCAAATTTATGAAACCTCTACCACATTCTCATGTCATGCTGCTCACACCAAAACCTGTCTCTTAGTCTGTTATTGTAGTCTGTATGCTGTACATGAGTGGCATTCTGTGCTCCTTGGCTACCTATGTAAGGCATGTCCAATAGGGAATTGCCATAGGGTATACTGTGCCTGCTTAAAAGTCTTCAGATGGGATGATGCCTCGGGCCTTCCTCTGACTCTCAGCAACACTGCTCACTGGACATGCAAGTCATTTCTCATGTACAGTAAAGAATCCACATCTCTACCAAGGCCACAGGATAATGTGGATGAGATGTAGCCCAGGGAAACATACTCATATCACCAGGCGAGGCTGGGTTGAATGAATATGTGGTAAGATGGATGACAGACAGACCACACTGGAATATAATTTTACAGACTAATGGAGTCAGGCTGACACAGGGTGGGATCATGACACTGAGCAGAGTACAGCGGCAGAAGGTCAAACATATAGGTAGCCAGTGATGTATGAATTATATATACAGAGACAGAGGGACAAACTGAATATCAGGCTGAGAAATCTACAAAGAAAGAATCCAATCTTGCCAGACAGGTACAGATAGTCAAGCCACGCCTCATTTCTCTTACCATTGGAGCAGCCCTTCAGACGGGCCCCTCTGACTGGTGCCCTCTGTAAGTCAGCCTTGACACGCGCCTTGAGGCCCACGTTCTCCTTCTGCATGGCATTAAGAGCATCACTCACTGAGTTCACTACCTTCACCATGTTGATCTGGCTGTCTGACAGCAGCTGCAAAACACACACAGTGGGAGAGAAAAATACACATTAACATTTATAAACAGTGTAATTGTACCAAACCTGTTGCTCACCAAACCTGTAGCTCAATAACTGCAAGCTGTACTTTGCACTATTTCCCAGTGTGCCAAAGGTTTTTACAACCTTTCAGACAGGCAGTGCTTTCCATTTATTTCTCTACAGTATAAAAATGATTAACTATCAGATGTGTGAAACTTTCTTAAGGTTAGAATCCTTAACATTCTCATCATATCAAACCCAATTTTTCACAATATTTATGTCTAGTATTTATTCGATTATTGACCTTAAATGCTGGTGCTCGAGTCAAAGAAAAGGCAAGAGCTCACACAGATACACATTTCATAACAGCTGGTCTCAGGAAACATATATGCATCAGTACAAGTATAAAAAAAGCTCCACATTTTCATCACTGCCAACCAACAAGGGCAATTCAAGTGTTGCATGTCTTCTTCAGCCGTATTTCTGATGGAGAAGCTGTTCAAAGTAAGTTTCTAGCCCCCGGTGATCAATAACCATATCATTTCCAACAGAACTCTGGAACTTGTATTAAGAGGTTCTTAGCGTTATCACCAGGAAGCACAGGTGTTACCAAATCAACCAGAACTGAAATCTTAAGGATTATGACTTTAAGATAAGCAACCCAAAACATTGTTTGCCTTCGATTTTAGTCAGAGTTACATCACATTCACAGAGTAATGCACCTGCAAAAAGTGTTTTCCATATTTTTACCAAATATGACTGTGTTTTGCTCACATACTTCTGCTTTTATGAAAAGAAGTATCTTATGTATCCACCATGATATAACTATGTTTAACCCTCATCCTATCAAAACATATTCAACATACAAGGACAGTCCTGCGGGACCCCAGTTGGTAGGATTAAGGTTAAGTTACTTGTTAACTGAATGCAAGTAAGCTCATTGTAAAGGAATTTAGCCTGGAGGGGGTTTGGAACCTCTTCTTGTGTTAGTTTGTTAATAATATATCTGTATCATAAGAGGAATATTATGTGGATTGATATGTCTGAATTTAATTAAATGTTAATAGCCTGTAGGTGCAGTGCTTTTCAGCAGTGCAACTCAGATGTCAGAGCATCCTTGAACACACCAGCAAGGACAGTTTCTCACAGTAGTCTCAGCTGCATGACCATGTGATGTCAATGTGACTTTGAAAAAATAAGTTGGGAGGGTAAAAAAGTGTATACATTTATGTATATATGTATTTTTATGAATACTGAAAATTAAACCTTGCTGGAAAGGAGGGTAAGTCTATCTAAAAAAGTTTTGGTATTCTTTGGAAAATGTGCTAATATATCTCAAACTCAATTTGTAGTTAATGGGCTAAAAACATACAGTATATAGCCACTGGTACAGTACAGTCCTTGAGGGACCTTTAGAAACACACAGGTGCATAGACTACCCTGCGTAGCAAAGACACCACATGGTACCCTATCCCATAATGCACCCTGGCGATTGCTGTGAAACACAAAGAGCCCTGTGGGATGGCTGGTGATGAATGTGTGTGCTAGGACTAGCAGAGAGCAGGGTAACCTCTCTGATCTGCTGTGGTCACTTCCTTACCTGCAGCCCTTTATGTGCTGTTCATTGCAGAAAGGTCGTTTTCACTATCGCCCTAGTTGGCTAACACCTATGCACAGCCAGGTGTTGGGCCCCATATGTACACACACACACACACACACTATACTTTTGGAGGTATGAGAAATGTTCTTGCTCTTCCTTATGCTCACTCCCCTTTTTTCATGCTCCTCCACCCTGTCTCTTTCTCATCCACATATAAAAATGGGCACTCACAAACACACACAAAGACCTGCAATGCATTAAAGTCATATATGCGGGGGTTCAGAGTCTTCTATCAAAGGTATGTCTGTGCAGCTATATTGAGGTGTTAAAACTGCATTAGACAGAAGCCCCAGTGGCCTTTCCCTGGCCTCAATAACTATGCAACACACCTCTGAGGCATAGCAAGCTGCACTGCAATCATATTACATGGGCACTGGGGTTTTAACCCACACATATATAAACAACACATTTATGTATGTGCCCACATGCAAGTACAAAGCAAACCACACACACACACGCATGCATACACTACAGAAAGGACCCACTGTGCTTAGCAGTTTGGAAGGATGAAGCAAAGAAACTGGGTTTTCTGCTTTGTGAGTGTATTATTGTTCAAGAAGACAGTTTTTTTGAGTATGTGTGGAGGGGTTTAAGATGTTTTACCAATATTTAATAAATACGTGTGTCCTTTCTCATGTGCAAATTTGACATTACTTTCAGTGTTGTAATTTTCAATAACATATACTGTTTGTTAGTGTGTTTGTGGGGAGAGACAAACTAAACAACCAGACAAACAAGCAGAGGAGTATCTGCTGCCTCAATTCTAATCCTTGACTGACACATCAATTAGGATCATGGCGTAATTAGCTATCATTAGACAGCCTTAACACAGGGAGCCGTGCATTTGTGAGTCAAGTTTTTTTTTTTTTTTTTTTTTTTTTTTAAAGATCTGTTGCAGACTCACAAAAGGGGTTGGATACAGGTTTTTTTTTTTTTTTATAAAAAGAGGTCCATCAATCTCAAGATGATCAGAATCAAGTTTGGTTGTTACTTAAATCCTATTCTGGCTTGATGTATATCTGATGTAACTGGATTAAAAATGATTTTGTTAAAACACACAACTAAGATGTGCTTTTTTTGGCCTTAATCAGACGTTCAATAAGGTAGAAACATGTTCCCCGTGGAGTAGAGTCACAGAGCAGAGAGGAGTTGAAAGGCCTGGAGCTGGCAAGTAAAAAAAAAAAAAAACATCTGCCTAATATGACATCTTCACCTCACAGACAGCAGCTGTCCAGCCAACTAGAGCCTGAAGAAGTAAATGGAAGAAGTGAGAGGTGCCATCAAAAAGTCGCCCTCTCTTTACTCTTGACTGGTGTAGCCCTTGCAAGTTGAAAATAATTCACACCCTGAAGCACATTTGTACTATTCCACGACTTCACTTATAAATCCAAGTAACCAATAGGTTTAAAATATAATGAGAAAAACTTCAAACTACTTTGCTGGACCCCTATACCAATGCTACCAGTGCTTTAAGATGGTACATATACACTATAATGATGCTTTGTGAACATTTATGCATTCTTGTTTCTTCAAAAAAATAACCCTTTACTTCACTGAAAGACTACCAAGGATGTGGTAGGAATTTTTTGTCTCTACAGTATAAAGTCACACATATAGTTAAATTCCTTTTCCCATTTGTCTAAGAGGCATCATATTATAGCTAAAACATTGAATCAATTAATCAATTAGGCTATCAAAAGAAAAAATAATCTACAACTGATTTAATGTTTCAGTCATTTTCAAGCAAAATGATCTTGTTCCAGCTCTGTTTTATATCATTGTAAATTCAGACATCTTTGGGTTTTCAGTTGGACAAAACTGCCGAATACTTCATCTTGGGAATAGTAATGGGCATTTTTTCACAATTTTCCTAAACTAAACAATTATTCGAGAAAATAACCAGCAGATTAATCGATAATAAGAAATATGAGAAAATAATCTTTTCTTGCAGCCCTACAGCCTATAAGAGCACAAGTTCCAGAAATAAATCCTGCCAGATGCTGAGTTGGAGAAAAATAAATTCACGAAGTTGATATCCGATGTCCACAGGGTACAGTTAAGCCGACTGTTAACCTCATCCTTTGTTATTGTATTGCACTTTGCCAGCCATGTAGCTCCCAGCCACCTCTCTGCTGACATCCACACATCCTGCAAAACTCCACTTCTTTTTTCATCTTTTGACAGCCGTGATTCAGATACACATCTTCATTTGACTCTACCTCTTCCTCAAGAATATCTGGGTGGCTAATTGTTTTCCCTGTGTGTTGTTTCTCTGAAGCTACAGTTCAATGGTCTTTTTCAAAGAAACACGGGCCATTTTGAACTAAAAATCCATTCTGGATTAACAGGACAAAGACTCCTCAATTTCTCCATTTAAGGTTCTCCCCACCCTAGAAGTTGTTTGACAGATAATACAATTCCAGCTGTACTTCAATGAGATAGTTAGTCCAACCTCTGCCTTGACAGAGTTCCTTGACATAAGGAGCCTCTGAAGCAAAGAAACAATGAATAAAAGATTAACCCCCGATGATGGACAGAAACTTCACACATAAAGGGAATGTTTTTTATAGCAAATCGGATTCATATCATACAGAGGGTCTCTGATCTTTGATCAGGCTTTTGATATTGTGCATGTGTGGTTTAGTGTGGAGGTTGGGGGCAAAGAGTCCAGCTCTGAAATTAAATCATTATTAATGAAATAAAGTGGTGGGAATGCCCTTTAATGTTTATGTGCACTTTTTGGCCAAATGTGTGCACTTGAGCCATAGTCCCTCATCAACATGGATTTCAGTTTTGTCTTTTTATTTCACAGTTTTGACATGTATGCAATTGTACCACCTCATCATTTTCCCAGGAGATTATTAAAATAAACATAATATTAATGTCTTGTAGTTTTTATTTTTCTTTTGCTGTGAAACATTCGTAAGCTCTAAAGGATATAGTTCAGGCTTACTGCATTTTTCTGTAATTAGAAGATAACATGTTTAGGCTATTTTTAAGCACCTTTGTAGCACCTAAAAATTGCTGTATTAACTATTTACATTTTCATTATTCAGTATTGTTCTAATGGTTTGAACCCTCCAACACACTGATATTCTCTATTCTTCTGAATTGGTGAGCTGTATCTTTGAAGTTCTGCATTTGCTTAATTGAATTAGGTTTCCTTGTTTAATGTGACTTTTATCATTATTCACTCTTATTTAGGTTTTGAAGTTACTTGTATCCCATCCCTAGCTGAAATGCTGCAACAACTTACTTTTCCAAGTCCTCAAAGGACTTCGTGTTGAGCAGAATGAACATCTTGAGGCAATATGGTTTTCTATTCTACAGCAGCAGAGGTTTGTCCCTAGATCCTTAGCAGAGGTTGTGGGTGTCACTTGTCCAAAACATTAATATTCCACAGGCACATAATTCAGTTTAAACTGTGACCTGTGGTTCAAGGAAATCAGTATGTCATGCTCTTCCTTGCAGCCTTTACCTCCTTGCAGTCTTTTTGCAGTTAGACATTGTGGGAAAACTGAATGTCAAGTCAGTTGAACTACTTTTTATGTCAGTTGGACTTCTGCTATGGAGAATCTAGCCCTTCCGTTTTGAGTGCAGGTCATAAAACTTCCATGCTTACCCCAGCTAGTAGGCTTTATACATGGTTGCCAACATTGATAATGAACAGGGCTGCCAGTGCTGGTCAGAGCTAAAAAATACATTAACAACTTTTAATGGAATTCATACCACTGACGAAAGATCAAAAGACCATGAGAAAGATAAAACTGTAACACCACAGTAATGTGAGGATGCTAAAGTGGAAGTACTTTGGATTTTGTGTTGAAAATTGTGCTTGAATTTACATAAACTATTATCCTGAGCTCATGCTCCTAGAGCAACACAGTTCTGTTACTGTCAGCAAAGCAAATAGCACACACACATTCTAATGTCTCATAGACATACAACTATGTCAATAAGACAAGGAACATGTGAAGAGTTATTGCTTTGTAAGGTGGTGTCAGAACAATAATGTCTGTGTTTTTGTTTTAGTTATCTTTAGTTGGTTCGATTGGTTTGGCTTGGTGTGTGTATCTGTGTGGGTGGTAATTCCTTCATTGGAAAAAGTGTTGCTTTTATTTAACACAGCTACTCTTCAAATATAAATGGCTTTTCTGAAAATATCAATCATGACAGAATCATTACACAGAGACAACATTAATGAAGGTACTGAATGACATCTGCTGATTCAGGATTTTTTTTTTTTATCTGTACATCTGGTATATCTAGTACAGTCCTCGCTCAGTTCAGGTTGCATCTAGAAATCATCGGCTATGCTGTTGCCATTGGCATTTACAATAGTGCTGATGTAATATTAATATGCTGCCATTTAGATATGAATGTTTGAATTGTTATATATTGTGTACAGAAAAACTGACAACAACATGGACTCAAGAAAACAGAAATTGACAATGCATCAAGTAAATATTATATATTTCGGATTCCGAGTTGAGGATGGATGTGGGAAAAAAAGAGTTTTGAGCAAACACTAGCAACAGGCTGCACCTTGTCCATCACTCTGAAACCTAACCATCAGTTAAATGTATTGTTATATTCCTATATTATACTGGACTTTTCCATCAGAGTGATTCATCTGAATGCAAATGTGTGTGCTTAAGTGTACCTTTCCATTTGAGCCCGCAAGCAGTCACTGTGAAAAATGAATATGTCATTTTGTGAAAAATCAAAACACATTGGTCCTAAACCCACTGCAATCAGATTCTCCTGCTTATCTCCTTGGGGGCATTTTGAAGGTTTTCTCTATATGGCAGAGTGAAACTGTTCTTCAGGGGGCTGCGGTGCACACTGAGCCATTACTAACACTGGCACAGTCAGCTCTGTGTCATCGTATAAATCAGAAGTCCTGGCCACAGGTGGCCCATAGATCACAGAGTCACACCATGGTGTCAGGCAGCAACAGCGGATGTGCACACCACATGCCTTGCCTCCAAAGAGGAAATCAATCACCTGGAGTGTCTGGACTGCCAGCACCACCTCCACTTAGCCTCAGTGCCCACTGCACCATGCCACCTATACACCACATTAACACCAGTAAAATGGACAGTCCCTCTTTCTGCTTCCACTGAGCTACCAATCAGCACCCATGGTTTCTTTGCCTACAGAAGCAGAGCAGACCAATCCAGTGAGTGAACTCTAAACAATGTTGAACGCTGAGCTAAAGAGGTCTGGCATAAAGAAAAGATGGGCAGAAGTGGAATGCATTCTGTTGTTTGAGCTGTATGGCTGGCAGCTATGAAATCTTTTTAATAAAGAAAAGAGAGACTGATCCTGATGGGCCAAAATTAAAAGAGCATGTAGTGTGATGATTTTCTACACACATTTAGGAGATGTATTCTCAATAAATCAATATGGACAGTGTGAAACTAAAGGGGGTCTAATTATATTTTTGCCCACTGTGGATACTGTCTTACACATCTAGGGAAACATTATGCTATCTTATTGAATTAATGTGCAAGTTGTTCTGTTTCTTAACATGATGGGCATTTCTTCCCCTGTGACCTCATCTTCAAACACCAGACTGAATAAGTTATACTCAGTGGAACATGAACCCTATTTGCACTTCGATCTAGATGTTACTGGGCTTGTAACTGTCTAAAAAGAAATGGTGGTGTTGGCATTGGATTAGTGAATGATGATGTCTTGATTTTGCAGTCAGGAAAAGGAAGGGACTAAGTAAGACCAACTGACAGAAAACCCTCTAGTCCAATGAGCTGTCACACATCTTGAGGTGGTTTCACAATCAATACATATTGATAGGTGTTTCACAATCCAGTACTCAAACGCCTCTGTACAGTACTTAGAGTCATGACTTCAGCAGTGACTATTGCACACTGGATTCAGTTAATCTGTTTTTACTGCTCAACCAATCATCCTCATGTTCAGCCATAAAAAAACAAAGAGAAACCCTTTTGCATAGTTTTTCTTCACAAAATACGTATTTATGCCAAAATGATCTTGATGTTCTTAGAACATGACTTTTTCTTTCTTTCTCTAAGTAGGTACATTGACACAAGCACTGTACTCAAGTATAATTTTGAAGTACTTGTTCTTTACTTGAGTGTTTCCATTTCATCCGTCTTTATACTTCTGCTTCACTACAATTCAGAGAGCGATATTGTACTTTTTATTTCACTACATTTATCTGATGACTTTAGCAACTAGTAACTTTGAATACCTGGAACCTTCTCCATTCTCCCATAGGTGTTCAATTAATTCACAAAATTTTCATTCTAATCAAACCATTCAATCCCCCCCTCGTGCCCTGTATGAAAGCCCAGGCATTTGTCATGCTTCTCTGGTCATTTATACAGGTTTTTCCTTTAATTTGTCACCCATCTGTAGGTTTACAGTGTTTAACTACTGTTGAAATTAGAATAAAATTAATTCCTTGTTAGACAGTTGTAATTTCATGATAATAATTTATGATGCATTTACATTCTATTACATGTTAATATTTTTTTTTTTTACAAGCTGGAAGGATATACAGCTGGAATGTCATTTTCAATGTCTTTTTTGTGTTATAGTGTGCCTCAGTTTCCACTCTGACCTGGGTGGTGTATTCTCTATGACCTTACAATTCCATTGGGTGTCCATTATGTCTCTGTTTGTGTGTGTGTGTGTGTGTGTGTGTGTGTGTGTGTGTGTGTGTGTGTGTGTGTGTGAGTGAGAGAGTGTGTCTATGTGTCTGTTTCTTACCTGTATGAGGCGTCCCTGCTCCGTCTGCAGTGTGTTAAGGTCTTGCCCCAGGCTGCCTTGCCCTCTGCGTAAGGATTCATAGTCCATTTTCAGTTGCCCCGCGTGGGCTGACAGCTTGGCCACCTCCTCAGCCAGACTGACAAGAAGAGCCCGATCCTGGCCTTTCACTGACTTCAGGTCAGAGTCGTGGTCAGTTAGCGAGTGGAGCAGTGATGTCTGTACACCCTCCAGGCGCAAAAAGTTACTGTTGTAGTCAGGACAGTTGGGGTCGATGAAGATGTTGATGCGAGAGCCATCGCCTCTCTCAACAGTGACCAAAGCATTGGCTTCATCCTGATTGGTAGAGATGTGGGGTAGGCCATCAGACATGGGTGGGGCCTGGTAGTGATTCATAAAAAGGATGGTGCCAGTTACAGTGACAGCAAGCAGTACAGCCACGAAGAGCAGGATAGTGCAAAGCAGGTAGCTGCAGCTCATCCTCTGTAGGTAGGAAGGAGAGCGGGGAGGGGGGAAATAAGGAATAAAGGGAGGAAGGAAGATAAAAAAGTAGGTGTTACATCACAGTTGCTAGAACACCACAAAACTACAGCAAAACACCTGCCTTATTCAAAAAGAAATGACTTTCATCCATCACTGGGGATATTGTGAATGCCAGATGCTCTGTACTCAGCGATGTAACCATATTCCCATCTGTCAAAATGTAGTTTTGAATGATTTATGTAGCAACATAATGTAGATTTTTTTCAACTGCGAGTCCTCTTGAAGATCAACATTCTCTGAAATTAAGGAAAACCCAGACTATTTCTCTCCAAACACCCAGTAGGGTGATGATTGACAAATAACACTGAACCCACTTGAGTCCAGCTCAAGATGTCACACACAGGAAGCAGAACAGTATATGGAAACACAGTTTTGGTATCCTGATCTTAAGACTTCCTTTCATACTTACACAGTCATATTCTGTATATAAGTATACCCCATACTCATATCCCTATCCATGTAAGATATTAAGATAAGGTCCCCTTAGGTTAACAACCATGTAAGAGCCATGAGGATACCAAGATAATAATAGTAGTACACATTGCCATGCATATACAGTATATCCATTAATCTGACTGGTAGTGGTGCAGTAGAGGGAAGTGCTGAGACACTTCTGGGAAACACATAGTCAAGGCACAAATGTTCTGTCTTTCCGTTTCTGAGACAGGAAGGAAAACAATAAAAACCAGAAACAACTGTAGCCAGGAAGAGAAAGTAAGACAAAAGTGACTCACATAGCCAATAGAATGTAAATGAATGAACAGAGAGTAGGATCCTCTTAGAGGAAAAAGGCAGACCTCTACCAGTAACATAGTCTCCATTAACTGACTATAAAAGGCCTGTATGTTGGCCCTTTATGATCCTGCTCTATTCTTTCCACTCAGGTCAAGAGAACTAGCAATGGATAGGAGAGAGCAATTTAGGCCACCTATGCATGATTAAAAATGCCTAGCTCCCCCATATCTTCCTCCAAATGAATCAGCAACTGATCTCTTAGTGATTTTTTTTTTTTTACACTGGAGGATGATCTATCTGTGAGAATATGTGGGCAGGTGTGTGTGTGTAAGTGTGTGTTGTGGTCTGTTTGTATGTACTGTATGTGGACGTGTGAGTGAGTGCAAGCTCATTAATATGTAAATTGGCTGCACAAGCACAGCGAGACACACTAATAGACAGCTAATGATCTGCTTTACGAGAGAGGTTTATGGTTTCTTTAATGTGAAGAAAATCAATTGTGTTGTCCAGGAAATACTCCTATCCACTGTGTTTACCCACAGTCTTTGAGTAGAAGAAATAAAAACTCCCCCGACAACTTGTCCATGTGGGGGCCGAAATGTGGGCTCTGTGTAAAACAAGTGTGCATACAACCTGCAACCCACGTAGTGTTGGTCTGTTGACACAAAACGGAACCTCTTTGATGTCTAAGGATGATTTCTCACATGGGCCTCAATTGTAGTCCTCTTTTGTCCAATCATGAGACCAAGTAAATGCACACAAAAGGAGTTCATGTGGGGCCTGAGGATGGTTTTCTTGCATGGGCCCCATTTGTACCCCCATGGCTTCATTCACAACCCACATGTGCAAATATATGGGGCTTGGAGCCATTGGACAACTATTGTTGGACCTGGTGAGTCCTTGCTGGATGCCTATGTTTCTTTGCTTCACAAAAAAAACATTTTTGTGGTTGTGACAAGAAAACCAACATGGACTTAGTGAAAAAGACAATAAAAAAGCTTTAAATGTATCTGGGTAACATCTGAAAAATAAAGCTGTTTGACCTATCTTCACAAAAGCAAAAAGAATACATTATTCTTTTATGCTGGAGAGGAACAAAACCACTTTTCAGAGGGTGATTGGAAAATTGCTCCTTTCATTACATACTGCATTTTGTTGATTTTTTTTTACTTTTCCTGAAATATAAAAAGCCTGTTGGTAGAATCAAGTAAGTCAATTGAATTAAATTCATTTTTAATGATTATTGTTTTTCTGCAGGAGCCAACTTTACTGTGGCCACTGTTTTCTGCACACCGCTGACATGAATGGAAGTACTGTCACTGCAAACTGCCCCAAGGTTCTATTTGTCCAAATGGGTTAGGAGCTACGGTATGTATACATGAATGCAGCACACACACACACACACACACACACACACACACACAACATACATACTTCACACAGACAACACAATATACAATAGCCTCACTTTATTTCCGATGCATATGCACATGCATGCACACATACCCATATAATCTGCACACAATTCTTTCTACTAGATACTTCCAACTGACAGGAAAGCACATGCATACATTGCACATGAAAAAAATGGAGCAGAAAGCTTTGTCAGAACGTTACCACTTCTTCGTTTTTTTTCCACCCAAATACATCATCACAGAAAAGAGCTCCGGGGGAGTATTGCCACACGTAACATTTTTTTTGTCTCCTTGCTCTAGCTCAACATGTAGACCCTGACTGCACTATGAAATCTCTCTTTGCATGTCAAAGAGTTTTTTTGTTCTTTTTTCCCCCTGTGTGTTAGAGTGCAGGTGCAGCTGAGTGATTGTGACTGTGACTAGGGTTGGCTGTGTGTGTGTATGTATGTGTGTGTGTGGCAGGATGTCTGTGCTGTACATAATGTATATAATGGCCTCACACTGCAGAATGGCTGCAATGTAACATTAGAACAGTTTCACTGAGCTCTATCGCCAGCAGGCGACATCAGTGGAAGCCATCATTGGCACTGCACTAAATATTCATTGCTAGCATACTGATTGTTAACTTAACGTGGAGGAGATATACGATGGCCCCCGTTATGCTGACAGTGAGACACACAGGTAGCTGACAGACATCTATACACTGAGAAATACATGTACAGGAGCAGTGCAATTTTGTAACGAAATTTTCTGAAATAAATAAATTGTGACAAGCACATAATGATGTCCCCAGATGTTAACCTTTTAAACCATGAAGTAGTTTCTGATAGATTAAGGTACAGTTTGAGATTTGTACCAATAATAGTTCAGCCTGAACTAAAGATAACAAAAGTCAGTTGAGGTAGCATATTGATCATGGCACCTGGGTGGCGCAGGAGAAAAAGCTTTCTAATGCTTTTGGTTTTAGGTACATTTTTCTGTCTTGGGATACAAAATTGTACTTGTCAAGGGACAACTGACTTTCAAGAAAAGGTACCATAATGCAACTGGCCCAGTGACAAGCTGGGTACAATTATTTTCTATTTTTTTCTGAGGTCAGACTGACATGAATTGAAAGATGAAAAAGTCAGCATGACAGTGAGGAGTGGAGATTTAGCTGTTGCCTCATTTGGTCCATAAAATTAAAACACAACTGCAACTTGCTTCATATCCTGACTGAATAGACAATCTCTCAACTCAACTCAAGAGTCGTAGTAGGGTAATGACACTGCAAGCAGCCTCTTAACACTTTTTTTTTGTAAATGAGACTCTCAATCTCTCAGCAGGAGCCTACTCTGTAATTAGTAGCTGACTTTCAGATCCTCTCGTGTCCCAACTCATGCCCCACCACAGGATTTGAGAGGACGGCAGGGGAATTCTGATGGAAACATAGAAAATGAGAGGCAGAGAATGAGAAAATTCCTCTCTATGAAAATGATGTTGTCCTCCCACGCAGAAGCATTAGCAGACAGTTCTTGGACGAGAGGCTTTGTCTGCTCATTAGATAAGCAGAAAACCAGCAGGAGTCTTGCAAGTTCTCTCTCTCTTACTCACTTTCTCCTTCTCAAACACACATATACACACATATATGCTGACACAGATGTATACACAGGAAGAATTTTACATTGATGCTACCCAACTACCATCCCAACATCTCAAAATGCTGAATTGGCACACATATGCATAGCAAACCTAATGCACAAACTCACAGTTTTAAAAAGAGGATTTTCACCTACTCCTCTACCATTTCATTCACCTGCAGCTTGAATAACACTTTCAAATCAGTATTCAATGCATATCTTCTTCACAAATTCTGGCACGCTATTGAGATCCTTTTCCTGGTGCAGCCATGATCACTGTGCTCAATTCAAAGAATCTGCAGGGCCTAATCCCATCTAATTCTTGTGTGCTTGGGTACTTGAGCTAAGGTTGTGCCATCTCTGCAGATCGGTGGCAAAATGTGACGTGTAATATGAACTAATCCTTCACACTGCCATCACCACAGCAGTGAGAAAGCGGATTGTGATTGTCATTGATACCTAATCCCCTCCACAGGTGAGTAAGTCACTATGTGTCCCTGCTTTTATTTACTGGAAGGAAAGGAGTGGAATTCTGTCTTGTTCAGCATTTAGAGTTTGCAGTTTGACAGTAGTATCAGGAAAAACTAATTCAAATTTAGAGCTGAAACAATTCACTTGATTAATCCATTAGATGATCGACAGAAAATTAATCAGCAACAATTTGTATAATAGTTTAATCGTTTTAGTATTTTTTGGGGCAAAAAATTGCAAAAATCAGCTTCCAGCTTCTTAAATGTGAATATTTTTGCTCATTTTCTCTGTCTTTTATTATAGTGAATTAAATATATAATAATAATAATAATGTCAGTCAGACCAAACTGCAAAACGAATAAATAATAAAAACAGTATGACACATTAATTACAATAAGGCCCCTAATGTAGATATGATGAATTATGCAAGGTTGATATAATCCATGAAACAAAACCATGTGTTGGTGTGTGCGTGCATGCATATTGCATGCAGTACGTTGTGGTGACAGGGCCTTACCTTGGCCGGGGTCTCCCTGGCAGTTTCTGAGTCTGACCAGCGATGTTTGAGCTGGGAGGAGCTGGGCACACACTCACAGAACGTCTGCATGGGACAAACAGACAGGACCACCAGTGTTGGCGTTTGTTCAAGTCACATGTGCAATGAAGCATGCAAGCACATGCGCACAAACACACACACACACACACGCAGGGAGCACAAATACAGACAAAGAGGCTAAGGTGTTGGGTCTGTAAATAACTGAAAAATCAAAGCACTGGACACAGCACATTTTCTAAGCCAAACTCTCAAATCTCATATAAAATCATTGTTAAGAGATTAATGTTGTTGGCACTGATAAACTACATCCACCTACACACATAACTGCACACTGACATAGACAGATCTGAACAGGCACATGTACATCTCAAAGGTATCTCTGAATTCAATAGTTTATGACAGGCTCAATGCGTCTTCCATAAGATGGCTTTGCAGGATTCTCAGTAGACATACTTTCCTCCTACTCCAAATATAAGAAAGAAAAAACAAAACAAATGAAGAATAGCATTTCATTGAATATGAGTGGGTACAGAGTGTGTGTAGCAAGCATTCACATATGCAGGTGAATGTGGGTGCTTGTATACAATATCTGAGCATTATGTGCTTTAGTATATGTGACTCTTTGTGCTTGTATGTGAAATTGTTTGGGAGTAGTTCTAGCTGCTGCACAGATAAAAGCGGAGTAATTATGAAAGTGGGGGCTTTCTAACTGCTCCAGGAGAGCACGTTGTTCCGTGACCTTAAACACTACTGCTCCCACTGTGGAATTGCTCAATTAGCCCGGGACAACAACACCAACACAAAAGCACACACACGTGGGCACACATGCACACACAACTGCCTACTTAAGAACGGATGCTGCAAGCGTTAGCAATTAATTTATCAGAATGTGCTCTTTATCCCAGCATGGTGTCATACTGTAAGCCTGTGTGTATATTAATGTAGGTAATGCAAAAAATGCTATATACATTTGTTATGACACTGTCTGTTTTAATACCATCAGCAAAAGTGACTTTAACCAAATGTTTAACATTTTAACAATCAATTGTCTACACTCACATCCAGTTTACATAGAGCAACTTTAGCATTCATTTGAATATGTATATATGTCTACCCAATGAAATATAAGTTTAATATTAACTCTCCTTTTACCTCTGTTTTGGTCTCTAACAGAGCTTGAGGAAAAACTATTACCTGCTAATTGGTCAGCTTCCTTTACCCAATCATCCACTTTTGTCTGACTGCCATTTGTTGCTGGCAGGTAGTGTAAAATTAGTTAAACAGAGCTTTTTATTTTTGTATGTGGAAACAGCTGCCTACGGGGGCTAATGAGACCAGCTCAGATGCAGCCACAAAGTAACTGCATGGGCCTAAAAAAAAAAAAAACGTGTTTAAAGATGCTTAAAAGCTCCTTGGAGCTGTAGTTTTGGGTGATAATTCTCTCTGATTTCAGCGGGTATGAGCGAACCCTTACACACTGGAGTAATTGGATTCACTGTTAATATCCAAAATATGGCAGGCTTAAGGGTGTGTGTGTGTGTGTGTGTGTGTGTGTGTGTGTGTGTGTGTGTGTGTGTGTGTGTGTGTGTGTGTGTGTGTGTGTACGGGCCAGGCAAGCAGTGGCTGTCTTTGTGTAGATTTTGTCATTTGAGTGAATTGCTGTGTATGCAGCTCACACAGTCATTGTTATGATGGCTGACCAATAGTCCACCCCTTCTCTTCCAATGTATAAGACAGCAAGAGAGGGGGAAAAAAGAAGGCAGCAAGGGAGAAAAAAGTAAAGGGGGGCGGGGGGAGAAAGAGATGGAGGGAGATTTGGGAGAGGTGTGTTGAATTCTAATGAGCAGCCTTAGGGTCAGCGATAGAAATCTATGTCTGTTCTGCCTAAAACATTGCAGCTGTCTGCAGTACACAGAGGAGCTACAGAGCTACCATTACTAAATAAACACAGACTCCACAGTGATGCGGCTAAACAAACTAACAAGTCAGCTACACAGTAAAGTAAACTGGAATGAATTTCTATGTCGAAAAACCCCACTAACAGAAATAGGTGCGTGCATTTCATGCTGTTGCACAAGTTCACAGGTGTGCGTGCACACCAGTACAGATATGGACACCAAGGTCTACTCCTGCTTTGTTGCAAGCAAGCCAAGAGATAGAAAAACATACACACACCCTCCCATATGAACACATGCACACGGAACAAAGGTTGTGTGTTACAGCTGCAACCCACTCAGATCCCTGACACAGTCTTCCCATTACACAGAGCAGCACGTATCAGAGCTTTAGTTTGTTCATCCCTGTGCCTGCTAATGCTCACATTGGGGTTCTTTGCTGCCTGTGCACACAAACATACACGCACACACTCACAGTGACATGCCAGTATCTGTGGGGCTTCTTGCTGGCAGTGGTCCCGGTGTGGGCATGACTGCTTGGCAGTGTTTGTCTAGTCCTAATCTGACTCCACAAGCTCCACCAGCGGAGAGGATTTACACTTAATAGAATATTTGGGCTTTTTATTGGTTGGACCTTACACGCAGAATCCTATCTGATGAGCCACGTCTTAGAAGACAGGAAGGGCTCAGACTTATCCTGGGTGTGACTGGGTGTGTACGTGCCCTTTTTTTGAATGAGTGTACCTACGTGTTTGCATGAGTGCATGCGAGGATATAAGTCCTCAAGGCAAGAATCCCAGCACTATCTAAGAATATTTGGATTGTTTGAATGTGTTGTTCCTGGAATATATTTCCTCACTTTGCTGAATACCTTTATGTGTGTGTGTGTGACAGGGACTTTAGCAAGGTGTGTTTAAACCTACAGCTTACTAAGCCGATGGAGTGGAAGAGGCTTTGCATATATTCACTTGTGGGCTTACTGATCATTTAACAGGACTTGCAGACTGCTAAATGAGGGGACTAAGGCTGTCAGAATGACGGAAAAATGAGTAAAAAAAGGGGGAGCAGGTAGCAGAGTATACAGCAAATGGACATTGTGTCATATTGTGAAGTGTTACAAATAAGAAATTATCTTGTTAAGCGTGTGTCACCAGTAGACATTTCTATGTCTAAATGCCAAAAAGGGTTAACACTGAATGGATGAATTAATGAATGGATGGATGAATAGTGCTGTGACAGCTGTCCTGACAGAATAAATGCTGAGACTTTACCGCTCACCATTAGAAATGAAGAAGCCATTCAGATAAAAGATGCATGGACATCTTTAAATTCACAAGTCACTGGAGGCTTTATCTTACATTGTGTTGTAATTAGTCAACACAGACATGTTGATGACTTATTTTCTGAACCCATGAGGTGCTTTCTCTGAAAAAACAACAATAAATGAAATCTTTGCTTGTTCTCCTGAAAAATCCTGTTTGAAATGCATTCATATAAGACAGTACTTGGAGAACTTCAATCAAGACTAAAAAGCAAATAAAGATAGGACTTGTTGGAAGTGGGTGTTAATGCAAATGTTTGAATTTCATAATTAAAATCTTTTTGGGGGGGGCTTTTTCTCTGGTACATTATTCATGAACTAATGAACCACAATATAATGACTCCTAAGCTACTCTAATAAATCCTAAACTAATGACGCATCCCCAATAAAAAGTCAGTTCCTGCTTGTAAGTTGACTCTGATGATGTGCTACTTCACTTGAGGGGACTAAAAATAGTAACTTATATCAACTGTATGTAATCAGGAAGTAATTATGAGTAATTGGTCATGTGCTATTTAGCAGGTGATAGTTTAACTTGGAATGGTTCATTGACGAGATAGTCAGTATGCCGATTCACAGATATTCATAAACGAAATCAAGGAACTCATTAGATACTGCATCATTAACATAATGCTGTTATCAAGTAACTTGTCATTATCTACAATAGTCCTTAACTCAGAGTTATTTAATAGCTACTTATTTAGCTATTTATTGATTAGCAATTAGTCCCTAATGTGTTTCTTACTTGATAATTACTCAATATTTTGTGTAATTTATTAGTTACACTTTACAGTTAAACTTTAAGTTTCTGTTGAACCATTTTGTCAAGGTTTTATATATAAAACTACATTGCAGAGGAGCACTTTTATAGTGACAGTTTTATAGTAGAGGTTGGGTGATGAAAAAGATGCATACGTTGGGTTTATGCCTCAAACTCATTCTAGTGGGCACTGTTCTTGTTGTTCAGACAACAGCAGCACAAACACACAACACAAGAACAGTATGCCAGGGGTTACAGACACGAAAATATAGATAGATTTTGAGCATCAACCAGTCCGTCAACCATTTTTCCGAATTAATCATCAGCTGTCCGGTCCACTAAATGGTAAAGAATGCTGATACGACATTCCGACCACTGACATAGCAGACCCGGTGGTCCCTGTTAACATTTCTGTCGTTTAGCTATGATCACAATATTTCTTCAGCCTTTACCAAAAAAAAAAAAAGGCAAAACACACATATTAACATATTAATGTAACTTGCAGCAGATGTGTTTTTTCTGCATAATACACTCATAATACAGACATTAAGGACCATGCAGTTTGGACAAACAAGTATTATAACCATCACCACCAAATGAAATAAGCAAATAAAGTGGCAAACAGAAGCTTGTTGCATGGACTGCTAAATATGATGAGAGCAGTGTTTACTTTGCCAGCATCTATATTCTGTTCTGCAGACCACAGAGATTTGGGTCTGGTTATTTTAGAGGACACTGCCATTGTGGATGTGACAAGCAGTATAGCAGCTCTTACAGACTTCAAAGGGACTATTCCCTCTACAGCCGATGGCTGATGACAGTGGTGGGCACTTTTTTTGGACTACTTGGTCAGTGGCACATAAATAATGGTAATACAAGGTACCAGGATGGACACTGCTGTGATTTTGTAACAAAAATAAGTACATGAGGTGATATGAGACATCCAATAATGGCAGTTCCATCACTATTCTATTCTTCATGCCTTCTGTCTAAATTCTATGTATGCTTTCAGTTGCTTTTTCGCTATATATAGTGAATAATTACGGAGCTTTCCTCATGTTTCTGTGAGGCTGTTTTGTCAGTTTCTACATTCAGAGGATTTCTTCTCGTTTGCTGATTGGTTGCATCTGCTCAGAGATTAGGTATTTAAGAGGTGTAAACAAAATATTCTTTCAGCACACCTTACCAAGACTGCCCCCTGGCCAAAATATGACAAACAAACACATCTAAGCACACCACAATTGGAACAGACAGTTAAGAGACCTACATTGGAGTGAGCTGATGCTTACCTACTCTTCTACAACGTTCTGTGTTCATGTTAAATAATCTAAAATCCAAGAAGATATATACAGGAAGTTATATTTGAAGCGTTCACTTGAGTTTTCCTAAATTTTTTTTAAATTTTTTTTGTCAAGGGAATATCAATCAAACTGGTGTTGATTTATTCATTTTATGAATAGCTTTCATCTGTTTCTGCAAATGAACTCTTCATTTGCGTTATGACCTCAGTTCTATTATATAGCTGAAGGAAAATGGATTTTGTTTTCTCCATTTTTTTTACCATATCTTTATATGAATCTGAATGTCTTCTGTGCGCAGTGTCCTCAAATACAACCAAAATTGTGTAAATATCACAAAACACAATCAACTGCATCAGCTAGAACAGATTTATGCAAACACTGAGAGGAATGCTCTTCACCTTCAAAATAAGACAGCATGGAGAGAAAGAGGAGGGAGGAGAGGCCTGCGGGAGACCAGGGAGATGAGTTCAATCCTAAGAGACAAATCACCCGCTCTACCCTCCACTGCTTGTCCTTGGAGCTCACACTGCAATCGGCCACACACAGGGAGCGAGTCTGTCACCCACTGTCCCTGAGGCACGCGCACACACTGGAATGCAGAAACATATCACCGCAGCCGCTATTATAAAGCACACAATCACTGTGAGGTCAGAATGGCTGCTTTGTGAGCATGAAGTGAAACGGCAAGATTGAAAGAGGACTTTCAATTTCACAAGGGTGTTATGGCATATATTGTTACCCCTCTTCTCTCAGGACACAGATGATCTGAGACTGCTCTTGCTTGTGTTCCCTTATCTACAAATGTTATTTAATTATAGCTTAAATATGGCAGTGTTTAAAGACTCAGCCCCCCTACCATACTAAATTTATTTGAAGTCATTTTGACTTTTATTTAACTTAACTTTAACTTTATTTTCATTTTCTAATTGCCTTTTCCCCAGCTTCTTGTCCTGCTGTTTTTGGCTATCTGAAGACACAGGATCTCTCTTTTAATTTCCTGTTCCTTACCATTTCTTATCCCATTTTTTAATTACTCCAACCATTTTTTGTGTCAGCCTAAGTCAGGAACTGTTGCTGCTTTGTCCTTGTATGGCCCATTGAGTCAGTGAATGGGATATTTGGCTATACAACTAAACTTGACTTGTCTTGACTTAAAATTAAACTTTCATGTGCAAGATGGAGGCCCGGTAAAGAGGATTTGAGTATGACTGCAGAAAATGCCAAAAGACTCAGTCACATCAGCACACACACATACAAATCCGGCAGACATGTATTTTAATAGGGGTTTATAAATGCAAAAGCAGCACTTCTGTGACAGTAAAAACATTCTTACTGCACTGCGAGGGTCTTTAAGAACCAAATGGCTACCTTGCTGAACACACACAAACACAGAGCTATCTTTGTTAAGGGAACTCACTCATTCTTGCATGGAAAGGCAAGGAAGTAATTATGATGCTGTTCGCTTTACCTTTGTCAGGAATAATCAAAATGATTCTCATGAAGGATGCCTCACATTTTAACTTCACAAGCTTACATCTCTTTCTACCTCCTTCCCAGTCCCCACTTCAATTTCTCTTTTCAAAATTGCAGGCCACTTACAGTCCTGATTGCAGTTGCAAGCACAGTTAAGTGCACCAGCACAATCACGCAAGCACAAGATCCACACATACCTAGACACACAAACACATTCACACACCTTTACACGCACACGCAGACACGCCATTAAAAGACAAGATGGATCTCCGCCCCACAGCCTTGCTATTTTAATAACGGTGTGACAAGAAGGCAGACACTTCCTCTAACAGGCAGAAATGAAGAGTCGTGTCTCCTTAATGTATACATTTGCATACATTGCTATGTGCAAACCATATAGGCGGTCATAAATAATACATGCATGTTATGGATGTTGGTGTCTACACTTCATGGAACACCTTGCAGAATGACTTATCGTTTTAGCTCAGGTACCACATCAGGGTGGCCTTATGTGTGTGCACACCTGTGTCTCTATCTGTCTCTCTCTTTGTGTCCATCTATCTCTTTTTGTATGTCTATGTCTGTGACTGTGTTTGTACGTAGGGGATACGCTACATCTTGTCAGTTTGACCTTGGCAAAAAGATCAGATTTTGATGCTTATGTTGCAAGACAAATGTGGTGTTTGCTCCTTTACTCACACTGTTTGTGGATGTGTGTGTGTGTGTGTGTGTGTAGAGAGAGAGAGAGAGAGAGAGAGAGAGAGAGAGAGAGAGAGAGAGAGAGAGTTTGAGTGTGTGTGCAGTGCTTCATTTATTTGAAAAACTGCAAGCATTTGTATCAGTGTGTGTGTGTGCACGTGTGTGGCACTGCGTGACTAAAGGATGTGTTGGCTGAGTGCTATCGGGTGGTAAGTGCTGCGTGTTCACTCTTTCCCGGAGGGGAGGTCGTGCTGCAGTGGATATTGGTCTTCTAAGGTCATGGGCTTCTATATGAACTCAACTTTCTTATCTTACACCCAAGTTGTGATATCACAAACAAAAAAACAAAACAGTTCCCTTAGCCTATCAGGTGCCTCCGTATGCTTTATATGCTGAGAAAAATGGAGCATGAAATAGGAGTAGAAAAAAAAGAAAGAAATAACATTAAAAAATTGTACTTTAGCAAGGTTCTGTTCATTAAGGTCAATGGGACGCCATTTTTTCCTTAAGTCCTAAACTTGACTTTCTATCATTAAAAGTGAATATGACATTATTGTTTCTGACTGGACCCTCGTTAACAGTTACGAAGGTACCCAGCATGCCAACGGTGTAGTGCTACTACTGGTAGTGGCACTACTTGTAAATACAAAAGCAATTTTCTCAAAAAGGCCTTCACTATAATGGAAGCATTCTAAATTCCTGTGCAAAACAACCCTTCAGAAGCAATGGTCAATGAGTGCAACACATTCTGTAGAATGGGGGTATCCGCACATTGTGAAGGGGCCTCTTAATGCAGTGTGTGGGGGTTTGATCACTGCCTTTTCAAGAGGTGGAATCTGCAACACGGAAATGTTTTTGAAATTGTGTTACACTGAACTGCACACTGAAAATGAGTCACAGCATGAGTAAATGTTAGTTTTGAAATTATGAAAAGAAAAGGCTGACAAGTGTAAAAGACAACATCCCTCAGATAATATCTGTATGTAGTGTAGTCATGCCCTAGTAAATGGTTAAAAAAAAGTAAGTAAGCAAGTAAATAAATAAAGGAAAGTTGCAAGCACCTATGAGTGAGAAAACTAGTACCAGACAGATACATATAAAGGTGTATTTTTGGTGTAGAATGTATTTCACAGTCTTATATTTTCTTTTCAGTTTACAAGAACTGACAATAAACTGATAATAATCTGGCCCTTGTTTCACAAACTACGTGAAAGCACATCCAATTAATGTACCTGCCAAATTTGATGTCGGGCCGACCTGTGGTTCATGAGATGATACCCCCCACCCCTCTTTTTTATGCAGTTGCTCAGAAACTGATGGTGAATTTAATGAGTTCTGAGTTCACCGAAACATGCAAGCTTCACATTTCCTCAAAAGTGGTTAATGTAACAATGTAATCCAACATTATCCAGAATTTAGCAATTTAATCCTTCTCAAAACAGACTTGGAGAGATAATGTTGCACATTTTGAAAAAAACGGTTACATTAACAAATGATTAAGGTAAACTTAAGGTAAGCTCCATACGTTACTTTAATGCTATATTCTATATAAGGAGGACTGTGAGGGCTTTAGCTGGTGAAATACAAAAGTCTTGGAGAGAGATGTAAAGTGAAGGTACACTTAATTCTAAAAAAGCTAAGATCTTAAGTCAACAGTCTGAATCCTTGGGATTCAAGTGCTGGCAAATATGTGAGCAGAAGCAATGGCTTGCTCTCTGGCTGTTTATGAAAGGAACTGCCACAACTGTCAATTTTTGTCCATGAATGCAGTAAGGCAATGTCAAAGAACATGTAATACAAATGAACACTCTGCAGAAAGCAAGGACTAAATCAAAATAAAGTGACTACATAAATAGACCAGTTGAGTGTGGTTAGCCTGCTAAACATCATTTACAGTCTGCGAATAACAGACAAGCTATTCACTATGTGTACCCAGCTTGAACTATATAATAATCCAAACTTACTTTTTGTCTAACCTGCCACAATATGTATGGGGGTTAAAAAAAAGCATAATTATTCTACATCACAGAATGTAGCCATTTGTTTCAGATGAGCAGCTAAGCGAAACAAGTAAGTGTGAGTTCCTATAGAGGTTACACAATAAAAGATTCAAAATGGTTTGTATGGATCCGTAGAGTTGAGTAAAGATGCAAATGTTTAGATAGTGTGCTTTCAAACTTTTCTGAGCACAAAACTCCATTAGTTTCATTCTGACTAATCAACTAATTTCCCCTAAACACATGCTAATCCTTACACTATGCATATTCTACATGAGTCACAAAGCAACAGTCAGGGATGATGGTAAACATGTTTATATGCGTACGCCCATTCTGAAAATGTGGAAACTTTAAAAGGAATACACACAAGAACTTAATTAATGCAGTCCTCTGCTGACAATTCCTCTGGAGTTACGAGATTAAACCACTTCATTAGTGTCTCGAGAGTCAACAGACAAGAGATGAGAACGGCAGAGCTTGGGGAGAGACGAATGGGGAGACAGAGAAAGAGTAAGAGCTCGCTTTGTTAGTGTTCGAAAGAGACACTTTCAAGGCTGTAATTATGACGCAGAAAGAATGTAATTATTTTCCCAGAATGCCAGAGGGCTCCGGGTGTCTCCTAATAGTGATGGGTGACAATCTAATAGACCATAGATGTAAGTAGTGCATGGGGCTTAATTGGTGTTTAAATGTAAGTAGCTTGTCTGAACACATGCAGGCTCTCTTCTAAACGTGTCGGCAGTGCCTCCACCCTGTGATCCTGCCTGGCATGATGTGACAAATTTGATCAGAGAAAAACAGTGTCACTGTGCATCTCATGCAATCTGACAGCTTGCAGTAATAAGCCTGGGGTATTGTGAGTGTTTTAAAAACTGGTTAAGCTGTCACGTTTCGCACTTCCCCAGGGGTCCTCAAACCAAATCCATAGTTAGAAGGAGAGACGCAATGTGAATAGAGATTGCCATGGGTGACGTGAAGATGTTTTGTTGCTAGTTGCACCATGTGTCTACAGCAATGGTTCCCAACCTGGGGGTCCTGAGACCACATTGGGGGTCACCCAAGGGTCACAGTATACAGTAGGCCTTTTACTGTAGAAGGCTTACTGTATACTGTCTATATTTTAGTGAGAAAATGCACCACCCACCCCCATGTTTTGGGAGCCTGAAACAAACAAAAGTATTATTATATAAGGAAACTGTATCATCACTTAAGATATTTCCGTATTTCATTAATTAAATAAAAAAAACACTGGATTTGAAAAAGAAGCCTATTAAGTATGTATGATTGTTAGGAATTCAATATAATACATTTACGGACAAAGAGTTGTATATAAGAGCCCACAATATCAGGAGAACTCACCTTTGACATAATATTCACAGAAAACAATCTGCTCAAAAATCATCTAAATTGCTAATTTTACTCAAATTTCATGCAATTATTGGGCTCACTGTTTTTTTTTTTTGTACAGTTATTCAGTTGTTCTTTACTATAATTGTTATGCACTAAAAATAATATGAAATATACCTAAAATGTCTCACTTATTCAAGGGTTGTCAGTTTACTCAAGGATAGAAAAAGGGTCCCTTAAGGAAAAAGGTTGGGCACCACTGGTCTACACTATGAAAATTAGTAACAAGTTGTAAAGAAGAAAAAAGTAGATAGCAAGAATCACAGCTTTTTTACTTGCTATTATTCGAGTGAATAACTTTTCCAAATTAATTATCAGTGATTTGGAAAAATGATTCAGACATTTCTGCTTTACAGGATGGTAAACAGCATAGAGTGTCATCTCACTCCAAATGACTTTTTCTCACATGGGCCAAAGGGACAGAATAAATGATCCACTATAATGGATAAACCACTTTGCACCTTGTTGCTGCTTTTCCCAGGGTACTAGTGTGAACACGGCTTTATGGGAAATGAAGCATTCTCTGTATAACTCCTGCGGGAGAACTGCAGTGATGAGTTAAAACATCTGGACTCCTAATGGAAGGCTGGGTCGTGAGAACAAACCACAGAGCCTCTGTCAGATCACATTTACGCACTCTCCTCATACAGTCATTTCCTCTCCTTGCTACTCAGCCAAAAAGTCGATTCAAGAAGCTTAGTATTCTGATTGAAATCATAAATCCATTTTATTCATTTCCAGATTTTCATTTTGTAAGATCTATTATTGAAGAAAAGGCTATTGAAAGCTCAATAGGCACACTATGCAATGACATTTAGAGTAAGTCACTAAGTGATGTGGCTGGTAGCATCAGATCTCTAAGAACATCTGCTTAGAAGCAGAGTGCAGGTTGTGTGCCTGATGTGGATCATGTGACAGATGCGATGAGCAAGCTGAACTTTATTCTAATAAACGGCATAGGGGGTTACATTCGCCACCACCCCCAATACTCTGATCAGCATTTGACCCGTGACCCAGCTCACAGCCAGCTTCTAATTGTGACAAGGCACATATGGCAGATAATTATTCGGAATAATCTGTTGCCATGGTGATGGCTGACCCTGATGGCCACTGATGCACCATCTCCATGTCCAGCTCTGTGGTTGGAGGCAGTTTTGCCTCTTTGCCCTCTCAAAGTGCAGGGGATTAGAGATGTACATTATCACTTTAATCTCCTCTTTAACCCCTTCAATCAGCCCTGCAGCCCCCGCAGAGAGAGAACCAGAGCCACTCTGCTGAGCTGCATATGGCCACGGATAGACGTATGTTTTACCACTCGAGTGTTTTATGAAAGCCTAATATAAACACAAGATTTCATTCTCTCAGCGGTGCTGTCCCATCTCGGTAATCCACTTCAATCCTCTTCTCCATCAGCCCCCTTCGGTATCTCTAAGTGTGTGACCATGATATAAATACACCAAGCTACTATTGAGCTTTTGCTTACTCTTTCTCCCCCCTTCCGACAGTCTCCAAAACGGATAAACAAGCCATTCACTCTCGAGATCTATGAAATAGAAAACAGAATTTACTGGTGAGGCATCCCTCCAGAGCTGTGTGAGCATGAAATATGAAATTGCTTTGAGTCATAATTGAGTGGCAACGGCAAGATAATTTGTTTTGAGTTTAAAAAATGTTAAGATTGAAAGTGACTCAAATCAGTAACAACAGTCAAAAAGCCATTACAAAATGCATTAGGTACAAATTACCACTTTAATATGGTAATAATTCAGTTTAGAAAACAGAAGACATTTTTAAAAAGATCCCACATTTTAACAGTGATACTCATGAATCAGTCAAGTCAAGTCAAAGTTTTAGGTGGATCAAGATGACTCACACACTTTATGGAACAAATATTAGCAGTAGTATCAACACACAAAACGGGAAAGTTACGATGCAAAATACCATGCAGCTGCTGTCTTTATGTTTGTCAGGTTAGTTTACTGATAGCGTCTGGTGGGGCTCTAAGTCACCACCATCTCCATGGCCCCTGACCCGTCCTGCTACAGCCTGACAGCAGCTGTCCACATACTGCAAAAACCACAGCGCACAGCAAACACATCACAGCCATCCAAAATATAAAACCCGCTATCATCATTTTCTCTGCCCGGCTGGCTGATGATGGACAGCGCGAATTGACCCTGGGGGTGAACAAGGTCAGCCTACCAAAACAAAGGTCAGCGGGTCAGAGATTCCTCCTCTTTTCTCGCTCCTCCCTCTCACCTGTCATCTAAAAACTGTCATCGTCCCGTCCATCCTTCTCCCCTCCATCCACTCCCCTTGACCACTCTTTCCTATAGTCCTTAAGAGTTTCTCTCTTCATCTTCAACACATTTGCAATAAATCAATGTGAGCTGAGGGGCTGTAGAAATACTGTGAGTCTGATTGATTTCTTATGTTAGCACATTATAGACGCCTGTGAGGAGCCTGCCAGATTCCATTCCCCGAGTGAGAGCGGCTGAGAGAGAGAGAGCATAAGTTTAACATGCTGGGAGGATTAAAGAAAGACACTTTCAATAAAGACAACAAAGCTGAAGAACGATTTTCAAGATTTGTCTGTAATTATGTGACAATTACTGCTTCTGTCTGGTCACAAATTAAATGATGGAAAAATGGAGGATAACAAATACAGCTTTATTATTTTATTTTTTACTTTTTACAAGTTTCTCCAAGCCCTACATCTCTCTAAAGTCTCAGTATATCAGACTTTTTTTCTCATATGTTCTCTCACACTCTCTGTAGCCCATCCCCATCTCTTGCACACTTCATCTATTAGTCATTGCATCTGTAAGGAAGATTTGACTAAAGGTGGCAGACAAATGGCTGAGACCATGTGGGCAGGCTCTATAAGAGCTTTCACAGTACCAGACTAACTTATACTGGAACTACAAGTATCATATTATCTGACAATGTAGCCAGAACATTTCCATTTAACATTTACAATGGAGAGTAAAGATGAAATTGGGGTAGTGTATTGTGTAGAAAGAAAAAGGAACAGTTTTTAAGCTATATTTTAACTGTTGCTCTTAGAGTGCATCCACACAATATCTCACAAACCAAAAACAATTTCAAAAACATAGGAATGCACAGATGGATGACAAATAATGACTCTGGTTATATCAGCATGAATGGATACTAGCAATGAATGTGACTTCCTATTGGCAAGAATATTACCATGACTGAGGTGAAACTGTATGATGATATCCATACATTTGAATACTACAATTATGACTGATGTGATATACTGTGCTACTGTCAACATTTTCTCCCCTTAATGGCCTGGAACAAACCTGGGTAATCCTAAAATCCCTTATCCTCCAAAGCAGTTTAATGTCTATTCTTTATGCTTATTTATATTGTATTGAAACTTGACAATCCACTTCCAGTATAGCATGGCACTGTTTCATACACTGCCTTTGAACAGCATGTTTCAGCCATGTTTTTAATCTAATTTTAAGTGTCTCCTAACCTAATCTGATACTTCAATGTTTTGGAAAAGGTTGTTTTGAATGAGAAAATACTGGAACTGGATAGACTGTACCTTGTTTTGATAAGACAAGACATTTCACTTGACCATCTCGCCTTTATTTTCCTCCCCTTAAGACACAGCATAGGCTTTGAAAATACAGAAGTTAAACAGAATGTTTCGGATTATTACTGACAGCAAGATACAAGAGCACGAAGCTGGTCAGCCTGTCTGCCATTATTGGCCAATTTTTCAAAAGTTCAAAGAGATTTAAGCTTCTGTTTTGGACCATTTGTAATGTATTGTACAGATCCAATTTTAGTACTTGACTAGACCACAGACAGTAAGCCAAGTGAGTGAATACTGCAGTGTTTGGGCAATATTTTGTCCAAGTCCTTGCAATACGACAATCAATTACAACAACAGAACGTCTAATAAACATCCCTCTGATAAAATCTCAATATAAGCATTAAAAGCCAGCCAACTATTGATGCTATTTACTAGTATTGTGCTTGTACACTTAAATTCAAACTGTTGTTCAGTTGTATAAAATATCTCTCTTTTTTATTTTCATAAATTATGTTTTTTGTGCACTCGAGGGAATATCAATCAAACTGATTTTAGTTTATTCATTTTAAGAAGGGCGTTTATGGCATTTTTTGCAAATTAACTAATGTTTAGCCACGTTAGCTGTACGACTGTAAGGATGGCAATGCCAGCTGGACATGATAATGACGGCTTGACGGTGAACGTAGCAAACATTATTGTCACTGTGAGCATGTCAGCATGCTAACATAAGCATTTAGCTCACTGATGTGGCAAAGTACAGCGTCACAGAGCCGCTATCGTGGCTGTAGATTGTACAGTAATAGAATCAGTACAGTATTAAGGAGATTAGAGAACGTATACTATAGATTAATTTGTTAAAGAGGTCAAATATATCCATTAAGTTAAATGGTTGCCTGTATATTTTCCTCAATTTATCTCATACTTTTTTTTTTTTTTTTTGCACAATTAACAAGTTCAAAAATCCTCATCACATTTATAATATACTCACTTTTTTACAGTGGTTGCTTTTTCTGTAATGTACTACATTAACTGGAGAATATGTGCATGTGTCTGGTTTTATGTGTCTGCTTGCACAGAGGGTGTCTCTATGTGTGAGTGTTTGTTTCTCTGAGGAATATGTCCTGTTCTCCATGCTGCCAAGTTCCACAACATCAGCAGAAACTACTGGTCTGCAGTGCTCTACATTTCCATATCCAATCTCATTCAGACTTAGGTCTGGCCGAGAGGTGCAGAATTTCACCAGAGGAAACAAGACAAACCAAATATAGTAAATATGAGTTTGTCTACTGCGGCCATAGCAGAAACTGGCCTGAAATGAGATCCAAGTTGAAACATGCAGAAAACATAATGTGTTCCCTTCCCGTTAATGAAAAACACAAACCAGATGGTGTATGACAGAGCCACTTTTGATAAGTCTGATTTTTTTTTGTAATGGGCCAAGAACAATAAAATGTTTCTTCCCAAAGATATAATTATTCCAGCTATATGAGCTAGGGAGGGGATTTTTTTTAACATCAATCCATCTCCTACATTTTTTGATTGATTTAATGTTTGAATAATTTAAAGAGAGGATTTTGGAATAACAACAAGCCATGGGAGTGACTCCTACAATTCCTCATTTATTCAAATGTGCCACTTTCCCTCAGCACATCTGAATAATGGCACACAGTGTGCCAGATTGAATTTTTGATGATGAATAAATAATGGATGTTGGTGGATAAGTCTGTTAATATATTAGCCATGAGTTTGTCATAACTGTTTAATAGGATAGCTGCGATAAATACATCTCTGCATCTCTTTGTGCCTCCATCTCTGTCTGTCTAGTTCTGAATATTTTCACGCATCACTTCATTTTTTATCTCTCTCCTAAAACTATCCTCACTCCTAATATTTTTCTCATCCTCCTATCAGTCACCCAACCTCTTCCGTGACGTTTCTTCTCACTCTGCTTATGACAGATGTAAAAACAGATACATTTTTTGTTTCAGTTGAGTGACCATCCTGTCATCTGTCAACGAGAACTGTTTTGAAATGCATGGATAATACTGATGATACGCTAACCACAAGATATGGCTTATGGTCAGTATTATCCTTGTGGCATTTATTTTTAAAAAAGGGAACTGTACTTGTTTTTTGTGCAGGATGTCATCAATTCACATGTCAAGTTTGGTTTGTTAAAAGCAAAGCACCTGTCCCTGAAACAAAAACATATATCTGTGAAAATGACTGAGGTTTTTCTGATGCATTCAGTCAACGTGGCAAAGGATAACAAGGTGATCTTTATTTTTTTGCATCCAATTCACAGATCAAGAATACTACATACTAGGGACAACAAGGATTTCTCAGCATCATCCTTCTACTCAATTAATGTTGCTATTAACCTTGAGACACCTGATGGTGCCTGGCTCATAATGATGCTATTATGTTGTCAACGTTAGCTTAAGCAAGTCATTAGCAGGTAAATATATGAAGTCAGTTTGCTGAGGAAATGACTCCATTTGGCTCAGAGGAGAACCAATAATTTGATTTTGCAGAGACTACCAAGTATGAGAGAGTTAGAGAGCAACGCAGCTCAATCACAGGCACACTGGCAGTTTAACACCAAGATTAAAAAAAGGCCCTCTGTGCGCTAGCAGTGGAACAGATGCCACACTCTAGCATCACTATTTTAACAATGAGCTCTGGCTAGCCGCCAGCCATTCTCTGTGTTCCATCAGTTTTTAGTGTGATTGTGTTTAACTGGTTTATGTTGAGTTAAAACTGCCCTCTCATCCTCCTTCCTGTGTCCTGTAATATTCTTCTGCTCCAGATCCGGTGGCCAGAGTAGACTGATGGCTTGATTAAACTTCTCAATTTATCATAAATTATTCACTGGATTTTCAAGGTCTAATTAATTCCCTTTTTATTTACTGTTCAGTCTGCATTCTTAGTCCGACACATGACCCATCACAAAGGGGAACTGCGTGTGTGCGTGATTTGTTGTGCTTGCGCGCTTGAATGCATGAGTATTCGAGAGCGTTGATTAATGACGAGCACTGGGAAAAAAAAAAGAAGAAAGAAAGTCCATTATGTTGTGGTAAGTGTGTCCCTTTAAAAAGCAGGCCCCTAATCTCGCATCTCTGTTTGATCAAGACTCAAGCGTCACATGAACGTAGCTCTTTAACTCTTAGATTGAAATCGCCACGAGGAAATTGGACACTTCTCACTGCAAATATGGAGATAGAACCCAATCTGTCAGTGGAATGGGGCTGGCTAGTTGTCCATCAAGATGACTGAACTCTGTAACACGTGCACACACTGTGTCTCTCTCATCCTTCACTCAACCACTACCTCATTTCCAGCCCACTATTTTCCCTCATTCTGCACACCTCTCATCTGCCTTTTGCAGGTGATTTCCAATGCATTTTTAATGATGATAGCAGGGAAGTGAATGATAGATTGCAGAATGGTGATATTAAAGTCTTCCAGAGTGAAATAGGGGGAAAATATGCATTTATCTTTACTTCAGAGTGTTTTTGTTTCATGTGCATGACTATTTCTTTCTGAACAGATATTGCACACGCGCACGCACACACACACACACACACACACACACACACAAACATGCACGAGGGACTGAATCCTGCAGATGGAAATCTAATGCCTTAGCTTGCCTAGTCTCCCTCTCTCTCTCACTCTCTCTCACACTTTTAGCTCTTCTACTGTGAAACCCTGCCCATCAGGTCAGCTTGCTGACACATCTATCAATACATGCTCTGGGAGGCAGGGTATAACCTTGCCCTGCCGTACCTTCCTGATGTTTCCTACTCTGCCTTACTTTCTTCACATCCATACAAAGGACACAAAGACACAGAAGGAACAGTGTGACAATCTATTACCATTATGCTCACCCACACATACTGTATACCAACATTGTGAGTACACACACACTAACGAACACAAAAGCATGCGTAGTGCATAAAATCAACACAATTACCAAGAATCACGAATCAAATACATACAATTACTCTCTATTGCAGCTGTTGTTTTGGATGCGAGGGAGCCTTTGGTGATGCTGTGGGGCTCCCTTGATGAGCCTTGATGAGTAACTGATCCAAGAGTCAAATGTGGAAAAAGACTGCCTTTCCTCCAACAGCAATGTGTCCTTTGTTTGAAGTATGTGAAATTTTGAGCAGCTGGAATATATCTGCGTCATCTTGCAAAAGGTACATGTGCCCCCAGCTAGCCCGCTGCCTGCTCAACACTGATCTGGGACCTACAGTGATTCATACTTTCCAACCCTCCTGTGTCCTTTCTACTTTACTCTGGGTTACTCTTTTGTTTCTCTACTCTGGCTCTATTTTTTTTATTCTTATGCTTTTATCGACTGTTTATATACTCATTCCTTTCCTTCTTTGCCATGCCATCTTTTTTCTCTCAAGGCCTCATGGCCACCTTACAGCACCAGAAATCTGATATTGAAATGCCCCGTTTCTTTGTGTCAGCAAGAGATATAGAGAGGGAGGAAAAGAGAAAAAGATGTAGAAGAGTGTGAGGGTCAGATGACGAAGGTGGTTGGAGGATGAGAAAGACCAAAAGCACATGGGACGGCCGCTGTCATTTAAAATGGTCAGACTAGTAAAGTCCCTAGTTTTACATGGCCACTATACATGCACATTCCACAAAATGGCTCCATCTGTCTGCAGCAGAAACCTAAACAAAATAACACACTGCTCCATTAAGGTACTAAATCACTTTCTATGTAAAAGCACTCTTCACTTACGTAACGACTTGACAGTAATGGCTCGTTACAGCTTTGATCCACCAACACACACACTCCTCTCACACATTCATACCTTCATTCTAACAATAGGCCTACACTCCTATGAACCACTTAGGTTTTTGATCCCACAATTCAACAATGCTAAAGCAATGGGTCTCAAGCTTATACAATATATAGATGTCTCCTCAGCTAAAAAGAAGATGATGTTGTATGTAATGATAAAAACGGATCAAAAGAAGAGAGGCGATTAAAGAAGCATTTGTGTGTGAGGAGAACATGCCACTGGAAGATGAAAAACACAGTGAAACATTAAGGCTTTGAAATTCATTATAGTGCATGTCAATATAAAGGTGGCATTGTTGTGAAGAGCAGTATGAAAGTGAAATCAATGACACTGAGGGATTGTTTTTCTTGATAAATTGAATAACTCTCCCTCTGGTCCCACCCCCATATTCTTGTTTAAAAGGAACAATGGATGGATAGAAGCACATGATCACACACGCACAGCATGCACAGACTCACACACAAATATATCACACTGTCTTTTAACTGTCTTTATATAGAGTGCAACTGTTAAACACATACTGCAGCAAACACAAAGACTGGCATGGCCCAATTTGATCAGTCTCTCCTCTGAGATAGTTCTTTCCATGTCAATTTACAGATGCAGGAATATAACACAGACAATGTGTACACACACACACAAGGTAAACACAGAAACCTTGTCAAACACTCGCATTACAAGTGTTAAAAACATATCACACTACAAACTACTTCTTGTGAGAGTTTACATCTGCACAGACCCAGGCACAAACACACACAAACTAACCGTGAGAAAGGTAAAATAGTGATCTGACAAACGGATTAAACCCTTTTGGGGCTTGAAAACCTTAGCTGGTGGTGTTTCCTCGATGCCACCCAGAGCAGGGCCGGGGAGACAGAAGCGGAGGTTGTTAGAGTTGCTCTGCTGCCATAGCAGGACCCCCCACAGGGAAATCACAGGTCCAGTGAACCAGAGAACTTTCTCTGCTTTGCTCTGCTCCAGTCCACACTGCCTCCTATACCCCCAGCCAGCTCAGCAGGTTCATTAGTCTGACAAGGGTACCCACAAAACCAGTCAGCCCACATCTCTCAGTACATACAGTCACACAGTACAAAGCTACAGTCTTCACCTCTCAACTCTATGTGACTGAAAAGTCCTCTCACATGTTAGCGGTGCCAAGAAACATGTCTTCCACACAAGTCTAAGGAACATATACTTAACACGTATGATTTGGGCTGGCCCCTCACCCACTGAGTCAGTACATAAAGCGGAAGGATAGCAGTGGTAGGGCAACAAGGGCAGCTACCAGAGGGGACTGTCCTGTACACATATACTGTCAATGGTTGTACAATACAGGTGTTTGCTACACAAACTAACACTGCTGGGCTAACAGTGTTCTCAGTTAGAGTAACCCACTACTGGAATATAGTCTACCCACTGAACTAAGAGAGTGCAGTAATTACCTAACCTTAGGACAAACCAAACTTGCAACCATTAGTAATCTTACCACCTTATCTTTGCCACTGCCTTTACATAACTGTTTTTATATACCTGTCACTTTTTTATTGTACTTATGTATTATATTGTATTGTATTGTTCTTGTAGTACTTGTTAAAGTACTGTACTGATATTGTGCACTAATTTGTTATAACCTGCCCAGGGACTACAAATGAAAATGAGCTTATTAGGTAACTCCAGCATATTAACATTGAAGTTTATTGAAATAAATAAATAAATCAGATTATCGTTTTGAAATACAGCATTATTAGTAGAGCTAAAGAAGTAATCTAAATCGCAGTTTGAAAGGTTGCAATTTTTTAAATGGCAAGATATGGCATATTTATAATTTACATTAAGCAGTGCCTTAACAAGCTGTTGCCAGTGAAAGTTTAAGCTGGCAGATGTTGATTTCATCTGCTATAATGTCAAATGCAAATTTACTCAGTTATAGTGAATTAACATTAATTCTTTGAGTTGGCACAACAACACAACAGAAATCTTGGATGTTGCCTGGTTAAGATGCTCACTCTTGGCATGCTGATGTTTGCGAAAAGTTGTCCAAATGTGGTTTTGAAGTAGAAACACAGGACTGTATAACTTTTGATGTTTGAAAAAGTACCCAACAAATGTAAATTGTAATATTGGTCAGGAACAAAATCCTATTAATAATTTAATAGTTTTTATTGTAAGGTATGTAGAAAGATGTGTACATGAAGGATTATCAAACTTCTACATTCTGCCTGATGTGTCCCAGTTACCACATGTGGGAGACGAGGTGCATTAAAATGAGTTAGTGTAGATTGATAAATCCTGGCAGAGGAAGTTGTATGTGTGTGTGGACCATGGCTGTCATGCAAGCCTGGTATAATTTCTGAGCTGTGTTGCTGCAGAGTGTGTTTTGATAGATGTGGGCCTACAGTGTGTGCTGTCAAGCCAAACCATCCCCCTTTTTTCAGCTTTGTATTGGATTTGTTGGAGATACATAAACATCCTAGTTAATCGATTTGCTAACTTATTGATGTGATTTTGTGACTTTGATATGTTCTTTTTGTTGCCCTATGGTGCTAAAGTGAAGCTTTACCTATAAAAATCCAACAAATTGTCTGCAAAATATATACCTCTTTAGTGAATGTGTGTGTGTGTGTGTGTGTGTGTGTGTGTGTGTGTGTGTGTGTGTGTTCGTGCATTTTACTGTGTGAGCTGGCAAGGCGATGCTATGGTATTCTACTCATACACAAACAGTCCTTTCAGTGGTTTGGAAAGTTTGAAGTTCTCAGAGTGTTATTGATCAGCCAAGTGGGAAACCCACTGGGCATCACTGAATTCTCAGCTATACTTGTGTGTGTGTGTGGGGGGGGGGGTTAAGACATATATACTGTAAAGATATAGTGCGTGTTTCTGTATATGTGTGTGTGTGTACATATCACATGTATGATATTCAATTCAGACAAAAGACTAGTTGCTCACACTCTGAATGAATGAGAAGAATGATGCCATAGAAACAGCTATAGCAAACAGCCCTATAAGAAATCTGGCAAGCATTCCAAAAAATCAATATTGGTGTTTTTACAGCACAATATTACATCCCTTGTTTATTGTGTTTCTTGTGTGGAATTACATTTTTCCCAAGCAATCTTGGAGAAAAGAAGGGAGTGTATCAAGCAAGAACTTTAACAAAGTTTACACCATTTTCCTCACATGGTGAAAATGGCAGGCCGGGGCCTTGGTCTACATCAGCGTTCATTCCTTTTCAGCGCAAATACTTGTGAAGGTTTCACTGTTGTACACACTCGTTATACTCATGGTAGCCATTTTGTTTCTTTTAAATATCTAATAAAGTTAAAAGCATCTCTGATCATGTAGCCTTCAGTCTCTGTTGCCTATTAGCCAGCAAATTAGATTTAAAAGCTAATTTTAAGTTGCACTTGAAGCTCCGTTTTATTCTAACTGGCCTCCATCTGTTACAAAAGGGCACGGGGGACAGCTCACCTACAGCAACAAATCAAATATGCAGAGTTACCAGACAAATACTGGGCCATGTTTTGTAATATCAAAAGAACCTGAGACCACAAGAGATCTCTATTAACCGATCCCTACCCACTGGGTCTGAAATGACTGTGTCAATAGCACAAGGCTGGAGATAAAGGTCTGGTGTTACTGCTCAAGATTACAGAGAGAGACAGGCTGACACACACACAGAGGACGAGTATTTATGTGCGTCTGTAGCAAAATAACAAGTGCAGCAGAAGGAGACAGATAGATGTAGGGAGGAGAAGGACAGATAGCAACATTAGCCATCCCCATTTCCCACAACCTCTCATCTCATCCAACATTCCCCGATGCTGTCTGATCCGGAGTGCTGGGGTTAAGGGACGTGTTTTGCCTTTTCATCCTCTAGGCTTACCACTCAGCATATCAGAGCTTCATTTAGTCATTCATATTTATTTCTTGAAGGCCACAGAAATGAAGAAGAATCTATATTAATCACATCAGATATCCTTTTCCTTGCAAAAACCTATTTTTTTTTTCAGGGCAGTTTACTGATCCGAGACAGAGATTTGAGGTATTACAGGACACACACTCATCAAATTAAAACCCAGGGCAGAGATATTTGCTATTTGCGTGACCTTTCAGTGGATATAACAGAGGCAAAGCAGCTTGTCGGCAGCAGGCTAAATATTGGTCATATATCCTCTTAGTCATTGATCAGCTCCACCTCAGAAGTATTACATGAAAATCAGCCAACTGTGATATATGAAAAATTAACCACAGCCTTCTGTGAATCGGTACTAATGGAACTATATGTTATAAAACTCAAACAATGGGTCAGAGTGCCGCTATGTAAATGACTCACACTAAGCCATGAAGCACAAGACAGGAGGCTACATATTTTCTAGCACCTGTCAAGGATTGTAAATTAGAGTAAATATGCCACAAATTTCCTTCTATCTTATCTGAATGACACAACCCACATACACTGAAAAACTGAGAGCAAACAAATGTATTTTTAAGTAGTATTCCTGTAGAGAAAGTCGTGGTGAAAGAGCCAGTCTGAGAAAGCAAACTGTTCATTTTTTAAAAAGAGTGATTATACCATTTACATTCCCTGCTGCAGCTTTCTTTCCATAACAGGTGAATTCATTTGGACAGCAATCGCCAGTTATTAAAAAGTGCAGGGTCCCTGTGCAAAAATGCAGCAATGTATCATTCCTGATATCCTTCTAAGTCAAAACATTTTGCACCGGCTCTGAGGAACTTTCCCCATCAGCACCTTCACATTATTTTTCAGTGATCTGTCGCATAATAACTAAAATCTCATGGGTAAGTGGACACGAAAGGTAAATCATTCTGCGTGTTTCCAGAAGGCGCCAAGCTCTCTCAGTGCCCCGAAATCCGATTCCGTTGTGCCAAGGGGAGCCCTCTCCCTCATGGGCTGTCAATAACCCTCCACTGACCTTGTGAAAACACATTGACTATTCCCCAAAGTGAGCTTGTCTGGCTGCAACACAACGCACGTCCGCTCCTGTCTCAATTCATCCGAGCGGGAGACTGTTGGCCTGAAGAGCTCTGGAGTGTTAATGGCTATTGAAGAATGTATGTGTGCACTGTTTCAACACACAATTCGATTTCCAGACATCCAATTCGAAAGCAGCTCACATTTACATGGGAAGAAAAATCAGAGAATATTTGGTGAAGATTCAGCTGAGATGCGCAAACAACTGCCGGCCTCACACATTAATTTCCTGCTGTAATTTTACCATTATTCTCCCCAGTGCCTCTATTTGTATCCCAAGTAGTCAAACTAACACTTTGGAGCGTAGTGTCACGGTAAACAGAAGTAGCTATGGGGATTGTGTGATTTGCGGGTGGGTTTAGATATTATGACAGCAACAGAAGTGCCAGTGCCCGGGTAGTCGGGAAAAAGCTTATGTACTGTCTCTACAGTGCAGAGATTCGCCCAAGAGCCACATCACCAAACTCGGCGTGGTAACACTGCACCAAGCAGATGCACCACTCCTCACAAACCCATAGCGCAATAGGTTGTGTGAACATACCTGGTTTTTATGCCGAGTCCCATCTTCGAGTTCAGAAGAGCTGTTCATGATTCCCCATCGGTCATTTAGCATCCTACGAAGAATCTGCACATCAGATCCGCCTGTGTGTTCCAGGCGACAGAGAATAAAGCCGCTCTTTTTGAAGTCTTTACCTGTGATTTAGCTACTCCATTGAAAAATGGGCTATTTAACGTTAAAAAAGAAGGGAAACACAACTACTTCTGCGGCTCAGCAACCGCACACCGCACAAATTACGCACCAAAATTCCTCCCGAGAGTCTCCTGATTATCTGGCGGTTATTCCAATTAAAAATAATTGAAAAAAGTGTTTACAGGCTCCAGGGTTTGTAACTTGACTCACAGATGCAGCACAATTATACTGAATTTAACAAAAACAAAAAGATTATGCCCAAATGATCCCCAAAGCACCGGGCGCAGTCCTTTTACTCCATAAAAAGGAATCGACAGAAATCTTCTTTGGCTCAGATTGCAAAGTGCAACCTGACCATTCTGTCCATCCACTCCAGTTTCCAGGACACTTGGAGACGACAGGTTAGCCCAGACTATGTCCAGTTAAGGCTGAACAGGTAAAGACAGGATGGGATAGGGTCGCAGAGCTGCCGCGTTCCCTTTACTCGTTAATTCGGCGAGAAGATCCCGACACCGAGCCAAGGGGGATGGATAGAGCCTCCTTTATTCGCGCCAGGCTGCTGTTGCTGGTATTTCACAGAGATGCCTTTGACAAGACGGGTACGGGGAGATTAGCGAGCTCCGCTTGTGTGCCGCACGGGGCGCTCCGTGCCTCCGACTGTCAATCAACGCGTCCCTTCGCTACGCGCAGCGCGCTCAGCGTTCCCTCCCTGTGCCGCCCTGCCCTCGACTGCTGTGCCACAGCCACCCCGACGTGGACCCTCCTATTCCACTGCAACCCCAACAGCAAATTGTTGTAAATGTATCGTGTACACAGACTTTGTAATAGGAGAATGTAACATAATACCGGACCGGACTGCGGCTGCAATCCCCATGAAAATCTAATAAAAGTTGCAACAATTTTCAAGGCTCGTCATATAAGGGATACCTGACTTGGTTTAGTAATTATCTCTAAGTGTTAATGACTAGGTGTGACATCACCCAGCACTTCTAATTTAAGTGACAGCCTTTAGAAGTAGGTCTGCTTGTTTTTGAGTTTAAAGGAGAGGAACCTCACTATAGCAGGAAAAAAAGATGAAACAGAATATTAAACTGAAGCAACTGTCTCATTTATTTCACAGAAATCAGATTTAAACCACCAGAGTACTTCCCTACATTCACACAAGTTTATCTGAGGCCAGCCCTGAGATAATTGGACATGGTTTGTAAAATAGAAGGTCAGGACTTAATGTAGACGAAATGCTAGATACAGTAAACATATAGCTGAATCTATGCAAAGCAAGTATGACTCCATTTGACAATATTAGCAAAGGCTAAAAAAAACCAGAAGAATAATAATGAAAGAGAATTCCCCAGCTGTGATTTGGTTTTAGAGGTTTGTCTCAAAAAAGCATTTTCTTTTGGCCTTTCCCTCAATGTGTATTAAACCAGTAATTATGATTATCACAGAGAACTTGAATAACTCAGCTGGGTTAAGAGTCCTTAAGTTTGAACGTGTCATATAAATTAACCAGCAGGTTCTTACAGAAATCAATTCCCACAGGTTTCAGTGTACTCAGTTGCTGGTGACAGGCAGCACAGCAGCACACAAATACCTCCCCTCTCTTGTACACAAAGTCATTACTGTCAATAATGTGGCCCACACTAGTGGTCTGTTTTTGTTCGTTAAGGTATTTTGATAGACAGATGATTAGAGCTCTAATCATTGGTGCAGGGACCAAGCCAGGAGTGAGATCACTTATCCTTGTGATGAACCTGCATTCAAAAAAGGGGGAGGGGGGAAGGATGAAAAATGCTAAATAGGGTCACAGCTACACAATGTGCAGTGTCAGCAGTTCTGACATCCACCAGTGAATTGAGGGTATGTTGTTAAAGGTGGAATAGTTATGTAATGGATGACAACCCATATAGGAGCAAAAACTGTTGTTGTTTGTTTGTCTCTTTGTCAAATAAAGTTTAGTTTAATGGTCCAGTGTGTAACATTTAGTAGGATCTATTGGCAAAAATTTAATATATTCATAACATTTTTTAGTGTATAATCACATGAAAATAAGAATCATTATGTTTTCGTTATTAGAATAAGACTTTTATGTCTACAGCCACCGTGGGTCCTCCTTCCGTGGAGGCTGCCATGTTGAACTGCCATGTTTCTTTGGCTTTGGAAAGAAAATAAGTGCCTCTAGAATGCCCTCTAATGTGTGTTAATTTGGTCATTTTCCTTTTACATACATGTATGTTTGCTAATCATATTTAGACTGTATAATATATTACAAATAATTAAAGATATGTACACGCTTTTTAATGTGCATATATAGATGCACATATGATTGCATGGGAGTATGTGTGCATTAGCAGTAGGTAGTTTAGGTATGTGCAGTATGCGTGAGTATGTGGATGTATAGCCTACATGTAAGCTTTTAAATTCAGCATATAGGATTATATTTCTTAGTGTGTACATAGTATAATATGCATTTTTTCATTTTAATAGTCACGTTGTCCACATTCCTTCACTTGTTTTGTTGCTTTGCTTCCTTAATCTATGTTAATATGTTCATTTACTGATTTTAAGATCATATTCAGGAAGAAGTTCCCATGGTTCCCTGATGTGCCGTGGGATTTTGTGACTGCCATACATTATTACTGCAATATACAGCTATACAACAAGTTATGAATGAATTTTTAATTGAATATATCAGCACATTGTACACATATTTCATTATAAAATGCTGCTTTGAAGCAAATTTTCAAGCTATATACTTTAATTATTTTCTTAATGAATATTTCATGAGTGAGTTTATTTTCCATTAATACAAATAAATGTTTACTGAGTGATACGAATTAAAACATTTGTCATAGAGGCTATTTTTAGGGATTTGAATACAGGTGTGCCTTGGGATTTTGGTTGCCCTTTAGAGCGCCTTGAGCACAAAAAGTTTGAAAACCATTGTGCTAAACACATCTGAGTATGTCATATATCATATGTAAAAACAGACATATTGACTTGTGCTTACTGAAACAAAAGGCACTTAACACCAAATGTCTTTTTACACCCTGAGGTCGTGGTTCCTATTTGATGAAAAAAGAGAAATATGCAAACATTGCACATTTGCTGACAAACTGCAGGGTTATTCAATTTGGTCTATATCCTTCCGGGCTTTTGACAAATATTATATTAATATAGCGATTTCTTTCACAATGAATGAGCCATGACTTTAATATCAAGGGAGAAGGTATAATGGGGGACTGCAAAATATACAGCCGAGCAAACCATTGTAGGTAGAGTCTTGGTTACACCAGCTGGTGGTCAGGTCTTTGTCTGATAATGTGTGTGCTTGAAGTGTGTGTGCTCAGTTCTGGCCCCATCTTTGAATGTCACTGAAACCTGATCAGCCAGAGACATTCAGAGAAACAGGAGAAGTCTCTCAGGAAGAGCTGCTTATCTCTACAATTAGCCCAAACAATACAGCCCTTCATTGGCTTTGCTGTTTTACGTGTCCTGATATCCAAACAAGCATGTTTGTTTGTATTTTGTGTGACGCTTTGCTCAAGCTCTGCACTTGGTTTAGCGTTGTTGTTTGAGATTTTTTTCACCCCTTGGCTGTGTTGGTTTGAATTTTTACGCATGGAGTGGCAGCAGGACAAATGCACAGAACTGTGAAGAACCAACAGGGTGAACTGCCCTTCCCAAAATGCCAAGCCTATAATTTGCAAATCGACAGAGTTGCAAAAAAGAAAGAAAGAAAGAAAGGGAGAAAATGAGAAAAATGTGTGTGAAGGAAGAAAGGGTGGTAAAGAATATTAAGAACAGTACAGAATGGCATTGAGTTCATATGGGATAATACATTTTAAGAGAGGTTTACTAAACAAGTATGGGAGACGAACAGCCGTTTAAACTTCTAGTAAGAAACATATGCACATAGAAATACACACATTGCACAAGTAAATTCACTGTCCATCAGCACACATGCACAAACGTACATCCACACTCATAAGTGCACACTCAAACACACACCGAATAACGGTAAACGTAATCAAAGTGTCAGTCCCTATACTCTCATCAAAAGAATTCAGTGAAAAATCAATAGGGGACACAAACAGAGGCAGTGCAGGCTGAGGGAGAAGTCTCTGGTGTTATTAATGTATAATGATGGTCTTTCTCAAGAATCTCCAGAGGAGGGGCAAAGCGCTCGCACCTCTGAAGTGCAAAGTCAAAGGCAGTGTTGCATCTCTCCCTGGCTGCTCTGTTAATTCCCTAACTTAGCCCGAGGTTAGCCATAGGTGTGGGACATGATTGAGGTTACTGATACATAGGATTCTTTGCAGAGCTCTTCGCTCTGCCCTCTCCCTTTTTCAGTTAGAATATCAACCCTGTGGGGCAAAGCTATTTCATCAAACACTGCACACATACGCACACTTGCAAACACATATTCTTGAGAACTGAGGGCCCAGACAGTACACTGAGTCTAGTCGCAGATAGAGGTGACATTTGCTAATGGGGGGAAAAAAGACTGAGATTGAGATGCTGATGATCATGAGCTTGAAAATATGGTGACCAGCATACCCTCTTCTTTATTCTCTTCAATACTGTCTACAAGCTAGTATGATTATGTTCTTTATCTGTGATAGTTAACATTATTTATGGGATGTATCATATTCTGAGCTTTGCTGTTGTCATCTCTACTCGGCTTCCATCCTCTTCAATGAGTCAGGTGTTACTTTTTTACCTTTGCAACTTCGATCCATGTTTCCAATCCGGTAGCCGCTGTTGTATGACTCATATACGGCATGTTTTGTCATCTCTGTCTTGTTAGAGCTCTGTTTGCCTATTGGCTCACAGTCAGGATGTCTCTGTGAGCCGCCGAGGTGTGTTTGTTGAATGGTTTGTAATTATCCGCAGGCCTCCCTTGGGCAATGCTCCCGGGCACCTCTGCAAGTATATACTGCTCCACCCACCAATGAACCCTTTCTTTTGGAGCTAGGAGAGCAGCAGGAAGACTGGGGACACACGTATCATAAAAGGGAAGTGCAAGTAAAGTGTAAGAATCTTATTACAACATGCAATCAACCCACCCGTGCACTGTTTACCTGCAACCTCACCTTCCTCTGTAGCGACCCCTTTTTCACTTATTTCCTTTCCTTTAACTCGTTGTACTCCATGGCATCAAACAAGCTTACCTACCAATAATACACAAGTATGTGATCCTATTGCCCTCTCAAGGAACTTAAGGTCTTTAATGTTGTATTAAATGTAGGGCTGAACTCCCACGGTGGTTTTAAATCCAATCTGTACCTCTTTGGGGATTGGGAATTAAGTAGGCAGTAGGTAATCCAAAAATACTTGTTCTTGTAATGTCTTATAATTCCATTAAGACTCTTTACCCCCAACAGTGATATTCCTGTACCTATAGTATAGCCCAGCCCTTAATGTGCCTTATTTGAGTTCCATTAAATCACTCTGCAGTTCCAAACAGGCTGTTGTCGTCTTTGGTTGTGACTATAAACTACCAGACTTTATTAATATGGAAAACCTTGTAAATCACTCTAGTGATCTTATGTTCGCAAACGATCCGAATCTTTTCAACGGCTCTTTGCTTTGAATAAAGGGAACCGAGTCATACTTGGTGAGAACCAATCTTTTTATCGTTCACATGGTTTGTTACACAGAGTCAGCTGACAAGTCGGTAACTTGGTAACTGTTTGGAAAAGGACAGCCATTTTCAAAAAATACTTGAATGAATGAACCCTCTTTTCTATCAGTTTCTATCAGAGGGTAATTTCAACCACTCAGACCAATTATTCATATGACACAATAGGAGAGCAAAGTCGGTTGGTAAATAAAACTCTTGCCGAAGCTCATCGAGAAGAGCAAGAAAAGCTCTCAGTAAAGTGTTGTATAAATTACATTCAAAGCAAGGCAACTTTATTTACATACCACAAAGTAGTAAATTGACTGACAAAGAAGAGATATATGGCATCACCTTGTGTACAATGCAGATCATTGATATTGGGTCTGAAAATACGAGTGGACAATTCCCTCATAACATTCACTTTGGCATTTTTTAACTGTTGTTTATTAAACCTAAAGTTATTAGTTTCTAAAGTGACACATTCCACACATGCAGTTGCAGCTTACAGTTTATTTACACCATGTAAAGGTCATCTAACTCTGCAAATTTCCTCAGTAATTTTTATTTATACCTTTTGTCTTATGGCACACATCTTTGAGGTATACAATGTAATTTTCGTTGTCAAGGTAGCCAACAAAACTTCAGTATTTACCCCTAGCATGCACCAGCACCAGCCAATGACAGTCCATATACACTTACATTTGTGGGAAAGCTGGTCTGCATAATATTCAGTGACCTGCCTTCCTATCTCTCTTTTAATCAGCCTTTAAAATCATGGAGGAGGAATGCAATGTGTACATAATTTGTGTCTACAGCATGTAATCTGCATTTGAAAGTTTGTTATCATTTTGCAGTATTTTACAAGATAGCGCTGTGTGACCCCAGAGCTCAGGAAAAGGATATGTTGGGGTGTGTAAGAGAGAGTCTCTCCTGTGGTGCTATGCAGTAATGTGTGTGAAAATACCAAAGACGGGAGATGAAATTCTACTACTTCACTCAGCCTGTGTCAGTGCACTTTCAGGTGAAACCAAAGAGACGGAACCAAAGAGAAAAATGAAAATTATATATAATAATCATAATATCACAGTCATGCTGCTTGAAATATTGTAGCTATTGGGGTTGATGGCAGATAGGCCAGGACGTCATGTCAACCCCACCGAATCCATTCCTGGCTCGAGAGTAAGGTAAAAAGGTATCTTGAAAGAAGAGGAATGTGTAGGTTGAGTGGCCATAGATGAAAGTGACTGCAACTCTTTCATGTTTGTGCCTACTAAAGAAAAAAAATCAATCAATGTACAAATACTGTAAATTACTGAGTTAGGGAGCAGGCCAAAGGTGAAAGGATCTCCTCTCCTCCATCTAACAGCAATGCCAACAAAGAATTGATATAACCAGTTTAAATAACTGATACTTGGTTAAACAGACTGCATGCTGTTAATATTTGTTTGAAGTTAAACCTTGCCATCTAAAGAGAGCACAATATCTTATAGAATACGGCAGAGATCTTATTTTTTAATCAACAATATGGTCACATTAAACATGTATGCAAAATGTTAACTTTAAATTTATTTTAACGTCCATTGGTGGCAACTGATTAAAACATTTATGGTCATGTTCAGGGAGCTAAAACACCTTAGGAAAATCTCACACAGTAATGATATATATATCTATATATATATAGGATATAGAGTCGCATAGCTCTGTTTATTTATCAAAACGTGGCATTCCAGTCATGGGCCTTCATCCAAATCATGACAAACAACAAAGGCAAAGCATATAGGCGTATTTTAATAGCTCAACCTGAGAAGCATTCTGTTTGAGTGAAAAGGACTTCCACCTGGTTGTAAACGCATTTGTTCCTCAATTAAGGGGAGGCATGAGGGAATAGTAGCACAGCCAACAAAAGGTAGACGATAACCACTCAAGGCCTCAGCTATTCAAGAAAGAAGGAATGGATACAAACAAGGATCAGTACAATGTGATAAAAGGACATCACTGCAAGGGATGCTAATATATGTAGCGTATACTTCTCAACTGAATTACTGAATTATTATACTGTTATAATGAACGCATTTGGTCTTTCTCAAGATATCTCAATGTAGCGGGATGTGGCCCAGTGTACAGTATAGTTTCCTCTATAACTGTATTATACGTGGGTTATAATGTGTTATAGAGGTTTAAAAATTTGTTTACAAAAAGAGCGATTTAAAAAAATCGAAAAAAATCTTTTGAATTAGGCAATCAGTTTTTCTTCTAAGGAATGAATGTGCAAAATCACAATGAAGATACAGAAATTCAACACTGGCTATGTGCCAGCTCTTGGCAGTCCTCCAATTAACTCCTTAGTTTGGGTTAATGTATTGTCATGCCCCTGCAATACCCTGCAATTGAAGATTCTTGTTGCAATGACTAAACAATAAACACAACATTACTTTGTACAAAATAAGAAGAACACCTCTCCCTTTCTGAAGCTGATATCATTTCATGCTGTTTGGACATGATGGGAAACTGTTTTAAATGATATTCTTCTGAATTTCATTATTTTTTGAAGAGTAAGCACATGCCATGCCAAGACAGGTCAGAAATGCCCACTACCTCCTATCAACACTCTACAACCTCTCTAAAGGCTGGGTCACTTCAGAACATTTTGTGGCAAAATAAATTAATTCCAGAAAAATTACTGTGAGGATTTGCTTGCACAGGCGAATAAATCTGCACATTTGCACCTTTGACCAATGTCATACCATCTTGACAGAGCTACCTTTGAGGGAATAGAGTACCAGAGGGTCCCAAATCTAGAAAGTTATTGTAGCAATGCTTTATTCACTATCATTTAACCTGTTCCATCGGATAATCGACCGCTCCACAAAAGGGGCATAGTTTTTTACACAGTTATAAGAAGTCAATGGCGTAAATACTTCTTTTGAATAAACAAGGTGAAGTTTAGGGCTGTCCCCAAGTAAAGATTTTCCAACTAGTCATTGTATGTTTATGATAATTTAATTAACAGTTTACTTCCATCTTCACAAAAACAAATACTGGCAGACTTATAGAGAAGGTCAGTGTTGCAACAATCCCCGATACTTTGGTCCCGGTAAAAACTCATAGCTCCCCGAACAGAGTTTGATGTTAATTTTTTTGTTTTTGTGTGACTGACTTATGAAAAGAGTATCGACTAAGACTCTTCTCAGTCGACTAAGGTATTGTGCCGTTAGCAAGCAAGCTAACAAGTTAACAGTTAAGTGCTAGTTAACAAGCAGTAGGGAAGCCTAGCTAGCTTGCAGAGCTTATTTATCCCTCTGCAATAACTCTTTGATATTATAATTATGTTTAGTCCCAGGAACAAAATGATAATGAAGGCTGAAGCTTGGGAAGCTGGACTGACTTTTGTTTAAAATGTAGTCCAAATACAGATCTGAATGGCAGATGAACCACGAGTGGATCAGTCAAGTTAGTGGGAAGAAGTACAAGGCTGTACTGTACAGTTTGCCATAGAGTAAGGCAGTCCATGTGGAACATTCAGAGACTACCACACCACACCACAATTGATGTAACTGTGCTTTACTCTTATTGACTTTATTTCCTTTAGATTCATGTTGAGAGTAGCAGAGAACATTGAAATTGATGCTGTAGTAACTAGTCTTTGATAGAGTGCTAAGGTGATGATGTTGGTTTAACGTTATGCTTCACACAGACACCGTCCTTGCATGCAACTAACTCCTTTTTAACAGCACCGTTAATCTACGATCAAATACACATATATTAAACCTCAGCACACACGAGGAGAGGGAACTCAAACCCTCCCGCTCCTCCATGCTCTTTGTCTTTCACCAACAAGTGTTTCATACTCAGCTGAAACATCTGGTCAGAGGACAAAGAACACACGCAACCCCCAATGCGCACACACACACACACACACACACACACACACACGTTAAGTTAGATTGCACATTGTGTATTTTCCTGCTTGCTATTATTACATCTGGTTAATAAATGTTTGTGTTTATACATGCTGGCCTATTTCATTTCGTACAAGAGTGGGTGATACCAACCTCTTCTATGCAGAACTCCAAAGCCTTCCACTTTAACTATTAATAATAATTTTGGTTGTAGTTATTCATTTAATTATTAATCTGATTTTGGGATTATTAATTTCTTTATGAATTATTGGCTAGCGTTTCCCTTATTTAAGGGTGGTGCCCAGAGGAACTTTAATATTAATTAAAGTCATTTTCTATTATCTTTTGATGATTATAAACTTTGATAAACATTAATTGATTAAACTAATACAGTTAAACCACTGTAACACCCTATGAAGTGGTGCCCTGCAATGCATAAAAAACACAAATTGGTGCACCAGAATGCAGGAAATAAAGTGTCTGACCCTGTGGCATGGTGTACCTTATTTTTACACACTAAAGGTGGCAACCCGACTTAAAAATGATGACAAGTGTTTATAGGGTCATAGTTATCTAGAGTCTTTTCCAGTGAGTTGTACATGGCTCACATTACATCAGCTGATTCCTGTACTCAGACTCCTGCTTAGCTTTGGCGCTAGAGTCATTTGAGGCATTCTGCAGAAGACATGATGACTCCTGGTTGTATTTGAGGTCTGCAGTGTACAGTGCAGACATGAAAGGAGACAGGACTGTTCCCTGTGGGTCTGCAGAGCTACCTACCAGCTGTTCAGGCACACAGTGCTACAGCTTCAGAACCACTGTTTGGTAGTCAGATATTATTATTGTGTTACTTGACCTATGGGGTCAAAACTACTGTAATGCAAACTGAATAATAGCAATAAAATAAAGGAGGAAGTGAGTTTCCACAAGATATGTGTATCCAAAGCAGCTCCAATAGGTTGCCCATTCGTAACAAGAGTGGTCAGTCAATACTATTGAAAAAATACCTATGAATGAGTGAAACTGTTTTTGACAGGACTAAAAAGATGTAATATGGATGTGACTGCTGTAAATTAAATTACAGTAATTACATGTACTGTATGCTATATTTATTTCAAAATTAATTTGAGGATAAACCCTTTGAGATCCACCATCTCATTTTCAAGAGGGTCCTTAGACATGGAAATTATATGGGTGGATTTATTATACACAATTCACAAAAGTGCTTTAATGTTACGTGTGGATGAGCAAAAACATGTAGTCTACTGATTAGACCAAGTAATTGAAATTTTTATTAAGGAGAACATGGAAAAGAAGAAAATCTCCATTCTAAATATAGAGGCGATTACGATGCTCAGGGAAGATAAAAGATGCACTTCAAGTATCAAGAGCAGATGGGGGGCCTCTCATAAACTGTCATTTGCAGCACATTTTATCACAGGTAAAGTTACAAACAGCTCTGTCCCCTTGTTAAATGCTTTCTCAGAGGGACAGAATGAGCACACGCTGTCTTGTATCATCTATATTTTGCTTTCTAACTTGCAAATACTGTGATTTTTTTTCTCATGAGAGCAAATGAAAACAAAATGGGATTTCTCCTGTCACAGGCATAAGCCCAAGAAGAGTCGATGACAGCTGTACTCAGAAAACCACAATATCCATAGCAATTGCTTTTGCTTGATCAGTCAGCCCTTCCCTACTGTCTACCAAAAGAGTGAAAGAGGTGCACTGTCATTGTACATTGCTAGCTGCAAAGATGTTTATTCAATTCAATTCAATTCAATTCAATTTTATTTGTATAGCGCCAATTCATAACAGAAGTTATCTCAGGACACTTTTGAAATAGAGCAGGTCTAGACCGAACTCTTTATAACATTATTTACAGAGACCCAACAGGACCACCATGAGCAAGCACTTGGCGACAAGGGCAAGGAAAAACTGCCTGTTTAAAGGCAGAAACCTAGGACAGATCCTTCGGCTCTAGGTGGGTGGTCGTCTGTCTCGACCAGTTGGGGTGAGAGAGGAGAGAGAGAGAGAGAGAGAGAGAGAGAGAGCAACAGCAACAACAGCCTAATATCTGTAAGATAACACCAAGTTATTGGTATGAACACTTTTTTCAGCAATCTAAACATTCATTGACAGCCAGATTTGAATATGCATGAGCTAAAGGGCAGTAATGAGTCTACTGTGTATGTCTCCAAACAATATTTCATTGGGAGTCATTGCTTTTTTCCAAATTCCTCTGGGGATATACTTTGAGTTTGTTGACAGTGACAGCCAGTGGGTGCTTCACCCACTTTGGTGGTCATGGATGGATTTGCCTTATCAATGCAACTTTGCCCATTTAGAAGAAGCAGCAACAACATAATGTTACCACCTTGTAAAAAGTTGATGATGAACTTGTTAGTACACAGTTGCTCATTCAGACATCCAGCAGATACAGACAAGAATTAGCATTCATTTGGAGTCATGTTCATTTTCCACCAAATAAATGAAGTTCAACATTCGCTCTCCTTTAAGCTCTGTTTTGGTTACTACCAACTCCTAAGGGAAATATCTTGCACTTTTGCTGCTAAATGTTCTAGTTTTGTTCAGCTAGTTGCTAACTTTGTCTATTTGGTGTTGGGCAGGTGGTGTAAACTGTTCTTTTTCAACTAAGAACAGCTATTGTGGTCGAAAACAATGCTATAAGAACAATGACAGTGAACCAAAACAGCAAAGCCAAAACAATTAGCTGAAAGACACCGTAAAGCTCCCCTGAGCTGAGAGGAAATGCAAAACTGAGTAACAATTCTCTGTGGGTTTTTCACCTCAAGCAACCGCTCTCACGTTACATATAGCCCTCGGATTTTTAATTTTTTGAACAAGATTATAGTTTAATATTTTGGATTGGAGCTGATACAATATGTCTTGCCTTGGCAATTTGTATTTATAATCAGTGGTAGAGACAGACTTTAATCCCTGTGTGTGCAAATTTACTTGAGGTACACAATAGAATGCCAAACTATACTCTTCTCTTCTCTCACTTTGTATGCCTTTTGTTCCACAGTAGGAAAGAGCAGTAAAGGAGTACAGCTGATGGTCTGCTGCTGACAAGGCTCTTGCACAGCCAAATTGCTATAATGTACTGTCAATCTGAGAAAAAGGGGGAGTGAAAAACATAGAAAAAACAACCTCCAGGATACAAATCTTCTTGGGCAGCTGAACCCACTGAAAGGACTAGTAAAGAAACAACTGCTTCTACACTCACCTGCTTAAAGTTAAATCAACCAAATGGGCCACTGAAGAAATCTGAACTTTTGAAAATGTGTTAAGTCATTTCACAGATTATTTTCTTGCTAAGAAAACAAATATCTATTGAGAATGCACTTGAGTGACTGGCCAATGTACTTCCTCCAAAACACTGTCTAAGAACAAAAAATAGTTATATTTATTGTCTACAAATGTGGAAATTTGCCCTTGGCTGCACAGGCCGGTTAAAAACACATCATTGTAAATCCCAATACAAACAGTAATAAAAAACCTATGTGCAACTAATTATCTCAAAAACAGCCACAAGAAATCACTTCCAGTTTTTACCAGAAAGCAGGGTGCAGTGCAGTTTGTAAAAGGAGACAAAGTGAGATATCAGGTTGCATTTATACTCTTGCAAAGCGCAAAGCCAATTAATATGTGTTTCAAATGAAAGTAATTGCATTGCTCTTTATCATAGGATTAGACATACAAAGACTGAATTATCTTGTTTAAGTTTTCTGAAATAATAATAAAAAAAGTTTTACAATATATGGTTTCATTTCTCACAGTTTTTGTAACTTTTATGATACTGAGAGGAGCACAGGAATCCAGTAACACTAGAAAGCTCCATTACCTCTAGGAGCTGCCTTGGCTTATATATTGGGAATTTGACAGTCCCCAGGCCAACAGTGGGGGTTTGCAGTGAGAAGCACCATAGTAGGAGAACAGGCCATTACAAATGGGGAGAAAAATGTGGAAAATCACAAAAGCATGGGTCAAATCTTGGATGAGGACACCTCCTTTACCGAAAATGATGGCAACTGATTTATAGGACCATAAAATTATAGGCCATCGGGAAAAGAATTACTGAAGATAACTGAAAAAATAATGCAAGTCATTAATAATAATAAAATTTGCTACAGACTGACCAAAATGTCTGGTAAATTATACCTGTGTTTTTTAAGTAATGTTTTATTTTATTGCTATGAATTTCCATATAATTTCTTGTCATTGCAAAGCATTTGATTATCTTCCATCAGTGTATAAGCATGCTTGTCCCTAATTCTAGATAGCGCCAGAGCTGCCTCATTACTCCAAACTAATTAGTATCAATACTGGATTGTACCAATAGTCCGTCCCTTGTCACTCTGTTGAGACTGTACAGAAGAAATGAGTGCAGATTGGTGAAAGTGATTCTGTCAGTAGACAATTAGAAGCCTATTACACCACCAGATATCATTGTCATTATTTTAAAAGGATAGACCTATTACCCGACTGCGTCCTTTCAACTGAAAGTATGCAATATTTTATGAAAAACACAAGGAGATGGCTAAACATAATGAGATTAATGCTAGCTCTGGGAAAGAGCAAAAGTGGAATTGGCAATTAGATTTTAAAAAAAGTAAAAGATGTGGGAGAACAAATCTGACCAGCTTTGTTTTGTTAGATATAATGATTTCCAATTAGAGTGGCTGTTGCATCTAAATGCTCGACAAAGTAGGTTAGAGTCAAAACACACTAACTGTAATAGGGTAGGTGAAAACATATGGTCAAAAGACCTTCTGTGAAAGAACTCAAAGAGAGTTCTTTAGTCCACTTTTCTCAAAGAACAAATTCAGATAAGTCTACATGGCCTCTAAGCAGGATCTATTTCTTGATTAGAATTGTTGTGATGCAGTACAGTGTCCCACAACTGAATCATCAATAAGCTTTGTATCATTAAACACAAAAATATGTAATTTATTGAAAGTCCACTTGCATTCCAAATTGGATAGAACAGTTTAAAATCTGTAGGAATTATCCTGCAGGGCCAAAATAAAAAACACCTACCTGAACAAAGATTTAATTATGACTTCATTGCAGCAGTTTGATGTGGGAAGGTTACTTTGTAAGCAGGCTACCCACCAATTTAATTGTACTAAAATATGTTTGAAGAAAAGTTAAATGACATGTGAATATAGCAAAAAACAACAACAACAAAAAAAAAAAAAAACCTGCCCACGTCTAGACTATTTTTGCACAACCACCATCAAGGCCTGAATCACATCATCAAATCAAACGGGCAAGGAAACAGGCAGAAAACAATCTAGCACCCAAACAAGCAGTCCACTAAATAAAATAGTCTGACGCACGAAATGAGCAGCCCTGGGACGGTGAAAATCAATTAAGTTGGGGGTCCGTTGGGTGTTTGAGGGGGGGTGTCTGCTGTTCCTTCCTGATAAGAACATTTCTGTGCTTGATTTGGTTATGCCAAGAGAAGATTATCGCCTGGCAGGAGCAGCAGTAGGCCTTACTCATTAAGTGGTGGGTTATTGCCAGTCCTCGACACCAGAGCCAAGGTTTTAGTACATTGTAATGGGGGCTGGGTAAACACTCAAACACACAGGGAATCTTGGCCTGCTTTAGTTTTTACAAAACTAAATTGCCTGTTTTATCAAGGATTAGTTATTAACCTTGATCCTATTTTAATGACAGAGGGTACTTCATCAGATGTGCAGTGCTGGGACATGTGGTGAGGCTGCGGTGGAGGTATGGTTTTTACAAAAGAATGAAAAGAGGCATCTGTTTATCCTTTAAAAGAAGGATACATGGGTCATTACATTGGCTTCCCTGCTGCTTTTAGCTTTTGTTTCCTTTTAAATGATTTGTGGGATTTGGGGATTTTTTTTTTCTTTTTGCAGCAGGGTTTGTTTGAACCAGCAGAGAATCCATGGATAAATCGGACTTCCAAACAAGCTGTCTATTGGTGGTTCAAGATGATAATTGGTCTCACATGAGGTAATGGTAGCTTAGTGATACTTTTCTGTCAATTATATCATTTCATGTTAACACATGTTGGCCTTAGTCTGCTGTAAAAACATACTCAGAGGAACATAGTGAGGAAAGACTGGCTGTGAAATAGATAGCAAACTTCCATGAAAGCCTGAAAACTGAGGCTTAACTCCAATGTAATCAAGTTATTGTAAAAACAAAAACTGTTGGACTCCAAGCAAGGGGAATATTTACCCCTTAACCCCATAGGTACGTTCCTGTTCTGCCCTTGAAAATATTTGGTTGAAAGGTTTCAATAACGGCACACCGTGCACCACCCCAGGTCCCAGAAATGAAAAAGCCCGTCATGTGTAATTGGTGTGTGCGGCATTGTGCTGAGCCACGGGGACCCAGAGTAAATATAACCTGACAGTGTGAAAAAAGGCAGAGAAAAGGTTCTTTGATCCCTTATTCATCTCTCCCCTGTCACAGATAAGGCTGGCGGGGTTGGACGATGGAAGGATGATTTTCCCTGAGAAGAGCGAGAGGCTACACTACAGTGTCATAATACAGACTTGGAGAGACAGAGGGTGGGGGGTGGGTGAAATCGAAGAATAATGCTAAGTGTGAGCGATAATAAAAGTATTTTCTTGTGGAAACGGAGGGCAAAGCCGGAGAGGATGCACTATCTTTCTATTGAATGGAGTGTTTCACACACTGCATATATGTGAGGGGCCTCTGCGGTGTTTGTTGTCTTCCCTCTTCTGACTAAGGCATATAAAATAATGCTCTAAATCTGAAAATTTGACAGTAATGCTTTCTTTCTTATGTGCCCCAATGGTGTTGAATGCATTGGAGTATTTAATGTGCAAACAGCTCTCTGTAAATGAAAATTGGAAGTGAGAGTGTGTATGTGTGTAGGTGTGTTTGTGTGTGCGTTTGTGTGTGTCTGTTAAGAGAGGGGGGAAAAAAACACGGAAGGAGAGAAAAAGAGAGGAGTGGAGAGACACGGCTGTTCATTCAAGCATAATTCCATTACAGTTGGTGGCTGCTGTGAAGAGGAACCATTAGAGGTGTAATCGGGATGGATGGATGAGGATGAGGACAGAGACGATGAACAAGGGAAGATATACAGCTGATGCTATGTGATTGAACCATAGCCTATGACCCAGTGGGGAAGGACTATAAGAGAATGTAATGACACCTGTCAATGAATATAATAATGACGTCACTGGCTCAGCTCTGGCTTTCTTTTTCTTGCTGCCTCGCTTCTCGCTTTTCTCCTCTCACCCTCTTTCATTTGCCTTTTTCCTCTCTTTTTTGTTTTTTCCCCCTCCTCTGCCCTTTGTGTCCTCTCCACAGAGGTGATGAACAATATTACATTTTACAGTAATTAATATGGTAGTTACAAGTAAAACTTTAACTTAAGTGTATTAGGGTATTATTTGTGATTTAGTATTGATAAAGACAAGTCCCCAAACATTAAGGTCAGAAAACCTCCAAAAATATTGGATCTTACATTTCCCATGATGGAACTTAACAGCACGTTTTAAATTTACCCTGCACACTAAATACCCATGTCTTTTAAATTCCGTGCCCCAGTTTGCACGCAACCTTTCTGTTCAAAATATAGGGTTATTTTACCAGATTTACAAAGCAGAAGGCATACAACTGTTCCCACAGGCTGTACTTTTATGATCCTTTTGTATAATTCCAAAACAGGGCTGGGGTAATGTTTTGTTTCCACTTGTGTCAGTCATATTGTTAAAGGCATTCAGCCGAAATCAAGACTTATTTTCAAGGTGGAGAAAAAGCAGTGCCATGTTATTATTTAAAAAATACAAACAGTTGTATTTTATAGATAACAAGTTATTAAATAGAATGGAAATACAAAATAATAAAATAGAAAGCTAAAGATATCCTTCTCTATATTGTTGCAATGAATCGTGTCACTGAGAAAGCTGCAGAAATACAAACTTACAAACTCTACTCATTTTCCAATGTAGTTTGCCTCAAAAATGAGCTGTTTATATTAACAGCTTTATACCATGCAGAGAAAGTGTAAAACATCTAAAACAAAATTCCGTCTATAAATTTCCGCTGTATAGCCGATATCTGTTGGACATGTGGAAAGCCCTTGGCTTTCCCTAACATTGTGGAGAGGGTAAAGCTAGATGAGGTATGTTAAAAGCAATCAATCCACACTCTGTAGACCCCTTGGGTTCCACGCCTGTGCTCTATTTTCTTCCCAAGACATGGTGCTGAATCTAAACTAAAACCAGGGTTATTTGATGCCCTATTTGAAGAAGGGGAGTTGCTCGATAGCCCACAGTCCTCTAGAATCCAGCCCTTTACATAAAAGCCTGGCCAGGTCAGGCATTATACTGTATGCCTGATTAAAATTACATGTTACTCTTATCTTGCTCAGGCAATGATTGCATTCATCAGGTGTCACAGTTCCTTACTTGAGTAGGTATGAAAGTTAGTAGGCAAGTAGATTTCTTGTTTTTTTCTGCCTCCTGCTATGTGGCATATTGAGAGAGCAAATAGATATGCATGATTGTAGTGATTGTAAGGCCAAACCAGAATACAAATCAACTAAGTAGCAAGATCCTTTTATTCGGGACATTGCGTATCTAGGTAGATTATGTGCTGTTTACACAACTCTATAGCCAGACAAGAATGTCAGTGTTGACCAATTGTGCAAAAGCCCAGATTACATCCAATATTTTTTTTAATGTTGGATTCCTTCAATATTTGTGATGGTTAAGGTTAGGGAAAGATTGTTATTATGACAATTGCCAATTTTAGTGAAGGTATTGGGTTAGGGTTGGGTAAATAAAACCCATTTCTGCCTGTTTCTCATATCCAAACAATAACAAAAGACACAGTTTGATTATGTAATAGCACGGGATTATCACCAGGGTTATTTAGTTGTTGTCTTCACCACCATTGCCAATTCCTTCAGTGATCACTGTTCAGGACATTTTTACCAGGAGCTGAATAATCCAAGTAGGTCTCCTCCTCTACAAAACAAATGTACCATGTGACTAAAAAGGGTTAAAACACTAAATAAAGCGGTATGACATTAAAAGTTAGTGTTTCTCTGATGCTGTTTGATGGGCAAAGGACTTGCTGGAGGTGTTGTGATGGCTAGAATCCTTCATCCGGTTAAAATATCTAGTGGATTTTCAAATATATAACATAGGTTTAGTGCTTTTATACATGTTAATGCAGACACATTACATAATAGCTTTAAAGGTGTTTTCCCATAAAGAAACAAAGTTATTGATATATTAATTAGAAAATGTCTCAGCCTTAACCTGCATTTTCTTCTTCATAAAATATTTGCAAAGCAGATTTCTTTTTAAAATTCTGTTTCTGATCGATGTTGTTTACATGAGTTTGCTGGCAGTCTTTTTCTTTCCTGACTTTGCTGGTGCATTGCTTGTAGATCTGGATCCATCTTGAAAACATTGCACAGTAGAGCTCTGATATCAGGATATCTTTAAAATCAGAGTTTAGTGAAGGTTAGGTGACTTAAACACAAGATTAATGTTACAGTGTCCTGTATGAAGGTAAAACAAAGGTACACTGCCGCCACTTTAATACATTTCCCCTTGCATTAGCACATTGGATGTAAATTTTGATGTTTGAAATGGTCCAATACGGATATACCGTAATTCCTTGGGGTAATGGGTTAGTTTACAGACAGACAAATATGGAGGAAGGTGAAGGTGTTTCAAATATAGCTGCTCACACTGTGACTGATTCATGTGAGGATCTCAGTCCAGTGGCTATCCACAAAGCTTCAGCTGGGGGTACACAGGCATCAATACCAGATGACTCATTCTCAGCTGGCAATGGAGCCATGAACAAAGTGGTAGTTGGGTTGTGGGTTGAGTTACTTGGTGCAGTTTTCCACCACAGACTGACTCATTTGGCTGTAATCCACTGCTCTAGGGCAGCTGTCCTATCTTCACAGATTGATGAGTTCTACTCACATCTAATCACATTTGCAAGAATTACTGTCTGAGAATGAATAAAGAGTTTGGAATAAACACACACACACACACACACACACACACACACACACACACACACACACACACACACACACACACACACACACACACCGTTAATGTAGATACCTAGTTGCATGTATACAATGAACAGATGAGGACCCGCGGGACCATACAGTATTATTACACAGAAACACGGTATGTTGAGTCATCACATTGATAATGATGATAAATAGAATGCATGATAATGAGCTCATTTGATAGAAGGATAAAAGGAACACCAGACACTGTTTTTAATGTCATGACATTGCTATTAATGACACACTAATGCATATTCTTAATAAGCTACTAAAATTATACAGCTTAGGGTGTAGTGGAAAAAACTATTATTCGCTATTATTACAAAGAGAGTAAATATTCATAAACTTTTACCAATAGCTAATGGTGGGATTCATCTTTAACCAAACAGTCCTTGTGAAAGAAAAGACTGATGAATGATACTGGTTAAAAAAGCTTCACTGAGTGTTAAGAGGTTTTGCCATAATGCAGACCATCGTAGGACCTTGATACATTATGATTCAGTTACGAAACACATATATACACGTATACACACTTATTCAGATAAACCAGTTCTTCTCTTTTTAAAGTAAAAATGTGGTAGAAACAACCTTTCATCTTCTTCAACTTAATGTTTCATGAGATACTTTATATTCAAGAATAGTCATGACTGAACACAGACAAACAAAGACAGAAACATAATGATTCACTGAAAAACAGTTGAAGTGGAGTGTTACTACATGCTAAGCAAATCACTTAACAGTTTGGTTCCACTCAGCTCAACTTCATGTCAAAATGTTACAGCTTTTCAGCTTTTCTTACCCTGTAGCATAGTGGCAAACACAAGCCCACTTTCCACGTTTTTTATGACTTATTTTAGATGTTTTCATTTATTTTAAAATGCATGACATTTTGATAAACCTATCCTTCAAATCAATGGTTTGTTAGGCATTGCTTGTGCTTCACATTGAGTGATAACCCACTCTCATAACTGCAGACCCTTTAGAATGGGAGTTTCTGTGTTGATGCAATCTTGTAGTTGAAGGGAGGGAAAATGGACTTTGGTTTTTACTTCTGAAATGTTCACAGTATGTCAGCTTGATTTCCTCTTCAGAGTCTGATGCCAAATGTGCGCCACCAAAATTAAAATGAAAACACTCTTGCTGTGAAAAACATTTTTAATATCTACTATCTTCAACTCCCCTTGCTTAATTCATCTCAGTGAGCAATGCCACTTGCAGAAATTATCATTCCTCCCTTGGTATTGTAGGTACCTGCTACTGTTTGCAACTCAGGCAATAAGTGGGAAAAATATAGTGACTACTGTGTCACAGCTGTGGCTGCAGAAAGGGAAAACAAATGTCTTCTTACTATGAATTCACAAACTGTTTTTTTTTTCTGTTGTTTTACGAAAAGGTAGTCCATTGTGTAGTAGATTAGATTAGATGCTTTATTTTCATTACATGGTAAACACATAAGAATTTGCTTTGGTAGCACCACTCCACCTAGCAGTACATATAGATACATATAAAATAAATATATGTGTCCAAAAAAAAAAAAAGTCACAATAGTTAGTGCATTTTGGGTCAGGGGAGGGCTTTTTGGTTTAGCCTGTCCATGGCTCTGTGGAAAAAAATGTTTGTCAGCCCTTCGGTCCATGTACATATAGTGCCTGAGGGGAGGATGGTAAACAGGGAATGTCCAGGGTGTGTGTAAGGGGTCTCTTACGATTTTATAGACCTGTCTCAAGGTTTGCTGCAGGTCCTTCCTGTCTGCAACAGTGCAACTAGAGTACCAGACTGTGTAGCAGTACGTCAGGATACTCAGTGCAGAGGTAGAATATGATCAAAGATTTTTGTGGGAGTCTGTTGCGCCTCAGGGTCTTCAGAAAGAACAGGTGCTGTTGGGCCTCCTTGACCAGGTAGGAGGTGTTTAGGCTCCAGGTCAGGTCCTCAGATATGCGGACTCCCAGAAACTGGTCACCCGTTCTACCGCTTTTCCCTGTTGATACACTGTCCACTGTGTTTGTGTGTGTGTGTAGTGATTGGCAGTTAACACACATCTCCACTCTTTCAAGTTTTCCTTACTAGGGGGCACCCTAGTAGGACTTGCAAGGCATAAAAAGTTTATGATAGAACAACATTTATACTGTAACAGAACATTTAGATACATTTTAGGCTTTAGGAATATGTAGCACTCATAAAATCAACTTTTCCAGTGTGATTTTACCAAAGTAATAGGATTTGGGTGGAATTATTGATTATTTAACCTATTGTTGATTGAGTAGTTTAATCAGGAGAGACGAGAATGAAGTTAAGATAATTGTTTAGTATAACATGATATGTGATGACTAAGTCTTGACAGAAAGTCTTTGGGCTTTAAAGGCACTCTACAGGGAGATCTGTGATTGAGGGGTGTCTGCCCTGAGCAGCAGCCAGATAAATCCAGTCCAGACACTGGTGGTTGTGGCTGATGACTCTGTTGAGAATGGTAGGCTGATGAAATATTGAAACTAATGAATCTGCAAAGACTGGGCGGTTATGGGGAGGCTGAATGGCACACATATGTTTCTGATTTCTTGATTAACAGCTCCTGATAGTGACAGCAAGGACATTATGTGTGGACATGGGTTAGAGGAGGGAATGCTGGATGGAAAGAGAAACTATCTACAGGCTTTAATGTAAAAAAAGAAATAAAAATAGTCTCTCTGACTGAACTTTCATTATAGCTTCATTAGTTCAGTTTGGGTATTTCCCATTGCACCTACTTGTTGCTGATGAGCCCATGATCCCGATAGCAGCTGAGCCTGAGACTATGTGGATGGAGATTATTTCACTTGAGATGAATTGGTCTCACCTAAAAAAAAGGTCAAAGTTATTAACACGGTGGGACTGCAATAGATCACAGTAGTCCTTGAGACAATTATGAAGGTTGACCTGTCTAAGCCACCTGTCCAACGCTCTCCTGTGGCCCCTGTGAGGATAATACCTATCACTTTGTCCAGCTGTGATGTGGCGAGTCACTGAAAGTCTAGTTTCTAAATGTCTTACGATTTAGTATATGACCTTCCTCTGCGGTGCGCATGCTTGAAACATCGTAATCTTTGGTGCGTTATAGTATTATGGGATCCTTGTATGGAGTTTATTTGTTGTTACAAGTTCTTTACTGTGAGTGATCTACATAGTTAAATCTGTATATGTAGTCAGTATAGTGTAACACTGTACCACTGGAGCTTCATTTATCATTTAAAAAGGTATCGGCTGGCTTGTGATGGGCTGAAATCTTTTTAGCAATTGGATGCTGCAGCTGATCTGATGGGACTGTAAATAAAATAAAATGGAGCCAGTGAAAGTCAAGGGCAATTCTTATGTGCATGAATTTTAATGAAACAATGCGTACCTAACAGGTTCATTGTTGAATCACTGCAGCCTGGTATAATGAATTATAACTATTCAAGCATAATATAAAACACATTGGAAAATTTTAAAATGGCTGGACTGATCTTTAAGTAAGTAGTCTTTCATAAATACCATTTTTCGGTGAGATACTGCACCCTTGCAGGACAACGGCTGCGCGTCACTTTAGCATATTAGCAAGGGACTGACTGATTTTTCTGCTCTCACACCTCATCCGTGTATCCCTCCTGAAGGAAAGAAGGAGGAAGGGCTTTAAGTTTGTAGTGTAAAAAATGCCAGATATACACATATACAGTACACTCACACAATGAAAAAAAAATCAAAAACATGTTGGGTTCTTCAAGTGCATCCACTGAACTCACTATGAAGAGAATGGTCAATGACAAATATGGTTTTAATTTATGCTATTCTTATTGTCAATAAGATCCATGAAAAGACTAAAACAGTGTGTTAGTCTGCCACAAACCTGACCTCCCTACCCTGTCTGTTGGTTCCTACTCGTAAATCTTTAAAACACAATATATCAAATATATTGATCACAAATATATGTTTTTTCTTTTTTGTTTTTGTTTTTTCTTTTAATGTCACAGTCGTTTTCTTTTATTTTTTTGCAAATGTTACTCAAACCAGACTAAATAGTGCATTTTTGGGGACTTTTTTTCTCCTGAATAAATATACATTTGGTGTGTTAGCATTTACAGCAGCAGGATGTGAGATTTAAGATAAACTTGTGGCTGTGTTCACGTAATAACAAACATGTCTCTCAGGATGTTGTTGTGTTTAATACTTTTTGAAAAAAAAGTCTATGGGAAGGATGTATAAGACATATCAAGCTTTGGCTACACATGCGATACATCTAAGTAAGATAATTGTTGGTTTAAGTTTTTTGACAGAATCTGTGTTGATAATTATGAAAATATAGAATATTGTTTGCCTTATCACAATTTCTAAAAACCGCAAGTGTTATTACAGGAAGGGGATAAAGTCAGTTATACAAGTCATGCATTTGTTATCTCTGTTCTGTTTATTCCCACAACATACACAGTAATGTGATACAGCACCTTAACTGGAGAAATACCCCTCGACGGTAAGCATTTCACCCTGCTGAAATGTGCTTGAACAAGCAATTGGACCTCATATCCTGTGATCAATATCACAAGCTGTGAAGTATTGCTATGGCTGAATTAATAATATGGTTTCTCTGTAAAATAATGCATAAACCCTGTGCAGAAAAAAGTAATGTTCACATATAGGTGGAAAACAGGCTCCACTGAATCACCCCGCCTCATTACAAATCATGCATAATGTATCTTGGGTGGAGTTAGAGAACTATTTTATTCTTGTGTATATGTGTGGTCATAAGAATGTGCTTGTTTTGTATGTTGTTTTTCTCTGACCTGAAACATACTCTTGAGAGGTGCAGCAACGGTATATTCAGTGATGCCCTGCGGCCTTGAACCTAATTGGTCTCGGAGCTCATGTCACTTCACAAATTTTAACGTAATTTACACTGGCTAGCAGCTCCCTAAAAAGGGCTTTGGGGGAATGGTTGAAGGGACACACTCCCCACATTTTGTCACTGTTAGTCTTTGCCTTTGATTTAGTTTGCCACCTTCTGACCTCTCATTTCCCAGTGGCACATTTTGATCAATATATAAGACAAATGTTGATAACCTTGGCTTGACCTCCTCTGATCCTGCCAGATGGATATATGCGTAGTGTGTGTGTTCAGTGGATAGAAAACTATTTTTAAATATAAGTGTATTTTATTTGAAGCTGGCTTGACTACTTTATGGTGCACGATTTGAGGAGAGTTTGTTTAAAGAACATATTTTATGAGTGCAGAGAATTCAAATTTGTTTTATGTTATAGTAAATTGTAATGCTAATCTAATCTAATTTAATGTGTAGGACTGGGATCAAGTAGAGTATTATTTTTCTGACCCCCATGGTGACATTTGCCTTCTGCAGTTGACCTCTCCTAATGGTCAAGAAGCAGTGGGCAGCACTGATGGACCTGCTCCAATTCTAAGGCAGGGCCTTTATAAATTGCAATGGCATCAAAAGTAAATGTACAAGATTCGAACCTAGGACACTCTGATCAAACAAATTCAAAAAAAGAGGAAAAATGTGTCTCCTAGTAACTCCAAAGTTTTTGCACATCTGGCTTCCTAACGTGGCCCATGTGTAAGCCTTCATTTAACAATTGCCATGTTTTGTTTATAATTGCAAAGTGTGTGACCCTCAAAGCTTCACTGAGAGGGCATGACTTCTGGAGTGCTGCTTCATGCAGTCATTGACCTAAAGTTAAGCTAGCTGTTGAAAGTCAGTATACCTCCTAAACTTAGACTGGCTGTTTAACAAAAACATTTAATTTCTGTGTTAAATATGGAGTGTGTGTACTGTAGAATTGTTTAAAGGCACTTTTGATGAAGCTGGACTGTGTGACAAAAATAATGTAATAAGTAATAGGCTAATTACTTTTGTTTCTGTTGACTAATTAGTAATATAATTACTGCTCAGTGAGCAATGTGTAATTCAACACTGAATAAGTGACTTTTGTTAGTTTTAGTACTTTAATACTAAACACGCACTATACTAATAATCTTCAACTTATGTTAAAAGATTAATGGTTTTGAACTTCAGAACCTTTTCCTAATGGAGCCTTCTTCATGTTTTTCCCATGTTTCAAATATTTATATTTTGTTTATGAAATAGGGGAGAAAACTAATCTCCTCACATAGCAGCATTCACTGGCCTGTATAACAGCGGCTCAAAATATATCTACTGACAGTGACAATGTGTTGCTGAAATTAGGAAAGCCTTGTCAAGACTTGTCAGACAGGGCATCTGTTTTACCATAGATTTCAGAGGTAATGATTATACTCTGATGATGCACAGCTGCAGGCTATTACTATCATCCCGCCAATGCACAGGGATCCCTAAGATACTGAGAGAGAGAATCATCCCAGGCATCTGCAGAGTGGAGACATTTAGGATTCATTTCATCATCAGATCACAAGCCATCATACGAATACAGCTCTATAGCAAAGTACATGGGGGGTAACATCTGAGCGAGCTGCAGCCTGGCAGAGTGTGAGAGAGGAAAGACCTCAGAGAGCAGAGAAGAAAAGAAGAAAGTGAAAGATGAGAGAAAGAGTGAGAGGCTGCGACCACCTGCTGGTCGGACAGTGGGGAAGTGATCAGTGTAATCAGTTATTGACCTTTTCATTAAACCACTCCAGAATCACCTCTGAGTGGTCTAAGAACTTCTTTACCGATGGTTATGAAAGACTAAATGATGTCAACATCAACCCTGCTAAACAAATTGGTGGGGAGAGATTTTCCTGTAATCAAGTGTTGTAAGTGTTAAAGTAAGGGAGCTTTTAGTTTTTTTCCATAACCATGTTAGATGTTATGGAAGCGTATTGCATTAAAAATTAATTTTTTGGTTTGTTTTTCGGAGTAATTATTTTTATGGTTGGTTTTTCTGAGTAATTGTTTTCTGATTTTCTGAATAATTTTTTTTTTTTCTGTTTTTCGGACAATTTTTTTTTTCTGAGTTTAGAAAGCATTTTAAACAATAGACACATTCATTCCTTTATTGAGAGCTCGATTTAACGGAAACAAACATAACCGGCTTGTTTAGTTCAAGTTCAAGTTTTTTTTGTTTTTTTTTTCAAGTGAATGCAATACGCTTCCGTAATATATACCTTAAATGTTAAAAATAATGAAAGGATGAGTTCAACACCACGTACCATAGTTGTATTTGGTTGTTTGGAAGGATGTGGTTACTTTCCTCATTGAGTAACAAGTATCAAATCTAAATGTAGGAATAATGTTGTGTCTTTCACTGAGTTACTTTTCAACTCTGCTGAAATCTTACAGAAACTGTACACAAAATGCTTATTTTACACAAGGCTTACAAAGCTGTCAGCAAATGTTATCCCAGCAGTCTTTTCACTCTGAGTCAGCTGTGTATCAGGATGAGTGATTCGGAAAATGGATGTATGTTTATTCCTATCTACATTGGTTACAGTTTAATGCTTTAATCATACATCAAATATCCTACTTCATCATCTACACACATCGACAGCTGTCAATCATGCTGGCAACTCTTTCAAAGCTTCCTGGACTGTAGCAAAGATAAGTAGTCTCATTTGTACTGTGAGTGAGATGACCTCACTGTTTCTTCCACAAAAAATCCTCAGCACAGCATTTTCTTTTTAATTAGTGCATAAATCATCCTCATCTTGTATTAAATGTTTCTATATCCCATCCTCTTCACATTCAGTCCTTTGCTGGAGAAATCAAACTTTCACTGCATTATAAATCATATGGGAGTTTTATTCATATTGATATATGATTATGATCAGAGCTGGCAGTGCCTTCACCACACTGCATTGCAAGGGCACAATATGATCAATTCAGCAGGAGTGTTTTACTTATTTCACATATGCATTTTGCAAAAATTCTAACTGCATTACCCCGTGCTCTGTTTGGTGGTCCTGGAGACCCACAGTCCTCTTTAACATTTCAAAAAACATACATGACATTGCTATATAATTTTGAAACGAACTTCATGATTATTCCTAATTGTATAAGAATAGTGCTCCATCTATCTATCTAATACAGAAAATGACAAATCTTCTTTTTGGGGTCTCAGAGACTCCAGCTGTAAAATACAGTATGCTTTATATTTGTGATTGCAACACAACTTTTTAGTCGGCATTACTCCTGCTAAATCCTATTTGAATTTCTCTTATTGGAGTCATGAGAGGATAGTTTGTTTCTGGGGAGTTTGACCTTACCTGAATATAATTGATCCCAGCAAGCATTGTACTGGGTAGGATAACAAACTGTACTGTACTGTTTTGTGGCGTAGCACATATGACATATAAAACGTGCAGCCAAGTTTGTGAAAAAGAAAACGGTTACCACTTCAGTAATTTACTATATATGGAATTGGGTTTTAATGAGAAGAATTTACAGTGAGAAAAATATACTTTGCAATTATATTTTTTATGCATATGAAAGTGGAGTCTGTAGGACTCCAAACAATGAGTAAGTAAAGGCATGTGTTAACAAAGCGCAACAATTAAAGTAAGCAAAAACAACAGAAAGAATATATTCAGCCTAATTGCTTAATTGCTCAAACAGAAGTTTGCTTTAGTCCTTTCACAGTGAACTGGGGGAAAGCTTGTTTGTTGACATGGTTTTCCTTGTTGTTAGTAGGGTCCGCAATGCTCCTATCAAACAGGGGTTTACACCAGTATGGCACTGCTCATCTTTAAGGAGTATGTTGAGGCTTTTGTTCTCCATTGAAATTGGCAGCCAGCTTTAGCCCTCTGAGACAAACTCTACCTGTCTAGATTATAAATGAACAAGATTATAGAGAGTATGCTGTTGCATTAACTTTTACCTAAGGTAAGGTAAGGTAAGGTAAGGTAAAGTATGAATGCAAGAAACCAAACACCAGATTGTTTGCACCCCCCAAAATGTTAAATCATAAAGTAGCTATAACACTTGATCAAATGACTACTATATGTGTCTATCAAAAGGTTTCCTCAATATGACCAACCCACATAAAACTATCACCCTACTCTGTGGTCCCCCTCAGCTCCACCAAGTGTTTTTTCAGCTTATTGTTTCGGTTTTATGGCCCTCAACTTTACTGCTTTGGTTCACTCTCACTGCTCTCATCATTGTTGTTTGCAGACACAGCCGGCAGCTATTTAGTGAAAAGTATAAACCCACTGTACACAACCTGCCCAGCACCAAACAGCAGACAGCCAAAGTTAGCGACTAGCAAGTAAACATAGTGGAGCATTTAGCAGCTAAAGAGCCACAGATTTCCTTCAGACGTTGGTGGAGAGAAAAAGAGAGTTAATATTGGGACTTACATTACAGGTGGCCAGAAGAACAACTGCAAAGGAATGCTAATGTTAACCCCTATGCACTGGATGTGTTCACAATATCATCTTTATACAGTGATAATATGTCAGTGTTGTGTGTACAGCTTATTTTTGCAGCCACTAAGTGGTGAAAAAATCTCTTAATGCAGGTTTAAGCGCAAAACAACGTAGCAGGGATGAATTTTAATGATAGTGAAATGTGGCGCCCCAGTTATCAGTGATCCCGTTGTGCACCAGAATATTGTGTGAACAACAATGACTTAGTATTGTGTCAGAAATTAGAATAAATATGCATTTTTGTATTAATAGTTTGAATCTAAGCTCATTTACATCCATGAGAGACCAAGAGGATCTAAAGATACAATCTCTCCCTCACCTTTTTAAAACCCTTCCTTGGACATGGAAGGGAGACATGAAGGCAACACTACATATTTCAGCTGTGTCTCTGCTGACCTGCTGAGACATGGAAAGACAATTATAGGAGAAGAAGATGACACGCTTGTCAGCATGACGGCTCACTGTGAATTCCATTTGTCCTCCAAGCCTTTATTCACCATGAGTCACACCTGATTGAACCTCCACAGGGGAATGGAGAGCAGGAATTGTAGCAGACTTACTCTTCCTCTTTGGCTCAAATCCACAAATTGTGTGCATGTACTTGAAATACATAGGGTTTTGAATATAAACATACATACTTGAATAAACATGCACATAGGCTTCAGAACTAACTCCGAGAGCTGAAATGTGAAAAACAGAACACAACAGATATCTAGAAACAAACAAACAAAACAAAAAAACAATGGAGGGGAAACAAAGAACATCTTAGAGGAAGAAGAAAGAGAAACAACAGAAAACACTTGAGGGTAGTTTGCAATGGATGGTGATAATATGATGGATAAGGATTATGGGGCCATTTTTAATTGGTGAGTCACAGATGATGAGTCAGAGTGAGACGTAGTAGGTGAGAGTTTGTGGGGAAGAAGTAAGTGGAGGTTAGGAAAGAAAGGAGCCAATATCCATCATACAAGAGATCAATTGTTGACCAAAATGAATAAACACTTGAAACACAAGCCAGAAATTCTGATTTAAACAACTGTCTTCATTAAATTGAATTGCGTAAGTACTGTATGTGAACAGGAGGCAGTTTGGCAAGAGGGTTGGTTGTCATTCACACTATTTCTCAAAGGTGAGAATTAAACATGTGAGGGGATCACAGAGGCAGCTGATTATTTACAAGGAGATTAATTACTTTTGCCTACAAGGTATTAGGTATGATAGATCTCTCAATATGATAAGCAGGTGGTGGGCGTTGTGTCTTGGTTTCCAGGAGGCAAAGGGATAAAACATCAAAGATCCAATTAACCTGTGAAGCCAAAGGTCCATGTTAGAAAAAAACAGTGTCATTACTAAACCACTGCAAATATGCAACTTGTTTTCATGCTGCGCTTAAGAATATACAGTGTGAGTTTGTGCAGTAGAACAGCTTAGAGCTCATGATTTATAAAATATTTTACCAATTAGATAATTCTTTGAATGAATTAGCCTCAGCATTAAATTTGAAGAGTCTCTCTCCATAACTGTCAACGTTCAATGACTCACACTTCAGACAGAGTGGGCATAAAAATGGATCTGTGATAAAAGAACTTTAAGGCAATCAGTATTTCAGATAATCAGCTTCACAACAGCCATACTGTGATTGAAATCAATCATGAAGATGAGGGAAATGAGGCCAAATAAAGATAAATGCATGGAAATATAACTGAAAAACCCTTAGATTTATCCCACACCTGTGTTTTACAGGCTGTATTCTGTGCTTTGAGACACACCTTCAGTGCATATATTATAGATGTTTACAACGGAACTGCACTCAGTCCCATAAGCCTGCAGGCTTCCACTATCCCAGAGGTTGCCATTGGGACAGCTGTTCATATAAACTTAACAGGTGTTACTGGTCCCTCCTGAGAGCCTCTCTCTTTTCACACTGTCTATTTCCCCTTGTTTTCTCCTCCTCTCTATATTCAGGGTGTATCACCCATATTTTTGATTTCTATCATCCAACACATCTGCTATGTCTTATCCAACTTGAGTAGATCCTAAACATACATGGACGAGCAGTCAGATACCGTTTTATTGGTCTTCATGCAGTACAGATCCATACAAGGTAAGAATAATGTATGCACAGAATATTTTATTTTATAAGAGATCAAGCTGATGGACAGTTTTCTAGTCATTAGAAATGTCTCAAGATTCATAATTTATTCCAATGCATTATACATTTTACAGTGAAGCACGATATGACAGCTCATCATATGAACCCACAGGCACTACGTGTTCCACCTACAGTGGAATGGACAATATGCAATTTCAGCTCACAATACTAAAATTGTTTATGGCAGTTGAGAGTCTGTAGCCGTGGCTGTAGCTAATTTTCAAATATTGTTTTCCCAAATGTTTGATACAACTGTGTACAATATTTTGATTGACTTTTGTGAACTTTCCGTTGCATCTTTATAAAGATCCATATGAGATTGAAAAGGAGATGATCTCTTGTTAGCACAGTACATGAGCAGATTTAATTTACTCTTCGATTTTATGTCTAGCATATCCTGCAGCTAAGTATCAAAGTGGACTGTCTGTGCACTACATTTTCATTAATTGCTCTATATGTATTCCACAGCATATTCTCTAGGTGTTCTTGTTATCCTTAAAACTGCTCCCTATGTCAACCAGAACAATGAGCAATGTTACAAAGCTTCAAATGTGAAAAGATTATTCATGTTGAAAATGCAGATTAGATATTCAAGGCTAGATTCTACATTTTCCAAACAAAAAGCAGTACGTGTGGCAACACAATGAACCGTAGTCACAACATTTTCTTTAGTTTTAGACACGAATCGCTTAAGTTAAGGCTTATAAAACAATGTGTGAGGAATACTTTAAATGACTTCTGCTTCAATCTATTTGGGAAAAGCTGAAGAAAAAGTTTTTGCCACTATTTAGAACCACAATTACAAGTTGCATGTTGGAGATAAGCCTGGGTTGTCAGAGCTGAAAGAAAATACAGACATTAATCCTCATCCCTACCTGACCATCGAAACCCTCCTTTTACACTATTCAATGTCAAACCACTATCTTTCAATAATATTGTTGCCATGGAGAGCCACATATATTCCAATTATGTGTTCAAACCACATACTCTAGCACTTTAAAATGTTCCACTCCTAGCATATGTATCTCAGCATCAAGCTATATTTGCTTTCCGTGTATCTGTTTCTTGAATTGTATTTTGCCTTTTTCATTGCTGTCTAAAATTACATCCAGCCATCTGTTGCAAATTACATTCCCAAAACAACATTTTATTGTATGAGAATCAGATTGAAACAACACTTTTTAGGCAGAGGCTCATAATAATATATATTTGATATATTTGTTAGTGAGAGTGGGAGAATATGTGTATTGTAAAGGTTATCTCTCATTTCCTAGTTTCATTATTTTGTATTGTGAATTAATTTTATGGTAACATACAGTAGATTGAACACAATATATCACAACATCAACATATAACACTCTCAGACTACACAGAACATATTTCCAAATGAAGCACAAGGTATTTGCAGCATGCAAGCAATGCTGACTCTGCCATTACGCTTCCTTTATATTATGTTGGCATTTCTTAGATTGAATAATACAAATGTCAGTCAGAGTTGTGCATACCCTTGAAAGAGGACAAAAACTGTTAACTGCTGTTTTAGTGTCAGTAAGTAGTAGAGAGGACATAGTATAATAAGAAGATTTGATGTGATGTCTTTTCAATATGCCTGCCAATTTTTCTACATACTCAAATCTGTAAATTAGGTATGAATATGGATGAGCTATTCTGTGTTTCTGATTAGTGTGTGAGTGTTGCTCTAAATGGCTGTTTTGAAAGTGTGTATCCTTCCTTTAGTATTATGAAGACAGAGCCACAGGAAAAGCCTAACAAGAGGGTTTTGGGTGCAGGAAAACAATCCAGCCAGTCTGACACATAATTCACCGGTCAACAGTTTTCTTTTTTTTAGAGAAAGACAAAAGAAAAGAAGTGAGAGGGTGGAAAAGGGCAGAGAGTATTTTCACAAATTGTTTGGTTGGACTGGGTTGTCAGAGAGCCGGGTGAAGGAGGCTCTGGATGAAAGTATTAAGATCAGAACAGAATTTTGTAATTGTATTTTCAAAGAATCCAGCAGCTACCACTGCAGGAGGCATTAAGCTGCTCTAAAACAGCAGAAAAGAATGTTTCTTCAGAAAGATGTTGAGTCAACAGAGAATTCTAATGGCTATTCAATTCAAGTCTATTTGTGAATTTCATCGTTGGGAAGTTTCTGCTGGAATCGATGTAATACAAATGGTATCTATAAAACCATATTTTTCATGTTGGCTGTATTAATACATCCTCAGTACAGTACTATTATGTTCAGTATTTGCAGCTTTCAAGTGACTGTTCCTTTGTGACACAAATACTGTACAGTATATGCACACATGCATATCTGCGTTCTGCTTGATTTGGGGTAGCCACCATGGCTGGTGGAAACACTAGCAGCATCTGTTAGATGCTGTAATCCATCCAGATTTTAGCCCCGTGAGCATCTGCTGCAGCACACTCCAAGAGAGGATCTTTACTGGCGGAAAAAGGAAAGACGAGGAGGAGAGGAGAGGATCTGTAGGATGGCACAGGAACTGAGTGATGTAAATGTGTGGAGAGTTAAAACGAAAGAGGATTAATAGTATGCCACTAATTTTTGTCTCATGATCTAGTCTACAAATCAAATTATTGCAATTATTAGTGCAATGGCACACACTTACACACTAATATTGGTATAACTAACAGTTTGGCATTCAGAGTAATGCTCATTACTATGAGATGGCAAAACAGAAAATGGAACGATCCAGCACACTTGTGTCTTCAAACACTATGATGTGAGTTTGCGCCATACCAGATGTCGTGGTCATTACAAGGTGGCGGCGGTGCCAACCTCTTGGTCAGCCAGCAGCTGCCTTAGCAATGTGGATCTCTCAGATTAAGGCCGGCTCCAATCTGCTCTGATCTGTTCGAGGAAACAGATGATGATGAAGGGACAAACAACTAGAATCAGAGATAGCACAACTAATCCAGACAGCTATCAGATCACACACCAAAAGTCATCACAGGAAATTACTCCAAATGCTACAAACGCGGAGATGAAACAATGCGCAATGGTCTTGGTTAATTTCACACATCTTTAAGAGTAATTTGGGGGATAGATAACAGTCATTACCCATTTTGCCAGAGAGTAAATATGGAAGGTATTTATGTATCGCCAAGAACATTTTTTATACCATCCATATTTGTGAGTAAATGTTTGATAATGTGTCTAAAATGTATTTTGACCAAAAGGTAGTGGGTGTATGTGAGAGAGAGAGCTTGTACACTCTCCCTCATGGGCCAATGACCAAAATATTGTCATTTCCACAAAATGCTGCTCATTGAGACACAGAATATAAACAAGCAGCTGTGCAGCATCGGTTACATCTGTGTTTTCATTCAGGAACAATATTAAATATCAGCTGGCTTTAACCTCTTCCAAAAGTTGAAATGAAACGTCCTGGGCCATCTCATTTATGTCCCTGGCTACTGTTTTGTCAGAGAGCAGTACTATATCAACTTTCCTAGCAGCCTCATAGCACACTATTCCCTGAATAATGGCTTTGGCAGCAGGTAGAATTAGATCCTAACCGACAGTGTGTGGTTTTTGTGTGCGGGCAATCTGATATAGCTATAAACGACACCTTCACTCATTCTGGCTGTTTCTTGCTTAAATGCAGTTAGCTCTTCATCTGGCCGCTCCTTTATTTTTGCGGCAGTGAGGCCATATTTTTTATTTATATTTGAAAAGCTTGGTGCTGGCCTTGTGGGTTCTTTTTTTGCAGTTGAGACAGAATCCTTTGTGCCTTCATCAGGTGTTGTTTTTAAGAAACTTGGATATAATCTTATACCATCTGATCAGCTTGGTGGTGCACAGTTGAAATAAAAAAAGCAGACATTGCAACTAACAAGGTAATGTGTCTTGTACGTGTGTAGTTTGACTGCAGCTGTCACATGTGGCTGTCTGTGCCGTAGATTGCTGTCACTGTCAGTCATTGTGCCTGACATGTCGATGATAGGAGCATTAATAATCCTGCTGTATGCAAATGGAAATAAAAATAACATTTTTAATTGGCGGTCTGCAAACAAGGTCTCCTTCTAGATGGATATCCACTGACACACCTAATAGTGGATGCACCCCAGGGTCATCTTCTCCAAAAAAGATAAAATATGAATTTCTCTCTTTTGATTACTAAGAAGCTTGCATGTTTTCCTGCACAGAAGGGCATTAAAGAGGGATACTGAGGAGAATACCAAAGAGAGTCAGTGGTGTATACTGCATGTACAGAAATCAATCAAAAATCAGCAAGACAGTGGGCTCATCATTTAATTATGGTGGATATACTGTTGTCTGCTTTTACACCCTTAAATGCAGCAGATTCCAGAGCAAACAAAAAGGGTTTAATCCTGCTCAGTAGTCCCAACATGGTCAACCGGGTCTGCCCACATCACTGACAGCAACCACATAGGACACAGATGGTTCATGGTGCAATGTCATAAGACACCATGGAATCAGCTGTAACTTGTGCATGGGAAAGTTCATTCCTGTGTGACACTTAGTCCTGCTGTGATCAAACGTTCCAAACACAGAAAGAAGGTGGGAGGCTAGAAGTGGACTCACTGAGGAATAAGCAACCAGACTTTGCCCACTCTAGACTTAATAAAGCAAAGCCAGACATGATCTTGCCCTTGTGTCAAAACATATAGTCTGGATTCAAGTTGAGTAGGCACCTTTAGCTTAACATATCTAATCTTGTTATAATTGTTTGAATATTTTCAAAGTAAAGAGGTTCTGATTCATGTTAATATTAAAAAAAAAGTAAAAAAAATAAAAAAATGTATGACTGCAATATACTTATTTCATATGTTGGAGACTGGAAGGAGAGCAGAGCTGGGGAGGCTAATGTAACAAATATTGATCTTGAGGTGATCTGAAGCAAATATGGAAGCTCCATTAAAAAGGCAGTATATGAGAGCAAGCGCAAGAGCAATTATAATCAAGAGTTGTCAGTGACACTTTTGACTGACTGAACTGTTCATTTTGCTGGTGATACACGGAGGTTATTAAACTAATTCAATATATTATTTTTGATGTTTTTAAAGATGATGAAAAAGGCATGCTTGTATGAGGTAGAATGTCATAGGCGCTTATTTGACATTAACTGGGCCTAACTACATTTCTAATTGGATTTCTGCACCAATAATAAAGCAGCATTTGGTAGTAGGTTACATAAGGAAAAACTTAAGTGTGTGATGTTTCAAAATACATCTGTGGATTAAGGGCCATTATTTCCATTTTCTGCCTTTTTACAGCAGGATATTATTGATACCACACTACTAGTAAATGATGAAACATAACATCTTGAATTTTGTTTGCATCTGATATATTAGAAGTTGTAGAGCTTGTTCAATAAGCTATAGCTTCAGCTTCATAACTCCATATCTAATTTAATATCTTCTGAGCTTTTGTAAAGTAGTTATTTTGAAATTGAACTTTACAGACAACAATTTAACCTATTAAGTGATGATATTAAATAAGAAAGTGCACCCAGATGGTACAGAGACAATCATTCACCCACCACTGCTGACCGAGGATCAATCCCCATTCTGATGAGAATTGTTTGGCAGCCATCATGCCCTCATTGTAGTGACTGGTTGATAGGGATGCCTGTGGCGAGGATGGCTTGGTAGGATCATTCAGCCAATATACAGTAATTGGGAGATAAACCGTGAAGTGCTTTAAAGATAATCAATACAATCTTAAAACCAATTCTAAAACTTTCTGGTTGCCAGTGAAGAAAGGCACAAACAGGAGAGATGTGATCTTGTGTTCAAGTATTTGTTAAAAGCCGAGCTTTTGTACCAGGCGTGAGACAGTTTTTTGGCTTAACGTTAACTACAGTGAATTACAATAATCCAACTTAGATTACATAGAGAGGGATTACATAAAAGTAATGCATGACCTTCTGGAGATCAGGCAGAAAGAGAAAAGACCTGATTCTGGAGATGCTCCTCAGTCGATAAAAACATGATTGAACTACTTTTGTAACTTGTTTCTCAAATGAAAGGTCACTGTCATACTATTACACGCAGGTTTCTGGCTGCAGTTTGACATTTGACACAGGGAACTGAGATGTTTTTGTTTTTTGAAGGACCAAAAATAATTACTTCAACTTCGTTTTCATTTAGATGGAGAAAGTTTTGATACATAAAGCACTTTATATTTGACGGATAAGAGAATTACAGATGTAAATTTCATCACTGGATTTGGCCATACATTTATATCTCAGTTGCTGTGTCTAACTTCCCATTTTTCCCACCAACACAGCATCGACTCTGTATGGCTTGTGGCAACTGATATTCTGTCTATCACTGTTGGCTAGCTTGTGTAAAGTATAACTACAGCAGGGGAATACGATGAAATATGTTTTTCCACATGATTAAACCCCTCATGAACTAAATGTAAATTAATAAAAACTGACTCATCTGCTCCATATCCTTTCCAATGCACCTGGGGAATCCCCATCTGCTGAGCTTACTGATCAAGGCGCATCCATCCCACACAGGAGACAGGTGAACTGTTGGAAACTCATCCTGCTGAGAGACCTTCTGTCTGCGCTGACAAAATCAGGAAAGCGCACATTTGTGGATTTGTTATGATGAGTGGCTTTGTCAAATCAATCATATAGATAGACACATTAAAAACATGGTCACACAGCAATAAAGTATCTTTTTTCCATATTTAGTATTTTTATTTAATCTACATGACAGTGGATAATTGTGTTTTTAACCTCACACAAACATTAAAAATGACACAGAGAAATACAGTTGTGAACATAAACATGCAACCTGTACATTTTAATCAAGTAATGAAGTGGCATTGGTGTGGTCTTGTTGAATATTTATCCTAGGCTACTTCAGCAGTGTAAGCTCATCTAATACAAATAACCACAGAAGAGCTGCCAATATTACTAATTATTGTTTTCATCAAGTTTTTGTTATCTAGTGTTGTACATACTCTATGTGCATGTCTCATTCTGTCTGGCAGAAATAATTATTTATATCTGTGAGATATAAGAGAGTCAACAAATGGCAAAGTTAATTTATGTATCTAACCCATTTAGAAATACATAGCACTTCATACTTAATATATATCTCCATACATAATCTGTATGATATTGGTATGATATGGGCGGCTGTGGCTCAGAGGGAGAGCGTGTCGTTCCTTAATCGGAAGGTTGTGGGTTCGATCCCCGGCTCCTGGTGCCACATGTCAAAGTATCCTTGAGCAAGATACTGAACCCCAAATTGCTCCCGATGCCGTGCACCGGTGTGTAAATGTGTATGAATGTTAGTTTCTGTTCGATGGACTTTGCCATGTGTGTGAAAGGGTGAATAGTGTAAAAGCGCTTTGAGTGATCGGAAGACTAGAAAGGCGCTATACAAGTACAGGTCCATTTACCATATGATCATGATATAGTTCCACTAGTGAAGTGTTGTCACTACATCTAATTCTAGTTGTGTTCATTCAAGTTTGAGTACTGATTTCAGTAATATACTTGAATATGTTTTTCTTCTTGTTCTTAAAGTTGCATGTTTGAGCTTCACGATGCAGAATGATGTACAGATGTGCAGAGTTTGACACTAGAAGGACATTTTCATATTAATCTGCTGAACATCGGAAGTTTCTCTGTACTCATTGAAAATCAGATTTTTGTACTTGACAAGTGTAACATGCAAACTTGAAGCCACGAGTACACATACACTGAGAATGGACTTTACAGTGAAATAGGAGACATCTTGTGTCCGCCAGGAAAACTTTAGAAGTGAACACATTTTGTACATTCATAGATTGTGGAATTTTTAATGAGGTAGAAGGAGTAGATGTATTTTTAAGGATTTTAATGTGGAAATTATATTGTGACTGCAGAACATGCATATCAGACACACATTATTGTTCCAAGCAGATTGTTTTTTGTACATGTGTCTTAATACACGTCTGGAGAGAGGATCTTGAATTAATATCCTGAAAGCCTCCATGCAGTCAGAAAGCAGCTGGACACCTTTACGGACTGATAGACAAATAAGTCGGTGGATGGATCAAATACCTGGATAAATACCTGAGATAAGACAAGTAATGTTGCCACAGGTGTTTTTTCTAGTAACAGCTTACTTTATCTCTACACAAATGAAACAAGAGGTCTAAAGTTTATGATGGCTTAAGTACACAACTTTTACCTAATTTCACCCCCAGTTTTACATGTTAAGCAGATAGAGGGAATGGTCTGTATTACCTCAGTAATAGACGTTTTCCATGTGTAATGTAGTTAGTTGTGATTCACAACAGTTCGTAATGTCACAGACAAAACTTGTTATACAATTATAAATTGACAAAGTTACGAATGGAGGAGGAACCTGTAGTTACAAGATTAAAAACTGGTCCTAGATCAACATTAGCTGGCAGAATCAGCGATTGCTCCTCCTCTGTCAAACGTGATTAATACCCTGCATCCAAATGTGCTCCGCTGCTACTCAGTCACACCTCCATCCATCACACGGCGGGGGATTCTCCAGACAGGGTTCACTATTTTACCCATCTGTCAATCAGCACCCACAGGCAGACAGCCTGGCCTCCTCCTGCCAAACCACACAACACCTGCCACCTCATTGTTTCACCACAAAGGCTCGGCCTTCACCTGGCTCCATGCCCCGCAGCCCTCAGGACTATCAAGAGTCAGGCACGAAGCATCTTGAACTAGTATTACACTGTTGCATTTTTGTGATTTTGGTTTGTTGAGGATATCCCTGCTCAGTTATAAGTCGACAGCTGGTATACACAAGTAGCTTATATTTTGTTTGTTAGCCATGTTGGTAACCTGCAGGAGATCGGATCAAAACAAATCCTTTTACAGCTTTGATAAATTTAGCTAAGTATGATGGATTGGTCCTTGCTATTTGCTGTAATTTACCTCCTCTGGTGTTCACACTTAGAAAATGTAAGGAAAAAGTCTGGAAATAGCTGTTAATGAGTATAGCTCACAACTAGATGCTGAATAACAAGGACTACAGATAATTATTATTTAAGAATATGATACACCAGTTCCAGGTATTTTTGTGTCCAGTCAAATGAAAACTTGTACAATCCTACCCCATATAATTTGGTAAAATATATATTTATATGTTGTATTATAACTTCTCAAATCAGAGTTGTAAACTTGCCAAGTGTGAATATGGAGTAACACGTCCTTTAAATCCCTGTCTGCACATGCCTTCATATGCTGAGAACAGGTCTGCTCCTCTGTCATTCACACACTACATTAATACTTAATTAAGGTTGGGGTGCATAACAAAGGGAAAACATTAAAAACGGCTACCCCTTACCTCCTCTCGTCTGTCATGTTAGCCGAGTACTCCAATTGAATAGGTACTTGCAAATAATTTCTGACAATTTCGCAGCCATTTAAGAATTTTAATTTTTATGTCTTGGACCCACTATTACTAACCATGTCATCAAACTGACAGCTTGACTGACAGGTGAAATACCTATCTAATTTATAGATTGGTGGACATTAATTGGATTCCCACCAGTGAAATAGATTCATTATTGCTCAAGGCTCAGTGGCAGTTCAAGTTTCTGAAGTTAAATAGATTTTACGCACAAAGTTCTGAATCCAGTTGCACTTCATGCCCAGACTCCTGTTTTTGATGCAATGTGTAATGCATTAAATGTATTATGTGTTTCTGGTCTAAACTGTAAACCATCTTTTATTGTAATACATGTCATTCTCACACTCACATTATGAGTAATATGACTGCATAATACAAATGTCAAATTGTTACAAATATGGCAGAAAGATGATAATCCTATGTGATGTTGAATGTAAAAGTATTGTATGTATAATACTTGTAATGGCTTTAGTATTTTCAGTTTATTTATTATTTTTGCTAAAATACATTCTAATCAATTCACATTCAAGTTTTTCCAACTTTTCAAGGGTAGTTTTTTACGAAAAACACCAACTGTACAGGAGTCATTGCAGACAGATTATTCTACCAAATGTTGAGCTTAAAGAGAAGCTTTTACAAATCCACCACATGCGAGTAGTTACAAGAATAATCACATGGCTTCCCACTATTTGCATCTAAAGTCCCCATCATAGACTGGTGGGAATGTGATGTGAACTTCAGTTTGTTTAGACTTAAATCTGTTGAGTTGTTAGAGTGATGGGACTTTTAGTCTGTTTCTCAAATGCCAGTCAGTACTTGTTTATATCCAATCGACGCTGTCTCAGGTAACAAAGCTCTAATTTTTTTCTGTTCACAGGCTCTGAAACTGCCATATAAACACTTGTCTAAAGGCAGCATTGTAAACAAGACAAACCAAAGCAAACAAATCTACAGAAAATTACATTCTTACCAGTCCCTGCACTTGAGCCAAACTTTTCTGTGAGCGGCTGATTGTCAGGGGACTTAGTGTATGCTGTCTGGCTGCTGCTGTTCCACACCTAGGGGATTTCAGGTCTAATCTGTCAGGTGCATGCCGAAGCATTTCTTTATCAACTTTATCAATAACAGTGCAGCATTGCCAGGGCAACAGAGAGAGAGAGAGGGGCAGCCAACAGCCAATCCTTTGCTCTGGAGCAGACAATGATTACTCAGCCTCTCCCACCACGAACATGGCACAGGGAGGGGCTGGAGCATGACTGACGTGCACCTACTACAAACTTGACAAACTTCACATTTGGCTGTTTTCCTCCCCTCAATCATATACCTAAATGAAAGTCTTGGGTTGGCGTTCATGTGTAAGTTTCATGTACATGATTATCATAACTGTATCATAACTGTCTTGAATATTATTTGAATATAAAAACCCAGAACCTGGTGGTTTTGATGATTATCATGTTTGTGTTTTTAAAATGCTTTTTATAAAATGGAAAAACAAGTTGTAGTAGACAAACCTGTCAGATGCTTACATGTTTAGATAAATTACACATTAATCTTTTTTTTTTTTACCAGCAGACAAAGCAACAACATCAAAGCCTCATCTATTTCAATATTGTCTCGGTCAAAATAATGTTTACTGTTCACAGCATTTATCCACTTAGAGGAGGGAGTTTCACTTTATGCCACCATTCTACTTTCTCCACTTTTCTTTTTCATAGCCAGCATCTTGACTTGTGCATGAGGAAATTTATGTGGATTCTGTAAGGCCTGTATATGCCTGTCTGTCTCTACCTGATGAGGCAATTGATGTGGAAGGATGACCTGTATAAGTCTGTCTCTCCCTGCATCTCTCCATCTCTTTATTTAAACCCCTTGTGTGTAGCATTTAAACATTTCTGACCAAGTGGGAAAATCAAACATGACAGCAATAACATTAATAATAAAATAACAGCAAGGCTGCTTTAAAAAGAGAACCCGATTAAACAGGCTTTATGCTGCATGTCCTTGATTGATCATTGTTTTAATACTTATATATACATAACAAGACTGTAATAAAACAGTTTCAAGGCCCAGTCAGACCAAAATTACAATAGTAAAATCTTTTGCAGAAAAATCAATTCATTTCAATGGAATCTGCAGTGTAAATATCTGCAAACCTTGTGTATATTGACTATTCCAGTGAACAGGGTGCGGTGGTCTTGAATGAACCGACACACGTCCATGCAACATGTAAATCACAGCACCCTGACGTGATGTCAGCCAAAAAGTATGACAACCAGAAAATAATTGAGACACGTACTTTAATGATCGTCTTAATGAACAACACAGCCATAGCCTTATTAATACTGCAACATGCAAATCACAGCACCATGAAATGTCAGCCAAAAAGTTGCTAAAAGAAAATAAATACCTGTACAGTCCTGATTGCCATATTAATATATCATACATACAGCACTGTGACGTGAGTCCAAAATATTAGAACAAGAGAATTTTTTCTGTTCACACATTTTCATTGCTGCTCACCAATTATGTATAAGCCCACTTATGGTGGTCCAAAACATCACCCCCATTTTTTATGAGCACAAAAACTGCATTTTCAAACTGAAAAAAACAAAACAAACAACTATTACTCGTGGATGCTTCGTTTTTTGTATCTAACTGTGTTGCAATAGAAGCCATGCATGCACACAAATAAATTAGCTCCTTCTATCCATGTTGTGAAAGACTGCCATAAATTGATTTACTGGTTTTGTCACATCCATGATGCATCACATACAAGGTCCTGTTTAGAGCTGAGGAAATGTGTATTTAATTTATGACTCAATAACACGGGACCTCTACTCATATTGGCTTCTTTGATCTATTGCTTGCAGATGATTGGATTGGCTACAATGGGAGTACACTGAGCCAAATAAAGCATAAACACACACACTGTCATTCCATGATAGTGTGCACAATTAGACCAAAGTTAGACTAGCAATTGATTAATAAGAGCTAATTTATTTCAGGTTGCCCCACAAACTACTACCCCATTGTTATCTCTTTAGGAAAGAATGAAGAACAGTTTTTCAGAAAAAAAAATATATATATGATATAAATTCTACACGTAGACTAATGCATGATGATGACAGGCATGTAGAAGCTAGGAAAAACCAAAGAAAACTGTGGATTTGGAGAGGAATGAAAGTGTTTTGAACAAGAATTGGAGCACTACATACTAAGAGAGGGAAAGCACAAGAAAAGGACAGGAGAATGAGGCAATGACCTGGTGGGGTATCTCACTCTCCAGCTGCATGCTCAGGAAACTCTTTGGAACACAAAGGTAGGAGGGTGGATGGTGAAAAGCCCGAGGAAGTGTTACACCCAAATGCATCCCAGTTGCCATATGAATTATTCCAGCCCCACTGTTTGCACGGGATTTTGGAAAACAACAAAAAGACTTTAAAGCAGGGTTGAAAGATGAGTGGATGAGTATGTGGATAAAGGGAAAATTAACTACAAAAAATACAGTGGGTTGCAAACACAAACACAACCCCTCAGTCATCGGAATGAAGGGCAGAGGACAAAGAGAAACCTGATGTCCCAATGTCCCAAGTTATTTATTTTTTCATAGGCATACAGAGAATAAAAAAATACCAAACATATGAGGTGAGGTAAAGGGTCTGTAAAATTGAGACAATAAAAAAAAAATACAAAGAACAGCATCCACATTCAACAGACTTTAATATATTACACACAAGCTTTAGGTCATAGACTTGCCTCAGGCTAACCGAAGTTGAGAGCACTCAAGTGATGTAGCTAGTTCAATAATTAGCCCCAATACAAAATATATGTGTATCCCAGACACAACACCTGACACTCAGTTGGGTATTAAAGCTTTATGATAAATTATGATAAGCTTTTGTTGACTACAAACAAGGAAGCTAAGGGATGCAATATATGAGACAGAAAACACATTGTTGAGGTCAAAAACTATAAATAATGCAACTAGTAGGCCTGTGTTCTTGGTCTGCATCCATCTTCTAATTGTGCAGTCCATACACCTTATAAGACAGAGGGTGAGCCGAGGGGTATTCATTTGGTTGCAATGGACCTTAAAAAAAACAGGGCTGCCCTCAGTACTTTATAATGTCACAGCTACCCCTCCCGCATTGATTGTATGTTGTAAAAAACTAATACATTGCATCCACGCTCCGACATACTGTGTAGGAAATTGGGAGATGTGTAGGCATAGATATTCGAAATAAAGACTTGTGATCAATATCATGACATAGTCAGTTAGATTCCTTGGCCAGAATTATCATCCCTGTCCAGCCCTGGTCACATGCATATTCAACATTTGTGTACATTTATGTGTACATTCAAATTTTAAGAGAGAAAGGGATTATGCTAGCAAAGAACTCAAGTTACAGTTTTGATTTTTGGTGTTGTGTTGTTTATTTTCTGCACCATGGCCTACCCGTTAAAACAAAATCTTTGAAGTCACTTGAAGCAGTCCAGCATTAAACTTTAAAAAATTCGGATCCTAACTCCTGTCTCTGTTCAAAGAGGGTCTCCTCGGACTGAGCACTGACACCTGGTCAATGACTCTGACACCTTCACAGTCAAAGCTGTGGCCACTTTCAGTCTTCTAAAATTTGCTTCTTCATTCAGTGCCATTTCACCTGTGGAGAGTTCCCCATTATTGCATTTGAGTAAGTGGACTTTGTAGTTAGAAGTGTTTGTCTAACTACTATTTCCAAAGTCAATAATGAACCCTCAAGCTCAAGTTGTTTGAACAGCAGTATGTAGGATTAAGTGGCATCTAGCTGAATAGTTCCAGGTTATAACTGAACACTGCTTGCATCTGTATTGGTTGACCTTGGAACGAGAAACGGTGCTGAAGTGTGTAGAAGAAACTATGGTGGCTGCAAAACTTGCGAAATACATGAAAGACCCTATCTACAGCCAGTGATTGGTTTGTCTGCTCTGGGCTACTGTAAAAACATGGTGGTTCAACATGGTGGCCTCCATAGAAGGCAGTACATACAAATGCCTCATTCTAAGGTAATGAAAACACAACAATTCCTATATTCAGGTGATGATACACCAATGAAGACATACCTATGATTATGGTTACTCGATCCACTTTAATGTCAACAGTAGGACAACAGTAGGACAACTGAACACTCTTTACATCATATCACTCCGCCAATCTTAACCATCGGTCACATTCCAGGTAACATGCACCTTATGTAGTTCCTCATCTACATTGCAGAACAGAATACAAATATGCTTATATATGTAATTACCCTTAATTAATTGATGCAAATTCAATAAACATAGTAAAGTAATTCACAAAATAAATCTCATCTTACAATTATTTTATTCCATATCTGCCTAAATGTTACACACTGGACCTTTAAATTGAAACAACTAGTGGTGCACTTCAACATCAACAGCTTTTTTATTGTGTTTTTCAGCCAGCCTCTGCAGTGAGGACCTCTGAAAGGCTGCCAAAGCCCAGTTGTTCACTAAATGAGTCTAATGCGTAAACTACCTGTAAACTGTAACAATAATCCGGAAATACATACATTGAAACACTACAACAGATTCAAAATGCTTTTTTTGTTTTACTGCATGAATTCCTTTCAACTATTATGAGAACTGCTTGTGATGGCAGGACTGTGCTTTGTTGGAGAGAAATTCTTTAAAAATCTAACAAAAGACCATTAATGCAACTTCATCTTAATTTGTCAAAGTACTAAGTCAGGGTATTTTACTCAAATAAGATGAGAGTTAGTAACACAGGCAGACATGTCCATCAGAAACTCCTCCAACCTCGAATGAGCAATCATCTGTGCTTATATGTCTGTGCCTAATTGCACTTTTAATTTACTTGATCAGCAGGCTCAGAAATAAATGCATTCATAATTGTAAGATTCTCAGTTAAATTAGCTTTCCTTTTTCTGCAATCTTTTGTTGTTTTGAAAATTGATTTTTTTTTTCATCATCAACCCTGGAGATGCCTCTTTAAAACTCATCTAATAAAAATGGCACTGCTTTTGTTCGTCAAATCCCAGGGAGGCTCTTATTCAGCACCATTAAGAGCTTTTTTTTAGCGAGCTATTAACACAAAAAATGTGAAGCTACAATCCGTAAAACCTGTCAGCTGGGAGCATTTATTACTTTTCCACTGAGACATGTTTTAAAAAGTTCAACATAGCTCTGTTTGAGAGATCAAACATCGCATACCTACATGTTTGGTTGAAAAGATTTTAAAATGATCAAAAGCCTATGACTCAAACTATCTTTCAAGCGGCTTATCAACAAAGAATTAAAACATTTTACAAATAAATCACAGAAAGTAGAAAGAAGGAGAAACATGGTATCTGTCATCCATTCAATCAAACATTCATTCATTGCCTTAAAGTAGCCAGACTTGATGACATTAGCCCTATTTAATCTTCTTTGCACTGACTGCCTGTTAACTTGAGAATTAATTAGGAGATATTATTGACCTACACTTACCCTGTGAGCCAGAGAACAGTCTAGCTCATAGATCCTTACAAGATGTACCAAAAATGTGTCTAATTGAAGGAATGGTTGGAAATTTACCAAAACTTTTATTTAACATATAATCCTTCCTCAACTTTAACTTCCTTGCACATACATGGGACTGTGCCTTGTGTTCTCAGCAAGAGCATATACACAGAGGCTGTATCAATGCTAACGACCACCACCAAACACCACACCTTTCTTTATGTGTCATGTGTCACTCTCAGAAAAAGGGGAAATTCAAGTGTTTGATCAGAAAAAGGGGAAATTCAAGTGTTTGATCCAACATTAGCAAGCAGCTAATAGAGGATTGCACTGTAATAAACAGTCCTGAACTGAAGACAACAAAACATTAAACATAAGAAAGAAGCTAAAGATAAATGACAAAGCTTTGGATTGTATAGAGTGACAAAACGTACAAGGGTTACATGATCGATATGGCAATGGTAGGCATTGACAAATTAAAAGCATAATGAGTATTTGTCAGTTTGTAAACACATGATGATTCAAAGTTGGCTCAATGAATGATAGAGCGAGAACAGCAGCAGTATTCGAGCAAGCTAGAGAGTGAATGAGGAGAGTGAGAACAAGGCTGTGAATCAGAGAAATAAAAGCTTTTTTCCTGATCGCTTCATGGTGGGTCCAAATAATCATGGCCACACCTTTGCACAACCTCACAATGCCTGGATTTTGTGCTAATGTACTCCACTGTGTGTAGGTCAGTCCTGCCCTCGGTCAGGCCAGCAATGGAAATACAAGTGGAAGGAAAGTAATTAAACACGTATCACTTAGGTGATGCTTAGAGATGCAGCAGTCTAACCTGCTTGATAAATTATTATAGAGTCCCGCCCTCACATCCTGCATGTCTCCCAATGGTTGACGCCCAGGTCCCAGGTACATCCCAAACATAGCAAAATGAAAAGAAAATACAGGGAGAGGGCAGGGTCTCTGCAGATACAGACACTGCCACACATTTCTAGGTCAAGTGATAATTGATAGGGATTGTTTTTATGCCTTCGAGTAATACAATTAACGCTAATATACTGATGTTTAACAGGTATAATGTTAAGCATGTTCATCATCTTAGTTTAGGCCTTAGTATTTTCTAGCATGGCTGTTTTGACAGGGTGAGAACATCCCTTGATTACTAACGAATGAGAGAAGACGCCAGGCAACTGTATCACGGTGAGATCCATAACTGTCCTGTGATAGCAAAACTTAGGCCAAAGGCTATAGGAGTGCTGAATACCAACACCAGGTTTTTGAATTTGATATAACCAACTCAAGGCAACCAGCTGAGGAAGTTGGGGATAATTTGTTTAGGTTCAATGAATTTTGAGAAGTTTAAGTATTTTGGGAGCCCAGCTAAGCGAAGGGAATTGCAGATGGGAGATGACAAGAAGTTGGACAAAGTGCCAGAGGGTGTCCCTGATCCCTCAGGGGATGTCCTGCAATACAGTCCACGTCCAAAATTGGGTTGTGTAGGATTAAACTCTCTTGAATGTCTGGGTATGAGTCATAGCAGAGTTGTCACTAAGAATACAAGAAGACTTCTAGTATGAGAGAAACCAAGAAAGCACAGTCCCAGGCATATACTGTAAAATAAATATTATTTTTCATACTGGAGACAGGTCTTGACGCAGGACCAAATGAAAAAATGGGCAGTGCTAATTATAGCATGGAATAATGGGTATCCTCAAAAACACACTACCTGGGATTCATTGGGGTTATTTGGTGGTGTACTGTAGATGGAGTAAATATGAAGAGATGACAGATTTCACTGAATGGAAAAAGTTCAGTTGAGGTTTGAAAGTGAAGTTGAAGAAAGAACTGCGTTAGCTGTAATGTCATGGTACTGTGCCAAGGTGTGTGGAAATGTTCAAGTTACAGGCAGCTTTTTGGGTTTGTAGAAAAGCAGAGATATCAAAGGCTAGAAGCAGTAAAGCAGCTACATTCTCACAATCTGTGCCTGCAGTTTGGTTTTCTATTCAAGGTCATGAACCTGTCAAAAGAAGAAAGATGGGAAGCAATCAGACTGCATGATACACCATATTACTTCATTTTAGTTATATTCAGTGTAAACTGTTACTTGGTTCCTTAAAAGATCAATAGGAAATAATTGAATGAACTTGTAAAGATGTTTTGTCATTCATCCTTCCTGCTGTTAATGGGTATAATCTCGGTGATAAGGCGCATTGATTACACGGTGCTGTATAGGCTCAAGTCGTTACACTTGTAATGGATTTGATCCAACAATGTCACTGAGACTGCATACACCACTACATAAACAAACAACAGTTGTCATGAGATTGTCTCATCATGCAAAGTAGTCTTTGGAATGCTCTCTGCTTGTGAAGTTAACAGGTTTAATCCCCTGACTTCCTGAATGCCATGCCAGAGCAGGATAAGATGACATGGCTGTCTGGCTAGAAGACAGCTTCCAGATGCCTCTCATGTCAGTTTGTCACAGCAGGTTTGAAGGCGCTTCAAGTGACAGGTAGGCAGTCTGGGAGGATTGAGAACTGCCTCTTTTAAAGTGGTTTTGCAGCCATGGTGACAAGCTGATCTTACTAGCTTCAAATCTTAACACTTCCTGATCTTCTCACCTTTGGATCAAACTAAGACTGCTGGAATTTGTTGACCTACCTACTAATAAAGTATTATTTCTCCATTTGGAACAATTAAGTTTTCCTCAAACAACAACTATGTTTTATACATACATTTAGAAGATACAATCTGTGTATTATACTGTTTCTTAATATATTTTAACCTTTATTCATCTATATGTTGGCTCAGAACAATTCTCCTTTTCAGGAACACACTGTTTATGTTATCCATATTTACACCTGGAAGCTGACCAGGTCTATTGGCCACTGAGTTGCTCCACTGGAGCAGTTGTGGGTTTCTGGTCTTGCTCAAGGGCACCTCTGTGGTTGCAAACACTACTTCTTTACTGTCCTCAACTAGATGTATTCTGCCAGTGCAGGGATTTAACCAGCAACCCTCCAGTCACAAGATTCTCTAACCTTTAGGTCACACTGTATGTGAGGGCATGCTTTTCTACAATTATGAAAATAAGTGCTATTTTTGGTCACATATTTCAAATGTAAGAAATTGCACTGTTAAAGTTTGCATACATTTTTAAATGAAACACAATTAAACAATAAAATTTTAAAATCCCAATTAATTGTTTGTTTGTTTGTTTTTTAAAGTATGTTATATTAAATTAAATTATACGTGGGACAATTAATATAATTCAAAAGACAGACACAGAGCCTGACTCATTTTTATACTTTCACATGATGTGATTCCCACTGATGTATAGAACACATGAGGTTCATAGGTGGTGTGTGCCATGCTGCAGCAGCTCATACTACTGAGGCTGGATATACTGGAAGGGTCTGAAGTATTTTCAAGGATAATTGGGCTGAGAAATAGCTGCACATAAACAGAGTTTTCTCCGGTCACTTCCCACAATATGTTATCACACACCCTTTGTAGTGGGATTAAGATTTTAGTGTGGGTACCTTGCAGATTTATTTTGTGTGAAAAAGCCTCAAGGGGGCCAGAATAACCTTGACATTCCTGCTTTAGCCAGCAGTTAAAAAAAAAAAAAGACATCTCTTTTTATAAAACAATGTTTTTTAACAATGTTTCAGTGACTTGCCTCTTATTGCCCCCCTTGAAGGAAACATGTTATGAGGTTATGAAATACTTCTTTAAATGACTTATAAGAGTTTATAGAATAGAGCAAATAAAATAACACATATACCATTCTATACATAGCACACAGATACCTTTTGTTATTATTAGAAATAGATTATTGGATGGGAACAAGCAGATTCAGCAAGCTAACTGATTGACAAGGTAATGATTTTCAGAGGTGAAGAATCATTAAAGTTTATTCCAGAAATTGAAGCCTTGTTTGCCTAAGCTGATTATTCTTTGTCTGGTAGACTGTGGTGTAAACAGAGCGACAGTTCTGTTTATTCACCAATAAAGCTGGGTCACCAGTTCATTCACAACACGCTCATCAAGATTTTAACCATTTGGGTGCTAATTTGCAAACCTGTCAGCTTGAGAAACCAAAAGGTTAGCCATGGAGTTTAACATTGTTTGCAGGAAATTCAAACAACAAATAAATGAAATGAGTTCAATAATTGATTTATTTGTCATTAAAATGGCCTGATACTAGATAAATAGACTTGGATCAAATGCATGAACACCCTGAGCCCCTACTAATGAAATCCTACATATTAAGGCCAGAGTATTTTACAGGGTTACTGTGACATTTGAGGTGTTGATGGTGGCAGTAATGATGGGTGGCTTTGGCTGTCTGTAATGGAGGATATACTGTGGGATACATGAGACTTTAAAATGACTTCTGCACTTGGGTGAAGATGCTCCTTTAAAGTTCTGACTTCTCACACCAAACTCTACATCTCGTTTTTATACAACGATTTTGTTTAACCATAACAGTGACATTTTCCATAACCACAACCATGACCACCATCTTTCCTTACCACTGACCAAGCAGTATAATTGGTTACATAAACCCCACCACAGCTTTACCATAAGAATGTCAGAAAATCCCATAGATGTTCTTTTGGAAGGCACTGACAAACGTCCCACATTGTTGTTTATGTATGAGGACTTGCTGCATCAGAACACAATGTTAAATCTTGAATCTCATATTCTTATAACTCTGCCTTTGAATGTAAAGTTTGGGTTTCTAGCCACACTAAATAGCAATGTCTGTCAGTCGGTTGGTCTGCTGGTTCACCACTTTGGCCCAGACAGAAATCTATATATAATATATACTATCATATATATACATTATATAGAAAATTGGTCATTCCCTGAATTTTCTTCTAGCACCACCAGGAGGTTGACATTTTTGGATTTTAATAAATTGTCTTGACTAGTATTGGATGGATGGATTATCATGATATTTCAGGCACAAATCCATGGTGCCCAGAGAATTAATCGTAATGATTTTGGTGAGCACCTTTCATCAGGCACCAGCAGCAGGTCAAATTTTTCATTTGTCTAATGCTTTGGTTTATGTACCAATACTTGCAAAACTACATTTACAGACATTTGCATCAGCATCAGCTGTACTTTGTGTTTAGTGGTAATTAGGACATGTCAGCATGCTAAAATGCTAAACTAAGATGGTAAACACTGAATGTGCTAAACATTTGCATTGTCACTGTAAGCTTGTTAACATGCTAATGTTTGGATAAGTAGCTCTGAGAATGACAAAAATGCCACCATGGTCCCAAAGTAGAACTTCATATAGGCATGGCTGGAGACTCGCTTGCAAAATGAAAATGAACAGTAATGTAATGTAATACTTGATTCTCCTCTCCAACCTCATTATCTCATGCCAAAGTCACCCTTGATTCACAGTGATTTATAGGTAAGGCTCACTGCTTTTGTTTTTTGTTTTCACAGAAAAATACCTTTTTTGAACAAAGCAGAATAGTATCTAATGATTTCTATTTTTTGCTTTTTCCCCTGTGCTTCCTGCAAAATTGTTTCCAGTGTATGAAGATATAATCCTTCATGAGATGCCATGTTCCTTTCAGATAACTGACAGTGCTTGAGTCACACTTACATTTCATACAGATTTGTAAATGTTTATCATCATGACCACAGTACTGAAGTTGATTTAAATATGCTTTTGCAGTATGTATGTAGTCTTTTCTTTCTTCTTTTCTCAGCAGCATCATGGTGTGAGGTTAAATTGTATTGGCACATTGCAAGTCCATGTGGGCTTGGCACTTGTATGTGCATGACAGCTAACTGTACACATGCTTTGTATGTCCAACCATGACACTGTTGTGACATTGCAACCATGACCCCGCAAATATATTGAGTTTGAAGCAATTATTGCAAATATTAATTGAACACTTTCAGATCTATTTGTAAAATAACCAAGTTAAGACTTTCAAGATTTACTTTCAGTTTAACACATTGAGAATTGACCCATAGATGTGTGCCACCATTTGTTTGTGCCTATCCTGTGTGGCTCTAATGCATGTATCTTTTATTAATGTTCGTGTATATTCAAGAATGGGTGGCAGCTTCAGTATTTACTGCACCTCCACGAGATTACTCTCATTAAAGACAAAATGCTGACCTTGGTAAGACACAAATGGATCTTTAAGAGACAGGCTCTTCCATCACAGTGAAATGGAGCGCTCCCCATCTCACAATACTGCTATTAAGTTTCATCAAGGCTCATTACATGCTGACTCTATGTCATCTCCTGTGCACTATAAAATCCCTCCCTGCAAACACACACTACCACAATAGGGATATTATCACACATACTCACTATTGTTGTTGGTAGGTGCCTCTTACAATATAAATTAATTCTTTTGAGGTTTCTGATATATATAAGGAAATGGTAGCTATCAGGACGTATGATCCTCTCATTGAAACTGGGCATAAATGCTATGTAAGGTTTCTTCAGGAATGCATTTGTCACACACACAACATTCAATATTTAACGGCAGAAACTATAGTACACTATTCTTAACACAATGCAATAATCACAAAGCAATGTGGATCTTTATCCTCACATTGTTCAAAAATCAGATGTGAGCTAAAATGACTTTAATTGGATCCCATTCACCCTTTGATTGATGCCAAAACTGACTTATATTCACTGACTGGTACATTCGAGGCAAACAAGCAGAGTGGCACACCAGAAAAAGAAACTGAAGGAACTGAAATTGAGAAAGAGGGCAAGCAAGAGAGACAGGCAGGATGGTGGGTAGACATAGCAGCATGCTTATATGATCTTGACCCAGCAGTCGATAGGGAAGGGCGGTGAAACCTGATTACAGACAGCCCACATCCTAGCCTGCTGATTTCATTTCCCTCACTCTGCTCAGCTGGGTAAAAGACAGAGGTGTGATGTTCTGCACCAGAACAGTGCACTGGCTTGATTAAACTATTTTTGCTCAGGTGTGATGTTACCTGTGATGTACACATCTGTTTTACTGTTACTATCTGCATTTCCATTTCATATAAGTTCACTCTTTTTGTTCCTTTTGTATCCCTTAATTCACACTTGCTTCTGAGAGAACCAAATGTGGGGCATATTTTGAAATATTGAAATGAGAGATTACACCTTCAGTGGCTCAGTAGACATACTTAAGGATTTTTCTTAGCTGTCACAGTACTCTGCTTCATTCACTTGAATGGACCCGAACAAGGTGACAGGACAAGTAGAAGTCAAACCGTGTGTGAATGGCGGTTGTCCATCCAACTGCCTGATGAGGTTTGAATTAAGGGCCATCATACCTCATCAAGTGCACTCTCCATACCTGAACTGCCTGTAGTGTCACACAATTGGTTTACCTCTGGCTCTTTTTCCCCTTGACTGAGCACACAAGTCTAAACAGCATGTCACCGGCTGGGAGATTATCTGCATCTTATTTGTTTCTCTCCCTTTCAGTCCGTCCTTGCTGCAGTGTAGAATGTGATGAAACATTCATCTCAACTTTTTTTCAGGCAATCCATGTGTTTAGGGTTATTTATACTACTCTCTGCAGAAAAACACCACAGTCTGAGGTGGATAATGAGCTGTGATGCAGTCAAATGGAAATCAAATGTCCCTTTTCCCCCACAAAGAGCTTTTTATTGAAGCTTTATGTTTTAATTATCCCTGTGTCGTTCAACAGGACATCATTGAAATGTACTTATGCATGAGCCACTACTTTCCATAGAAAAAAACATACTGCAGCTCATACAAATAAAAACATTAAAACTGCATTAATGAGTATTTTATCACACATTCATTAAAAGAGTCAAACCCGGTGATACATGTTAATGTTATGGACAGTAACAAAAGGGCCTATTTGTTATGAGCCATAAAATGAATGAGTGAATAAAATTAATTTGAGATCTAACTGTATATGCAGTGCCAAAATTCCTTTATGCATGTCTTTTTCACAGACAAAATCAATTTTAACCCCTTAGCAAACAAAATGCCTTAACATTTGGCAGCACATACATCATACACATAAGTATGATGCTGTGGGTATCCAAAATCAACAATTTTGTTCCTCTGTCTATACTAATTTTGTCCACAGGCCCTGCTTTGTTTGAGCTGTTTTACAATTTGATGTTTGTCCACAGGCCCTGCTTTGTTTGAGCTGTTTTACAATTTGATGTTCTGTCCCTGAAATGTATCTTTTTTTTAGGTGTTTCTGGTTTGGTTTGGCTTCTAAGCAGAGATTTGCTTGTTCCATTACAAAATCGTCCAATGTTTTATGGTTCATTTTAGGGTTCCAGTACCATTATTTGCCTCCAGTATATGGCTTTGGTTTCTTTCTTGAATATAACTTGAAATTTAATGTGGTTTCAGGTAATCTGCATGCACACCAGAGGCCATATTAAACTGTATGCAACTGACCTCTGTTTCATTATTAACTGGGGATGGATAACTTGAACACAATGTCAGCTAGCTGGCAAAAAGCCAGCTTTACAGACAGTGCCAATGTTACTTTCATTATATTGCCATGTAAACCACATTACAGTTTAACACAAATTAAAGTTGTTTGTGCAATAGAATACTTTACTTTATACTACCTAAAGTTAAATACATGGGGCATCAGCTCTACAAGGTGAGCTACTATGACATCCTGTGAATTTAACTTTTAAGATGAATATTGCGTTATTTGTCCTTTCAAAATTTCCCTTTTGACATTATTTTAAAGTAAAGTAAAGTATTCTATTACACAAACAAGTTATATATGACTACTACCACTACACTACCAAGTCCCACAAAAAATACAAAAGTTTACTCAGAATATTTGCCACCAGCCTTACTTTGTTTACTAATACCAGTAGACTACGTATGACTGAGTGGTAGTACCAGTTATGTTTTTCGTTTTGTATTCAGGGAAGTTTCACTGAGAGGAAGTCTCCCTTTTGCAGGAACACCCTGAACACATACACACAGTTATGCCTGGAAGCTGCCCAGTACAACCACAGTTGGATCTGCTGGCCTCTGAGCAGTTCCACTGGAGCAGTTGCAGTGGTGGTAATGAGGGAGGGGCAAGCCAATAAGTATATAAAGTTTTCCAGATATAACAACACTTTTCTTTATTTATAGATACCATTCTGAAGTCTGCACATACAGTACCTTAAGTCATTGGGTATTTGGCTTTTATTTGTGCCTACATAGATTTTCTATTTTTTGTCATTCCCAGAACTACTCATGATCTTCTTATGTAAAGCCCTTTTTTGTTAATTATTTATTTATTTTCACACGGTGCGGGAACTCATGTCATGTTTGACTTATCCCGTTCAAATGATTAAGGCATAGGCGTAACAATGCCAATCAGGCTTTAACTCTTTAAGGACCCCTGTTCAAAACAGCATTTACTTTATTTTCCTGTTCCCATTTTTGTGAGTGAGTGAGTGAGTGAGTGAGTGAGTGAGTGAGTGAGTGAGTGAGTGAATGACTGTCAACAGAAATTTGCCTGAACATATGGCTTTAATACACATTTGATGGACCACAGCCTTGTTATTATGAGCCACAGCAGGAAACAGAGTTGTAGTGTGAGAAGTTGGTGTTTTTGTGTGCAAGTGACCTGATTGTCCTGTTGTGTTCTCAAGGTCCGGCAGGCTTGAGTCTATGCAGCCTAGACAGAATAGTATGCACAAAAGTGAAATTAAAAACAAACCTCTGAAAGTAACTGACAAATTATCTTATTCTTCTGGGTTTGCAGTGTTCTTAAAATGCATACTAAAGAAATAAATTATAAAATTAAAGATTAATGCTTAAACTTTGGATTTACATCTTGCTAGGTTAGGCTGGGGTGCGTCTCTAGGGATGGCACTTTGGTCTACATTGAAACATCTCAACACCGTTGGATGGATTGCCAGGAATTCTTTTTTCTGACATTCATAATCCCCAGAGGATGAGTCTTGGTGACTGTTCTTCTAAGGTCACCATGACACTTGAGATGTCTCAACTATTGGAAGCTCCTAAGCACAGCCTCACAGAGCTATGTGGCTATAGGCCATATTCACGTTCTATTTTTAACCTATGATTGAGCAAACATATCAACTTCTACAATTGAATCGTAACATAAAAGAAGATCTTAAGACATGAAAAATCACCCAACATTGGAATTTTGCTTTGTGAAGATGCATCAAGTAGGCATGCTTCTTGAAGCTGTATAAAAAGCCATTAGTCAAACAAATCATTCACCAACAATGCTGTACTTTTATGTTAGTATTATTTTCTCAGGGAGTTTGGTTCTAGAGAAAATGGGTTTCTTCAGAGCACACTTTGGATAATTAGCCGGGGTGAATGGCAGCCACCCCAACACCTCTGTCAAACTAGGAGGCTACTAATGAGGAGAGCACCACACTTTCACCCAGAATATATTAGCATCCCATATGAGGACACTGTCAGCCTCTGTTATCAACCGTCCACCACCACTGTCCTTAGAAAAATATTTTTTTCCTCCTATCGCTCGTCATCCATTTCTTTACATACTCATCATTAGATGTCATGCCCTTCACAGATGACTGTAGTGGGAATAGGTGGTATACTCCTCACCCTGCAGGATGTTTACTGCACACTAATGTGGCACTATAGTTACAATCAGGAAGAAATTACCTTGTGGCACTGTATATCTTGTTGTTGACTTTGCTGCTGAAAGATTTTTTTGTCACTGTCAAATCAGTGTGCTTCCAATATGAACCTAAAAACGGACGACTCTGGTTACATGTGAGGACCGTCTTGACAAGTTCTCAGTTTTCACTTCCATTTACACATGCCAGGAAGGAAACTTGGTGCTATTGTTAAACAAGATTATTAAGAACAAGATTAAGAAACTATTATGTGATGCTGTGCATTTCAAGCAGAACAGCAGCAATGTCTCACTAATCCGTGAATCAATTAGGTTAAAATAACACTTAGGCTTCAATTTCATTGGAGTGATGATATCTAACATTATGAAATTATCTTTGGTTGAAATGTGTAACCCACAGTAAATATTCAGTTATTGCTAACACTGTAGCCGTCTTGGAGATTGGACTATAATTAGCATGCTGAATGGTCAGATATCTAATTATTATAACAGCTTAGCTACATTAAGATAACCACATTTATTAATATAATTATTATTAATTAGTAATAGTAATATTATATATTACTAATAAATTTCTACATTTTATATCTATTTTTTTCTACACTTATTATTTACTTCAAAGTGTTCCATGCCAGCAAATATACCCCATCATCCCTCCTCTACTGTGGCACACAGAGTAATATCATTCTCAAAGCCATAACCTCAATCAGCTAAACTGATTGCTATACAGAGCATTTGTATGGTTAGTCATTTTTGGCGAGGGAATACCTAGAGAATGATTATCATATTATTATTATAGTGTAATAGCATAAATGTATGTTTTATTATATGGTGTTGGTATAATGGCATCTTTTTGCTTGTTCTCTGTGTTCAGCTGGCTGTAAAAAGATTATCAAAGAAATGTTATGCTTCAGTACATCGTGCTGTTGCCTTATCTTACCCCTTAGGTCTCTCTTATTTTATAGGAGCTCAATATGTGTTAGATTTTCTAGTTTTCTGTATCCACCATGAAGTACTGTCTTAACCCCATGTTGTCGCTTGTTGGCTCATTCTGTGTCAGTACATATGGTTATGATATGGAATGAATCAGGTACAAAAGCAGAGCTTTACTTATTGTGCTATTGGCAGGAGTTTAATTGTTTTAATGATTATTGGATGTTTTGAAGTAAAATGAATGAACTGACTTTTAATTTTCACCAATCAAACAAAATCATTAAGACAGAGAAACATTTATATATATTTTTTCTTTCTTGTTTTGACTGAAAGAACTCAGAGAGCATTTTACTTTAAGACAGTATATACAGGGACAATACAAATAACGTATTAGAAACCTGACATAATGTCTTAAGCATCTGAGCATTTTCTTTTTCTTTTTTTTATAAAGTGCAGTATTTTAATCCAGCTTTCAACAAATAGCCAACTGAGTTTATCAAATGTTCTAAAACTTAAATACACCATGCAATCAAAATGCCTGCCATGCAATTTAATTTGTATTTGATTAGACTACATTTGAGGGGAAGTAACTGCCCAATTTTCATTCAGTACTGACCACTGAATATAGTATTAACATGTGAATTCTCAGTATGAAAAAAAATTGTAAAAATGTTGAAGAAATACAACACAACGTCCACACAGACATTCTAACTATAAACTAAAAACAACTGCACATATAACATAAGAGACACCAGCTTTTCATGAGTCATAATATGTTTTATGTTTTTCTAATCACCAATGAATAATATAATTTATCCTCTATAGGTGCCTTTAAATTCAGGACAGATCTTTAATGGGAAACACCTTCAATCTTGCAATATAAGAACCAGAATTTAAGTATAATTAATCAGGTATTTTTCACAACATGTACATTAAACACACTGAATGATGATCAATCTACTCTACATAACAAAGAAAGCAAAGGAATATCTGACAAGGACAAATTGCTACCAGTGAACAAAGAGGACGTGTTTAGGCCATTGAGAGTCTGCACAGTCACCAACAGTTGATATAGTGACACATTATTATTTTAAAAATCCATGCTGCGTGGGTTCAGACAAAGCCCAGGGTCACTGCTTCCACACTTCCCTGCACTTTAAGCACACAGCTGTTCTCTAACAGAGACTTTACTGAGGTCTTTACTGAAGAATGAAATTCACTCTACAGTTTATGTGAATTCATGCAAGACACATGTGTGTTTTCTTTTTTTATGTAATTTTTCAACGTTTCAACGTCAGCTGCAAGGCTTTACAGTTTTTTACTATTTCTAGGAAAAGAATCACTTAATTTAAAACCACTCTGGCATCACTCATATTGATATAGCTTATTTAAAAAATGCATCATTATTAAGTCTAGTTGACATTTAGATATTCAAATAAGTTTATAACTACACACAAATTAACACCCATGTTATTTGCTTGACTGATTAAAAGGTGAAACATAGCTTCATAAGGTGACACAATGTGTTCTCATTTTTGCTGCATAGATTTAACATGGTCTTTTTGTAAAGGCAGGTAGGTTAGAAAATGGAAAAAAGAAAGACTGGGTGGTCATATAAAGTTAATCTTACTGCAGTAGCTGCTGTGTTCCCACCGAAGCCAATGTTGCCACTTACTGAATTTAATGATGCACAAATTTAGCCTTTATTTCTGCACAGAAAATTAATAAGGTTTTGAATCTCAGTTATTTGGTTCCCAACTCACCAGGGTGGTAAACAGAACTTTTTGAAAAATGATAGGAGAAGCCATTCATAGTTATACTAGTCTGGGGTGACTTTATTTTTTCCTCCCATTTCTGAATTATAGACACATTATAGGTTCAGCTTCTCTGCAGGCTCAACCCTTTTTCAAAATCATACACATGGCAAGCCTGCCAAAGGTAGCTCGAGCCATCGGAGTATGACTGATGGGAGCGCAACCTGCCATAAGGGGCACACTCGGGAAAAAATATAAGTTCCCCTCTTCTTCTATCATCCTAAAGGAAAAACAATATTGCAGGCAAGGAAATCTTAGTCCTGACACACTCCAGTTGTTTCTGGTGAGGGAATGAGTGCAGTCTGTGGTGTTTAACCTCAGTGGAGCTGACCTGGGCCTTCACATTGTGTGTACATACTGTAAGTGTCCAGGCCCAGATTGTTTATGCAGTGTGTAGTAATGGGATAACACAGGCAACACCAGTGAGGTTTGTGAGAGCATAGAGCAAATGATAAACTGCACAGAGCAGAATAGTGGGGAAAGAGGCAGATCAGAGCAAATGTATTTTAGCAGGGGAGCGCACCTATTTGAATTTATTTTCAAAAGTTCTGACTTGCTCTTTCATGGGCAACCGCCTCGCATTTTTGAGAGGCACTCTAAACACCTCAAGACAAGTTGACAAAAACATAAAGAGGACTGAAAAATACAGAAAGCAGACAATACGAAAAGAAACCTGCGTCTGGTATGGGGACATTTGTGCCCTCTCCTTCTGTCACTGTTTGAATACAAATATCCATGTTTCTATGTCTAGTATCAACAACACACCCCTAAAAAACAGCAAAAAGTTGAAGGTAGAAAAATTAGATGATATTAGAACATTGATTTGCTGTATAAGTAAACTGGTGGAGGCTTGATATTGCATATGGAAGTATTTGGTTTTGGGAAATCATTTTCTTACTGTGGGATCTGTATATTATAATCTGCAGGGTCAGACAGGCAAACGTTGATTTTTGTGTGAGGCTCCTTGGCTGAGGGTTTACTGTCAGTATAGAATTAACAGCATTGTCAATTGTTAGCCATTTAAATTAATGGGAGACTTTACAACGCACATCAAACATTATACTATCACATAAATAAGGCAATTGTGGCCAGGATCTAAAGCAGCAGACTCTGCTACTATACACCTTACATAAATCCAATATGTGGTTAAAGGAATACTTGAATTACAGGGTGAAGATCATGGCATTGATTATACCTAATCTCATAGTGGACTTTGAACCTCGGTGCCCTTGCAGATGTGACGTGATCACTTTTCATGGTATGTATGACTGAATTCCAAAGACCTAATCCACGAGTACAGAGAGTTTGGATTTATTATCTGTGTTGTTTTATGGAACCAGGGCTGACCTCTTGCATGTTACCTTTAGATGCACGTTTTGCGTATTCCCTTTTATTTTTTAACTTATTTGTTGCTTATATCCTGTCAAATAGGACTTTGATTAAATAAAAAATCAGAAGTGACACACAAATAAAGCTTCAACCTGCAAGTGCTCTCTGCATAGGCAACTCTTTAGTCCAGCGTCAAGGCCCGAAAGTGGCACAGAGTGGCACACAAGTTCATTCATGCATCTTTGCAAAATGTGGTACTGGAAGCTTGGTGACTTAGTGAACCACTGCAGTAATTCTCAACCAGCAACCCCAGAAAAATGCAAGCACTTGTCTGTCACGTAGGCTCTCTGCTAGCTAGTTAGCTTGGTTGCTAATGAGACAAGAAGCTCAAACGTTAATTAAAAGTGAATTTTACACACGTGTCTTTCTTTTAGACTTTCTTCTGGCTCAGCACTGTCAAGATGGCTCCCTATTCTTCAAAGATGAACTTGAAAGATTCATGCAGATTCCCCACAAATGAATTCACTAAATATTCTATTGAATTCTATTGAAATAAACAGGCTTTACCCTTTAAAATGTTGTTGTGATTGTCCCTTTTATGGAGAAAAAGCATTGTTATTTAATGACCAGAATCGGGTAAGAAAGTTTGAAAGTACATGCAGACTTCTGCTTAGACAAAACTTGTCCATGAAAAGCAGTCTCCAGGCACATATACACAACATAAATATGAATATTTAGCACAAAAACCACAATTTAACCAGGTGAAATTATTTAATTGTGTAAGTCAACATCACGTCATCAACATCATACTTATAAGTATGCTAGGTTATTTTATTGAAGTAAGTGACTATCAAAAGTGTGTTTCAGCTGCAGAACATGACCTGCAGATGCGTATTCTATGTAATACGAATACACATATTTGCAGTATTGATCCCCTGATACTGTAGTTTGACCTTATTCCATAAAAAAGGGAAAGCCATTGTGAACGGAAAGCAGCCGTTACTAAAAAGCAAATGTTTAAATGCATCAATATATAAAGATCATTGGTCAAGGTTAATTGACCTTTTTATCATGTGAGTCTACTGGGATCAGCAGCTCAAGGCTGGAAGATAAACACAACCAGCTGGCCTTGTGGTTGCTTTTGTATATTCTTCTGAGGCAAGGGGAAGATGGATCAACAGGATTGAGTGTGAGGTGCAAGGACAAAGTCGCTCTTCTCCCCACGCTCATCCATAGTTGCATTTAGTACATCAGGTTGTTATTGAGTGGTTCTAAATTGACATGGTAATTTTCTGAGAACTATGGTGTGCCAACAAAGAATAATAATGAAGGAAAGATAGAAGCTTGCATTGGGGACAGACAGGGGAGAACAGAAAAATGAAAGGGAAGGACAAAACTTATCAATAAGCAATTAATTCTAATAGCCTGTTTGAAGTTGAGAGTGTGCAAAATTAATTTCAGATAAAGTGGGTGATATTCATCACCTCTGCAATAATCTCTTCTTTACTGCGTTTGAAGTTGGATTCAATTTGGTCAAAATACTGAAAACAATGACAAACTAATGAATACAAAATTCATCTAAATGGTATTAAATCAACTAATTTAAGCAGCAGCGGGTTGCTTAAATCTCTGTGTTCATTTGTAACCAAGAGAAAATGTAAATCCATTGTACAGTTCCTTGTAGTTTCTTTTCTTGACTACAATGTTTTTTAACCACCATTAAATATGCTGATGGGCTATGGATTTACCCCAAAAAGTGATCAGGCATGTCCAACACAGGTCGCATTCGCAGTCTGTCAGCCACACACAAGACAACATAAGCCAGGAAAATTTATGTAACAAGGTCCCTTTGAAATGCTAATGTATAATAGTGGAAGTACAGAATTTTAATTAGATTGTCTTTGCATTGTAATAGTTGCTCTTTTGTTGCTGCTCCCCAGCACTGATAATTCATTAATTGCCCTTTTGGCTATAGCTGTGACATTTAATTAGAAGCTATGTGGGAATGAAAAGACTTTATCAATTACTTCTCAGTGTGTAAAGTGGATACAAACATTAGCAGATGCTGATGCGGCTGACTTCAAAATTTAAGAGAAAGGTTAAACATACAGTAACAGATGGCTGTAGCTCTAGTGGTATCAGTAAATATTTGTCATGTAAATTACATTCATGCCAAAGTTTGTTTTTGTTTTGTTATGTAATCTCTAGCAGTGAAAAATTACAGAAAAACATTTTCCTCCATTTGCCCCCAGTGGTATGTAGCCATGCAGACAATTTGTGCTGAGTTTTTGGGATATTTGAGTCTTATGCTGTCAGTGGAGGAGAATGGCACAGGAGTTTTTTGTGGCACTTAAAGCACTGCATAATTATATTGGCAAAAATTCAAACATGCAAACATGCAACTCTTTTAAAAAAATACTGCATATATAATGGTTAATCTGGATGTTTCCCAGACCTCACTGTCAACACTATTTCTACTGAATGTAAAAACTGTGAACACTATATACAGTGAGGTCTGTGGGCATAAAGAAAATGTACTGTGTGTTTACTATTTGCATTTTCTACCTTCTAACTAGATGCTGACCTGGGCAAAAATATATTGTTTTCGTCTCAAGTACTGGAATGTTTTATTTTTAATAATGGTGCATAAATATTTATTAATTTTTCTTTGTGTTCATTTCTGGACTTTAACAGAGATTTAACCTTTACACAGGACTGGCAATTTTCTAGACAAGTATTCCCTACAGTTCTACCTGCTTGTGTGTGTGTGTGTGTGTGTGTGTGTGTGTCCAACTGCGTATGCATGCATGTGAGTGTGTGGCCCTACCTATTGTAGCTGTCTGCACCAAGAAACTAACTGTCACATCTGATCAGGAGGCATATCACTCATGTTTCCAAGATTTAATTAGCGGAGCCTAGGCAAAGCTGCCCTTGGGAAGCCAGTTTTCCTTTTCTTAATTGGTGCATTAATTAGATCAGAAAAGCACATTGTGTTTGCCCACTTGAAAGCCTGACACTGTTGAAGCATCTTATGAGTGTAGGTGTGTGTCTGCATGTAATATGAAGGATAAGAGGAAAATAATTACATCCTCGAGAGGGTGGCAGAGACAGGTTGAGGGTGAAACCAAATTCTAATCCACAGGTTCCTCACAGCTACAGGTGCGAACCTCAAATTATTGTACATGCCCCATTCTCAGTCCATTTCCTTACATCTATTCTGCACCTCACCTAGCCATTACAAAGGCAAACTTACTCCATGTTATGGTTCTATTCCCTCACAGTTTTCTGCATTCACAGATCCACACGTTTGCCACATCTGATCACGCTCCAAAACCCAAACAGAATATTGAAAAAGGGATTACACTCTGTGAACCCACAGAGATAACAGCTCATGCTTAGCAGGGGCCCATTACATCCAGATGATAAAAGCCCACAAAAGTGCCAGGTGAAACCCATCTGGCTGCACGCAAACACACACATGCACACACGCACGCACACGCACAAGCAAATTTCTGTTTACCCTTTCTCAAGTGAGTTAAATTTTACATATCATATCTCCAACACTACCACACCAAGTGGGCTTTTCACTTATTTCACTTTCACCCAATAACAAAGGTAATGACCCCTGAAAAAATCCTCATACAGGAAGTTTAGATGATCAGCATTTTAACATCCTTTATTCATCTCCCTGTCTACAGCACTGCATTTTTCAAGTGATGGTTGTGCTTAATGTGACTGACTTTGACTTTTCTTTGAATTCCTCAGCAGATCTGTATTCAAGGGGAGGCCCATGTCCATGGGAGTAGATGCTGCATCTTGAAGTGGTAGAGGAGCTCGGGCACTGCTTCAGGGCAGCAAGAGTCAGTCTGCTTGCATTCAAAGAAATTACTTGCCCTGTACTTTTTGTTGGGAAGTGGATTTATTCTAATGCCTCCCCCCTTCCTTCTTTACTTCTCCAGTATTAAATATGGGTAAAATGGAGGCTTAAGACATGCCTCAGTGCTCTCATTGCCTTATCACTCATCCTGGAGCAAATTAAGCTCATTATAATCCATTAGTGAGCATCTTAGGGTTCCCTGTAGGCTGAAGGAAAACATATCTAATATCAAACCTCGGTGAGAGGGTTGTAGCCTTCAGAAATATCACAAAGCCTAATATTTTCTGATGCTGCTTGTGAGGCTATGGGAGCAGTGTTGTCAGACTGCACAAAGCATCATCTATTAAATAGCTGGGCGAAATGGTTACAAGCATGTGGTTAACTCCCATGTTAACTCAGCTGGTAAGTTGAGCATCCAGCACCCCGACAGTGTTTCAACAGACATACACACATACAGTAAATAAGACTGCCCCCTCTGATGTGTTGCAGAGTTTCATGTAAAACACGAGCATTCAGCTGTCCTTCACACATACCCTTATAATTGACTCAATTAGCAATCCTCACTGTCCCAATTCTCAAGCCCGGGGACTGGTGGGAAATATGTTCAAGTTATTCCATCTAAACCTTTGCCCGCCTACAAAGGCAGACTGCCTGAAAACTGCCAAGAAATTAGTCCCAGTGCTGCGATCAAACTACAGCTCAGCTGGAGAGAATAAGTGGAGATCCAACAGTCTTGTCATGTTCTATTTTATACTCCTCTACCCTCCTCTTCTCTCACTTCGTTTTAAAGCGCACCATGCCTGTAGCTGTCTAAAGCAATGCCTCATTATCAAGTGCACACCCCATCTCCATCTCCACTGTCAGTGTATTCATCACACAGCAGGCCCAATCCCATGTTAACAGGGATCTACAATTTTAGAAATGTGGCTCAAATTCTGTTTTCCTGTTAAATAGCCTTGCAGACATTATTACAGTATTTTCACCAAGAAGGTAGACAAACTTGAATATTGCAGTAACAAAAGGGAACATGAGGAATGAAATTTCTTTCAGATAAAAATTTTACATTCCCAAACAAATCAAACACTGACTTAATACTTAGTGGCATCTAGCAGTAAATTTTAAGATTGCAACTGACTGAACACCACTGGCTTTTGTATTTGATGACCTTGGAATGAGAACAAGCTGTGAAGTATGCAAGAAGAAACTACGCTGGCTATGAAACTTGCAAAAAATGCAAATGGACCTATCTACAGCCAGTGTTTGGTTTGTTCGTTTTGGAATACTGTTACATGGTGGTTCAACATGATAGGAGACCCGCAGTATATGCTCATTCTAGGGTAAGGGAAAACACAACAATTCCTAAATTCAGGTGATTATAAACGAATGAAAACATACCTATGAATATAATATTCCATTTCTGCCAATAGATCCTCCTAAATGTTACACACTGCACCTTTAAAGGATATAATTGCTGATAGAATTATGTGTGTTTGTGCATGTGTAGGTGTGTGTGCGTGTGATATTTGAATTAAACACATACGTAATTTTTTAATTTAGTCACAGGCAAGCCAATTAAAACTGCCTTGAAAAAGGACCAGCTGAGTTATGCCGAGTAAAAAAGAACAAGAACTTTTTCCACAAACCCTTCTCCAGCCAGAAATATATTGTGTCTACAGTAGGAAGTACTGCTTTCACTCCCTTCCCCTAGTTACATTAGTTGCCTTTAGTCTATGAATCAAGACATTGACAAGTAAATGTTACCCCTAATAACAAATCAAATCAAGTTACCTAGTATTGAACATAAATAAAATATAAATTAAAGTTTTCAATGAGGTTGTACTTAAATTATTTGACTATAATAAAAAGTTTGTTTAAGCATTCATTTGATGCCTTTCACATTAAAAATGCTACATTAATACTGAAACTTATTGTACAGCCTTATTTATTGACTCGAGCTGCGTTGCTATACACATGACATGCCTCACTCCATAATCACAAACCAAGCGCACCCTTCCAATCTGGCGGTCTATTTAAACTGCACAATTTCCCAGCTCTCCCTCTGCTCTGTCAATGCCGCTGTTGCCCTGCATCCGTATTGCTGCCTGCTGCGCTGTAGGCCCCACCACCACCCCAGCATCCACCTGTAACTCTGGCTAGAGGGTATCTCAATGTAAGCATATCTGTGGAGAAGGATGAGGTCGGAGCCTAGACGCCAAAATCTAAATATGCTATACTGCTGTAATAAACATTTCAAACGTGAGTTGACTGAACTGTGTTTTCTGGTGAAAATAAAAATTGTTTTAGCACCATGGATGGAGACAGAGAGAAAGACTTTGTTTGACCATTTCAGAACCATGGAGAGAGACTGAGAGAAGGTTTTAAGGTTTCAGCATCACAGGCAAAGCAGACTAAGAATACAGGCAGCATATTGGAAGAATCACTTATGTAGTTTGTAGTACTAATAGTGGAAGTGGTCGCAAAACTTATAGACATTTTTTGAATTTGATCACTCTGTGTGATGTTAGTATAGTGCTGCGTAGAGTATGTATGTGTACATATAGCACTGTGCCAGTAAATTTATTGCTGGCCAAATTTTGTCCACAGACCACTGTGTCTGGTATGACTGTCTGGATCATTGTTGTTTTCGATGGCCTTTTGTTTTGATGTATTCCAGCTCTGGCCATTAGTAGTGGCCATGGAGAGGCATGTCTAAAAGTGACTCCAAAACCTACCTTGTCTAAAATCTGCCTCAAGATGTTTGTTGTTGACAACGGCTACAACAAGTCTTGCACTGCATTTGTTTCAACATGTCCAACAAATCAAACAACAAAGTTATTTGTCCATTCCCTTCAGAATGAGATTAATGGAGAATTCATGATCTGACACCACTACTGACAAGATGACATTGCCCTATGAATACTATATAATAAAAACTGATTAGAGTTAGGGAAAGATCATGGTTTGGCTGAAAATGTATACTTCATTATGAAACCTGTATCATCATGGTTATTATAATAATCACTTGGTTAAGGTAAGGAAACAACCACGATCATGGTTAAAATAAAACCAACACTGACTTTCAGGAGAAAGCAGGGAATAAATGAATCTACCATGTAAAAGTCTGATGTGTGCTTAAATCATCCATCTACTCCAACCTCCTCCTTCAGCAGACTTCGTCACTTTAAAATAATGTCACCTGCCTTCCTTTGTTGCTCTCAGTTGTTCGTCTTAATGCAGGATTATGGAAAAACTATGAACCCCATTTTCATGTAACATGGGCCAAGGGAAAGACCATTAAATTTTTGTTTCATGTCTATGACAAAATTAACTGAATTCATCACGTATCTGCAAACCCGTAGTAATTCAAGTGAATGGTGTGTGGTGACTAAACATACAATAAAACTTAACAGCCAGTATGTTAGAAATAAGCAATCATGGATAGGATTTTTCCAGATTGCTGGAAGGTGCCCTTCTAGTTTTTAATTTGGATTTAACTAATCAATAATATTTGTATGAGTTGAAAACAAAAATGTTGAAAAGTATCATTATGTAAAGCATTTCTGTTGGTGCCTTAAGATAGGTGGACTGCTTTTTGACTTCTAAAACTCAAAGAGCATCACTAATTTGATTGTATAACAATGTCAGAGGACTTGACTGAATACCCATAAGCAATTTAGTTGTATCCATAGGGAACTATAGGTCAGTGTTACAAACAAGTCATTGGTTCATGGCTCCATAGCAGAGGATAGGAAAGAAGCAAAGGCAACCAGGCTCTTCCTTTCAACTTGTGAAGGATGTGCTGTTAACTAAGTAAGGGAGTGAGTCAGTTTGTTTAGTGGGCGTGTAATCTCTAGCTGCAGGCTAACCTTTAAAGAGCACTAAAACTCAGCTGCGACATGTTTCGAAAAGACCTAAATTACAACAAAATGATTCATTTTGATCAGATATGAGTAATTTTGCTCAAAAGCTGACTAATTCACCCTTTGCAGTCGTACACATCCCAAGTAAAATATTTTTCTTATAAGGCAGACTTTGTTTTATGCAACAAAAATTGATAATAGTAACAAAAATAATATAATAAGGTTAACTTCACCTAAATGGCTGTGTATATCCTAACCACTGAAAAATGTGCAGATCACATCTCTTTTCCTTTAATATAAATGCTATGCTTTTTTAACAGATGGAAAAAATTTGTCATAATGTCAGGAATCTATATTTCTTGTTTCAACATAATATGTCCTGCTGCTGACTTCTCTGAACTCACAGGGACTACTGTATATCATGTCTTTGCCATATTTTGCACACACAAGATGCTACGACTAATTGACATTTGGTTGAAAGTAGATTATGCATTGGATAAAAAAAGTATACATTGTGCCTACCACCATTTTTTGAACAAAATGTGGAATTGCTGAATATTATCACCCTACTGCTTACTGGTGTTTTGATGTTTATGACTGCCACAGACTTTTGAACACACAGAATTCTTGATTCCTCAAGTCTAAATAATTTCAGAATCCAATCTTTTGTCCTTCAGCAGAAGCCTTGAAAAGTTGTATTTTCACCGACTATCTACTTTCTTAAACAGAATTAAGAATCAAGTCTGCTTTTCCATTAACCCCTTACAGAGCCCTGATTGTGACCTGAAAAATCATTTTCTGGGGTAACTAAAGTCTAGTGCTACTCTAATTTGTAAAGACACACTGTCCTCTATAAGAAAACTCTTTTACTGTATACCCTACATCATCGGACTCATTCTCTTTTTTAGGTGACTTTTGCTCACATTATGTTTTAATTTCCTGTGGTATGCCTAAGGGTTTCATCCTCACTTAAATACTGTTCAGTTTGTATAGTTTTACACTGAAGTACATCATCCACAACTTTATTATTAACTTTTATGCAGATGACACCTGTTTTTACTTGACACTCTTGTTCTGTATCCAGGACATTAACAATTAAAATCTGCTCTAGCAGAAGAATGAGCTCAGAGGTTTAGAGCTTGGTGATAAGGACACATTCAGCATGAGTTACAGGTCATTGTCTGTACTGACAGCAATGGGAAATTTGAAATCTGGCTAGGATGTGTCAATTATTTTCCAACCTAGTTTACATGAAACCACACCCACATCCGTATTACTACATATTAGTTAAATATCAAAAAATGCAGCTACAGTAGCTTGAAAAATAGCAACATGCTGCACTGAATTTGATCAACTTACTGAGTGCCGAGTAATAGGACTACGAGTTAACAGTTTAAGTGAAGCACTTAGGTTGTGGTTACGGAGGAGGAGTGACCTGCATGAGTGCAGTTTCCATGGGAAGGTGGGCTTTGAGGCTTTCGTCATATAAAAGTGGGAATGGTTTAATCTCATAGAGACAACCAGGATAAGATCATTCTAATACAAACTATAAGTGTATCCAGTACTGTTCAGTTAAATGGTAAAACAAAAGCACAGGCTTTTTTGAGTTCTATCAGCAAAAGTATTGGTGAGACACATTTAAGACAACGGTGAGAAAAAGAAAATGACTAAAACATATTTGCTTCATTCATCTTTTAATGGATGGCATATTAAGCCTCTTTTTTATGATATTTTAATGTTGCTCCTTTCCAGAAATCAATAGTCCTTTTATGATTCATGTCTGGTCATATCAAAGAGCTGTATGGTCTGCAGAGAAAGTCAATGTGTCTTGCATGGCTGGCTTTGTAGCAATGCTCCTGAATGGGAATATGCTCAAATCAAAGGTTATAAACATGCATCACCACATGGGTCCTTATCTCTCAACAGGGAATTGCTTAAGCCTCAGATGAAACATTGCTCTTATGCATCGGGATCTGGGAGCAACATGATGTAAGTCCATAGTCACAGTCCTTTTGGACCATATGTCACTCATCTTGTTTTTATAGTTGAATTTGGTGGTTTAAAGAACTTGGTTTATTTCTTATTCAGCTGTCTCACTAATATGCCACTGGCAATGTTTTCAAAAAGTAATAAAGTCCCTTATCACACTCTTGTACCAGCCTGTGTACCACTCATATTTAATTGCTGCAACCACCCTATCTGACCTGCATGTTTTTACTTTCAGTTATAACTACTACATTAAGTCATAGTCTTGTTTCAGCCCTTGAGAAAGAGAGCAATAGAGGGCACACCAGTGGTACAATGGTACTTTTTTTTAACTTTGTTTGCGAAGTTGATAACCAGCTCTGATTAATATAAGTTCATTGAAAAGAATGCTTTGACACTCAGAGGAAAAAAACAGGGGTGGTTGTCCTGAGTGAATACCTCCTTCCAACCCCACACACACAGTGACCTCTAGGTATATTTTCATATTCATGATGCTTCTAAGACACTGACAGTAGAAATAATTGGTGCAGTGTTATAGTGTATATTCATGATGACATCAGCATATGACAGCATAACAGTGAAAGGCATTCCTTTGAGAGGTTTATGTTTTAAACAGTCATTTCATGGATACATAATACACTTTCAACAGTTTAGTCACACAAATCTGAGAGCCTGAGAGGAAAAAAGTTTACTTTGTCAATTGCTTTTGCAATATTCTGTCCTGCACAGTATGGTAAGGTATGTCTGCATTATCTAGTCAGCTTTAAAAGCTCTGAAACCTATTTTCTCAGTTAGCTTCTTCTTAATAGTTATGGGGTCGTATACATGATCATACAATTTTGGATTGGACAGTTTTGGATATTTCACGTGAAATTCTGTTGTGTTTGGTTTGAAGCAGCAAGATTAAGTAAGAAAAAAGCAATGTCATTTTTGTGTACCAAGCAGCAGGTTTTGGCAACATTTGTATAAGAATTGGAGGGCAGTGGGTTGTTTAGTCACTGTCACTCAAATCCTGTCACCACCAATTCAATCAGGCTTCATTTTAAGTTAACACATTCATTTAATTTACATGTGCACAATACAATATGGAAAGTCTTTGGCGATTAGGCCCCATTGTGACATCATCATATTTAAAGGGGTTGGTGAAGCTGTGGTTAGTATAGGACACCCCCTGATAGAATCTGGGTACTGGTGGTACCCAGGAGGAATGAAGACAATGCTGAATGAAGATGGCTGTAATGAGGAGTGGACTTCTCATTGGCTCAACCTGGGCAATGGATATGATAAACTGGAGGTAAATGGGGTGGAGGAGGGTCACAATGATTTTGCACTGAAATGACAGCTGAAAGGAACAGAGAGGAGAAAAGGAAAAGGAACAGAGAGGAGAAAAGATTTAAAGTGTGCCCACAGCACCATGATTGGCTGGAAGAGGCTGTAGCTAAGTCAGACTGCTGTAGCTGAAAGAGTTAACACCCATAGTCAGCTGATTAAGAAGGCAAGTGAGATAATTGTGAATGAATGAGGAATAATGAGATGGTCTTCCTGATTGAACTGAAGCTTCATTACAAATACTCAAATACTGGAGATGTGAAAGCCAGTTTTCAAGAGCTTGAAATGGGCTAACATGCACAACATTAGGTGTGGCGGAGCATGGGCTTGTGACATTCTTATCTTGACAGTCAACATAGAGTGCTACTACCTCTGGTATGGTATTACACTGTAGATTACATGACTATGTAACCCTTTGAAAAGATTTTAAATGATTAGCCATTTATAATATGCTCAATTGTTTTTAAAGGGGTGCTAAGCTGGTTTTACACATAAAGGCCAGTTTATTCTCCTACTCAACACTTATAATGTCTTTTGTGGCTCTGGATGGAGATTTCTAGTGTGATAAAATAAGTAACCCTGATGATATTATAATGTTGGGCTTGAGACTTAAAATGTTTGACAGAAAACCTGCATTAAAAACTGGAGGCAAAGAGTTTGAAATATGAAAACCTTTACCAAGGAGGGATGGTCTATACAAGCCCCCCATAACTTTCATGAAGTGTGATACTAAATTGCTGGAGTACCCCTTTAAACATCTCTCTTCCTAGATAGGGGCCAGTGAAACTGAGTTGTTTCTGATGAATGGCATTGAGAAATACTTTTGACATGTTTATTGAAATTTGTCAGGGAGTCACAATAGTACCACATAGTTTTTGTTTACTGTAGTTTAAGTAGCTGTCAGCAAGCTCCCGTTTCCATTATGATTGTAAAACTCAAACAAAATAAAGCAATATAGCGAACATCATTTTGCATCCTGCTGTTATCCCTTTCCTTTTTGTTTATCCACCAATGATTTAAAGGTCTTGATAATAACAGGTATGAACGCCATTGTAGAAAGCAAAAACAATGGGGCCAGTTGACTGCAGGTTTTTAATTAGATTCCATTAGCTAAGTAATTGCATCAGGAATGCTCATAATGAACTCTAATTACTTGTGGAGGTCTAAATGAGAAAATCAGTGGCGGGCAGCAGTGGGTAAGGGAGGGTGCAGGCATGCCGCAGGTGACTCTCCTTGGGGAAATTTGCGTGACAAATGACTCAATATTCATGTTCACTTATCCATACTCTAACAGGGAAAATGTTCTATGCAATCACTGTCTAAGGCCATGTAGCATTGTTCCGCTATTTTACTTGTTTATATTACCTGTCTTTTCTGCTATTATGCTTAGATGTCATTTGTTTGGAATAGTATTTCACAGCATTCTACTGTTTGCTCCCTTTATATATTGTCAGTCATTTTATTTCTTCACTCTACTTCTATGTCTTTCTGCCTATATCCTGAGGCTAAATGCCCTGCAGTGTTCCCAAGTTGGCCAGCTCCTTCCATCTCCTTAGGCTCTGTGTCTTTGTGTACTTTCAGCCTTGTTATGCTGTCAGACCAGGAGATTAGTCATTCAATCAGGCTGAAGAGGAGTCATTCTGCAGATAAGGCCCGTGCTGAAGGAGCTCCTTCTCCACGCTGCTCCATATGTTGGCTGAGATTGGCTCCCTGCTTATCGACTAAGGACATTTGCATCTCTCCCACTATTTTTCCTCTTTCTCTCTCTATCTCTTTGCACCCTCCCTCAAACCCCGCTATCTTTTAGTTCCTCCCTAAACTATCAGAATTACATACTTGTTTTTTTTCTTCTCTCTCCGACTGCTTCTCATCCTGCTCTCATCCAGCTATCTTCAACAAATGTTCTGTCAAATTCTGCTTTTATCTAGCATTAAGGGTTGGAGATATAAATGAATGTTCTCTTCTCTTTATTTTCTGCCAGTACAGTCAATTATAGGCCTATCTGTTTTATATTCAGACATTCAAAAGACATGAGTGAAATTGTTGAGCCTGCAGCCATGCTTGGCCCCCCTCTGTGTATTATAGGCAGCCATTTTTGCCTAAGTGACTGCTCAGCATGCTTCGGTTATACACAAGAGAGCAGACTGACAGATGCAACTAACAGAAAATACATGTGCACCTTGCATGGAAACAAACATTTGAAAAGGAGGGCATTTTAAGAGCATTGGTACAAAGGAATTTTGCTCCTTACGTTTTGCTCAAATAATGCCTCTGTGTGTATATATACTTACACAGGTAGGTGTTTGTGTGTGTGCCATTATCTATTCCCAGTAAGCTTGTTTATAACATAATAAACTGCTATTTCTGCGTTAAGTGATTGAAGTTGAACCATAAAGTTACATCTGCTGACATGCCATCAAACCATCATGATTGAGGTTGGAGCTTTTAAGCAATTACTTATATATATATTTTTTTGTCATCATCCATGTACTGTATGACAGCTTCCACCAGCACGGGTGAGACAACCAGCTCATTTTGTTTGCTAATGAAAATAAAATCGGTGGCTCTAGTCAGAGGAACATAAATTAGATGTTTTTTATTGGTGATCATAAATAGCAGCTGATAGCAGACGTGTCTCTATCATCCCACACCAAATGAAGCCATCCTGCAAATGAGAGGCACTGGAAGCCACCGCCAACAGTTATGTCTGTTCACATCTAATACTCACCCACTCAAGGATATTCATTAAGCTTTGGCAAAGCAAATATTACTTATAAATATAAAACATCAGTGATATTGAATATATGCTTTTTAGGGATCATATTTATTCTTCAAAACATCCACAATAGACTTAATATGTGTATCAAGTACCTGTGGGATGCACATGGCAACAGGTCAGACTTCTTGGATTGGAATAGATGTCAGGGTGAGCAAATGATCCCTGAGGAAAAGCGCCTGCTGCTACTCTATACATGTTTTAGACCTACAATTCTCACTCCAGGGACCCAACTGATCAACATCAGGTGTGAACGTCATTCCTTCCCTTGCTTCTCCTTCTCATATTCCTCATAGACCTCTTCCTTACATTCTATAGCCCCCCCCCCCAGACTGTATGACATGAAATATGATCCGGTGTGCAGAGAAAGGCCAAAACAGTGCAATTTATCAGAGTTAGAGACATACAGGAGTATGGCACAGAGAGTACAGCCTAAACAACCTCCTGAATGGACCTGACTACTAAAGGTAATCAGTGGTAGCGCCATATAATTTCTGTTTGCTATACTGCAACTCAAAATGACTTGTCCATTAGAGAAATGTGCAGGGGTATACATGTACAATAAAGAACTACAGACACGTGTGCATTAATCCAAGCACCGCCTTTATCTCTTGTGTTTACCATTCACCCCTCTTATTGCCTGCCTCTTTCTCTCTCATACTCACTTTTTCTTTATTTCTTCATCTCCCTGTGTTTCTTTTTTTACCCTGCCCTGTCTATCTCCAGAACCCTTTCTGTTCTCCCATCTCTGTCCCTCTGATCTTTTTTTCCCCTGGCATCCAGCATCTTTGCAACCAGTCCAGGGAACACAAAGAGCATAGTCTGCCACCTAAAAAACAGACAAGAAGCCTAAAGACCAAGTGTTTTAACATAGCCCCTATGTGCTGTATTGCTGTCATGTTCTCCCCACTCTCACCAAAATAAGCCTCCTAAGTATATGTTAGTTAAACTGTACTGTTTTGTTCCAGTTTCTTAGTATAACCTCTCTGTGCCTTGCATTAACAAAACATGGAATATTTGTTTGCTATTGTCGGCAAAAAAGCTGACATTTATTCAGATGGTTGAAGACCAAAGGAGTGATGATTGGTAAACAAGAAAAATGCTACAATAAATTATAACAAGATCAAGAGTGTACAGCCATTTTAGCGGCTCTGTGAGGCTGAACTTTGGCACAGTGGTGCTTTGAGCATGTTAGCATGCTGACTTCAGAATTACCTCAAAGTGATAATGTTAACATGCTAATGTTAAGCAGGTAATGGTTACCATTGTCGCCATCGTACTTTAGCATACTGACATTTATACCAAAAAGCTGAGGCTGATGGAAATGAAAAGTATAAAAAGGTGGCACACCATCAATACAATTACAGCCTGTAGAGCTTCATATTGTATTAAAATAGCATTGGTCTTCCTCAGTGCTTGAATAGTGTGAATACATTCAATTGGAACACTTACTGCTTTTATTTGGGAAAGCCATATTTTTGCAGGTATTTGATAATGAACCAAAATGCAGTTTTGGATTAAATGAAAGTCAGTGGATCCCCAAAGTCATTGGGACTAAACCTCTGACCAACATGTCAACCAATAGTTGTTGAGATATTTCAGTCTGGACCAATGTAGTGGACAGGCCAACCAACACTACCATTACCATGTTTAAAAAAAAAAAACTGAATTAAAATGATATTATCAAATCAAATTTTTTTATTCACTTTGCATTTAAACAGATGTGTTTCAACTTGGACTCTCAAATTCTACCACTGATGTTACATCCAGTGTGTAGTTAGCTGTAGTGGCAGCATGAAACATGGCTGCATCTCCTGATGTTGTCTGGTGCGATGAATATCTTTACAGAGTGACATGCAAAAGGGCACATCTCCATTCTTCTTCTAGCCTTCAAGCTTCTAGTGTGCATTTTTTATTATAATGTTGGAAACACTATGGGCTACATACATGTGTCTACGTTGTAACCACAGCAACAAATGTATGCTGTGACACACAATTCAGCTTGATTGCTTGCAAATTAAAATGTGGACAGTCAGTCCTAAAGGTCAGATTTGAGAAACAAATTGGATTTGCTAGGAGCAATTGGACATGGCAATTTGTCTAATATCCATGACACAATGTATAAAGAAATAGGATGACAAGTCAACTACTCTGTTTATGTGATTGTCCTGTGGCTTTCGCATTGCAATAAATAATGTAATGGTTGGCATGTGTTTTTTGAAGCAATACAGTAAGATCTCATAGTCTTCACCCTAAAATATCAACTTCCAGATACATACTTCTAGACAGCCATGAGAATTTCCACCCATGTAGAACCCACTTATTATACCTTTGACGCTATAAATAGAAGCTTTATATCTCTACTAAGTGATAATTCATATTAGTTACACATGTAACCTTGTTGTGAAAAATACACATTAGCCAGTAAATGGAATACATGATCTAAAATATCATCATCCATTTAACTTAATTGTGTTGTATTTACCACAATGTCTCACTTGTGTCTGACTAATCATTTGAAGGCTCTCATTGCAATCAATGCTGACAATATTATTTTCAATCAAATGTCAACTGGATGTGCATTCCCTGCAACATGCCAGTGGGAAACATTTCATGTGTGAACTTAATATCCAAACATATTCATCCATCAAAGTCATTTGAGGGGGAAAGGCACAATCACCAAAAGGGCACTTCTGTATAGATTTTGTACTGTTGTGGAAGGAAACTGGCTAATGAATCTCAATGACTTGCAATTACAGCTGCTGTACTTACATGCCAGAACCTGCCGAGCATGTCTAGGAGAAAGGCAAGCTGCTGTTACTGCAGTGGGACTCCTTCCCCAGGTGCTGTGCTGCGTTGTGTGGAGAATTTGTTATTGATTCCACTGGAAAACAGCTTCTTTATTAAAACCTGCATCTCAACCATCTGGTATAGGGATCCAAGAGGTATCTGTATGAACTACATGAAAATTTAATCGGCAGTGTCTGTCGAAAGTGTCTGCACTTACCCTCTGAGTACAATATATATTATTTATTCATGCATGCTCCACCATATCCGCCCTGTTGACCTTTGAATTACTAGCCCCTTGATCTCTTCATATGAATAGACAAAATTGACAAACTGAAAATATGATTCAGCATTGCACAATCCCATTGATCTTACTGAATATATAGAGGATGTTTACTAATCATTTACTGTCAACAGAAAGAAATGTGGCATGTTGCTTTTATTCACTCAATACCTTATGTAAATTGGATAGGTTTTAAATAGGGTTTGAAATGTATGTCGTAACTTCAGTGAACAGTCCAATGTTCATACATCAAAGCATGTCATCCTACAGATCATACAGTTTTCTGCTCATTAATGTCGTCCATCATGTGTACATCTGGGCTACATAGGTAACGAGGCCAGGAACTGTCATTTGACCAAGAGTGAGTGGGCCAAAACTATCTTACAAAATGACAGCAATTGTATTTCATCTTAAAGATTGTACCCAGCACATGCCATTATCTTCTAACTGCCTCCTCCTTTTCTGCCCTACCTCTTCTGAAACAGAATTGAATCCCTGTAAATTACCAGCAATCCCCAAACTTTGGGAAAAAGACATGTAGCAATCCTGTCCACTCTCAGGTGTTTTAAGTTCTTTGGAGGCACTGCACTACAATCAAATCCATCATACATGGAATATAAGCTAAATTATAAACATGGAGGTAAAAAAGAAACACTTGGGGCAGCCGTGTGGTGCAGTGGTAGCAGCATGTTTGCATGTCCTCCCCGGGTTTCCTCCCACAGTCCAAAGGCATGTTGGAAATTTTAAATTGTATAGGTGTAAATATGAGTATGACTGGTTGTAGGTGTCTATGTGTCAGCCTGTGATTGACTGGCGACCTGTTCAGGGTGTACCCTGCCTCTCGCCCAGTGTCAGATGGAATTGGCTCCAGCCCCCTATGACCCTCAACAATAAGTTAGTATACCTAAGGGATGGATTGATGGTTTCAAAACACCAAGGCATCTAAGCTCCAAATAAAAACAAAGCAAAAAACGTTTACTAGCAAATGTGTAAAGTGGAATAACTGACTTTTCTGTCAAAGTCAGTTTGAGTTCGCTAAGTTTAAAGAAAGAACAAACCAAAGACATGGGTTTAGTGGGATGGAAATACAGAGAGAGTTGGTGAAATTAATGTAAAAGGTCAGAAGGAGATGCAGAGGGAATGATAACAAAAATGAATGAAAGAGAAAAAAACCCACAAGAAAGAAGAAAGATTCACCAGGATCTGCACTGGCCCAGCAGCAACTGTCACTAGACTTGTGCCACCCCCCACAGTGCCACAGCTGAGCCCAATGAGGAATAATGGGCTTTAGAAATCCACAAAGGTCACACACTGCAAAGATCTCCCTCCTCACTCCAGCCCAATCAGAAATGCCACCATCAGAGCTCAAAAGGAAAATTCTATAGTTTGAAGATGAGGTTGAAAAAAAAGAAAAAAATTAAAGAAGGAGAAAAGCAGAGCCAAGCACTCTAAAGAAGATCTTCACCCTTATCTGACAACCTGAGAGCAGAGGAGCAGTAGGGGGCTACAGCAGAAGATGACAGAAGAGAATTGAAGAGGGACGGAAGAAAGGAAGGAAATAAAAAAAAGAGGAAAGGAAAACATTCAACAAGGATGACATAGGGAGAATGTGTATTAAAAGAAAGGCAGAGCTTGTTGAACTGAGACAGTAAGGGCTTGGTGGTGGGGCGAGAGAGAGAGAGAGAGAGAGAGAGAGAGAGAGAGAGAGATGATAGGATTGGAATCATTAGAGGGAGAGCAGAGCAAGAGGGAAAATATGCTATAAAGCCTTAGTGTGAAAGAGAGCAATATCAGTGAGAGCACACAGTTTCTTTAATCCTGGGTAAGTGTGCTGTCCTTCCACTCCTTTACCCACTCATTCTCAGTGGGGATAGGGGAAGAAAAGAGAGTGAGGAATGAATATATTATCTTTATCCAGCAATATATCATTTAGGAACATATGGCGCTTAATTGTCTCACTTGAACTTTACAACAGTTGAACTATTCAACACTATAATAATGCACTACATTTTAAAGCCCCTGTACGCAATTAATATATAGTGCTGTTTCTGCCCAACTGTGAATGTCCATGCAGCCTGCATTCAAATTGCAGCTAATGTGCTATAAAGGCCACATGGTCTGCATTTAAATACAGAATACCTTGACCACAACTGAAATGCAGACTGTGTGGAAAACTGCACAAGTTCTCACTTTTTGCTTGTTAAGGCTAATTTAAAACTTTTTAGCTTGGTGCCACCAATCCATTTCAGAAAATGATTAAAACGTACAGAAGACAAATGGACCTATATCTGAAACTAGTTCAATTCAGTTAAATGGGATCATTACTTAGTAGACAGTATCTCATATTCACTGTGTAGCTCCTCTAGTTTGGGAACATCATTTAAAAAGGGGAAACCTCCGTTTAGAGTGGCCAAACATTAACTGAAAGCTTACTATGAGCTATTAATCGAGTAGAAAATATAGCTATTGTAGATTTCACCTGAAGCTTGATTATACAACTGCTTGGTATATTTCTCACCTGGCATTTATTTAGAAACAGATTTAGGAAGAAATCTCACGTGTCTTGAATAGCTACCATGTTTATGCAGTTTGGAAACTGGAGGCAAAAAGCAGTGACAGCCAACTGAGTGGTGCATTTGTCCATTGAAGTAAAGGAAGGCTTCATTGTGGATGACTGAGTGAAGGAGAGAAATGTCAATTATCTATTGTACTGTCGACAAGAGATGTTTGTCTCAAGCCAAGTCTTCCATGGCACTGCCAAACCACAGAAATTGACACAAATCTTTTCCAGATCACCTAGATCACCTCTATGCTCAAATATAACAATTTTTTTATTCTTCTCATGAAACTTGTGTAGATTAGGAAATTACACAATAGGCTATAGCAGTACCCAAAAGTCTAATTATTTCTACATGCATAGGATAAGTCCATGAGTTACCTGAACATTCATGATAGATAATTGACTGGGCCCTTCAATATAATACACTTTATTCAGTATGCTGCACCTATGATTAATCCAATGCAATTCACTTCCCATTCCCACAGTTATTTAATAAACCAGATGAAACGGAAACAATGAAAATATGTTCACATGTAGTACTATTCTTATAAAAATATATATATCATTAAACAGACAGTAAAATTCTAAGTGTCGACTGCTCACATTGCTGTATAAAACTATGTACAATTAAAAATAGTCACATCTCTGCAAGGTAGGAGATGTACTCTGTCTTCACATTTGACATCAATATTAGAAACATGTACATTTCTCATCCTGTTTGCTGTGGCCATTTAACCGGCTGTACTGTTTCAATCTGTTTTACTCTCAAATACTGATTCAACTTGCTTCAAGTGCTTTTGTTCCTCTGCCTCCTCCTGAAAGTGTTGTTCCTTGCTATTAGTTGACTCATCATGTACGTAGTTAGAGTGAGTAGTTTGGATGACTATCTCAGTTTCGTGTTGGGAATGTGCACCAAGAACTTCATATAGAGTAGAATTGTTTTATTATTGAACAGCTACTTTTAAACAAAATAAGTTAAACAGCTGTTGTGCAGTATGTTCCATATATATATCAGTCAAAAGAATCTGCACATATTGTAGACAATGATGGTTTAACCATTTTTCATTAGGCTGCTTAATGAGACACCTGTCTAGACTTGCACTCTTTAATTAATTAGCAACCTTACCGGAAGGCCAAATTAAGTAGACAAATTGTAATGTAACCAAACTTAATTAGATATTAAATGGATCTTTAGATATTTACGTTTTTATCCTCACCCTCAACCTCAAAATGGTATGGTGACTCAAACTTTAATCTGTAAAACAGTGATTACTTACCATTGTACTTGGCATTAAGGGCTACCTATTACACCTTGTGAAGTTGAGGTAATTGAAGTCCAAGCCTAAAGGCAAAGGCTGTCTCAGCAGACATTTAAATGCCAAAACAAACAGCAGACAGCATAGAAAAGAGCCACTATCATGCAAATGCAAGTCAGATCAACTTTTTTTTTTAACATTTGTGACCAGCATTTATGAGAGATGTTCAGACTATACTCTTCTTAACTTGCCTATTGTCGCTGTTAGATGTCCAAAACTGCTACTTTTCAGGAAATAATAAAAAAAAACACTGCATCGTAAAAGTTGGTAATGTTTGTTTTCATATTATAGTATATACTAATAGCATTGATGTATGAAAAAGAAAAAGGACTAAATACTGAGATATGATGTGTTGCTGTTTTGCAGGGGTAGGTACAGATGGTTGTCCTCTTCATCATGCCATGGCAAAAAAAAAACGGTAAAACTAGAGAATGTTTTTATGAGGAGAGAGCGCTAGTGAAATACTGGCACCACTCTTGCTTCTACAAAGTGAGGAGGACAAGATTGTCATCCTGACTTTCCATATTGTAATTTAACTATTTTGGTTTATTTGGTATTTTGTATATTTTGTATCCTTTTCTGAATTGAGGATCTAAGTGTAGAGGATGTTTAATGCTGGAAAGCCTCTTGACGTAAGTGTGTGTGTGTGTGTGTGTGTGTGTGTGTGTGTGTGTGTGGTATAATAACACACGCAAAATATATTTACACAGAGGTTACGTCCTGAATGAAAGCAAAGGTGAGGGTATACAACCTGATTAGTTAGGAAGAGTGATGAAGTGAAGGAATTGGGAGTACATAGGGGTGGAATAACAATGAACTTACTGTAGATGGCCAAGTATGTATGCACACTGATATATGCTGAGCCATGTACTGTCCTCAGCTCAGGATGACTTTTTCCTATGGTACACTGCAGCATCCCTAATGATTCAAACTACAGAAGTGCTTAGATCATCACAAGTGTGCTTTTACACAACACACTCATCCAAAGTTTGCATCAGCTACAACACCCACAACACCCACAGACTACATGAGTCGACACAATACTGACATACAGGTTTTAACAAGATCTCCTTTGAGTTGGGCCGTGAAATGTCAGTATATGAAATGAGTGATCTTATAGCAAACATGAAAACTATTATATAACTTACTTTACCGTTACTTTACATTTACCCCAGGTCTCTCTAAAGAGAGAAACAAGACAGTGAGTCTAGCCTGTGTAGTTATACCTGGCATAATTTTGTTAGCAATAAAACAGAGAAATGGTTGTGTTACAGATAAATTCAGAGCATACATATTTGTTTAAAATTATAGGAAAAACTACCATAAAGTGTCTTAGTAGGAACCGTACGTACCACCAGAACAGCTTCAATGCACCTTGACAACTACAATTCTAAAGGTTGGATGAACACCATTTTTATAAATGATTTTTAGTCCAAAATCTGCCATAAATGTTCATTTGGGTTGAGCTATGCTGACTGTTAAACTAGTTAATTTCCAGTGGAGCTACTCCAGAGAGTTTTTCTAAATCAAAACACTTTATTTACTTATTTATTTATTTTACTTTATTTCAGGGAGACAGCTATGCTTGTTTATAGATCTCAGAGGTCATCATGGAGCATATGTAAATTCAGTTTCAGTGTGGATTGCCAGGTTAAAGGTTCCTCCTCTTAGATTATTATTTTTTTTTTTACACTAGTATTTCTAGATCTTTTTTATTTAAGTAGACCACTGAAGGCAGACTTCAGTGCAGTTCAGTGAAAACAAAAAAGATAATATCATCGGCATAAAAATGAGCATTACATTTTTGAACTGGCTAATAAATATTATTTATATATAGACCAAATGATACCCAACCCTCGATCCTTGTGGGACACCTGAAAACTGTAAAAAGTCTACATTTGGGTCATGGGTCTGTTTATCTGGTTATTAGGGTTTTTGAGGGTTATGAAGTTGGAATGGTATATGTCATTAAGAAGAAATCTTGCTCATTAAAGTTGAATTGAAAATTCTGTTTGTAAAAGGTATTGACCATGCTGGTATAGAGATTAGAATGTCATATGTTGCTTTTGGATTTAGCAACATGTTTCATATTTGGTGTGGTTGCAGGGACTCGACTGGGATAACAGTTCATGCCGTGAATCTAACATTTGTCCAGGCAACATTTACATCTCCACATTTACTCCATCCACAACAGACTTTGGTTACTGTAAGCATTTTGTTGAAATATTTTTTTTCATTTACTTTACTCTTACTTTGAACATACATATATTCATATGTATCACTTTTGTGCATGTGTTTGTTTTGCACCTAATTTCCTCAGCACTCTTCATGACAGTATGCAGTATGTTTATCATCATGAAACTCTGCTCTGAGCAAGATACTTGACTTGACAGAAAAGAGTACAGGTCTTTGTTTTTTATTCCAATCTGGCTTTTCTACATAGCATGTTTACGTTTTTTTAAAACAAAGAATCAACTCGGGAACAGTAGTTGTGATATGACGTTCTGAGGGTACTAGTATGCTTTTTCCTATAATTTTACAGTATTTGGCTGCACTTTCCTCAAGGTATTTTCTTCTTTTAATGCGTTCTCTTTCTCTTGTGCCCTTTCTTCAGTGTTTTGTATGTACATGCAACCAATTGCGTGTGATGAGAGACAGAGATCACACCATCAGGTTAAGCAGACGGGGGTGCTAACGGTCTACAGTTCTGAGTTACTATAGCTGTCCTGTGTTGTTTTCTCTCAGATTTACCCATTTTCATTTATAACACTGGCCTGACGCTTTAGACCAATCAGCTTTCCATGCCACTGGGAATTATCTTGATTGCCAGTCCAGGTCTGTTTGGTTGGTATAGATATCATCTGAAATTAATTTATTTATATCAAAACTAACCTCTTTAAGCTTGTCTAAGATGCTGGAGAGCTAATTAAGTTAAGGTCCCTTCTGATAAGGAGCTCAGAGATGCATATGTTTACCAAAACATCTTAATCTCCTCCAGAAAATCAATAATTGCACAGTTTGGGAAGCGGTTAATACCAATAGAAGTAATGTGAACATTCCCTACACGACATGCGTCCAGAGCATATAGTCACATTCATTAGGCACTGAAGGAACAGTTCTTTACATAAATCAATACACAACCTGCTTTACCTTTATATACAAGTTATAACTACCAATAGTTACATCTTCAGTGGGAACATGGGCATTAAGCCATGTTTCTATGATAATTAAAATAGCAAGGAATCAAGGAAATTATTAGTATTTATCAATTATTAGTATTTGTTATACAAGGATGTATAACAAAATGAAAATCTGCAGTTCCTTCATGCTACACACAGTAGATAATTTTATTTTTCGGGAGGCTGGACTTTAACACAGTACAAAATAATTTTTTTCTGTGTACATTTAAAAAATCATATACAACCTCCTGATTCCTTTATAGGTAGTTTGTATTTTCTTTTATAGCATCATTAACACCACCAAAGAGCGCAGGGTGAAGTCATGTGCAGTGTACGGAAGATGTGACAACATAACTGCGTACAGTGCAAACTGAATAACAGAAATGAAATGACAAGCCAAGAGTTTCCAGGGTCAAGTAAAACATGGAGCAAGCCACTTAATATAAATCAGTAGATAATTTGAAAGTATAATTTTTCAACTGTGCTATCAAGATTACTGAAAATTCTGTAATAATTTATACATGTTTCATGTAGAGGCTTGGCTTTTACAGTGCTTATTTCTATCAATTGGCATAGGATCAAGTTTCTTTTAGCGCAAGACAGAATGGTGGAAATATATTCATATGAGGACTTTATACTAATAATATAATATAGAACATTTATATTTTTAATTAAATGCAGAGTGAGTCAATTATCACAAATTCAGTTACACATTAAGTACGCATCTGCACGTTCCAATAAACACACATATTAGCTCTACTGCAAAAAAAGTAGACGTGTGTAGTGTGATTACACCAGCATGCAAGGACATCTGCATGCATTATCAACTTGAAGCTATTCATCACACCCAGGGCACTTCCAAAATACACTGTAACACAACATGTGCACGCACAGACATAGATTCACTGCATACATAAGCGCACACACACATATTCTCTCATTAAGAAGGGAGGGAAGGAAGGAGAGACTGGAGTTTTGCCCAGACCAAACCTTGTCAGGTCAACCATGTAGAACAAAAATTCAGGAGGAACGATTGAGGAAAATAGGACGGTTATGTGAGGAAAAGAGGAAAATTACCGAGTGGACACCACAGCTCTTAGCCTCGGGAGTGATCACAGCCACTACTGAGATAAGCCTTGGAGAGGTCAATAAGGAAAACCATTAGCTGACAAATGGCCACTACTATAATGTCATTATAAACTAGGTCTATAGGAATCAGAGGGTGCATATCAACACATGAAAAGGAATAACAACAGCCTGGACATTAAGACTAATGCTTCCCAGTGATAATCCGTTACTTCTTACTTTGAAATGATCATTAAGTTGCACCACTCAGATGTAAATGGGACATTTCTGTCATTTCAGTACTTTAATTTATGCTTTAAGCTCTAATCCTCCATACTGTTCAGGCTGAGAGCACAGGGAGTCTTACTTACAGGAGGATTGGCCATTTGGATAAGGCCAGAAACAGTTTCTCCTCTCACTTTTCATGACTTGTGTCATAATAAAACCATCTGAGACGCATAGATAACTGAAAGAATAACACTGGCCCAGATAGGCCCAGTGAGATCTTCGCGTTATTCAGGGCACCTCCGTGGCCTTGTTTACACATACACATTCTCCCCCTTCCGTGATAGCACTGATGTTGGATTAATGTTGTCATTTGCACCTATTGTTCACACTCCCCCCGCCTCTTCTTCTCCATCCATATGTCCTGTCCCCTTGTGTTGTTTTCTCTGTACCCTCTAGCCTTTCACCATCCACAACTAGCCTGCTTCCTTTCCTTCCTCCACTGACTTTTAAATGAGCAAAGCACCCAATGGATATATCACTAACTCCATTCAGCAGACACTCTTAGCCTTAAGGTGCAGCCTGGTGTGTGAGTATGTGCCTTGTGTGTTTGTGTGCACACGTGCGTGTATGCATGCTTGTGTATAAGGATGTATGGTATGTGCATAAAGTGAGAGAAGGGAAGAGGAGGATAAAAAAGGGCAAAGAATGGAGGTAAGGAGTGTACAATGCTGTGTGTGGATTAACTGCATGTGTGGGCGGGCTGCAGTCACGTACCGCTGAGGTCAAATTTGCAGAGATTGAACATAAGCACCTACATTCCCCTTTTCCATCCATCTAAGGTGGAATAGCCATTAAATTAATGGCTTGGTCTCCACACTTGTATGAGTATGAGCCTGTATGTGTGTAAATAATGCATGTGGGTCAGTTGAAGCACAAACAAGTACCTCAAATAATGTAAATTATTACATGACAGACGAGCGTGGTTAAAAGAAGACCAGACAGAGGTAAGCCCACTTGCAAAAATGTGCAGCATATGATCTATAGAACATGTCCGAACAGGCCTTGGTCCAGCTTTTAAGCATGAATGAATCATATTTATCTGTCACAATAGACATACCCCATTAGTTTAGCTGTGGGACTGGAGGATAATCAGTTTCTGTCTCCTGGGAATTCCTAGTACATATTGCCTGTAGAAGCTTTAACAATACAAATTTGCTGCAACAATGTGAAATGTCCCACTAATCCCTACTCTATTCCTCTATGCGTCACAGATCAATATTACTGTCAACACCTTACTTGTTATCTCACTGGTAGAGTCCGATTTGATGGAGAAAGCACTCTGGGTAGGAAGTGTGTAACATGGAAGTGTCACATTAATTGGATGTATTGGAATCATTTGACTTTCTGTGCTTTAGAGAGATAGGATCATGTTGTGTGGGTTGTATTCATTAGTGGACTGGAACTTACTTCAATTCTTGAGGTGTAAAATACAGTTTGAAGTGATTGTGGTAGAAGACAGTGAGGTCATCATAGTGTTAGATATTGTGTGTGTGACATAGAGAATGTCTGTCCCTTTTAGCCACACCTCAAAGGCAGCCAAGGGATCCATCCTCTTATCTGGGTATATCCTCACCAGAAAGACATTGATGAGGATTTTGGGTACATATAACATAGTTTATGCATACTAAAACTGCAGGAGGTCTATGTGAATTTTATTCTTCTCTCTTCCTCAACTCAGAGTTTACTGTTGGCAGTGTGTGAACTATACCATGGATTTTGTGGGAGCCCCCCATTTTTTGTGCGTGCCTCACAGTAGGATATGACTGTGACAAAACAGAGATATGAATTATGGCTATTCGGTGTGCAGACTTTTCTGATCTCTGAGTTAAAGTGAGGGAAGTTTATGATATCACTGACGGAGAATGGTGATGAATGGTCATACCAGAACCAGAGCCGTGGCAATGTAACTGGATGTAACTACAGTGGCTTCTACATAGCTAGCTAATGTACAGTGGTATTGCAACCGGGGGGCGCCAAATTGCAACAAATACCAAATCTTACATAATGTTGCTGGAAATAAAGCTAAAATCTGCAAAGACAAGCATGATTTTTGTGGCATTACAACCAATTGTGGTCCAGTATGTGAAACTAGAAACTTCCAGCACACATACACTGAGAATGAACCTTGTGCCTAGCAGTTAAACTTTACAAATAAACAATATTTTTGCATATTCATACATTGTGGATTTTGCAATAAGGGAGAAGGAGTATTTGTTTTTTAACAAGGTAAATTAACTTTTTTGTTATTGTAATTCTAAGCAGAGCATGTTTATGTTACAAAAATAATGTCTGGAGGGGATCTTTAAATGATGGAATAGCAAATAAACCATTCGACTCATTTTCCCCCTACTTCATCCTCACCTTTGCTCTACCCCTCCTGTTTTCCCCCTCCATGGTGGGTTCCTTCCTAAAAAAGTAGTAGTTGTATGCATTAGTGAAACTGAACTTACTTCAATTCTTGAGGTGTAAAATACAGTTTGAAGTGATTGTGGTAGAATGCAGTGGGGAAAGTGAGGAGTTCTAATCATCTGTCATTATTTTGTTAAAGATTTTGTAGTTGGAAAGTAGAGGTGAGGGAGGGGAGGAAATAAAGATTATGGAAAATGAGCTTTGGGATGCAGCATAAAAGTTGTTTGTCGCCTTCTTTTTCAATCCTGTGGGGTCCCATAGTCAGTCACACAATGTGGGGGGGGCAGAACATCACTTCCACTTACAAACCAACTCAAGCACAAAGCAGCTATGTCCAATTATGGGAGGCGCAAATTAAAAGTGCAAATTGCAGTGTAAAAATCTCAGAGTCAAATTTAAATGTAAAACTTGAAACCAGGGTGCGTGGAGCATTCTAATGAAGCCATTGAAGGGGATTAATATGCTGGGTAATTGCTGGATCTCTTATTTCTCTCTAAAGCCCTTTTTTAATCAACAGTCAACTAATTACTAAACCCAGGGATGTTACAAACAAAAAGCTGTTGGTTTCAAGATGATGGGTGGTCAGAAAGATAAGAAAATATGGCCATCCCTGCTGTCCATTTAAAAAATGTGTTTTTGATATTACAATAACAGAAGGAATCTCTGAAGGATGCTAGAGCAGAGGAGAGGCTGCAAATTCTGGGCCTCTGACAACAGCTTAACAACAGCTCAGACACAATAAATATCTACAATCCCTGGTTTGTTACAGGGCCTCTGTCCAGCTTTGGGCCCCCTCAATCATTGAAAGGCTTTCTCCTCGCTATGGCACCCCTGTGCAAAAGTGTCATATAGCCATGTTTGCAGGTCTTATGAAACTTTGAAACAGTTTTGCAGAGCAATTCGATCTGTTTATTCTGTTCAGTGTTCCAAATGCTGTAATGGAAAAGTCAGTTTACGTCATCCTTGGAAGCTAACAAATCACCCTGGATGGAATATGTGAACTTCTATATAGAGCACCACTTCCAACATTTGACCACAGCATGTTAAATCAATAGTACGATTAGTAGCAGTGTTGAAAAGAAGTTCTGCCTATTGAAAAAAGTCAAAGGTACGAAAATATGTGAACCAAAACTTGTAAAGTAAAGAAGTTAAATGAGTCCCAATGAACACTGCATCCAGTGAACAAGCTTTAATATTATCTCCACTGCTCCACTAACGGAGGGTCTTAAGCTTTATACAGCTTATTAAATACATTCAGCTGTAGACAAGCGCTGTTTGAGTCAGAAACGACAAGAGGACCAGTACCAGTTTACTAATTCTGGTTAATTTAATTTCTAATCACCACCTCTCCAGCTTAATCTAACTGGCATTACAAACCTTTACTGTCACTTCAGACGCTGCTTCCCTGTCCTGCCCACCAACTGTCCACAGTCATAGCTGTCTATCTGTAGCGTGTTGTTCAAAAGTTTTGCAAGGATGCAGTGCCACATACACATTTATCTTAATTTTTTCTGGTCTCCAGCAAGTTGCTGTAAATAATGAAAATGAATATATACATAATATGACCCCCTGCTGCACATGTATCCACGGTTGTTTGGAAATGGAAATGGAAATGGGATCTATATGTGTACACTCCCCAGGTAGCCTTCACCCTTTTTCCAGATTGTCTATGTTGTCCTGTTGCTCTATACATATATCTTTGTTCCTGTTTTACTGTGCTTAAAACTCATCCAGCTGCCTGTGCATCACTGACAACTAGTTTGATCATTGACTGAGTAGGATTGTTTTTACTCCTTATCTCTGCCTCACGAATGTGCATTTTAGATCCACCTTGCACTGTGTCTTTTTTTGGCTTGTGTTATGGTGGCTGTGTGAAATTTTGTCACATAAATCACCACAGAGCTTTGAGTACCCCTACTCCGTAAGCTGATCGGAGTGCTGCTCGTCCCTACACACCCAAAGAATCACCACCATCACTACCTGTCAAATCCAAAAAGCAAATAAAACATGTCACTTAAAAACGCACACTGCAGTTACAGCTCTTTAAATAGCAGTGACTGTACTGTTGTTAAGTCTCAGTTATAATGTCCATTTTTAGCATTTCTTACCGTTGCCCACACTTGTTTACTTGGCTTGCAGCTGGTCTTTCTGTCTTTCTATCAGAAGCTGCAGAAGCATTGACATCTCATTGTGACAGGTTGAAAGCATTCCTGTGTTTTACTTTCATTCAATCATTTTTATGTATGAATTTTATGTATGAAATAAAGTCTAAATGAACCTAATTTTTCTTGGCGAAAGACTGAACATGACAGATGATTGTGACTGTACTAAGACTGCCAACAGTTTTTGATTCCATATACTCTTCTTTCTCCTCTATTATGTTTAAGGCCAAAACAACATTTTCCCTGTAATTAATGTCCATTCATCCATTAGTAATAGCTTAAGTCATTAAGTTATCAGCGCTTCTCTGACACCTGCGTGTGGTCCGGTGGTTTTAGATATTGTTTGACATAGCTTACAGCTCTCTGCTAATAATGTAATGCTCCAGTCTAGACCTGAAGTTACAGATGATTGGTCATTTTCAGTCTGAATAAGGTCATTGTTAAAGGTCCGTGACTCAGGACTCGTGCTATTATCACGCCATACTAAGTCACATGCTGGGATATGGTTATGTGAAATGACAGGCCTGATGGTGTAGTATATTCATGTTTGTGGCAATGGATAATCAGCATGCAATGGGACTCTAGACCCTCTTTTTAGTTCATTATCACATTTCCTTTTAAGCACACCAATGGCCTAATAGTGGGTTTTATGGGCCCATACTCACCAAGAGGCCCCATTAAGGAGCTCATAACATCACACCCTACCTTCTTTCTCTCTTTCTTAATTTTCTTTTAACCATAAATAAAATTTTACAGTTTTTTACAAATTTAAAGTAACTCACTACTACAACACTTTGAATTAGGATATTTTTTCAGGGAAAGTTGGTTCCACTGTGCTACAATCTACAAGGGCTAATATTGCAAAAGTGGAAAGAAAACAAAAACTCTGGTGCACAGATGCTTTTGTGTGTTTTGCCAGTATGAAACAGAGGATTGGCATTTACAACTACAACAAGGACAATCTGGCAATACTGCTAATTTTATTCAGGTTTTACAAAGAAAAATATTGTATATTGATAGTGAAGAAGTTTGCAGTTTGCAGTTTGTATTATTTACTGTCCAGTAAAGCTAAATGTGTTGAGCCATAGATCTAGTAAATAACAACATTCCTATGGAAACAGAAATAGTTTTATCTGTGCACTTCTTATTTTTTCCTTTAAAGTACAGGAGAGTACTGTTGTAGTAATTTCTTGTGAGAAATCACTGAATAAATAACTCTCAACTTCACAAAAACGAATACTCGCCGACTTATCTACACAATGCATGATTTATAATGTTAACAGTTACTTACAAATTAACTCGCTGCAAACTTGCTCCTCTTCCTCCATGTCATGCCTGTCCCTGCCTAAACCCGCAGTGTCTTCATCCATGCAGTCAAAGTCTTGGTTGGAGCTGCTGTAAATCAGTAAGTGTTTGATCTCCCCCGTCCTCCAAGCTTCCAGTACAGGTACAGTCAGCTAATAGGCCCGCTAACTAGCTAGTGGCAGCAGCTAGTACAGTTAGCATCTGTAAGGTCTGTGTTGCAACAATCCCAATGCTTTCGTCCCGGTGACAATGCAAAGCTCCCGGACAGATTTTGACGACAATCCGACTAATGAAAAGTGGGTCGACTGAGACTCTTCTCAGGGACTAACAATTAAGTCGACTATTAGGCAGCAGCCCTAATATGTTCACTTTTTATAGATTAGATGTGAGATATATACAAAGAGTCACAACACTTCAAACATTGGTATATTAACACCCTGCAACCTTACATGTAAATCAACTCTGAAAAGGTTCATTTGTAGCACAGAAAGCAAAACCGTTTTTAGAGGCTGAATGGTTGTCCCTTTGACAAGTACAATGATGAATTAATTTGTGAACACAGTCAGTCATAATGGACAAAACACAAAAATATTAATAGTTAGTGATTGAATGACTGTGTATTATGTCCGTATAACATTTATAATATTTAGCCAATCAAGAGATTTTTAGGCACACCTGTGATTTTCGCAATTATGTGAACATTTTAGCTTTGTGAGTAACAATGTTGTGACCAAAACATCATACAGTAAACAGAGTTTTTATGCATAAATGTAATACAGTTTTGTCAGGCTAGGGAGGACTTTCATAAAGGTGTGTGATGCCAGGACATTTTTTTGTGACGACGTAGTGGTTGTGCGGCACTCATTAGTTTGTCAGATAACGCGTTCCCTGCGGGGATATGGCAGCCGCCTCCTGCATTGCTAAGTGAAGCGCTGACAGCTGTGACATCAAATCACTGTTTGAGAGCGTAACTCATCGCTACGACATTGTGTCATCATAAAAAGGAGGCCATACCTGCTAGTCTCCCGCTGCAACAAGCTTCAACATCGTGACAGCCAGCTGCACCAATCTGTGGCATGAAAGGGGTAGGTGGCAGGTGGAGGCTAAAGGATCTGTGACATTGAGGGAGAGGGAGAGGAATATGAGAGGTAAGATACACAGGGGAAAGGAGGAGAATATGTGGGAGGGCATAGTGGAGTTTGAAGTATTACACGATGCTTGGGGAGAAAGACATGAGTGGAAAGAAAGACAAAGGACAGAAGAATGTGACGGCAAAAACAGATGGATGAGAAGGAATCTGTGTGGATTTGAACAGACTGACAATAATCTAATTTAAAACAAACTCCATTTCGAATTAATATTCTGTCTGTATTCACTTTCAGTTGCAAAAAGGGTAGAACCAGCATACCATGAAACTTTGTCTGATCACCGGCTTAGGCAGGGAGTGAAAGGGAGCTGGCTTTGCTCAGGTAAACACAAATCATTGCCAGATCTTACCCAAACCAGCCAGACGGCTGCAAATGCACTTTGTTTCTGTAAATACTCTAAACAGAGATGTATTAGTTTCCATTGTGGCATTGTGATGTCTACCTTTTTGGTACTAAAAAGAGGTGACAAGGGAGTGTTTTCTAAAGTAGAACCTTGAACTCCTTGGTGATACAACTTATTCAGAAAAAGCGCAACTACATATACGCAAGATGTACGTTTCTGCACTTTTGTGTCCTACAGCTTGTATTTGACATGGGAACTTGTTTGTATGTCAGCAGATTGATTTTGACAAGCTGAGTCTCTGAGTGTGTGGTCTATCTTCTTTTACTGTGTCACAGGAAAGCGCGTGGTTGACTTGTCTTTATGTTTGCAAAACAGCAGGGGTTCCCAGAAAATAGTATACCCTTAGGGGCTTTGCAGACTCTCCCCCCAGTTTCAACAGGCCCCATGCTGAGCTCATTCAGGCAGCTCAAATACTGACCAAAGTTTTGAACTGATGAGTACGACTTCTTCTGTTGACTGAGTTTTCTCTGTTTTTTTTGGGAGACTTAACAGCGAGGCTCTCGAGCTTGCCGAATGTGTCACAGGTAAAGTCAAAATCATTATTCTCTGCAGATTAATTTGCACTATCATCCTAATTCAACAGACCTGGAAAGGCAAACTCGTCTGTAGCATCTTCTGGTGTCTTCTGTATAACATTTTCCAGCATCCCCCATCCTTTTATCAGTGTATATAGTTCTCTGTTTGCATGTTGTTCAAACACATGCAACAGTTGTGTTCTGACAGAATGCACATACAGCACAGGTGTAATAATGATCCTGCTTGATGAATAAATGTCTGTTTGCAGAAGCATTAGATTCTTAATCATAATGGTTGATCCACATACAGCCAAACAGATTTGAAGCCATACCTGCTCTCATCCAAAACCAGCAGACGATTTCACTGCAAATTGATGTGGTCCCTTTTACAATGTCCCTGCCTGAGTACTGATAGAGCCCAAATAAATCAAGGCAATCACAAGGAGATATGGGAAAGACTTTGCAGTAAATCCTACTGGGATCATAAATGTACAGCATCTAAATGCATCTGTCCACACTACCTGTCTCTCTCTGTTTCATGCTATCTGTCTTCATATTGCTATGTTTTGTTGGTCTTCCTTTTCTCTGTCTACTTCAAGCAATCTCTACCTTGATCCTATTATTATTTTAATAATACAATGGCTGATTCGCGCTGTCGCTTCAAATTTTCATTGGTTTTCTTGATGATTGTGCCAAATTTCTAGTGGAATTCAGCAACACTAAAAAAATGTATAAATTTAGGCATTACACCCTGTTGGTTGGTGCTCTTTACAGCCACTTGTTGGACTTTTCCCTTGAGGGACTTCCTTCAACTTTGGAACTGTAGTTGGTGGGAAAACAAATGTAATGGTAGCACAGTAGTCAGGTTTGACTAAGTTTTGAATAAAATTTGATCTAAAGATTGCTAAAGACAATTAACCAGTCAATAGAAACTAATCTAAAACTATTTTGATTAATCGTCTAAGCGAAGATGACAATGTTCTCTTGTCCCAGCCCCAAAATCCACATATACGTCTTTAGTAAACCTTGCTTGGTAATTAGTTACAATCTGTATGAAGATAACACAAAATGTCTGTTTTGCTAAAATTGAAAGGAGTTCTGTTAGTATTGGTGACTGCAATGACTTATAATTACTTGTCATAGTTTCCCCATATTTTAATTGATGGCTAAGTCCAATCAAACATTGATGGATGGGTTACATATAGGACCCCAAGCAGTCAGTATGAATTACAGGAATATGCAAATGACTTCCAACTTTTCACGATAGCTAGGCTTTTAGTGGATCTAGCTCAAAAAGCAGTGTAGCTCTTTCACTCTATTCACACTATTTGTATAAATAAATTGTCCCTTTAGGTCACAGAACTCCCCTGAGCGACATCCCTTTATGGAGATGAGCCGTGCCTGCTGAAATATTCCCGACAGTTTTAGCACCTCTAGTCTTCTACTGTGAATCACCAGAGTCAGCATTTACCAGAACGTCCTGCTCCGGGGCCAACTGCCAAGTACATTTATCACCATATCGATGATATTGTGTGTTCCTGTAAGTGGTGAATGCAGGTGCTTTGGTACTCACTATCTCAATGCCCAGAGGTGCAACAACCTCACGGCTGCATTTTTTACAGATGTTATAGAATGTGTTTTTCCTGTCAAAAGAGATTCTTTTACCCAAGTCTGCTTTACATCTGAAGATAATGGTGGTGTGGTGCCTGTATTGACCAGCAGGTGGAGAAGTTTTCATGAACTTCTTCTACCCTCCAGCCCCCACCTCTGTCCCTCCTCTGTCTGTCTCATGCTGCCCCTGATTAGAGGAGTTCTTGCACAAACTTCATTCCACTCCACAGAGGGAGAACACATGCTGGAGACTTAACAGAGACAGAACAGAGAGTCACATTGGACTGGACTTTTTTCTTGTTGGATTACTTGTCTCAAGTCAGGATCTTGATGCATTTGCGGCTTTGTATCAGAATATATGAATGTGAAAGTCTGTTTGTGAAGTGTAAATGTAATTGTTACTGCATATAGACATGGATACATCCTTTGCTGTGAGCGTCCCTCTCCTGGCCCTTCTGCTCTCTCTTCATCTACACTGCCACTTCCTTGTTTGGGCCGCAATGGACTCTTGCTATGACGAGGAGGGCGCCCCAAGCCGTTGCATGCCCAAGTTTGAGAACGTTGCCTTCAGTCGTACTGTGGTGGCATCAAACGTGTGTGGTTCCCCACCTGAGGACTACTGCATGCAGACTGGCTCAACACGCTCATGCCACTACTGTGATGCCTCAGATCCACACCTGAGCCACAATGCCAGCCTCCTGACAGACTTCAACAGGAATGAGGAGCCCACGTGGTGGCAGAGCCAGTCTATGTTTTATGGTATCCAGCACCCCAATTCTGTCAACCTCACCCTTCACCTGGGTAAGAGCACAGCAGCACATCTTCAGTTCACTCTGAACCCCAGAATCTATTGGTTTGACTTTCCTCGACTTGCACAGTAGGGAGGAGGGTGGAGGGATGTAGGTCAAGAATGTGTGCTCAGGGTTCAGTTATGGTCTCTGTTACTATAATGTTGTGTATAATGTCCTGTTTTATTTTAAAGTGCTTGAAAGGGTTTCACATGCACTGCATTTGCTGTGTCCAGGAATAGAATATCAGTTATAGATTAAATGCAGATGGTTTCTAGAGTTAAGAGGGTCATGATGGGATTTCACAATGGTTCATATTAGTTTTCCTCACATCAGTTGAGTTTAAGAGTCTTCAGTTTTTCACTTTTCTTTTCTGTCTGACAAACTGTCTTTACTTTATGTACTGGTAGTGAATTGATGAGAAAATATTTAATACAAAACAGCTGTGCTTAACAACACATGATTTGTATTATTCAGTTGCAGATCTGAGCTGTCTAAATGAAAAACACTTTGGCTCAGACGTGGCTTAAACTTGGAGAGTTTGTGAGTGCATAGCCACAAGGGCATGTCTGAGAATTTTGTTGGATTTAAAGGGGATGAGGATGACACCCAGTTGCATCTGACATGCCTAGATAGCAACTGAGTGATGGCTCAGTGTTGGCCCACGTTTACTTTCATTCAGCCCACATACCACCATGGAGTATTGGTGATGAACCCATCCGAATCTGCTGCCACAATACAGTCACAACTCAAGCTGATCAGGTATTTTGTAGGGTATTATTTGGGCCCAAACTCAACAAGAATGCAGCCATGACACACAGACTTCATAGAAACATGTCCCCAGCATGATTTGGGCCAGACCATGACCACAAATCAACCTTTACATAACCATTGTAGCATGAAATCCACATTTCACATTACATCACATTACAAATTCAATGTTAATCTTCTGCTACAGGCTCAATTAAGCATCTTTAGGTTTCATGTTTTACTACATGTACAACTGACCTGTTGTCTGTAAATGGAGCAGAAGTCATTTAATATTTTAGGAGAAATTCTAGGCAATAAGAGGCCAATAACATGCAGAAAAGCCCTAAGTTTGGTAGAAATAAGACTATGATAAGGAAATTGGGACCAACTGAAGTTAACCAAGCATTTACATGAAATGCATTTGGAATTCAAAAGAGATACTTACGTTTCATTGAGGTAACTTCCATTAACCCCCCAGCCAGAATCATTTTTCCATAGCCAGGGACTTGGTCAGCAGGGGTACTGTCACTTGAAATTATGTTAATTTCCCCTTCATGAAAGTTTTCACAAAACTTTTAGAGAGAAATCCCTTACAAATGTATTTTAAGCTGAATTTAGTTTATGGGTTTTTTGAAATGTGTTCAAACACCTATAGTTAACACAGTTACTGTCAAACTCAATTGTAACCAAAGAATTACAGCTAAATATCTAAACAGCAAACAACTTGTCTTCACTGTATCAGTTTAAACCAGCAACAGAAGGTACCAGAACTTTTCAGGAAGATGTGCAGCTGTTATAGAAACTGAGAAAGACTTTGTGTTTGCCTTTCCATTTGATACAACTTATTGAAAGCACAAGTGCATTATTAAGTAAAAGTAAGATTTTTTTTGTATTATGTAGACATTAAGTTTCTTCAGCATGACGTTTGTCTGACAGTAGTTCAGTTTGGACACTTCTTTTTTGTTCAGCACTTGAAAAGCTTGACAAACAGTCAATATAACTGGCTCAAGCATACCACGGTTAGGATGAGGATAAATTTAGGCTGGGTAAAAGCTTGGTTACACTATGAGCAGATATGGTAAATGTTTGGGATTAGGGTATAGTCATAGTAAAATGTGAAAACCATCAGCTTAAATAATTAAACTTCACTTGATTTGTGCTGGACTTAGAATTAAACCTTGGTCTTCACAGTTCAAAGCAAATGTTTAACCATGCACCAATTTTACCACGCTGCATTATTTCTGTGTTAGTAAGTTCTTAGGATTGCCTACTTATTTTCCTTGGAGAAAATGCATTTGACTCACTCTTTGTACACTGCATACTTATTTGCATTTGAAGACATTCCTCATCTCACAAAATTTTTGAGACCAGCTTGAGCCATTAGCATCATTATCCCATTACCATGCTGTGGAAAACTGCTGTAATAAGTAACAGACCACATTTGTCACTTTAACTGAATTAAATGGTGGCGATTAATGTTACAAAGCATTAATACAAATCTTTGTATGAAATTACCTTTCCCTTTTCCATGTATTTGTTGAGCTGCTATGTGTGTGTGTGTGTGTGTGTGTGTGTGTGTGTGTGTGTGTGTACGTGTGTGTGTGTGTGTGTGTCTGTAACAGAGGGTCGTACAAGGACATATACAGGAACTGCCACCCCCCTCCATTATTGAACTAAATTAATACGAAATAATCTAAATTAATATATATATTTTTTTTACTTTTAATAAATTAAATTTGGTCTCAGTTTAAATACAGGGGTTGAAAACAGTATCTCCTGTGCTGTTTAACCAGTCCCCTCTTTGGTTTTACTCTCCTCTGGCTCTGCAAATGACAAACAGCATAATGTCCAAATACTGAATATATTACCAAATCAAGAGAAGTCAGCTGTAACTATTCTACAGGCCTATTGTGCCACAGGCAGGTTGATAACAAGCCAGCAAACCCAATAACAAATTGACCTACACAGCCCACAATCACTCCTCCATTTAATCTTAAACGAATAGTTAGACATTTTGGGAAATACGCTTTTTGGCTTTCTTGTTAGATGTGAAAATGTATACCACTCTCATATCTATCCACTGAAAATGAAGCTGAAGCCACTAGATGGTTAGCTTAGCTTTGCATGAAAGCCTGGCTTTGTCCAAAGCTAAATAAAATGGCACATATAAAGCTAATGAGTAACATGTTGTTAACATCTAATTAACATCTTGTTTGCAATATGTTGCCTTCTGCAGTCTTGCTGTCATTTTACGGTTGTCAGGTAACCGGTTGAGATTCCAGGAGGCCATTGATTTACAGACAGACATTATTTATGTCAAATCTTCTTATCTTACTCTTGACAAGTAAACATATTTCCATGTTAAATAATGCAGGTAATCAATTAATAAACTGAAACGGTGTGCTCCTGTACTATAGGAAACTAAAAACTAGGAAAACAAGCCTGCAGGAATTCTTGCCCAACCTTTGATTAACTCAAATTTGGCCCATGTGGGTGAATGCGAGTGAAAATCTGTTACCCTGAGGTAGAATGTGTGCTGAGATAGACTCCACTCCTCACTGCTGTGTACAGGATAAATGGATAAAAAATGTGGATGGATGGATGGATACTCATAATTTCTGTGGACCCTCTCCAACTGCATACAACCAGTAAGAGCACAAGACATACTGTAGGTCACATCTAGGGGCAAATTTTGGACTTGAACCATAGATTAGGTTGACTGACAGCTTGTCTAATTGGTAGCAGAATTCTAAATAAGAAATAAAAGGGTTTCAAAGTCTGTGTTAGGGATAAGGATGTAGTTACAGATGCCTTTTTACTGATCAAGCAGACATAGAACAGCTTTATCATTAATCTGAATTTGTGTTTCTGGCCACCTTATAGTATATATAGTCCTTATAGCTCTATTTATGGTCTCCACCAATTTCACCAATATCTGGCTTTTTAGCTGCTTAATGCTACATCATGTTAACCAGTTAGTCGTTTACTCTAGTCTGTCTGCCGTTTAAGAAGCATACAGTGGGTTTTTTGGGCTTTCAGCTAAAAAATTTTGTCTGCTGTGACAATGTGTTTGTCACTACGAGTAATTTCATCTATTGTCAGATGAATCACCTAAACTATATTTTTTGTATATGTGTGTGTTTGGACTTCCAGCAATATGTCAGTGAAGACAGTTCTTGTTCAAAACTAGAAACTTTCTTGACAGATCAGATTTCCTCCCCCCTCCTCTGTAGGTGGAGAGTGGGCGCTCCTCATCAAAAAGCCCTGCTTCAAAGGAACAAGACACAGGGACAAAATGATGACAGAAGTTGAAAATGTCAAAGCTTTGACCATAGAGGAACTGTTATATCACGTGCGCTGAAGGAAGAAGTGCCTGCGTCAAATGGAGAATATTGATTTCCAATAGCAAGTTGACATCTGGCTGTGTTTTGAGGCTTTGTTGTTTATAATCGCTATTTCTTTTACTCACGAAAGGTGGCAATGCTGCTGCTGCGGAGGTATGTTCTGCGTTGTCTGGAGGGTTTGTTATTCTTCAAACAATCCCAACACCCACAAGTCTGTCTCCCTCAGACTAAATTGACCTTTGACCCTCTCGGCACATCTCCCAAACATGTGTTACCTGATGCCTGTGGGTTATTCTAGCATTCTTCAAAAAGGGATAATTGTGTTTTCATAACACACAATTTTATGTAACTGAATGTACATAAATTTTGTATGTGTGGCATCCTTTGTTCCATATGAAAGCTCTGTGATCCATCTGGGTTGCTGGTGGGGGGTGTCTTCGACATTACTGTTTTCTTTTGCCTCTCCAAACAAAACAAGCTCTCTCTGAAGGGAATACAGGCAAATGCTGGGATGATAAACACAGCAGTAGGATGTAGGGACACATACTGCAGCCAGGTCATAGTGGGTCTGTGGAAGAGTAGAAAGAAAAGGGGGAGCTCTGCTGCTTCAAGGGGAGTAAACAAAACATAATGAGGAAGAAGGGGGGAGAAAAAAAGAAAATTCTGGGCGGTTTGCTGGTAAGGAATGGGGGTCAGGTTTTTCCCAAAGACTTGAGAAACACACACACGCACATTCTAACAGCACACATTGATGTCTGCAGCTGGTTCTCATTCAGCGCCGTCAAAGAAAAGCAACATCCTGTCTGAGATGTAAAATAATTATGAAAGTCTACCACAGTTGGCATGACTCTCTCACAGCCAGATCATTGGCACACATATGAGATGCAATTCCTTTCTTCTATTCTATTTCATTTGTAAACTTTGAGACGCAGCACGATTAGAAGATAAATCCACTCATCCGTGTATTTGCTGATCACAAAAATCTCAGCTTGGAGTAAACAGATTGTAAATATTGAGTCTACAGCACTTGTGGTGAGTTTAGTCTCAGCCTGTCTCAGTCTGGGCAGACGAGAGCAGCTGTGTTAAGTTGACACTAATGACTCAAAGCAGGTCAGATGCTGTACTGCTACAGCTCCCAGCCTTTACTCTTAAAGTAGTCCAAATAGTCATTTTATTGGTGTGTCTGTGCACGACATATGAACAGCTGTGGTTTGATTTGTGATGCCACATGATTCCGAATCAGCCCTGTAAAGTCACACCAGGCTGTTTTTAATAGGTTTCCAAACTTGTCTTAATTTTCAGTGCTCAAAGACCTGTCGCTCAGTGAACAGAGTGTGACTTCTTCTTCAAACTGTGAAAATAAATGTGTGAATTCTACCATGAGGGGGTCTTTATCTATAGATAGTTTTTGTTATGTGTACTGTTTTTGGTTAAAATGCAAGAACTAAAAAAAGCCCTCTGATGTGCCCTCAAACTCCAATGAATACATGAAGTATGCGCTCCTGAATGAGGATAAATCACGAATCATTGAACATTCTGCATAAAAACATACAAATATCATTTGCAATTAGTCTGCATTTCATCACAGGGGATATCCAACAAATGTTTCATCTTGTGCCTCTTTTATGCTTGTGACTCAGTACCCGCAGGGCTGAACTCACCTCATGCAGGGAGTAAATGAAAGCTAAATGATCTTAGTTCTCCTAAAGGAAAGATACCATTAGAGATTGCTGCAGAGACAAGAGACAGAGATGCCTAGTTCTGACTTGGCAGAGAAAAGCAACAGATGTCATTATGGCTGTACCAGTGGATGGCATCCCTGTATGAATGTGCAGAACGGCTGAGACTTAGTATCTAATGATGTAGAAAAAAATCCCCATGAGTGCAATGAAGAAGCCTGTTAAGAGAGTTTCTACATGTTACTTCTCACTCTGGTCTCAATATGACTTCAGTTCGTGTCTGCCCAGTTAATCCCCCGTAAAGCTGCACAACATTTGGCAGATTCTTAATGTGTGTTCATATTCAGGAAGTATATCTCAGCAAGTGTCCCTGATATGGCGCCAAGATTATTGTTTGAAGTTTCCACACTGAGTAAACAATGGTAGGAAATGACACCACTCAATCGAAACGAAACATTGATTCTCTGTTTGCTTTGAGATCAGGAAAGAAGATGTCAGCTTCCCTACTATACCAAATAAGGACAACACCTATGTTGCAAATTAATGACTTCCCCACTCCAGTTTTCCACACAGGAAGCATTTTGAAGAAAAAGCACCCATTAATTCAAGCCATATGAGTATGCAATATGCAAAAAAGATGCCAAAATGCATTCTTTCTGCTAACCTTTCCTCTCATTTAATTAAACATATACCTGGGAGACTCGTCCCTCCACTTATTATGCACCTTCAGAAATTACTTTTCAGATATTTCTTCAGTTACAATGCAACAGCAATTACAGTGCAACCTAGTCAGATCTGCTAAATCCCCCAATGCCAACTCAAATGGAAATCTGGGTATATCTCCTCATTTGCTTCCGTTCTTCCACAGGCAGAGATTGTGCTCTGAAACCCTTTTCCTTCTTCATAGATTGAAGTCGAATCACTGCTTTAGGGGGAATACAAACCTATGAAAAGTCTTACTTTCTCTCTTTTTTTCTCTCCATGCCCCCAAATGGCTGATGTACCACTAAAACCTCACCTTAGATGTATCATTCAATCAATATGTTTAATTCTGTGGCATACTTGTCCCCCCATGACACTCGTTAGTGTTTTCCATGTTTGACCAATCACTTTTCTATTGATTAGGTCTGGGGCTTTGTTGTTTCACCTTAAATATTGCATCAGACTATATCTTCAACCAGTGATGACAATACAGGCACTTTTCCCTTCTGTGATTTTACACTCATTGGTTTATTCTTATAGTTAATATAAGAAAGAAATACTTTTTTGTCTCTTTCCCTTTGACCTATGTTTCACTTCTGGGGCCCATTATGATCTGGATAATGAGAAAATAATCCTGGGTATTCTTCTACTCCTGCAGGAATGACATTCATTTACCCTGCATGGAGGCACGGGAAATTAAGCCTATCCCCTATTGTTTTCCTTCTTTCTATAATGCAATTATGTCCGTTTTTTTTCTTTGCTCCTGGGCCCTAAGCTATCACCCCAAGGTATTTGTCTCTTACATAACCAGCCCTGATCTAACTGTGTAACTACAATGCATCTAGTTCTAACAGTAATTCTTTCAATGATTCCTTTCAAAGCTAATCATATCTCTTTTTCCACAGGGAAGGCTTTTGAGATAACCTATATACGATTAAAATTCTACACCAGCCGACCGGAGAGCTTCGCCGTCTACAAGCGCACAGAAGAGGATGGGCCGTGGTTGCCTTACCAGTATTACAGCGCCTCTTGTAAGAAGACCTACATGAAGAATGCTAAGGCTTACATTCGCCCAGGAGATGATGAGAGGACTGCTCTATGTACAGATGAGTTTAGTGATATCTCACCGCTGACCGGAGGAAACGTGGCTTTCTCCACCCTGGAGGGACGGCCCAGTGCATACAACTTTGACCAAAGCGTGGTTTTGCAGGTGAGGTCACATTTTGTAGATATGTTATGGTTATGATAAAAACATTTTTATTTGTGATTCACATTGCTGCACTGGCATAAAGGTTCAAGATACCATGGCAATTAAAAGGGAGTGCATCGGATACAATTTGGGATGAACTCACCGTGAATCGTTTCTAGTATCTTTGCATTGGTAAAAGCCTATTTATTTATATATAATTATTAAGTCCCTATTTCTTTATTATTTAGAAATATGACCAATAGTATGTGACCAATAACTTTATATTTAGATTGAATTGAACTGTTTCTCTAGCTGCTTAAGAAATCAAACTATATGTACCATAATTTACTGCATAGCATCACATCATCTATAATACAGATATTACAGACTTACTGTAGCAAAATCAGTTACAAAAAACTTATTTTTGAAAAAAAATTGTATTAACGCAAAATAAATATTTCTTAGAAGAGACAAATTGTTTTTGTATTCTGCTTGTGTTGACCTTTCCAATATATTTTTCTAAAAAGTTTTAGAAAAAGAAATCTGTCTTAGTTTTGTTCAAAGGGGGGTTATTATTCACCACTGAGACACAACAGATGATTTTTTTCTCACATAGCATGTTGTAAGAGTGCTTTAATGTTGATTACTGCACGTGATGCTCCTGGACACCACCTCAAGTGTAGACTTGAACATCAGAACCCTTTTATACTAAACAAACATACTGTAGTTATGCACATATACAGGCATGCCTTCAAGCCTTTTTCAAAGGATGCTGAAGGGAATCTAATGTTATGTTTAGCTCTGATTAACATTAATGAAGCAGTGAGAGGGCTGTGCTGAATTAATGGCAGCCTCTTGGGGGAAAGCCTGGGAGGGGTGGGCACAGTAAAGCGTGGCTAAAAATTAGTAAATAAAGCACTTAATGCAACCACTCCTTTTTTTCTGACAGGGCTTTGAGTATGCATGCGTGCATCTGTTCATGCATGTGCTTTGCTCCGCTACTTAAGTGAAAAACTTTTAGAGATGTTATTTATTACTGAGGATCTTAGCTGTCGTGTGTGTGTAGATCAGTGGCTATATCTGCCATAAGGGAAAATTACATATGACAGTATTTTCATGTTGCACCATTGCTGACTGTAACTTGTAATGCAGCAAAAGTAAAAGTAACCATGTCACAATAAATTAAGTACAGTAAATTAGCTAATTAGAGCAGATATCCTACAGGACCATCTATAAGGAAGATAAATCACGATGATACCTACAGTAATAATACCTTCATTTCTAAACGTATGAAACACATGTTTATGCGTGGCCAGAAATAGAAGATCAGGATATGGTACTGAGATTGTCCAAGAAGTGCCATTGTCAATCAGATGCAGAAATCTACAGCAAAATGTATTGAGAGACAGTAGCTGATATTTGATTTTCTCTGGTCTAACCTCAAAATCGAACTGTGTGTTCAGACAGAACATAAAGTGAATTTTAGAGGTGGCACGATCGCATGTGAAGTCAATGGAAAATTCGCCCGGGGCGGCACGAATTGAGAAAAGTCTAGTCTGCAATAGTTGAAAATGTTTCAAATGAATCTGCTTCATGAATGTACAGAGACAAGAGCAAAATGGAGAGAGACTGGAGGGTAATTACGGAAAGAAATTGAGTTTCTGGTGAGTTCTGAGATCAATGAGCGGCTGAGCTGAACACAAACACACAGGCACGCTCCCACAAACACAGCTGGTGTGTCCATTGCTAGCTAGTTTATAGCTAACATAGAGTTGGTACATTGGCCATTTTGGGTGAATAAATATAAACATTCCAGTGGTAAAATTGTCGCTCTGAATGCACATTAAGGCCAGAATGTCTCCTATAAATTATGTAAACATATTTGCCAAGTACAGGAGTAAAGGTAATCCCTACCTGGATTAAATTGTTTTTATGTTTTGTCTTTTGAGGATGTAAGGAGTATATGATGTACCCTTCTTGTACCACATAAACCCTGTAGGGATGTGGTTAGAGGGGGGTGGTGGGCATACTAAGTGCAGGACTTTGACACTTTAATTCAAAACATTTCCTCATTATGTTTATAAAATATGTAATTCAGGTGGCATCTCCCAAGAAGAACCATAATGTTGCAAACAAATAGTATGAATATAAAAGTAATTTCCAGTAGACAGGGTTTCATCATCCCATTACTGCCTGCTTGTTAAATGAACTGCACTGTTGCCATGTTGCCATCACTAAAAGCAGAGGCAATGGCAATAATGCAGTAAAACCATGTAAATGACCCCACCAGGAGAGCCTTGATGAATCAATCTCATTCAATAATTCATTTATTGTTTCATAGAAAAAGTCCCACCACCTCCTCCATAACCAGATTCACAGGATGTGGACATAGGCCACCCACTGTCTTAGTGTTTTCATTCTGCATTTTACTTTATTCCACTGTCCCTCACACTATGTGCATGCTGCCTATTTTTATTCCCTGTTTCTACAACAACAATAACAACAGCAAAAATGTCTACCATGATATGGACATACATCGTCAACGATAATCTATAGGGACTATAAACCGCGATGATCAGTCAAGAGTCATTGCCCTCAGCAAAATGCGCCTCAAGAAAATGATAATGATAACATGTTCTACTGTCTGACCTTTCTCCTGAAATGTGAGAAAAAAGTATGAAAATGGGTCTGGCAATACAAGACTACCACCTCTGCAAAGGAAGCTGTCCTCCTCCACATCATTAAATAAGAAGAGTAAGGGTGTCTTTATGTGGAGGATATGCAGTGTAACCCTGCATAGCCATAACCTGCTCCCAAAGAAAGAAGCCATCTTCCAAAATGTAATAAAGTAACAATGAGGGAATTTTTGGAGGATGTGTGTTGCTCAGCCTGTCAGTATATTTGCAGTTTACCGTATATAACTGTTATAAATCAATTTAAAAATGATTTAGCTATAGCACACCCGATCCCAATATTTCTCTTAGCACACTCTTGATGTTTTGAAACTCAACTGTGAAATATGTTGTGTTTCAAATCTCTGAAAGCAAAGAGAAATTGCTTTTTGTCCTCCTACGCTGGTGTATTTGAATATTTTTTTATTCATTCCCTGAAACAAATTACTTTATGAATAAAAACTGTTACATATAAAGGTTAGATTTAAAATAGAAATTGTGACATGATGAATAAAAGCTGGTTAATCTTCAAATAATTACTTTTCCTGAAATGTAGAGCATATTTGCTGATTCTAATAGTTTGTAACTGATAAGGATGCTTAATTTGCACCCTTTAACCTCCCTAAGATGTTTGATTTTTAAAGCAAAACAGTGTGGTGCAGAATACAAGCCCTTAGGGCTACAAATGGTATCTCTGCCGGCACACATACCTTAACCCCACCCCCTCTCACCCTAACACACACATGCTTTCTGTGCCGGATGCTGTCTCCTCATAAAACCTCCCCTCTCATCAACCACGGCACTTTGAATGCTTGACATCTCTGCAACCTCCCACAGAGTAGAAAGAAACTTGCCTTCTTCAAGAAAAAAAGATGGAGGAAAGACAGCAGTGGTGAAGCTACATCAGCTCTCAAGCATACACTAAGCCGCACTGAGCAGCGGGATAAAGACGTTTTCTCCTGATCTCTGCTCTGTAAGGTCCCCTTGCATCTACAACAAGTGAAAATAGAAATGAAATGCACTATTGGATTAGCTTTAGTGTTGCTATGGGTTGGGCACATTGTGTGGCATGCTACTGTCAGTAAGGCAGCGTAAAGCCGCATGAAAGAGGGCTCTGCATGCCGGACTAGATTGTACTGTATCTATTTGCTAGGACAACAAAGAAAGCAGAGTGAATAATAAAAACATATTTCTGTAGCATGGCAATAACCATCTAACCCACAATCAAAAGCTCTTGAAGTTTCCCAAAGTGCAAGGATCTTCTATCTCCACCCCATTATTTCCTCTATCATCCCCTTTCTTCATGCTCAGTGTGTGCTTCACCTCCTGCACTGGTAGTTCTAAATGTTTTTGTTTTGCCTAAGAGCAGTTTTAAACTGCTTACAAGACAAGGTAGCTGCAGCCTGGTTTTCTAGTTCAGAGATTATTTAACTGTCCTTTTCTGATTAATCCCTTCACACTAGCCTTCTACCACTGCGCTATTTCAGTCTCTCTATCTATCTGTTATATAACTCTGGACTCCGGCAGGCTGGGACAAGAGCAAGCTGGAGTCTAGGTTTGTAGGACATACTGAATTGTGCCTAGTCTCCTGAAATTTTGTAAAGTGAGCATTATGTTCTCAGTTGGAAATACAGGCACTATGCATGAACAGAGTAAGAAATACTTCTTCTCACCATGAAAGGATTATGTGGGACTAGGGAATTAAGGGACTATGGATTATGCGAACAGGCATGGGTAGAAACAGGTAGTCTGAGAGTCAACCATAGCGTGATAGGAAGTTGCATTGTGGTGAGGGGTGGTGGATTCTTTACTTAATCTCTAATGACCTGGGTTTAGTTACAAGTCATAGAAAAAAGAAAAAAACATTTAAGTTTCTATAAACCACAACTTTAACTGAAGTTCAGTTTATGCTGCTGTCACATAATTAAGTGAAGGTCGCATTTAATTTTTGTGTCCACAACACATTGAATTTATCTCATTACATAATGTACACTGGAAGATGTAAAATGAGAGGAGGACATTTGAATGATCAAAGTAAGGTCTGCATGCTGGTTGGTCGGTCTACCATTTTGGTCCAGACTGAAACATCTACTGGACAGATTGGCTCAAAATTTGTACAGACATGGTTCCTAGACGATGTATCTGAAGGTGAGTGAGTATCACCTTAGTGATACCCTGACATTTCTTGTAGCGCCACATGAGGTTGACATTTGTGGTTTTGAGTGAAATGTCTTGACTGTTCTATGGATTGTTGGGAAATTTGGTACACACATTCATGTACTCCTCAGGAAAAATTAACTTTAGCGATCCTTTAACTTTTCCTCTTGCAGCGTCATTGGGTCAAAATTGTTGTCCAATACTCTGGTTTTTACCTGCAAAACTAAATTTCCCATCATACTCAGTTGTACCTTTTGTTTAGTGCTAATTACCAAAGCATGCTAACACTTAGAACACCATGGCAAATGTTGCAAGTTACGAAAGCTAAACATCAGCATGTACTGTATTGGTAAGCGTGTTAGCATTGGGTTGATGTTGGCTTTAAGCTCAAAGTGCCTCTGTGCATCGCTGTAGATCCCAATACTGAACTTTTGACTGGACTGTTGGGTTTAAATTGTAGTCTACTTGTAAGCCTACTCCTGGCAATCTACGAGAGCTCATATTGTAGCCTATAACAAAACATTTTGTCTGTTTGAATCACACAAAAATCTATTCATGAAACCTAAATGATTAACAATATTTCTATCTCATCTTAAGTTGTTGAACCTTTGACAGATGACTCAGTAACTTTAGGGACTTTTTTAGTGGGTCTAAACACACTTCTCTCATAGAAACACCAGCTTGTTCTGGCAGAAGGGCAATGCTATTCCAATAAATACCCTTATGCCTCAGTCTATCGAACTAATTCTATTGGATTCATTTTGTTTATTAAACTTCAGAGGACTCAGCAAAAAAGGTCTTCAGTCTGTTTGTTTAGGAAAGTTTGATTCCCAGATGTGTCGGTCCACAGCTCCATTTTTGCCCTGTCCCTGCTTGTTAAGGTCAGCTGCATCACAGCTTTTACAGGAATAGGGAAGAGCAACAGGCACTTTTTATTTTGGTGTTCCGCAGTCAACATCTCTGTGAACACTCCCGCTGTTCCGTACATGCTTTGTTACCAGCTGGATGGAAAAATCAATCAATTATTGCATTAGTCAGTGTGTGGGAAAAGTTCAACAGCTTTCTGCACTAAACATCATGTGGTAGGTATCCAAGCCCAGGACATCAAATCTTTCCTGAGGTAAAATATGATTGCATAAATTACTTTCATAAAGTGTTGAATAATTTATTTTCCGTGTACAAAGTAATTAAGATCACTATCTAAACTCCCCATCAAGTTCCATGAATTCAGATGTGAAAACTGCTGTTACACATAAAATAATAAAGTAGACAGAAAATATAACTATTACAGAACATGGTGTTTATTACTGTTGTTACTGTATTAATGATTGCTGTTATGAAAGCAATGCAAAAATGCATTTTCCTCAAAACATCATAATTATTATATAATGTCACTTCAATTAAATAAAATATTTACATATTTATTTGTATGGTTAAATGAGTTGCTGTCTCTCAAATTTGATTGCTCCTGTTGATTGGAATAAATGTGCAGGAATACACAAACCAGGTCTTTCCTTCAGTCTATAAATGGAAGCATTTTTCCCCTACCCGTTCACAGTTTTGAAAACAGCTCAAATGACCCTTCAAAACAACAGGGGAGACTGTAATTTCTCATTCGCCTATTGAACCAGATGTTTTTATTTTCATGGTGAGGCCATGTAAAGAAGGAAAGGGTGGGTGATCAGCATGGAAACCTTAGTTTCATTGAAATCTGACTAATGGTGTTGCTGGCTGTATTTCAGCATGCTTTGGATGACATCGACCCACTGATTATAAAGCTGTGGGGGATCAATATAAGCCAAGAATACATAGATTGGGAAGCAAATCTCTCAACAGACCTGCCAAACACCCTCTCTCCTTCACTCCACCTCTCCCTCTCTGCCTTCCTCTTAAACAACAAGACGAGAAGCCCCGTAATTGACTGTGATCTCTGTCCCATTAGAATAAAAGGCGGATCAATTGCACCATTTCTTTCATTAAATCTCTCATCCCCCCTCTATTTTAAGCGTGATGGGACAGATGGGTGTAGTGAGCAAAGACAAAAACACATCAGCTGTCCTCTTTGATGCAAAAACAAAGCCGGTGGAATGCAAAAGAGTGGTTCTTTTCCACGCAGTGAATCATCAGAAAAGGTAGTGGGGCATTCTCTTCTCTAATGGTGACATACTGGTTCCCGCTTGAGCTACAAATACGAAATAGAAAATAGGCAATTCAATACAAGAGGCGGGGTTGAAGGCAGCACTCAAAAATATAATTCCCACAACAGCACTATTTATTGAATATAAGATGAGTGATGAAAAAAGGAGTGAGGAGAGGGCAACAGGGAGGAAAATACATGCAAGGATGTAATAGCTATTCGTTTTAAACAATAAATACAACCCTTTACACAAGTCCAAACAGCCTAGTGTAAATAGTGAATGCTTTGTTTCACTGGGATAATCCTCAGTATCAATACTACTTTCAAACATTGAAACATATCAAACAGTCCAGTTTAGTCCGTTGAGTGTGTTGGGTACTGGTGTCCAGATTTGCATTTCAATTTTAAAGCCTGTAGGCTAGTTTTTGTTACCACAGTACTGCAGGCTGTTTTTTTGGGATGCAGCATTTTTGGCTGCTGTAACTTCCAGGAGCCTCTCTGGAGCCTTTGCTGGGAACATTAGGAGCCGGTGGTGAAGCCCACCTAAACAGATCTGCTAGCTATGGGGGCCAATGTGATGCTCCACTGTCAACACAGTTATTTGTCCACTATGCTGTTAGCACCTGCTATTTGCAGAAGTTTGTGACTCCCTAACTTTTTCTTGTAGCACTTTTTAACATCTACTAGATGGATTGGCACAACGCTTTAGTTTATGACTAACCTGACTGCGCCAGATGGTGTGTTACACAGAAGCATATGGGAAGTTATCATTGGAAATTGTTTGGAAAAGGGCAGGCACTTTCACAAAATATTCAGCAGGTGATTGGATGAACCATTTGTCTATCAGTTCCTATCACAAGCAAACTTGAGCTCAGGTTGATGAACCTTTTAACGTAGTCAAACTCACAAAAGCAGAAACATCTTTTCCATTGAAAAAAGCCTTCAGTTCCGTTCTTTGTTCTTCTTCAATAGGGGCCCAACCCCTATTGCTGCCAATACTGCATCAAAGGATTAGTCCGGTTCAACTATAGTTGGCCCAAAAACACATACATTGAAGCCTAACAATCGGATTCTAGTGTAATTGTGTGATCTTGCAAGTCCAGCTGCCTCACAAGGTTAGTTGCATCAGCTTCAGTTGTACTTAGAGCTGTATTTGCTAACAGGCTAAACTGGTAAATAGTAGCATTGTTATTATCAAAATGTTAGTACTGATGTTAGTATTTAGCTTAACATCCGCTGTGCAGCCTCACAGAGATGCTAGCATGGCTGTGCATTCATAGTCTTGTTGAATACAATTTAATTATGTCACAGTCTCAACAGATTTTAATAAATCCTATTATTATGTTTGCCCACATATCAAGTCAGCACATCTGTTGCCATCTATGAGTCTTGCAATCTTGCTAAATAGCACACTGGCAGCAACAACGCTCCCTGAAGAAGACCTTCATTTTCAGTTGCCTCTTCATTAAGTCAAACCTTGTGTGAGTATCATTTAATTGCAATATGTATGTAATATTGGCTGACTGGGAGGTTTTTCTATGGCTAATATGGGATAAGGGTAATAAATGGAGGATGAGATAAGTGTCACATTTTAGGACCTTTATGAATCTTTTGTGCTTTCAATGAGCCACATGTGATGACCTCACCTTGTCTCTGTTATCAGTTGACCTTTTCTCAAGTCATATGGAGGTAAAAGAGCTGGAGAACAATCTGTAATACCCTGCAGTTAGGTGTCTCAGAATGAACTCCTTTATTCCTCAGAATGCAAATCCCGAAGAGCTGAAGCAGGAGAAATGTCGCTGTTGTGATTGTAATGACCGATTAGCCTCAATGAATAAAACAAGCCTAAGTCTCTGAATTTGTGAATGCTGTTGCTCAGGCAGAATGTGTTTTTCATAAAGTTGATGTAATCAGAGTAAATGCCCCAGGCACTTACTGCCCAGTTTTTTTTCGCTGTTGTTTGTAGCAATATTGCATTTCGATAGACATGAGCAGTGATCCAGCTAATGCAGTAAAATCAAACCCTTGGGGGTACAAAGGAGGCCATAGCATACCATATTTGTCCATCTGACTGACACTGTGTTTTTATGCCAGACTATCAGAACACTTTAACCAGTGACTTTTTGCTTTGTTTTACAAGGGATGTATTTTAAATTAAACATTCGTATGAATGAATACTCTTGAATGAGTCTTGATGTGTAGTACAGTACATTAAATTTGGACAGTAAAAGCATATGTTCTTAAAATGTTTCAGTGGCAGATAATAGTGCGTGGACAGATCAGTTGAGGAATTTTTATTCATAGAAATTGCATTTATCGATCGGCTTTTCTTGCAGGGAGGTAACGGTTGGGCATTTGCGTCAGGGGTTAAAACCACACTCTCTCAACAGAGCATAAAATGATCCCTGTTTCTCTCTGTGGCATGTCAGTGTGCCATTCTCTCTGCATATGGCTCATACAGAGCCATGCATATTTCATGAGGCTTAAAACAGGAATTGCATCCTGCCTGTTTTATTAGCATTTTAATCCCTTTGCAGAGTCGCCGCTTGTGCCTCAGTCTGAGGGGCGCGTATTTTCAATATAGACACTTCACACGCTTCATCTGCTGCTTTTAAAATATATCTCCTTGTCATTTTGAGAGGTCAAAGCAAAATTACATCAGGGAAAAAAACAACTGGTGACACTTAAATGCACAGTTGTTTTTGTCATGTACTTCTGCATGAATATAGTATTCTGTGTTATAACAGCGATCTTATGTGTTGTGTTTTCATTGCCAAATGATTTTTATTTGGAAAAAACAACACTCACCTTGTAACACGCCATTTAGATGTTTTCTCTGAAGTAATGGCTTACTTCAAAGGGGACTCTGTTGTCAAGTTTGTAAAGCTCTCTTTTTTTCAATAATCACGCAGAAGATGAAAGCTGCTGCATGAATTCAAATTTAATTTGTTCAGTCATCCATTAAAACGGTTTGTCTGTCTCCCATACCACCAGTCCATCCTGTCTCTCTCTCTTTCTCTTTCCCTCTCTCTCTCCCCTTCTCTTTCCCTCTAGAAAGCTGTGTGGCAAATTGGAGCTCCAGCATTGAATGACAATGAGTAAAAGGGGAAAAATACATATTGAGGGCACAGTGAACTTAAGCAATTAAATTAAAAAGTTATTAACTCTGGAATGAGGGACACTGCTCTCTTTCCCCGTCGCTGCCTGTAGCCAGAGGCTTCAGAGTTCAAGGAAATACACTGAAACAGGAAAAGGGGAGAGGGGAAAAGGAAAGGAGACAGACATGGAGAAAAAAAGAGGTATTTTAGAGGTGAGGGTGAAGGTTATAAGCCCCAGAGATGTCCTCGAAAACTGTGTTTGATAACGTCACAAAAGTTGCTGTGTGCGAACTGATATGTGTCTACGCGCGTGTGTACCTGCTCATTTGATCATTAGAGCGTTATTGTCTTAAGCAAAGGACTGGCTCATTGCCACTCCTATCCCTAAGTCAGCATCATTGTAGCATTGTGAGCCCAAATTCCAAGGGAGTGAGAATCAAAGTTAATTAAGCTTTTGCTGTGGTTTGCACAAATAATACGTAATGGGCTGACTACTAATTAACCCTTAGAAACTGCTTCCTTTCAGTGCAGTAAGTGATATTTGGAACTATGTCTGCTTTTCCTTACACAATTAGCACTGTTCTACCAAGCATAACTAATAACTCGTCCATATGATAATGGTCCTGCACTTTGTGATAAATGGAAGCGAGTATTTGCTTTGGTTTGGAGTGTAAAAATTTTGAAATGCTAACACTGCATTTAAAACATTTTATCATCTATGTGTGTGTTAAAGCTTGAGAGCTGAATGTTGCACACAGCTGCAATGCAGTACCAATATTCAGAATGGCCCCTCATTAGCAGAGGCGTGAATGCCATACATTTTAACATTAATGATCATCGGTTTGTGCTAATCATTTATTTAACAATTTAACAAAAGGGCAGGTCATGTCCGTTCCTTGTTATTTATTGGAAACACTGAATTTCAGTCGAGACTTGATCACATGAAAGACATTATAAAAGTCTGTTTCCCATGGCTTAGAGACAGACCGAATAAAATAACAGCAACAAATCGTCTAGTCTAGGGCACTAGGCTCTAGGTAACAGATTCACATATTATTATTCTACTATGGAGTTTTTTGTGGGCAGATCAAACCTTAAAAACATACTGACACGGTACAGTGTGCATTGATATACAAATTGTCTGTCCCTACCTACAGTAAGTCTTGCTGTTGTCAGAATGCAGCAAAGAACAACTTTTGTAAAGAAATACAAATATTTTCACATCTACAGAATAATTCATGTTACCCTCAGGATGAATTCTAACAGCTTTGGTGATTTCAGTTAGTCCAGTACTTTGGTTTCTTACTAAATACCTGAAAAACTAAAGACATTCCCAGCCATTTTTATTGAGATGATGTTAGAATGCTACTGTTAGCGTTTTGCTCAAAGGCAAGGCAACTTTTGCTGTATAGCACATTTCATATACTGAGGCAACCCAAATTGCTTTCCAGAGTAACAAAACTACAGTAAAGATAAAAAATATTTACAATTTGAAATAATGCAAAAGTACAGACAAGACAGACAAAGGATAAAATACTTGTGCAGTTCAAATCAAGTAAAATGATGAAGAAGTAGAAAAATAAAAGAATGCAACAAATACTCCCACTTATATATAAATACATGTTTTTCTTGAATTTTCTTATCCCCTGTCCTGCCTGATTCTACTGTTGATCTGATATTTACGTCAGATCATACTGCCCGAAGCATACAAGAATTATCGATCCTTCTCTTCAACAAGAACCTCACAATAAAATGAAAGTTTAGAGGCTTAGCTGAAAGTTTTTAGCCATTATAGAGTAGGCAGTGTAAAAAATTTTAGCTTTGACTTGAAAGTGGTGAGAGCCAGGGCTTGTCTACTCAGCAGTGCTGTGCCTGAGTACAGCCTCACATGGCCATTAGCATGGCTGTAGGCTCTAAATCTTGTTTTTATAACTAAAAAGAAGTGATTATAGCATTCACTCTGTCTGCAACACTTCGTTTTACCCATTGTGCACGTTGGAGTTATACCTTCACCACAGTGTTTTAATCTTTTGTCAACTAGCATTGTGAAGAGATTGGGTTGAGTGGTCAGAGCTCAGGTTCACCTGCAATGCAACACACTTAGGCAGAGATGGTGGGCACCATAAACGTGTTACCAGCCACCCCTCAATCCCCAGCTCATAGCTGCAGTGCACCCTCCTGCTGGTTCTGGGTATCTAACCAGTTGCCTTTCAGTTACTGGTTGGCCTGTTTTACCTCTAGGCCATCCTGCCACCGCCATCCCAATCCTTAATGTGCAAACTTTATTTTACGCTATATGGAAATGTATTACTCAAAACATTTTTTTTTAACATGCTGCCCCTTTGCTTCCCTGCCATCCTACTGCCTATTTCCCATTTATGAGCCCAATTCCTTCACTGGCTGAACTCCTCACTTATTGTGCATGGGGCAGGTATTATCATTATGAGAACATGAGAAGACATGATGCTCATTTCAATATATTTCAGGAGAGAAGGCACTGAAAGTACCAGCACTAGACAAGTACAGCATGGGTGACAAGCAAGAAATGGTGGGCAATCAAAGAGAAAATGGACATTTTGCATATTGCAGCATGTTGCGCCAAGAGCCATTTCCTATCCCTTGAGCATATGGTGCTTCATTCTGACCACTTGTTTCTATTGGAAACTTAGACCCCGGTCTATTTTCTCAACCTTATTGCTCCTCATTTCTCCATTTTTTTACCTTGCAGCCAAGCTTCCAATCTCAAACTCCACATGGATGAAAATGATGTCATATCTAAGGTAGTGCAAGTTAAAATGAAGAGTGAGCATCTGTTTTCCCTGGCAACTGCAGTGCATCAGGGTCATTCAGTGTAGTCCAAACTCCATTAGCCAGTAGAGCCATGTCAAGTAGGGGCAAAGTCGATAAGCAAGGGCCGGAACAATAGCATGCCAGCCAACTGCACTCAATTCTGCAACACTGTAGTTACGGTTACTACAAAATAGCAGCTCTATAGCAGCTCCTCAATTGGCTGCACAGAACTGTCTGGGAATCCTGAAGTGCACTCCAACTAGCAGGAGAGTGCAGAGATAAGGCTGGCACTGGGAGAGAAAGGAAAATAAAGAGACAAGGTATAAGGTGAAGTGAAAGGGCATTTCAGGGAAAAACACTAATGCTGGGATGAGTTGCCATTGCAGAGCAGCCAGAATTTGACTGCAAAGGAGCCACCCGCTGACCTAAATAAAATAAAATAAAAAGTTTTTCTTTTAAAAGGCCTGTTGATTAGAGATTTATATACATTGTAACACTGAATGCACATCCAAACTCCACTGTGAATAGTCTTCTTATTAGAATTTACAGACAAAGTTAACCCACAGGTGGCACTGAAGTCCAGTAGTCTTTCTGACACCATCCATGCAAGGGTTAAACCAATCAGGAACACATGTGTAGCATATTCACACCAGATGTTCCAATAAGGGGCTATGACCTCTTGATGCCCCAGCAGTATGTCTCTTAGAACTGCAGGCATGGAGCATGCAGGTGGTCTGAATCCCAAGACCCTCTCCTTTGAAATGGGGGGATGGCTGCCACGCTGACAGAACAAGAAAGCCCCTAAGAAGCAGCTCTTTGAAAATAACTTAGTTCTAAACTTTTATGGCAGTGCTGCTCAGGCTATTTTAAGCCTTTTATTAAGAGAGTTCATAATAGGTACCTGTGAAGAGAGCCTCAGAGGGCCCAGTAGTGTCATCTGTGTTATATGTGCTACTAACCAATTAAGCCACTTTCTTCACTTGCTGAAGAAAGAGCAATGCTTAATTGTACTGTTTAAAATAGTTTTATGTAGTTAAAGAATGAAAATGTTGTCACATTTGCTCATTGCTCACTATACAGATTATGGGGTTCTATATCCTACAATACTATGCCTGCTGTTTTCATGCTTTTAAGCCTATTAATTACAAATACTTTAAACTTAAATATTTTTAGACTGACTTATAACTTCCAGAGAGTGACAGTGATTTCTGTTCCTTTCTCTGCAGTATATAAAAATCAGCTTGCAGACATTTAAAACTTGCTTGAGACTGATAATCTATGAAAGATGGCTGCTTTAGATGTCATCATTGAATAACAGCATGTCAGCAGGGACTGTGTGTTCTGCTTTACACATTTACACATTACACACTACATTTTAATTCATAGAAAAAACTAAAATCATGTTGTCATGTCCTTCATACCTTTTCAAAACATCCATGTTTGTTTATTGCAATACTGAGTATCCATGCTCTTTTCATACATTAATTTTCAGAATTGTCCCTGCTTTCAATTGCATTTCTATGTTAAAAGTTGTAACTTTACATTACAAAAATGTCATCATTCAATTCAATTTCAATTCAATTTTATTTGTATAGCACCAATTCATAACAGAAGTTATCTCAGGACACTTTTCAAATAGAGCAGGTCTGGACCAAACTCTTTATAGCATTATTTACAGAGACCCAACAGTACCACCGTGAGCAAGCACTTGGCGACAAGGGCAAGGAAAAACTGCCTGTCAAAAGGCAGAAACCTAGGACAGATCCTTCGGCTCTAGGTGGGTAGTCGTCTGTCTCGACCAGTTGGGGTGAGAGAGAGAGAGAGAGAGACACAGAGAGAGAGGACAGAGAGAGAGAGAGAGAGAGAGAGAGAGAGAGACAGACAGACAGACAGACAGACAGACAGACAGACAAACAGGTGCACAGTAACAACAGTATTGGCAATGGCAATCTAGCAGGACCATGGCAGGAGGCTCCACCAGGATCGATAAGAACCTGCGAGACGAGAAAGCACAAGAACTCCGGGGAAGAAGTGAAGTTAGTAACATGCATTAATGGGACATGAATGAGTGCAAAAAGAGAGAGAGAGGAAGAGAGGAGCTCAGTGCACCATGGGAAATCCCCAGATAGTTTAGGCCTATAGCAGCATAACTAAGGGATGGTTCAGGACTCACCTGATCCAGCCCTAACTATAAGCTTTATCAAAGAGGAACGTCTTAAGCCTACTCTTGAATGTGGAGAGGGTGTCTGCCTCCCGAACCACAACTGGAAGCTGGTTCCACAGGAGAGGAGCTTGGTAACTGAAGGCTCTGGCTCCTGTTCTACTTTTAGAGACTATAGGAACCAGCATTCAGAGAACGTAGTGTTCTAGAGGGTAATAGGGTACTATGAGCTCTTTTTAAGATATGAAGGGGCCTGACCATGAAGAGCTTTATAGGTGAGGAGGAGGATTTTAAATTCTATTTTACATTTTACAGGGAGCCAGTACAGAGAAGCTAGTACAGGAGAGATGTGATCTCTTTTTCTAGTTCCTGTCAGTACTCGTGCTGCAACGTTTTGAATTAATTGGAGCGTTTTAATGGACTTATTGGGGCAACCTGATAATAAAGAGTTGCAGTAATCCAGCCTTGAAGTAACAAATGCATGGATTAGTTTTTCTGCATCTGTCTGTGATAGGATGTGTCTAATTTTTGTAATATTACGTAAATGAAAGTAGGCAGTCCTGGAGGTCTGCTTTATGTGGGAGTTAAATGACAAATCCTGATCAAAGATAACTCCAAGATTCCTGACAGTGGTGCTAAAGGCCAAGGTAAAGCCATCTAGAGTAACTATATCTTTAGACAGTGAGTCTCTAAGGTTTTTGGGGCCAACAACAAGAAAGACATTTTTTTCTGAGTTTAACATCAGAAAATTGCAGCTCATCCAGGATTTTATGTCCTTAAGACATGTTTGTAATTTAGGTAATTGATTAATTTCATCGGGCTTGATCGATAGGTATAACTGCGTATCATCTGCATAACAGTGAAAGTTAATGGAGTGATTCCTAATAATGTTGCCTAAAGGGAGCATATACAAAGTAAATAGTATTGGTCCAAGTACAGAACCTTGTGGAACTCCATGACTAGCTGTAGTATTTATTGAAGATTCATCGTTAACATGTACAAACTGCGAACGATCTGATAAATATGACTTAAACCAGCTTAGTGCGGTTCCTTTAATGCAAATTTGATGCTCAAGTCTCTGTAAAAGAATATCATGGTCAATGGTGTCAAATGCAGCACTAAGATCTAATAATACAAATACAGAGACAAGTCCATTGTCAGAAGCAATCAGAAGGTCATTATTAACTTTAACCAGAGCTGTCTCTGTGCTATGATTACCTCTAAATCCTGACTGAAAATCCTCAAATAAACTATTGTTATGTAGAAAGTCACACAACTCTTTGGCGACTACTTTCTCCAGGATCTTAGAGAGGAAGGGGAGGTTAGAGATTGGTCTATAGTTGGCTAAAACCCCTGGGTCAAGAGTGGGCTTTTTAAGAAGGGGTTTAATTACAGCTACTTTAAAGGACTGTGGTACATATCCTGACAATAAAGAAAGATTAATCTTATCCAGTAAAGAAGTGCCAATTAAGGGAACAACTTCTTTAAGCAGCCTAGTTGGGATCGGGTCTAACAGACAGGTTGATCGCTTCGATGAAGAAATTATTGAAGTTAACTGATGAAGATCGATAGCAGAAAAACAGTCTAAATATATATGTAAGTTTACATTAGTAAAAGTCCCTGAACTTGGAGAGCCACTGATAGCTGTTGATGGCAGTTGGTGATTAATTTTCTTTCTAATAGTAATAATTTTATTATAAAAGAAGCTCATGAAGTCATTGCTACTTAAGGTTATGGGGATATGTGGCTCAATAGTGCTGTGACTCTCTGTCAGCCTGGCTACAGTGCTGAAGAGGAACCTAGGGTTATTCTTATTTTCTTCTATTAGTGCTGAATAATAGATTCCTCTGGCGTTACGGAGGGCCTTTCTATAAGTTTTTAGATTATCTTGCCAAATTGAGCGATATTCTGATAGTTTAGAAGAGCGCCATTTCCTTTCAGATTTCCTAGCTATTTGCTTTAACTGGCGGGTTTGGTGGTTGTACCAAGGTGCTAGTCTCCTATGTTTTAATAATTTCCTTTTTATAGGAGCAATAGAGTCTAATGTTGATCGTAGTGAGCCTGCAGCACTATCGACAAGATTATCAATTTCAGAGGTACTAAAGTTGTTATAGGACTATCAGACATGGCATTGAAAACACTGAAGGAATCTCCTCCTTAAATTTAGCTACAGCACTGTCAGATAAACATCTGCTGTAGGAAGTTTTGCCTAATGGCTTATAATCTTATAGTATGAATTCAAAAGTTATTAAATAATGGTCAGATAGGAAAGGATCATCAGCCTCAAATGTCCAGTATATAACAATACATTGACTATAATATTCATTAGAAACTTTGTGTTTTTGTTACCCCAGAATGAGCCTTTTATATCTACTGAGGGAGCTGCTGACATGCTCACACTAATGCTAACATTATTAAGCAGGTATAATGTTCACCATGTTCAACATCTTAGTTTAGCATGTTAGCATGCTAACATTTGCTAATTTACAGTAAACATAAAGTAGGCCTACCAATGTGGCTGATGGGAATGTTATTAGTTTTGCATTTTGACCTGATGATGGAGTCAGAGGGTCACCAAAGTTATTACAATTTATTCTGAGGTGGACACTAGTAATCCATCCAACAGTTGTTGAGGCATTTCACACAAAACAGAATAGCATCTCGCATCTAGAGCCACACCATGGAAAATATATGGTATAGTATATATGGTATGCGTTGCAAAACAACAAGGTAAAGTATAAAGTATACATGATTTGTAGGCAAAAACCCCCCCAGTCCAATTCAGTCCAGCACTATTTGATAGGCATTAGCACTACAAAGACAAACTATAACACTTGAGAAGAACATGAATGAATGAACTCATCACACATGTTTTCAGTCTGAGACCCATCCGCTCCAATCTCCTTCTCTCCCATTGCCACACTTCAAAGACACCTCTGGGGAGAAGCTTCAAAACGTACAGCATTACAGGCTTTTTCAGGACTGCCACAGAGTCCCAGCCAAGAAACAGACAGAAAGTTTCTCTCCAGCTATTTGTTTTAAAGTTGCTTCTGTTCACTGGTAAGAGATTCCTCATGTCATTTGTTCTCTCTTTACCTGGCCTCACTTTTATCTTCCACCCCACTATTGCACTTCCCGTTTGCCTTTCCTCTGTTTGTGTTATCCCTCTTCACTTTCTTCTCCCACTCTTGCTTCATCCTGTCTTTACCTTTGCAGTTGGCTCAAACAGAGGAGCTTAAATCATATCAGGGATAGGAGCTTTGCCACGTCCCATCCATTATACTGAAGTAGTGCTGCAGTGTTGTCTCTTTTCTCATGTTTTTTTCATATTTCGGCTTTTGTCTCCATTAATCCCCTTCTTTCTTTACCCTTCTCTCTGACATTAACTCAATTTCCTTACACCATAATCATTATCTCCCCATTACATCTGCTCTCTTCCCTGCCGTTACACTTTTCTTGATCCACCAACTCTCCACTCCAACTTCTTCTTTCCTTTGCCCTGTCTTTTTAGGTCTTACCTATCCTCCCTCCTCTTAACTAAAGCCCAGTTTTTTTTTTTTCCTCCTAACTTCTTGTCTGCTTCCTTGTGCCTCCAAGATTGGCAGCAGTCAACACAATGCCCCCTCTGGTTCTCTTTCATTCCACCTTTTTGAAGTGGATGACCTACAAATGTGTTTTCTAACATCTCTCTCACCCTGTTGGTCTTTTCTTCCTCCCCACCTTCTTTTCTTTTCCAGGAATGGGTGACAGCCACTGACCTGCTCATTTCTTTGGACAGGCTTAACACCTTTGGAGACGAGTTCTTCAAGGACGCTAAAGTGTTGCGCTCGTACTTCTATGCCATATCTGATTTCTCTGTGGGTGGCAGGTAAGAGACACCAGAAAATGTGCCTCCCAGGACAGTTTCACCCTGCAAAGAAAATATTCTTTCAGAAATGTTTAAAATGAGTCACATTAGCTCAGGCTTTGTCCTGTGAGACTGTGACACCAAATGACAACTGAAAAACTGTCATTTTAAAGTGTATTTTGTCCTGGTGTTTTTTTTTTGCTTCAGTGGTTTTGAATTTCCAACTTCGAGGTATCTTAAACCTAAACATATATGGGCAGAGTAACCTTTACTCCAAAATGTAAGTGAATACGCAAACATGTCATATATGAACATTTTTAGGAGAGGAGCAATCAAAACCTATCCTGGACAGCTGTTTGGAAAACTGATAAAAAACACCTTACTGTCTGTCAAGTCGCCATCAGATGAATATAAACCAAGATAATCCTCCATCCTCCTTCCACTTCTTTTGGTTTATTACTCAAAGTAATGAGAGAGGACATGGCGCCAAGGACCAGGCTGCACCTTGGCGCTGCAGATAGAAGTGGACGATTAAGTAGTTGAGATGAAGCCTTCAGAAAGAATATAAATTTGATCTGACACCTGTCATAAACACTTAGGATCACTGCAGCGGCATGACAAATTACCCACCAATGCTACAACACTTGAGGGAGAGACCCACATGACAACATGTTAGCCTTGTACCAGTGCTTTCTGTACACATGCCTTTACACCTCCGTGCTACACTTCACCTCTTGCCAGTTTTACTCACGGATGCTGTAAAAGACTGTTCGTGATTTATACAGAATATTACTGCAAGCAGGTGGACTGCTATGAAAATAAATGTGCTATAATATTGGTGGCAACAGTCCACATATATGAAAAATGCTGTTTCTGCATCTTTTCATTCTGGTAAAACATGAGAACTTTTTTTCACTTTTTGAACTACGCATATGCTGCCTGCACAGTTCAGGTGGTCTCTCCCTTCATGACATATTCAGTTAGAATTATCTACGAGCAACTCAAGTCTACTCTACTAGAGAGATATGATGTGTGGATTGGAAGCACTTTGGAGTTACTAGGTTGTTGTTGTCTCAGCGACAACAGAAATAACTGGGTCTGAGCCTCAGGCAAGCGTACGTCTGGATCCGGGACAGCTGGCTAAATTTGACAGAGCCTGCCACTCAGCGACAAGTCCCTGTCCCCTATCACAACCACTCGACAAAACCCAGCGCCACTGCCAGGGAATATTACACACAGCAATGCGTAGCTGCCACCGTGCTTCATAGGAAATAATATGCTTTCCAAATGCAGGGAGAAAGGAAATTAGCAGATATAAACTATCTGGTTGTGAAAATGGATTTAATAAATCCCATTTATCTAATGATTATCATATTAAGTTATACAACATGCACTGATTGGAAGATGGTGTGCACAGAAAAAGTTATAAAGTAAATATAGGCTGAAAATTGCACACACTAATACTCTTAGAGATGCTTGTTGCTCTTTCTTATATTCTTGGACAGTGTGAGCATATTAGCACCGAGTGCACAGTTGAATAGTTTAGTTGCTGAAGGGGAATGAGAACCCCATCTCAATCCGGGCCATGTTTTTGCCCGTGAAAAATAATAGGAAGTGACAACTCCTTACGGTAGAAACACCCTTTCACTCTCCCCTCTCCTCTGCCTTCTACTCCATTCACTGTGTGCATAGATATGTCTGTACTTGAGTCAGCAAGGAGAAGCAGAGAGGTAGAGGGAGTGTGTATAGGAAAAGTTGTACTTGCACGTTTTACATCTGTCTGTGTTTCCCTCAGATGTAAGTGTAACGGTCACGCCAGCGAGTGCTTTGAGGGGGAACACAGGAGCCTGGTCTGTTCCTGCCAACATCACACAGTGGGAGATGACTGTCAGAGATGTCACCCTTTTTACCAGGATAGACCCTGGGCCAGGGCCACTGGGGAGTCCGCCAACGAGTGTTTAAGTGAGTAGCCGACTTCTGGTCTCCTGTCACAAACCAGCTTACTGCAAAATCCACAGAGCAGTGTTGAATTCAAGTGACAAGCTCAAGCTGTCAAAGGTAGCATAAAATCCATCAGTGAACCTTACATCAATCTCCAATATATCCTGAAATTTTGATGTCCTCTCGTGCAGCTTCCGTATTTATCGCTTGAGTGAGTAGATACTACACTCCATCACAAAAAGATTACATTCCAACAATCAGTACAGCAATCAAGTGTTCATAGAAATTGAACTTTGTTGATTCTCATTATGCTGTAAATTAAATTGTATTTTATTATGCTGAACCCAGCTTCACACAGCTTTTGATTATTTTTCTGCCACCACATCTCCGTTATCAAGAACAAACTGGATTAATTTTGTGGCTGCATTACATCACATAATGTTTTTTTGAGGTTTTTTTTGTAAATGTTATAAGTATTGGTCCCTTGGAAGATGTGTGTATATTTAAATCAGCTTATTCAGCTTCTGTTTTGGATATTGGTATGTGTTAATATCCACATATGTTTACAGGCATCCCCAGTTCACAGCTTATGTATGTATGAATTAGCACGAGTATTATCAGGTTTGGCTCATCACACTGTGCACTTTTACTGAATGCTGTCGAGGATGAATTGTAATTGGCTGAGGGATAAAAACCATAAAGCAGAGTGGCTCACAAATTGTATTTGTTTTTTGCTGAATCCTATTAAGCAGCAAGCTTGTTTTAATTACTCTTACTCTTGGTTCCAAGCAGATGGTGTCTTAAATAGAGTACTGCACCCAACTTAATCAATGCAGTATATTAATAAATAAACACACGCCATATAAAGGAGACGCAGGATGTGGAAGCATAATAATGAATGCTCAGTGTAATTGCACATCTCTATCTGGCACAAAACTCATTTTGCCTCAGTTTGCTCCACCAACCTTTAATATTTCTGTGTCAGGGCATAGTAATATTTTTTCCATGTTTGGGAAACACATTTTGACAAAGGACATAGTTTTATCTGCTGGTGGTTATGATAAGCACGAAAATTAAATACACTAAATATACCAAGGGGTGAAATATAAACTAAATGAAGGTTGTTTTTATGTTTTAAGGCTAATAAGATCATAATCAATATTTAGTACAGTTAAGAATTTTGTCAGGATGGGCGTCCCATCCGAGGGGATCCCAAGAGATTTTGTATTATTTAAATGTTTTAGACAGTTTGATACATATGTTAAAGGGTTTAAAGGATAACTACCTTTTAAACAAGGTATAACCGAAACCACAAAAGAAACAAGAACAAGGATTATAAAACGATTTAGCATATAACAGAAAGTTAGAGAAAATGTGTATTCAGTTTGCAATACAGTTTTTGAAAGAAATTGCTTTACAAAATTATCTCAAAATTAACTTTTAATCTTGGGCAAAATGAATATTTTATATTTTGTCTCTACTTTTATAATGATGTTTTTTGCTGTGCTGTGTTGTAATATAAAAACTGCTATATAGTCTACACATGCTGTTATTACACCCCTGTTTGTTACTACCAAGAGGTGAGCCAATGTCAAGATGATCCCTTCCCTCTGCTTGCTAGTTATGGGAGAGATGTCTTCATGCTAAGAAATACAGGCTTAGCTGTCAGAGGTCTAAGGTATGAAACATTTGTAGGCTTGAGAGGGCCGAGACCCTTAGTTATACCTGATATCACGTTGGGGGAGCAGCAGCAGCAGCACCACCATTTGCAGTGTGAGACTGCTTTGGCTGCATGTAATTTTAGACTGCTGTGAAATAAGGTAGAGAGATGAGGTGTATTTTCAGAATATATAAAGCAGGCCTAATCGAATACAGGGAACATGATCTTTGGCTTTGCAGGAACTGAGAGAGAAAGCAAAAAGGAAAGTCGTATTATTCATATTATTTTCAGAGCATGCATTAATTTTCTGAAATTCAATACATTTGATATGTGTGCTGTTTTTAATTGTATTTGCCTATGTTTTACATAGCCTAGTGTATCCACCTGCTAATCATAGCACCTGTTAGCACATGTGATGTGCATGCTTTGTTTTAATTTTCAGTTTTAACCTCTAAAAATCCATACGAAATGCACACAGCACCAGTGTCTCAGGTCTCATGTGTCACATACCTTGTCTGTCGAGCTATTAGATCTATAACCCAGTATATGAAGAAATCAGGGATTAGAATAAAGTCAGGAGTTTAATAGACATGTTTTCATATTTACAAGCATTCACAAGTGTTACAAGACTTTCTTCCCAAGAAAAATGACAACGTCAGTCATTTCAGCAAATGCACCAAAACAACATCTGTTTGCATTCAAGTGACAAAGCTCTCTAGCAGCCATAATAATTATGATGGGAACAAAGGAGGAAGTCAGGTGACGTTATTGTAACAGTATCTCATTACAATCAACAAAAACTGGACTTTAACACAGGAGGCCGATGTTCATAGTTTCCAGCTGACAGTTTTTTTAAACAAGCATCGTTATCATAATCTTAACCATGTGATTATTCTTGCAACCATAATGACACAGTGATCAGATCAGAAAATACCTGTGTGTTGTTCCAGAGGGCATTGACAAATGAAAGATTTTGTCGTTTGATCTGGAGGATTTGTCTGTGTTACGGGGTGACAAGATTTTTCAGTTGTAGGAAATAATATGCATTTATTTACTCATTGTAATTAACTTATTGTATTTACAGTATGTATGGAAAGTACATGTGCTGGCCACACATTGCTGTGTTACTGTCCATCTTAAACATCTTTTTCTCTCTGTAAGATCCAAAGATGTGAGATTAATACTTGTGTATCTATGCCTGTTTTTATTTTATAAAAACTCCATTAAAATACATCAAAGGGCCTCAGCTGTCTAAAGAACTAATTAGCACAGCTTTTAAGGAAAACATATGGAACTGCAATATTCATTTTCATAGTTGATGTGGTCAGCATTCAGAGACTTGCAATTAGCTGATGAAAACTTAACCTGAACATGACATCTCGGATGGATGATAGAAGTGTTGTGGGGAGTTGACCTGTAAGCTGTTGTTTTATTCTTAATGTCTTAACATGCTCTGTGTAAAGCATTTAGCTGGATATTAATTTATTCATCCACAAAGCTGACATTAATGGACATTGGAAATATGTAGCGAGACTGTTGGTCAGTTTTCTTAACATGTTTTTTTAACCTCTTTTGAACCAGTAGCACTGCAAGGGGAAAATAGTTTTTATAGACTAGTCAATCAGAGAAGATCAGCATGAGAACTGGCTCTTTCACAGTATTTCCTAGTTAATTAAAATGATTTACACTTATTACAGTGATGAATATATAGAAGATAATGCAAGACGTGCTTAATCTCTCTCTCTCTCTCTCTCTCTCTCTCTCCCATGTTTCACCTTGTGCCCCTGCAGTCTCTCCATTAATCTGACAGCATTCAATTCAGACTTGTGTCATGGTGAAAGTGGTAGGAAAATGTTACTCCACCCTAGTAAGAATGCTGTTGTGACTTTTACATAAAAATAAGAAGGATGCTTTTACAGACATGAGAACTACATGTTAAATTGTGGTCAGATTAATGTAAAGGGGTGCAGGTCTGAAAAGGGCTAGGACTATTTTATCTATTCTGTTAAAAAAAACTTTTGTTAGAGGGGGCTGGATTTTGTTACTTTTGGACAGAGCCAGGCTAGCAGTCTTTGTATTTAGCAAAGTTTGCTGGTTGCTGGCAGTAGCTATTAGCATACAGACATGAGAGTGGTTTCGATCTTCTCATATAAATTGGCAAGAAAGCAAATATGCAAACTAGCCCATTTCTTAAAGGGAAAGTTCAATATTTTGGGAAATATGCTTATTTGTACACCTTAAATTGTGTGGATATATCTTGGTTAGCATGCCAATGCAGTACACAGAAACACTAAAAGGATATATTATGAGATGTATGATACTAGAGGTATAATAGTTGTAATAGCAATTCCTAAAAACCTTTTACTCGAGCACAGTACCGCAACAAAAACTGATAACACGACAACAACAGAACCTGACCAGATATAGTTATATATATGGTGCACTCATGCAAATAGGAGGCAGCACCTAATTCACAAACACTTGGCAACATCGACTCCAATTATTGTGGGACAAAAAAGACATCTTGAAAGGTGGCAGTACGTCAAAACACGTGCAAGTGCAATTATGTTGGCTATTTACAATGAATGCTATCACTGCTGATAAAAGTCGACAGTTTCCAACACATCTGGCAAAAATGTCAAGTGTCTCTATCAGGCAATATTTTAGCAAATAATCTTTTAGCAGGGAGAATAAACTATAACAGACTCATGACCTTTTGGGGCTTAGAAAAACATGGAACCCAAGAATAAGGCAATAATTAAGATAAAACTTGAACTTTACAAAATAAACATAAAGTGACATAGAGTTAATAAACTACTTATTTTCTGCATTGTTGTCTTTTGCCTCTTTAACTCTTCAACTATAAATTCTCTTCATCATGTTCCTCTGGCACTGCGTGCATAAATCTAACTGCAAGGATTTGAAACTTACTACTCAAATTCGTTGTTATCTCTCATATTCTCTCATAACCTCATATCACATGCAGACATCCTGAAAAATACAATTACAGTACGCTGTTTTTTATCTCAGTCAGTGTAGTATGTGTGATATTTGTACATGCAAATGACATGAATCAAGCTTTACATTTCTGAAAGCTTCTGTATGTCAGGGCAAGATACATGAGTGTATTGTTAGATGAGTGACAATCTGCATCAACTAGAATGCCTGAAATACTAGTGAACAAGCACAGTAATTCAAACATGTTAAAGTAACCCCACTGGTGACCCTTGATGGAGTGTGTCGTTATAATGTTTTGGTCAATTAGGCAAATTTGTGTAATCCTCCCACATACAATGACACAATACCAACCTGCTTTAAAGATACAGTGTGTTTCCACCATATTGCTGTACTAAATATCAACTGACAGCAACATCATACCATGTTCTACCATTAATATGTCTGCTATAGCATTAGGGACTTTGGTATTCAATCTTAAAGAAACTGTCTCTAGATAAACATGTGCAAATGGGTAGACGGTTGATTACAAAACAAGAAATGCTTCTGTCTTCAAGGAAATGCTTCAAACAGCATCTCTCATATCTTAGTAGTATATCCTGGCCGCATGTCAATTGTAATTATTGTAATTTAAGATATTTATTATGTAGACTGCCTCACATTTAGAACTTCCTTCAAAGAGCAAAAAGCAAAGGTTGTTTATAAAAACTTGATATTGGACTGCTGTTCTTAAAATAGGTATTGAGAAATATGCAAAGGGTTGTGCAAGCATTAGTTGTTGGTTTGTGTATTGGGGGTGCAATGAGATGTCATTCTCATCTAGACTCTCCCCCTCTGAGACTGAAATCATTTATAGCCCGAGCAGGTTGCTGCGGGTCTTCATGATTTCCGATGTTTGTTTGATGTTGTCATCAGCTCAGCCTGAGGCTGTTCCAGTAGGTAGACTCTTTAAATCCTTTCTTGCCACTGATTTGAGGTTGAAGGCTGTGGTTGTAGCTGGGTGACTGTGATCATTTTCTTGAATATCAATAGCACGGCTCATAATACTGTAGAAATATCAGATACATAACATCTCAGCCTTCTGGTAGCACTTCTACTGTAAAATGTGATGGATACAGAAGTAGACTTAAGCCTAAAAATATGTTTAAGCTCCTACATAGATGATAGATAGATAGTAGTACAATGCAAAACACACAAAAAAACAAAAACATATCTCAACCTCAAACCCTTCTGTAGATATTGTGTTCAATTGATCCTATTTACAGACAAAGTCAGGATAACTTATACATGGACTTAAACCAAATAATTAAAAACCAGCAACCTGTATAGAAAGTTTATTCACAAGAAACTGTCAATAAAGAATTGAATTATTTATCACCCTACAAGATCATGAAAAGTGACTCTGTGCACTGATTTTGAATTTCTCTGAGAATGTGTAAGTGTTACATTGTCTCAAATCAAAACAATCAGTTTGAACCTTTGCCAGCTGTCACACAATGAAACTCTAAATGCAGGTACTGATCTCCTGAACACTGATCATAGCACCTGACAAATGTTTTAAATATTAATTGAATCACCACATTAACAATCTGATGTGTCTTACCTTAAAACAGGCATTTCATCCTCATCTGTTTTTGTCCAAAACCATTCACCACTTTATTGCTCTAACCAGATCGCTGGAAACAATTAGCTGACTATGCACTTTGAACTAACAAGGAGGCTTGTCAGGTTGAACATTTTACTCCCATTACTTTTGTGTTTTCGCGCTGGGAGATCGACTCCTCATGTTGCATTATTGTTCAACCATCTATACAATTTTGGAGTTTGAAATTGGAATGACTTCAGTCTCATTCACATGCAAATCACATCCAGTTGCACTGATCATCAGTGCATTTCCACCTAAGAATGTGTCGTGAGCAGTGTGATATAAATCTTAAATCTCCTGCTTACCTGCCAAAATGTAAATTGGCACCTGTCAACATCCTTCCACTTCATTTCTTGCTGAGTCCTTTCCGCCTCAACAGTCAAATAGTTACATCCACACGATCCGAATTACAATTGCACTCCATGTAAACTCAACTACCTGCTGGCCGCAAGAAGTCAGGACAGAGAGTTTGCTGTGGGGGATAAAGGCTTTACTTATTGAGTAACGGTAAATTAACTGCACTTCTACCTTAGAAGACAGTGCTTGCAATTTGCCTGTCATTCACCTATTCACCAAGGGTGCACTAATCCTATTATTAATGGACAACCCACTATACACCCTGTGCTACGGCTGCCCTATTATATTTAATATATTTTTGGTACAGCTAATTGTGCCTTGGAACCGTCTTTATATACCTACAGCTGTAACTACAGAGAGTTGATTTTGGTAGGGGAAAGTGAGAAGTGAACAAAAGCATTTAATCAGTTACATGTTCTTTAACTGCTTAGATTATACAATATAAAAGCCCACATTGTACTGGACTTTTAGTCATATACTCTTCTTTCATTTGCTTAAAATAAAAGTCTCCAGTCAGCTTACTGCAGTTCAGACTATTCTAAAACTTACATTTGTTCTTCTGACTTGAAACCTTGTGACTTTAAATGATGAGCTGAGTTAAAGTCCCACTAAGCGTCAATTAAATGCATCAAATCAAGTTAATTAGTTTCCATTTGTATTTGGATTATAATAGCTTTAAAATAGCCTTCTTTCATCCAGTTTGATCAATTTAACATGATGGAGACTTGTGTCTTTTATACTCCAGATCAAGATGATTCTGATTTGAGCAGCCACATGTTAGATTCCTCTCTTAGTATTAGCAATGGCATATGGCTCCTAACTATAGCAAAAGCTGTCATAATTATGTGAAATTAAAGTTAATGAGTAAATTACCTTAATAAACGTATACTCTGTCAAAATGAAAAAAATAGGCTAGTTGTTTCCCCCTGCTTTGAGTGTTAAGCTTATTTTCCATTGCATTATTCTTTGCAGGGCCTCTTATCAAAAATTCACATCTTAACCTAAGCACAAAGGTAAAAGGTGGAATAGTGTGTGGATTAGGTAGAGGTCTGATTTGTCTGTAATAGTACACTAAAGGTCGCACAGATATGTTTGCAGAATGATGACTCACAGACTGGTTTCTTATCACTGCTGGTACTCTATTCTCTTGGCTTGTCCGACATCTCATTCGTCCAGCAAATTAGATGTAAAAAAGAGAAATTACTGTGCCTCCAGGGATTTTGGTCCCTCTCTGCAATGCATTCTGCAACAGTATGAAGAAATTATTCGTATAAAGGGCAGAAGACAATAAGATGGTGAATTGCATCACCTCTCATGCAGGTAAGGTGAGGTGGCCACCCTTTTTAGCTTCCTAAAATCATGCCTTGCTGCTGAAAGACAGCTGATGCACTGTGCGCTAAATTTCATAATTCAGTCAGGGGAAGTAAGTGTAGTTTGTTTCTCGCTGACATATTTTTTTACTGGTGTCACTGACCACTAAACTTCCACAATTCCAGGCAACCAAATACAACAGAGTTTGGTCTCAGTATCCCAACTAATACATACAATGAGTTCCCTTTTTGTTGTTATAATTTCATTCTTTACATAATATATTACTTTCATATTTGACATTATATCATTTGATTGGTAGTTCAGGAAGCATTTGCATCACTGTAGCTGGTGTTTTGGGTATTTAAAATAAAGACTGTGATCAAACATATATAGCTCATATTAATGCTGCAGTTATGCTCATATTAATGTGGAGTTAACACCACCATTTTAATTATCAAAAGGACGACACCACTAACAAGACTGAAATCAACTTTGATACACCATACTGCAATGAGAGTTTATTTTGGGCTATAAGGGCCTGTGTGCTGTTAAAAGCACTGGAGATGTAGAAGAACATGGCTGTCTCTATGTGTCCAGGCTAATCTTCACAAAACAAAGCCCCCAAGGAGCAATATGAGCGATGTCCATGCCTATATGGGCATGATATGCAAATTAAAGAGTCCTTGGAAGCTCTCAGCGTGAGTCTGAAGTGCTGCAGGACTGGCCTCTCAAGAGAGGTTAGTACCCTGGCTCATTGTCCCTGAAGGCGCTGGGCCATCCCTTTTTCCACAAAGAGACGATGCAGAAAGTTTTTCTGTGGTGGAGACCACTTTTAGTAAAGCTGTACAGAATCTGGAGAGAAGAGTGACTCAGATTAGTTTAGGTTGAGGGCCCTTCTTGGCTTTTGGTTTCCTGACTTACTGACCACTTTTACTTAACAAACCATGTGTGACACAATGCAGTGGATTTGTGACCATTCATACCACAATGCTGTCAGAAGCTTTTATCATTAACACCAACCCCATCTCTTAGAAACATTACATTACTAATACCTAATACATTATGAGGTTAACATAATTGCTGCCTGCATTATGTCCTGTGGCAACAACATATATCAACTTTGATACCAAAGACCAGAACCTGCATATATGTGGTTAGGTTTAAGTAACAAAACCTGTTTTGTTAAGGTAAAGGAAAGATCTCGCTTTCAGCTTAATGTATATAGTCCTCTGCTTAAAGTCACTTTTGACCTTTTCAATATGTAACCTTTAATCTTTCACTAACCTTAAGTAAGAGATGTGAATGCCTAAACAGACCTATTAAAACCTTTAATCATGCTGCCACTCACATTAAAAATGTTTCATTGTTATGTTAATAAAAAAAAACTCAGGTGGTTCAGGTCAACGTTTCTCTCCAAACATATTTTCTGGTTCACATTAGCAGCTGAAAAACATACTTTCTAGGAGACACAGAAACACAACAACCAGAACTGCAACTGTGGCTCCATAAAATTACCCTTAAACCATACCAGACCATGCCTAAAGCACTAAAGTCACATTTCCGTTTCTTCTCTTTACTTGTTCACCTTAGCATATAATGCAACTCCAAGAATATGTCCGTGTAATTGAGAAAATAGAATTTATGGCTGAGAAAGCTGCAGGTCACCACAAAATATCCTGCAGTGTTATATTTCTCATCCAAAAATGATAATTCAAAACTATGTGAGGCATAGTGTTTGAAGAAATCCTTTATCCACTATTGTGTTCATACTCAGTGTAGAGCTGTCTGCCCCTTTACTTGTATGGAACCTCCACAGTGTCTGTGTGGTCCCAAGGACAGATTTGAAGGTAGCATGTGGAAGAGGTGGTCATGGGCAGGCAGACCTAAATGTGGCCAAGATGGTCTAACTGTGGAAAGCTGTGAAGAGGTCTTTGTGGGTAAATCTGTTGAAAAACAGCTTCAAGTGATTTGCTCTGTTTCCCTCCACAAGCAGTGCACACATATAGTATATATGCAATCTTCATCCCACATATGCCACCTTTAAACTGTTCTGGTACAAGTATTGTTCATTCCTTTAGATGGAAAACATGGCATCAGCATCAAAGACTGTTAATGTACATTACAACATTAAAAGATAGACAGAAATAATCCCCAAACATTATAGTCACATAACTATCAGTCCAGATAACCAAACCAAATGTCCAAATAAAAACAGGAAAAAAAAAAAAAGTACTGAAACAGGAGCAGCAAGTAATTAAAAAACAAAAATTGGAACTTGCTGAGAGGGATGCGAGGCCAGATGTTCATCTTGCCCTTAAACTCATTTCAGGATGGAGACATAATTAAAAAAACATATTTTCCTCGCTTCCATTCACATATGAAATTAACATTTGACACACCTTGACAATAATAATAATAATAATAATAATAATAATAATAAACTTATGAAGTGAGCAAATTAAGACAATTTAAAATAATACAAACATAAAATAGAATAAAATACCCAACAATAATCTAAGATAAAAACAATAATAATAATGAAACAGATAATACATATTGGAAACAAAACAGTGTGCTATCATTAATAAAAAGCTTTTTTTAAATTTAAAATTTTGAGGACACCTTGGGAGTATCAACAGTATAACAGCATTCATCCTGGCTTACATCACTTTTTATGAGATGCTGTCAGAGTCAACATGAATTTGTACAACTAAAGGAAATGCAACAGAGGCTCAGGCTGTTGTTGACAGTGCTGCCACCTGGCTATGAGCTAGCCTGACCAGCAGTGGCAGCATCGCTAGTTGGCACGATAAAGACAGAGTGGATGGGAGCTGACAAGTAGAGCCGGCTGGACGTTTTTGTGCTCTAGTTGCCCACCAGTGCCAATCAGAACTGAGTCATGCTGCAGCAACTTTCTATGTGGAGTGTCAGTTTTTGTCAGATTCTGTTGCTCCATGAGCAGAGGAATTGCAGATGTGAAAATAAGGGACTCAGCTTTTGTCAAAAGATGCATGTTGTGTTAAAAAGGCTACTCCTAGCAGTGCAAAGGCTAATAAGGCCTTTTAATTCTATCCACCAAAACTACAATTTCAGGGCAGATGCTTTAAGCTGCACCAATCAATACTGTATTTATAAAAATGGGCAAAATTCCCATGTGCAAAGTGAAAGGAGGAGCTGCAGTGAAGAACCCACAGAAAATTATAACTCTGCAGCTCCCCTCAGGTTACTGAGCTTTTTAGCATCTTTCAGCTCATTGTTTTGGTTTTACAGAACTCTACTGTTATGGTTCACTGTCACCACTATCATCAGGGTTGTTTTCAATAAAAGTGTTATTGTCTGTGACGGTAGAATGTGTATTAGTAAAAGTCACAGCACAAATGCTTTAGGAGTTGCAAACCTGTTGAATAGTTTTTCTTTCCCACAAACACACCTTCTCTAATTCTTCATTGCAGGTTCTCAAATCCTATGCTATGAATCACAAATTAGGAAATTAATTTTTGCTGCCGTGAATATGGTGCGAAACACATTCACACACCTATATCAAAAAAATGTGAAGTCATGCAGTGAAAGTTGCAAGAATTATTGCTTGAATTTGCAATGTTTATCATACACATGAGAGGAGACTTATCATGAAGGATATGGGCTTTTCTTAAGACTGTGTGAACACACTCATAATCATTTCATGAAGGTAACGTTAGTTAGAGTCAAATGAAACATGAAACTCTTTATTAAATCTCTTTCAAGTTTTTCACCACCAATCCCAGTAGCGACTGGTGATATATTTTTATCTTTGAACACCGATGAGACTCCTTATTAACAAGGAAGGAATAATCATATGGTTATTGCCAGCACAACTGAGAGCTTGATTCATAATAAAATGGGCAATTCTACCTAAATCCCCCCTCAGGGTAACTGGTAAACTAAGGAGGGATTTGATGTGAGGGGTAGGAGAGCTGTGATGGTGTGTTATCAGTTGAGTAATTTGCTCTTGTATAAACATGAATTAATGTTATCTAAGTGCCCCCTGACAGCCGATTGGCTCCTCATTAGGCCTGTGTGAAATGAGATTAGCAACGAGCCTCTAAATTATGATCCAATCCCAGAACACATAATCTCTCACACATATATCCCCCTCTCTGTCTTCTTCCACCATCTATTTCTGTCTTCTCTCTTTTTACCTTGTTGCCTCCTCTGCTTGCTTCTTCCCCTGTGGCTGCTCTTTCCTCGTTCTTCACGTCTCTCCCCACTTGACCTCTTGCTCTTTCTCTTTTTTGCTTTCTTTCCCTCTCTCGCAGAGTGTAACTGCAGTGGGAGGTCAGATGATTGTGTGTTTGACATGGAGCAGTACCGGAGCACCGGCAGTGGGGGGCGCTGTGTGAGCTGCAGAGACAACACCGATGGGCCCCATTGTGAGCGCTGCAGAGAGAACCACTACAGGAAATCAGCTGAAGAGCCCTGCCTACCCTGCAACTGCAATATTAATGGTAAACTGCAGCTACAAAACCCTTTATTGTTTTGATAATAACTTGAAAACCCTAATTATAATCCATGCTAATATCATTACTCACTACTTCTGTGTTCTCTGGCATGAGGAAATTTAATTATGGTTAAATTGGATCGCTGTATTGGCACAATAAGGCACCACAAGCAAGATTTAGCTACAGACAAAAGGGACTCATAGGATTAATTGTTGCGAATGTTGTGGCCAAATGTTTCTAAATCATTAATAACACTACATTAATATTTACTCTTACCCGTCGACTATTCTACTGCTAAACCTCGCCTAGGAGTTGAATCTTTTCTGATTTATAATTTATACAATCTTGTTCGTCTCATGTCTTGCACATCTCATCAGATTTATCCTCGCCTCAGCTTCCCAAATGACCATTAAAGAAATCCATGACTTTACTCAGCTGTTGTAAATTGATCCAGTTGACTCACTGAACGTTATCAATGAAGAGATTCAGTGGTCATTAAACACAGTCTAGTTTTAGGGAGAGAGACATTAAATGTTTTGGCTCTTAATTACACGTTCATCGGGCTGGAGAGAGAACCAGAGGGAGAAATGAACAAATACATTTGATATCTTTTTCTCTGCGTTTCCTGAATAGTGTAAGGTGATTGCACAGAGCTGTTGAAGTCCATTATATTGATTAAAGGTTATAGCAGACTCCATCAGGCTTCCTTTTCTCTCATGTCCATAATGCCCCAGCTGGTATTTTTTCTCCATTAACTAAAGCTACTGTCAGCCACAGTGTGGTTGCAAGGTTATATCCTGCTCTTTCAAACTCATCTCTGGGGTTTTTGAACAGGAATTCAATAACAGTTATTCAGTTATCCCCATCCTGACAAATCATTAATGATATATTGATCCGTTGCATGTTATTTATTTATTTATTTATTTGTATTTATTTATTGGTTTATTTTAATAGGGACAGTGTACATTAATTAAACATTCCTGTAAATGCACCAGAGTTAGCCAGAAGGCTATTTTCCATCTGTTGTCCCTGGACAGATGTTCTAAGTCAACCTAAAAGTAAACTACAATACAATGTACAATGTTAAAATGTTAAAATAGAAAACAGAATTACGACAATGAAGACAAAGGGTTAATATACAATAGTTATACATTACACAAGTGATTAGTTAAGACAAAGACTTACAACACACACACTCTCTCTCACACACACACACAGCAAGATGGCAAAATGGAAGTAGGTGGCAGCAAGGGAAGTCACGCACTAATTGTGAAATAATCACTGAGCCTAAATGTTTTACCAATAACCTTTGGATTCTGAAGTTGTTGTTTTTTTTCCCATTTACTTGAAAATACTCCTACCTGTTTCCCTTTTGTCCTCTTTCTTTCTGTGTATGCTTTACATTCTCTTTTCTGTTTTCTTCTTGTGCGATCCATCTGCCGTCCCTCCCAGGTTCAGTGAGTCTGCAGTGTGATGTAGAAGGAAGGTGTGCGTGTCGAGCTGGCGTGACAGGGGAGAAGTGTGACACATGTCAGGCTGGCTTTCACTCGCTTGGCCCTGGCGGCTGCAGGTGAGCAATGCGCATAGTCATAAACACAGATTCACAGACATATTTAGACACAAACAAAGCAAATATTGAAAGGGTATGTTATATTCACCTATTATTATTATGTTCAAGTTGCTGGGTAACTGAATATAAAGTCAGTGTGAAGGAGTTAAGCCTGGATGGGGGTTGAAACCTCTTATTAACACACCTCTGTGTATGTGTGTTAATTATATATCCGAGCAAAGGAAAAACAACAGTTAAATGTGTGGGGGGTTAAGGAGTAGGGTCATGTGACAAATGTACGAAATGTGAGGTGTGAAGGATAAGAGAAGAACAGTGTGTCTTAAGACAAGAAACTGTCCACAAAAAGAAAACATATTGAGTGAAATCATGTGTGTTGTCTCAAAGTGCTGTACGACGTTAGAGGAGACCGCCTCTCCTCACTCATATTGGTGTGAGGTTGATGATGGCTTTTGCTTGCAAGTAAAAGATCTACTCAGAATTAGATTATTGTGTTATCTGGTATTTGAGTACCAACACTCATCTGCACCAAACAATGGATTTTTCCGGTAACAGGTAACCAAAGAAGTGCTAAAAACCTGAGAATTTAAAAGAGAGAAGTGGTTAAAATAAATAAACAGGTGACACAGTTACAGACTTAATAAATCTTAAATTTTGCAGCAGCATCTAACTTCCCCAAGCCTGAATTTATCAAACTACAAAGCAGCCGTAAACAAGAGGAGTCTCATTTCTCTATGTGACACCACTGTGAATTAGTGACCTTCTTATCAGCGAGTACCACATTGTACCAAATACAGTATCAAACTGCAAACAACCGTTACAACAAGCAAGCCTTACCAGAGTGGTGTAATTTTCCACAGGGAAACATGAACCGGGGAAAGAAAATCAACATTCAATTTAATCAAGATTTCAAGAAGATAAATTCCTGTCCTCTGCTTCTTCTTTGTCATGAGCAAAATTCATATTATATTTGTTGAAATAGTTTTCAATTATGCAAAACAATCTACATTGCTTACATTTCATCTAGTGTAGTTTATTATAACCAAATCTTATACTTTAACTACAAAGTTAAAGCTGCTGCTATTTTGATATTAGCAATGTATCAAGACTATGTGTGATGTGAAAAGGGTTGCTGGAAGTGAAGAAAGCGGAGAGAATTTAACCTGACTCTGTAGTTCCCCTCAGCTCTACAGAATCTTTTTGAGTGTCTTTCAGCTTATTGTTTTGGTTGTTATAGCCCCCAGCTTTACTGTTTTACTTCATTCTCATTAATTTCATAAGCATTGTTTTCAGACACTCTGTTTTCGGCAAAAAAGTACTTAAGCCGCCAAAGATGTTCAGATGTTTCCATCAAGAGACAAAACAGAGCTAATACTGGACATTCATCAAGTCGCCTCCACATGAATGCTATTGTTGCATGTTTAGTGGATGTGTAACTAAGCAACTGTTTTTCCTAAGAGTTTGCCATATTAATTTTATAAGGATAAAATACGTCAGTGTGGCATTTGCAGCTTGTTTGCTCTGCCCCTAGGTGGCCAAAATGTCAGCTATTGCAGCTTTAAGAAACAAATTATGAATAACTAGAGGACAATGCAATGTTTTTCCATCTTGCTGTTTGTGCTGAAGTAACCAAAACCTTTGCAAACTATTGCCATGAATCCCTCCTGCTGCACATGGTCAATGTTTTGGTTGGTCAGCCAGCTGTCCCGACCAGGAGAAAGAGGCCTGGTGTTTGAAGATCCCCCAGAACCAAGCCAGAGACCATGCGGTTACCATGGTGATATGATCCAGCCTTGCTGCCTTCAGAACCTTCAGAGAACAGCTTTAGCAGCCAACACCAAAGAGAAACTTCTCTGTTTTCTTCCAAAGAAAGTTTAATGCATAATGCTTTATATTTACTTAGGCAAGGTCAGTGTAGTCTAGTTTGGTGTAGCATTATCCCATCTTAGTCTGGTTTCATTGAGTCAAACATCCATAATCTTTTTTTACTGTCACAACTATTTATTAGTAGCTTATTTATAGTTCATTTATAATTCAATTTACAGTATTACAATACAAGCAGTGTTTCACTTCATTAATGACACAAAATGATTTAGTGTTCAATTAATAACAATAACCTCTTTAAATAAATAAAGGAAGCCATTTATATATTTAAAGAGATATTGATCGGTATTGTGTTGCAGAGACAAACTAATAACTGAAAAAAGATCTGACAATTGTCAGATTAATGGCTGATTACACCTGTTCTCTATTAATTGAGGTGGTGCCCTGAATAAAAACAAAATGAATACATCTATTGAAATACTGTTTTTCAATAATTGTGCTCTGATTTTGATCATTTCAGTATGCTACAAGAATTAGCTCAGCGGGTTATAATTTATTTTAAGATAGAGTTACTTTCATTCCTAAGATATGAGACTGATTTACTTCTGAGGCTTTGTACACTGCGCCCTTTGTTGCAGACTGAAGATGCACTGACCTGCTGCATATATTTTGATGATGAAAAGCACAGACCAACTTTCTCTGACCTGAGAGCTCTTTTACTAAGTATGCGTGCATGAGAGCCAGCATGTAAATGTATATGATAGTGCTGATGTGTGTGTGTGTGTGTGCGTGTGTGTGTGAAGTATGTTGTAGTATTTATATTCATAAGAAGTCCATCCCAGCTCTCCCTGACCCCCTTTACCTGCCAGGGGAATGCTAAGTTGTGATGGTGTTGAATCGCATATCAATGAGTGTTAGGTGGTAATATCATTTCTACCACCAAAGTGTGGATACTGCCAACACACAGAGGACGTACTGTAAACAGAAGTTAATTTCATTTTTTTCTTTCTTTTAATGTTTATTCTTGTGACTTTAAAGTTGCTACAATCAATATTTTTGTATGAACAATGGATCAAATGACTGTTTGTAATGTTAAAAGTGTCACTCATAGTAATAAACCCACAGAGAATTATTAGACAAATCTCCAGTTTCTCTTAACTCCACTGTTTAAGTTCAGTCTCACAGGTCTCATCAGCAGTGTTTACAGCCACAACAGGCATCTGTTTTCAGCAAAGAAAACCACTGTGCGCTTCCTGTCCAACACCAAACAACAGGGAGTTGTTATTGACTAGATGGTGAAGATAGTGCAACATTTAGCAGCAACGGAAGAGTATGGTTTAAGATAAAGAGCCAGATATTTTTCTCAGGAAACCAAACAAGAGCTAAAAATATATATTGGACTTTAGCCAGATGTTAAAACCACATCTCCAAAGGCTCATGATGCTCCATACCTGGTGGATGTGAGATGGCCAAAAACATCAGTTCTGCAGGTTTAAAGTGAGGCTCCAGATGGAGGCTTTATAAAAAAAACATTACTGATTAAGATGACTTACTTATAAAAGTAAGTAACTGATTTCCCCTATTGAATATCACAAGTTTAGGCAATAACAAATGTATAAATTAAAGTGTACAATTATATTACAGATCTTTAGTTCACCTATGATTATTCTTACAGCCAAAATTCTATTAATCCTAAACATATATGCAAGCGCACATACCAACATGCATGGACACACACCCATACACATACACACACTACTTTCTCTCATTCATGCAGCAAAATCGGGCTGTTGAGTTGAGGTGTGAATTACGCAGATCACTGGAGCAGAAACAAGTAGAGACGGCTTGCCTTGGGATAATTGAATTATTTGTAATAGCACCTCATTAAAAAATAGATTCTGTGTTACAGTTTCAAACAAAAGTAATCAATCAATGAAGGTGATCAAACAAATTTCGACATAATCCAAGTCACTGCCGACCCACACACTTGCTTTTATCAAGGTTGTTTACCCAGCCCTTTAATATTTCTGATAGATTGTGTACTAAATCAAGCAGCTTTTTGTTGACGCTTGTGCTTTTTGAATGAGTGTAGTGATGACAAATACACACTCACAGGGTCAGCTAGTTATTAGGGAGTCTCAGGTTCGAGCCCCAAGACAAGGATCCATGTTGTTGAAGTGTCCTTGAGCAAGACACCCCACTGTTTCCAGGGTTGCTGTTGTGTAGCTGACCATCTGTGATCTGGGGGAGGGGGGGGGCAAGGGAATGGAGAATACCCTTATGGAGATCAGTCAAGTTATCACAGTAAATTGTCCTTGTCTTTTTCCTGCTCAATAACATGCTTACTCCCACATACACGTGTTAAGATCAGTGGATTGAAATCTTTCATCTTCTCCTCAGGCCGTGTGAGTGTGACCCCAGCGGGAGTGTAGATGACTGTTCTCCTCTGGATGGACGTTGTCACTGTAAGCCAAATGTGGAGGGACAGAGCTGTGACAGGTGTGTTATAAGGTTGTTGCTTACATCACATATGTGACCTCTGGTTACCAAGGCAACTGTTAAAGACCACCACAACAGAACAATGGTAGCCATTACCAACAGTTCATCAGTTTATGTACAGGATATAGTATTTTTTGATTGATAATGTTTGATTTTAAAGTGTTCTTTTTTTGGAACTTACGATGTATATTTTATTCTTATTTTTCCCCTTTTGTTAAGCCATATAACATCTGTACATATTATGTTCAAGTATTATGTTCAAGTTCAAGCAAATAGGGTATGAAAAGCAACATAAATATCTATTCCGAAATGTATACATGGATACATATGCATATATACATATACACACATAAATAGAAAAAAGATCATAATAGTAAGTGTCCACTCCGAGATGCAATAAAATATGCAAAAGGGACCATATTAACTCTAGGACTAGACTGTATGTGATATATGTATGGGATGTACACATGGAGGTAATATAAAACCATAAGTAGCAGGGCTGAGCACTGTTGGATAATAAATTATAATAATAATTGTATTAAAAAAAGCCACGACAGGGCTGCACCGGTTAGTTACGATGGATTTTTGGAGCCTTAATGAATATGTAATTTGCTCCATCTCATAAAGACCCCATATTTTTTGGATCTATATATTGTATGTGGGAGGGTCTGGTTCCAGCCATCTCATGGTTATACACTTTAAGGCTGCTGTAAGTACAATATTTAGGAGGTATTTCTTGGCCCCCCCTATTCAAACTTTTAGGTATTACTCCCAGCAGCGACATTGTGGCATCTTGTGGGCGTCAAATAACTCTCTCCAGAATACACTTAGCTTAGGACATAGCCAGAATATATGGGTGTGATGGGCAATATGTGTTCCACAGTTCCTCCAATATGTGCAAGGATATGTAGGGCCCATTTTGGATATTATTTTTGGTGTTCGGAAAAATCTAATTATTTTCCATTTCAGTTCCTTCCATGTGTTTGAATTTGTTACCAAGTGTGCTTCAGTGCACACTTCATTCCAGGTGTCCTGTGATATCACCATGTTCATTTATGCTTCCCATCTCTGCTATCTCTGTAGGGAGTTATGTAGATTCATAGATGAAAGTCTTAATTTTTTTTATCACTCCTAGATTTAATTATAATGTGAAATAACACTAACACTAACAATAAGTACATTACACCCAGCAGACAGGTCAACAAATCCTACAGCAGCAGCAGAAGACTGAAACATAAACACAAGAATAATTTGTCTAAAAATTGCTCTAAGTTTTGAGGCTATCCATCATTTCGACTACTTGGGCAGTGAACATGACTGTTACAACATGTCAATAACCAAGTCTCTGCTTCTCTCTGTCTGTTTCTATCTTATTCCTCTAGGATACAGGATCAAACTGATAAACTCGCTGTGACATTAGCAACACACACAGCCGCAGGTCTGCAGACTATTGAGTAATTCTGTGTTCCCAGTTTCCTGACTTTTTTTTTTCTGATTTTACGGCTTGTTGAGCAGGCCCCTCTCTTGTGTAATGTGACTAGTGTAGTGGCTGATTTTTAGCGGTGTTCCTGTCCCACCCATATGCCAGCTAGTATCTGTAGGTCAGCACTCGGGGTCCTTGCAGCTGAGCCCCATTTGGTCCTTTCTTCCTTAACACTGCAGTCTGCAGCGACCAGCACCCTGTCTGCTGTTCTAAGAGCAACTTAAAATGATTAATAAGAATAACACAGTGACAAGGTTGTGGTAAATAGCTGGGATGAGGCGCATGTGCAGCATGTTAATAACTTTTTATACATGACGTTATGTGTGTGTGTGTGTGTGTGTGTGTGTGTGTGTGTGTGTGTGTGTGTGTGTGTGTGTGTGTGCGCATACAGATGCAAGCCTGGTTTTTTCAACCTACAACAAGTAAACCCTGCAGGCTGCCAACCGTGTTTCTGCTTCGGCCACTCGCTGGCCTGCTCCTCATCCAGTCACTATGCTGCTGTCAACATCACATCGGACTTCATTGAAGGTATTGTCTAAGGCTCATCAGTCACTAATGAGGTTCCCTCGTTACTGTGGGATTGTTATTCCTAAAATTAACAACAATGTTTACTTTGTTCTGAATTTGCTCCCTCTTTTCCTTAAGTACCATATTTTATCGTGCTGGTATTTATTAGTGAGTGTGTATTGTACTGTCTTGTGCATGTTACTAGGTCAGCTTTATTGGATGTGTTGTTTTATTCTATATTTTGGGAGTTATTTTAATATGTGGTCAGGGACAGATAAAAATTTGCCTTTTAGGCAATACCTCATTTACAGTTTCAGTGGCTCTGAGAGCTCAGCACAATGCAAGAATTAAGAAAAGACATGCAAATAGACAAAACACAAAACAAATTAGGAAATCATCTTCACCAATTTTACAACACATGTGCAGCATTTAGACAAAGAAATAAAACACTGGAAAACACACATTCACTTACAATTTAAGTTGATTTCAGATTTTACTCTGATTGCGTGATTCAGATATTGAGGTAATAATATTATTGCAGATAATATGCAGAATACACCTAATATAGCAAGTGTATATAGTATACAGGCCAACATAGTTTGATGTAAAGCCACAACCAGTGTTCTCTTTGTTTGAAACTTTATTTTGTAAGTATTGTTTCTGTGCAACTTGCAGGGTTTCTGAATTTGCTTGTGTTTTCTCTGTTCAGTTGTGTTTTCTGTATTTGCGTGTGTTTCCTATAGTTGCAGTATGTTGAGTTCTCAAGGTCACTGTAAACTGTTTGTTTTTTCTGTTAGTCACACATAAAATAAAACCAATGGAAAAATAATCTGAACACATCTCCCATAAGAATCCAAACGTTAAATTCTTTATGAACGCTTGTATTTACCATTTATATCCAGATTGTCTGTGATGTAGAGAAGAAAAACTATGATTCATTTGTTTACCTCCAGATCAGGATGGTTGGACGGGAGAGTTCTTTGGAGGGAACGAGTTCTCCCTGCAGTGGAAGGAAGGTGAAGTCTACTTGCTGCCTCTTACCGAGGAAGACGTTGGCTTCTACAAAGCCCCTGGTGAGTCAGAATGCAAAATAATAGAGATTTGAGCTCATCCGTGAAGACAGATTATTACCTCAGGTTCCATCAAATGGGTGGGTTACAATCCCCAGGGTAATGTTTTAGTATTGTTGACAGTTATGTTATTAGATAATAAATCCTCCAGTTCTTGCTCTTCTAGCAAATATGTAAATTATATTAACACTAGTAGAGCATCTGTAATAGCCATAGCTTGTTCCTGTTGTTCCTTTGTGAGATTAATCAGGGTCTTTGGCAGCAGGTCATACGGCAGTTATTCTGACACCGTTTCCTGCAATCCGCTATCAGAGCCATTAGAAGATAAGGGAATAAGCTGGCCCAGCTACAGGACTTAGGGCCCATTTCTATCAGCCGCCCTAGCAGCAAAGGCCTGATGGAATTGGATGTCTTGGCCATGCTGGAGAAGCAACAAAGTGAAAATTGGCTTGGTTTCTTCTTGTCTCCACTAAGTCGGTTCCAGCCATCAACTCACAGCCCCTCCAGCCACCATGCAGTCCACAGCCAGAAGCAAAACAGGAGCAATCCCATTAACTCCGCATCCTGGAGGTTTAATGCCCAATACGCACAATCACAGAGAAGGACTCCATTTGGAGGCATCTTTTTTTAGAAAGATGAAATGCTTACAGCGGGATGTGACGAAGCCTGGTGGTCAGGCATAATTTGTAGAATGTTATTATAAATGTGTTGATAAGTCATGCATGTTGAAGTCTGAATGTATGTGTGTGTACACATAATGTGTGCATAAGACGATAATGAATGCTTGCATGCTTTTCCATATATATGTAATTATAAATGTACATAGTTAATAGTGTATTTTTTAAGTTGCTTTCTTCTTCACATGGTCTATAGTGACGTCTCCGTAGGCCACAACACACAGATTAGTGGCCCAACTGGCCAAGAGCAGCTTTGTGGCAGCCTGCTTATCTACTTCGCGCAGTGCTTGTTTATGTTGTTTCTCTACATAATAAATGCGCAAATCTATTGCCTTGCCATCCCTATTAATGATCTCATTTTCTCTCGGCTTTTTTCATAGTGGTGCATGTGTACAGTTACTTTAAAGATTAGACCAGAGTGGCAGCGGCTTTGGAAGCAGCTCTGGAATTCTCTCTCTCTCCCTCTCTCTCTGCTACTGTCTCTGCTCTTTTTACTTTTAATTTGTATTTGTGCAGAAATCCCTCCACTGTGTTCTTCACCAGAGTAGAAGATAATTCTGAGTGACAACTCCACATCGAACATAATACAAATAGCATTTTCTGTGATTCTGTATTTGTCACCGTAGTTTGGATTCAGCTGTCACATGAGGGACAGGATTCAATCATTGGCTTTTTTTTATTGAATTAGTAGAGAGAGAGGAGAGTTTGGGATCTGCATAGCTCATCCAGCTCCAGAAATATGGCACAGAGGGCAAAATGTCACAGCTTTTCTCTCAGTAGTAGGGAGTAATAGGGAGAGTTTGACACAGTGTAAAAGAAAAAGAGGGGTAGAAAGAATTTCCCTTGAATTTCCTGAATTCCCCATGACAATCAGGCCAACATGGCACTTATGTCCGATTGTCAAATGACCAACCCAATCAGGACATCAGAATTGCTCCTTCTTTTTCACTAGATGAAAACGTTTCATTTTTGTAAACATCTTGATTTGTCCTCTCCCCTATTTTTCTTTGACTACTGTGTAAAGTGCCCGAGACATAAACGCATGTAGGCAGACGTGTGAATGTGTATGCGCCAGTGCACTTGGGGACACAGTCTTCCTCTGAAACATGTGCGCTGCCACTTGTCCCCCTACTGATCCTGGACATCTGCTTGACAGTTGACACATGCAGAGTTCAAGTCCCTGTGGTGACTCAACAGACTGAACACTTGAGCGCAGCTGCCAGGAACTATCATAGACAAACATGAAGTACCTCCCTAAACAGTTGCTTTGACCTGCCTCCAACAACTGTGGTCACCACTTGAATCTGCTGGACAGTAACTGTGGCTCTCTTGGCTGAGCAGCTTTCATGCTGAAGGGGACATCATCTAACATAAGTCCTTACAGCCATCTGTTGAGAAGCTTGCAATGTTGATCCTTTTCATATCTGCAGTGCAGGCCAACCTGCTAAGCCTGAAGCGGCAGGGAGACTGAAAGAAACGAGGAAAGAAGGGTAGACAGAAAGAAAGAGGCAGAATTTTAATGAAAGAACCTTCTAGTGGAAGCCAATAGAGCAGCATATGGTTGCTCTTGTGTTCAGTTGAGGAGAGGCAGAGAGAGTAAGAAGAGCAAAGATCCACAAGAGCAGCTCCAGGCTATCTGTCACTCTGATTCAAGCTCCAAATGCAGTTGAGAGCCTCACACAATCTGAGTGCTACTTCCACCCAGGTCTGCATGTAATCCAGTCTGGTGGCCTTGTCATCTAGAAACATAAGCAAAACAGAAAGGAGTTTGTAGTAAAGGGAAATAAGAAAACTGAGTGGAGAAATAGAAAGAGAAAGGAGAGAGAACAATAACAGAGAAAAAAGGGCACAGAGAAAGACGAAGGAAAGGGAAGAAGGTGAAGCAGTGCTCGAGTGAGGCTCGAGTGGGAGAGTTCAGTATGCTTGAAACAAACTCAGTTGTTCGACATGTTGCCTGACCACATTTAAAGGTGAAAGTGTTGATACCCATTCCAAATGGCCACAATCAAAGGCTTGGTGAAAAACCTGCCACTATAGCCTCCTCCATCCTGCATTCCACTGCCTCCTCATCTCTCTCCAAGACCTCTTTTGCTTGTTCTTTTTGTCTTGAGACAGTGAATCTTTCAGGCAGTCTCTTCATTCCCATTCATGATGTTGCACTTGGTTGCACATGCAAAAAATGACAGAAGTTGTGTGAGGAATGAAAAAACAGAGCTTGACAGAGAAATTCAAGCGCTGCCTACATACACTGCCTCTCACCTCCACACACCTCTGATCAGTCACTGTGTGGATGGGAATGTTAGATGTTTCAGAAAGTTGCAAATTGTTAGACACAGTCCCGGCATTTCCAACGTCAGATAGGTGTGATGAGGGGATTTCAGACGCGGTTGGCCTTAAGGCTGCTTAGACTGACAATAGCACAAAACTGTATAGTATTCTTATTCATTTCACACCACAACGCTGGCACACTAGTGCAGAAAATCTTTCCTCATAAGCCTTATGTATCACTCTTCATTTCTCACATATAGCAACTCGCCCACACCAACAAAGCCTTTGCTTTTTTTTTTTTTCCTTTTTTTATGCCATGCTATTTTGGGTCTAAACACCCGCTAATAAAATAACAGTTTGACTCCTTCATTGACCTTTCTGCCACATCTCTTTGACAACTTTTGTGTGGGTTGGGCAAGAACACTCAGAGCTGAGACCAGTCCGCTGTGTGGATCTCTTTTCAGCCATGTCCCTTTTACTTCCCTGCAGAACACCAGATTTGGTTCTTCAAATAGTAAATTGTATTTTCATTATATTCAATTTATGTCTAGATAAATCGTTTCTATTGGATGCAAACATATATTCAGTGTGTGCATTTGTATTGTATATTGCTTTAAAATTCCTCTTGAATACGAATGACATTCTTTCTTTCATGTAATTAGGTTTCAAGTCACGTATATTGTGCTGCTGGCACAGCAGTTTAGTGTTAGACTCAGTATCCTGACAGTGTTGGACCTGTTTAAAAGTTTAGAGTTTGTCCATCCAGCCTTTGCCCTCAGACTGTCTGGATGGTGGTCGATGTAAGAGCCTCAATGGGACCAGTGTTTGCGTAAGGCAACTGTGATTTAATTGAAATTGAGCTGATTTAATTTGGTTGGTCCAAACTCTAAACCCTCTGATTGATTGCAAGCTCCTCCGCCGTTCCCCAAAAGTTATATGGGCATCTATCACTTGTTGTGATGGCGGCTTTATGTGTTCCTGGCTCTAAAGTCAGTGGACTTCAGATCATTCTGACAGACTCATACTGTAGAAACAAAATGGATATAGAGTGGCACAGGTTGAAGCTGTGTTATTTCCATTCTATTTTCATTCTAAGTTGTTGATTGAAATACATTTATTTGGACTAAACCCTGGTTGCAACAATTATTTTTATTAGCAATTCTTTTTTTCTACTAATAGGTTTGTCTATGAGTTCCCACAGCCTTAAATACCTGGTATTCTTTGATCAACAGACCAAAACATTCACAAAGATATTCAGTGTACAATGATACATAACAAAAAAATTACAACAAACCCTCATATTGGAGAAGCTCAAACCAAATGTTTGGTATTTTTGGTTAGATAAATACACTGACATTTTGGGAAATACACTTATTTGCTTTCTTGTTGAGAATTAGATTTGTATGTGCAATATGAAGCTACAGTCAGGAGATGGTTAGCTTTTCTTAGCATTAAGAGAAACAGCTAGCATCTGTCCAAAGGGTTCAAATAAAAAAAATCTTCCTAGCGCCTCTAAAACTGACTAATCAATACATTATATTTTGTCTTTTTAATCTATAGCCTACAAAAAAACATGAATACAAAAACAACTATGTGCTGTTCTTTGGCCAGGACCGGTGACTTTCCCCATAATACCACACCTTATTTTTTTACTTTTGGACAGAGACAAGCTCGCTGTTTCCCCCTACTTCCAGTCTTTAAGCCAAGCTAAACTACTTGTAGTTTTTTCCCCTGTCTCTTTAGACATAAGAGTGATATTCATTTTTCTAATTCAACTCTAAGCAAGCAGCAAAATAAAGCGTATTTCCAAAATTGTCTATTCCTTTAATAAATAACTACATGATTAATATTAACATGAAAATGAATCAACTAATACATTAGTAGCCTAATGGTTGAAGTTCCATAGTGAGTATGACAAAGAAAATGGGAATCAGTCTTGTGAGAAGAGAAATATTTTCACATATGTGCAGCTGTGGTATTTAGAGATTGCTAAACTTTTTAATTCTCTCCAATTTGTCATGTGAGATAAAATAATGAATATAAATCCATGGCAATGCACAGACAGCAGATCACACTTGCACATGAATAATCCTTTCATTGTTTTTTTTATAGTGATTCATTACTTTGGAGAGGGGCCCGCCAGTGGGGCCATTTCTGGATGCTCTATTAGGGTTGTGAGTAATTATACTTTGGTACCTCCATTCTCGCAGACAGAGAAAGAAAGGAACCACGCTGACGCAAATCAGATGCCAGCAGAATAATGGCCAGCAAGCTACGTACATCTGAAACATAACCACTTACAACCATAAGGGAGCACTTTAGGAGAGAATATTAGCTTGGTCACACAATAGCATTACTGGGCTCATTACCCACCGTTATGCAAGAAATGTGCAGTATATATTTCTTATTAATCATTTCAAAAGTAATATCTGTTGACTTTTATTTTGTGTGAACATGAGTTTCTTACATTACTCATTATTATAGCGTGTCACTCCCCAAATATAGGTAATTGCCTCTTCTCTCTTCCCCAAAAATAGTGGCTCTGCTGAGACTGAACTCATTTTTAAACTTAATGCAACAATGATCATCTGCTGGAGGATGCCATTCTGTTGAGTGCAGCTTGAGGATGGTGTGTCTGAGTGACTGACGGAAGAGACTAAATATAGGAGAGGGAAGAGAGCTAGATAGGAGTCATGCTGGCCCAGCTTGGAATTAAGGCTGGTCCTGTCTAATGTTAGGTTTTGGATTAAATGGTACTCGGGCCGAACAATGGGAAATCAGAGACCAACCAGCTCCATTGACGAGAGGAGGCGGACTCTGTGTTTCCATCGATGATGCTTGGTGCTCAAGCGCAGTCTTTTTATGTGAATATGAAACTATTTTATTGTTATTTTATTGCTTGTTGCTGTTGACGTTCCTTCGGGGTCAAATTCAAAATATGCACTTTTTCTATGCACTACTGCACTATTTCCTGTAATAATTAACTGCATATATTGATATATTTAATTAATTTAACTTAATTTGATTATCTTTTTCTATGTAGCATGAATGGAAACATACCTACAAATAGTATAATTAATTTATACCAATAGATCCTCCTAAATGTTACACACTAGATCTACAAATTCAAAGTTTTATAGTCAGTATTTACATCTAGTTTTGTATATTTGCAGCGTATAACAATTAACAATAATACAATTATTTGTGTAGTTATTGTATGCTTCTGTTTATCTTCCACATTTTTATTGTCCTTTAGTTTTCCTTGTTTTAGGTCTTTGTGGACATGTAATCATCTATCGATTTAAGAAAATCTCTGTACTCTGTCAGGCTAACGCTTTTGGATGAATTACAACACAAGTAGTCTATGCTATACTTGTTTGGTTATTGAGGGTTATGTTTGGGTCTAAATTTGAACTGGTGGCTCATCGGACTTAGGAGTGAGCATTGATCGGTTATTTCATTCAGACCTCTCACCCATAAAGGTTGTTTTTCCACTGGTTAAGATGTTTAGATGTGAGAGGGCTCATTCCTGTCTAATTGGTGATGGATTTAATTTAAGCCTCTTTTCTTTCCGTACTGGCTGATTTCTTTTTTTTATTCTCTGTCATCAATATGTATTGATTCTGAAACTACACAGACGTGCGGCAACTCATTTCACTTGAGAAAGTGTTTTGTCTTCACTGGTGATGATTGGTGGTTGTTAAGCCGCTCCCCCTGCTCCTGATTGGCTGTAATTATCTTTTTTCTATTGATTTTGAAGTCCCATTGACATGAATGATGCCTTATTGGACTCAGAACAGAAAGTGCTATTGATTAGTCATGTAATTGAAGCCTTCCCCCTTTCATCACTGCCTAATTTTCATTTCCTACATGCTTCCACGGTTGAATGATAAATATATATGACACAGTGTTGCGCTTCATTCACCCGTGTATCCTTGTGCTGATTTGTAATTATTTAACAGCTAACAGGTATGAATGCAGAAGCATAATGTGTGGCAACATAAAAAGCTGAAAATGCTGCAACACCTCGTCTTTTTGAGTTTGGTTTCTTATTTTTGATAAGCTTCCAACTCATTAGATTTAAAAAAACATTTTAATTTAATGCCCTTAAATTTGAGCTGAAAAAAAAAGCAAGTGTCACTCCTGCTAGAGTTGTAACTAGAAAGATACAGCAAGAATAATAACATAAAAATATAATGTACAATAAACCAAATTAAGCAACTGGCAAAGCAAATAGCATTATTTATTAGACCATGAAATACATGAAATGATGAAAGAAGAAAAAACAGCTTAGACATAATTGAAATAATAATTACACTGCTTTTACTTACAGAAAGTAATAACTTTAACTAATTACTTTAACACATCACTGAGTAATACATCACAACAGCCACTAACCTCAATTCAAGGTGCCAAAAAGTGGGGCCTTACAAAAGTGTTGCAGGTCAGATAAAACATTTATTAATCTGGCCAAAGATGTCACAGTGAGAGTGGGCTTTAGATGTACAGAAGAGCCCGGCAGAGATTATAAAAAGGGGGCTGTTGTTTGAGTACATATTAGACGATCAGACAGTTGAATTGCTCCGAATGACGCCAGAGGCCCCTCGCAAGCAAAATCACCCACTCAAGTCCTTAGCCCTCCCAACCCCCAGAAGAGCTCAGGATGTACTTCACACACGATTACGCTCAAAAACAAGGTGGCAACCAAGCGTGCAACCTGTCAGTTTTGCCCACTCGTTCACCCAGAGCTGGTAGAGAATGGCAGCACAGTTGTTTTTTCAACAAATTGTTATGATATTTTAATTTCTACTGGTGCAAGACTTTTTACAATAGCATTGCTTACATTTTTCATATTCCCATACTGATGGAGTGCAATTTTTGTCTTTTTTTTGTATATCAAAAGTATAACTTTTCGTGTGTATTTTAGGGGTTGGTAGTGAAGCGGGGGGATGTCTAGTGGTGGCTAAGATCTTTGAAGTCCTGTTAATGTGCTGTAATGAGCCAGAGATGAGAGGGTGGGTAATTACACATAGACTCCTGCAGTGCTTTATGTGGGCTCAAAAAGCCTGTATGCCTCTGCCTTGATGTATACACACACACACACACACACAGACTGAAAGAGAAACGAACAGGCAGTATATTTCCGAATGTACACAAACACTAATTCAGCTTCCACCACAACACACGTGCATGCACACAACTCCATCTCTGTGTTTGCAACACTGTTGGCAGAGAGTTGGCAGAGACTTCAATAATAAAGCTCTCCACTCACCTCTCTAACATCCAACCTCTGCTACCCCCACTAGAGAAATTCCTGGGTCACAGAGTCCACAGCTACGGCCAGCTCCTCTCCATCACCTTCACCTCTGAGACTGTTGAGTTGCTCCCTAACCACATCACCCTGCTCCTCCAAGGCTCTGGAATCTCCCTGTCTGCTGACCTTTCACCCCAACCGGTGCTTGACCATGATCCCGGCCTCACACCACGGCACACCTTCATTGTCAGGTACAAGGATGCAGGGGTGGTGCTGTCAGTTTGTGAGTCTGTGCACATTTTTTTTTAATGTTGAACTTGAGTCTCTGTGGAAAATACCAAAGTGTTTGCCAGGATGTGTTCATAAGAATGGATGTTGGGATGTTTGTTTTTCTCTGCATCTATGCATCTCCCTGTTTGACTTGTTCCTTCCTACAATATATAGACCGCAGAGTACAGACTATCCAGGACACCCATGTACTGATTACAGCTCACCCACATTGACTGTGCTGTCATGGTCCCAGCAGAATGTCAGGATATGAATGTATTGATGAGCCAACTCCCTCATGCACTAGCTGTCATGTAGATTTGGCAGGTACAGAGCAGCAGCATTACATTTCCATTTTTACATTTTATACATTTAGCAGATGGTCTCACCCAGAGTTGCTTGAAATGTGTGCAGCAGTGGAATGACACAAAAGTCACCAAAAGTACCAAATATAAGTTATAGTTAGAGGGAGCAGCAGCGAAACTTACACAGAATTTAGTGATTATGAAATATAGATCAACACATTGAAACAAGAGCAGCATGTTAACATGCTCACAATGACGGTGCTGACCTGTTGATGTTTAGCAGGTATAATGTTCACCATTTTAGTTGAGTTTGTTAGGATGCTAATTAGTTAATTAAAAGTACAATTGGGGCTGATGGGTATGTCATTAGTTATCTGTATTTGGTCATTAACTTAATGGTGAAAATCATCCTAAGGGAGACATGAATGTGTGATTCATTCTCTGGAAATATCTGTACCAAATCTCTTCATGGCAATCCATCAGATAGTTGCTGAGATATATCACCAGGACGTGAGACAAAAACAGACTGGAAGGCGAACCCTTCTCCCCATAAAGTTTAGGCAGCCTCTCACTGCAGATTCAGAGCATGCCAAAGCAAGAACTAAAGTTATAGGAGCGCTTGCGACCGTATAAGATTTAAGCATATGGTGCTCGATCCCCGCTACGATGTGCCTTCACATGTGTATTTCAATTCATTTATTCTCTTGTGCCTACCCTGTATCAAAGTTGCAGTTGTTGAGGAATTATCAAGAGATCAGTCTTATGATGGAGCACTACTGACAATTGTGTCCATTCACTTTAGTTCATTTTGTTATTTAATTTTTTCTTTTTGACAATATGCCAGTGTTTGGGTACCTTTAAGAGCCAGTGTGTAACATTTAGGAGGATCTATTGGCAGAAATGGGATATAATATTTATACATATGTATCTATCGTATCCCAGAACGGACAAACAAAACACTGATAAATAGGACCTTTCACAAAATGAAGGACAAAAAAATTTACCAAACCATGACCCCAAAACTTTCTGTGTTCTGTTACACCCAACTATAAGATAGCAGGGATTCTTGTTTGAAAGACGACATTAGACCACAAATATAGGAAAGCTTCTATAATATAATGAGGATATCTGATATTCTGACAGCAGTGGGGAAGTCACTCCACTACCAGGCTTCCTGAGGCAGAGGAGGGGGGTCCGGATGGAAGGATAACCAGGTCATAGCAGGGAAAGGAGAGCCGAGTGGAATATTTGCGACAACATGCAGAGCACTTGGTGGAGTGTAGAGTGGGTACATGGCCTGGAGGTACACTATGTGGGCAGTGGTCCATTTGCAGCCTGATAGGCCAACGCCAGGGCTTTCAATCTGATGCAAGCAGCCACAGCGGAAGAAGTGAAACATTATTGATCTTGATGAGGAAAACTGGGGCATTGAAGGGGATATATTTGGATATTTGGATATAAATACAACATACAAATAGCACACAAACTTTACATAATTATGATAATAGTTTTCAGATTTCCAGAGTTTTTTTGGGGGTAGTGCAGGGTAAAGCTTGCCTGATGTTCCACAGTCGTGATTTTTACCTCATGATGTGATATTGAAGCCTGCCACCTTGGTGACAGTCGACAGGAAACTGACAAACTGACTTATAAGATACTTTTTTTTTGTTGAGGCTATATAAAGTTCTTTCTTTATTATGGTTTATGGTTAAATCTTATGTTATTTTGTATACTTTATTGGCAGCTTAACTTATACATATATGTATGAGGAGTGTAAAAAACTATTTAGCACAGACAATAAAGCACTACATCAATTCTGTATATGGCCAAAAATGTCAGAATTATTACTGAGAAATACGTGAGTGAAAGTAATGAAATATCAGTGCAATATGTGTATAACAAATCCAGGTATTATATTGCAGTTTATATTAAAAAGCTGTACACCTTTATGAAATCCAACAGAACATGCACATGTGGGTAGAGAAAACTGTAGAGGTTTGCTGGTAGGAAGTATTCTTAAAGGGAATTACAGAGTGCGTGTATGTGTGCTCTTCAGGCTGTACAGAGCTCTGCAGAAATATACATGTGCCAGGATTTGGCTCAGTGATATTGTAATTTAATGGCAAAGTTAAGTTTGAATTTAATATTTTGTTCATATTTGTTATTCGTCGGTCTCTGAGTTAAAATGTTTCTGACCTACCGCAGCCCTTTGCTGTTAACAGTTGCGTTTTTAAATGTCTCAGGTATAATGCATATTAATGCCTCCCACACCTACATGCAGAAGCACATTTGTTCGGTAATCAGATCAAATTCATACACCTCCAGTTGCATATGTGCACAATAATACCGATGAATGTATAACTCATAGAGCAATTTCATATGTGTTTTGTTTATTTTATTCATCCGGACGAAGCCTAACAAATCTAAATATTAGATTGACCTTGCAGGTAGATGTATTTTCTATTATAACTCGAGTGCAACAGCACCTGTTTGAATACTGCAGCAATCAGAGGTTGGATATTGTGATAAAGATAGCAGCAATCAAAATCAAGCTGCGACACAGTTCCTGTCACACAGAGCTGATGGTGTTTACATTACTCGTAGCTGGCAGTCTGCTGTTTTTGTTTTCTGCGTGTCTGCTGTTAGATTATATTAAGGTGTGTATGTGTCAGCTGTAATAGTCTGTTTGTGCAGTAGACAGTTGATTAGAATCTCTCATTGGAAACTGAGCCTTAAGCACTGATTGAGTTGTCTTTGCCAGCCTGTTTTTTGTTTTTACTGCATTGTAACCCTGAGTTAATTTGGGTCACTGTCTTAAACCCAAGTCTGTGTTGAGACATTTAAGTTTCTTTTTAGTGTTTTAGTGTAGTTTCTTTATTCCAAGCTAACTGAAGATGCAGTTAAGGTATAAGTTTAAATTTTTTCAAGCTTATCTCAAAATAATACTCACACGCCCATATGTTTATTGAATCTACTTATTGATTAATGTAATTATTTCTCCTGTCCAAGAGATACATTCATAATGCAATTACTATGTATGTGGTTAAAATCCACAGTGTGAAAATACATTCTAAAGGTTAAGCGGAAGCTTATATGTGTGAAATGTCCACTTTTTGTTTCAAGTGGAGGAATAGTAACAAAAGGAAGGATTTTTCACTCATCACTTTAACTGGAATGATGCAATCTCCTCACAGACAGGAGAGTGTGGAGAAACAATTACAGCCACTAATAACTCTTTCAGTATACATATGGGAATGTGAGTACTGTTTAAAGACAGGCTTGGAAAAATGTGAACCTATCCTGAGCTATTGTCTCCGGCCCAGCAACAAAATCAGCCTTTTCTTTTAAGATGTTAATAGTGTCTGTCTCGTGCCAAAAAGGCAAGTTCCCTCTTAAAGGAAACTGCCTTCTCTCATCTCCTATGATCCTGCGTGTGATCCAGTCCAATTTGTTGCTGATATTGATCCTCAACTATTTGTAGGACTGTGCCGCAGTGCCACTTTCTCTGTTGGAAATCCTGTACCGGCTCTTTCATCTCACATTAGACTTCTGCTTGGTTCTCCTTGTCCCAATTTGCTCTCTACCAAGACTCCTGCGGCCCTTTTTCCTTCTTGCCCTTCACGGTAAAGTGGTCAATCCGGAGGCGGCAGTGACTGGAGGAGGCAGACTGGGGCTGAAGAGGTGAACCCTGGTGTGACGATCGGTGGGGAAGCGGCAGTGTAATCATTCAAATTGTTGTGGCGAGATCTCATCAGGCCCGTCAACCTGGGAGAGTGGGTGCAGCTAGCCTGGTCTCCACATTGAACCCATTGAAAAACAGGCTTAAGTCATTCACTCTATTTTTGTTCTCTTCCCCCACTTGGCCTGGCGTCTTGTAGCCAGTAATCCTTCTCATCCCACTCAGCACCTCCTTCACACTGTTTTGTTGCAATTTGTCTTCAGTTCTGCCCCTGTGTTTCTATCTTTAATTCTCCTCCTCAGCACCCGCAGAGCAACTGAACTTCCTCCCTGTAGCCCAGCCTGGAAGCCCTCTTCCTCCCTAAGAAGGGATTTTAACTTTCTTTGTTTTCCAGGGTTTATTTAAAATGAACCACAAAAAACAGCAAACTGTTTAATGGAATTCAAGGGTCCACATGGAAATTGACATGTTACGCAGCCGGGGAGCCTTGCATTATCTCCTCTGTGTGCTCCACAGGGTATGTTCCAGTCCATTAGCTCAAAACAGTCCGGTAGAGCCTCCACATACTTCTGGGATCACACCCTTGCAGTCTTGATAACAATGGACAGCTGGCTGTTGGCTGCTGCTGATTTGTTTCATTTTGAAGAGGTACAGTAGGTTACAGCATTCTAGTAAGTAAGTTGTGCTTTGCTAGGGGGGAGGGGTGCTGCACTGGTTCAGTTGGGAGATAATTAAAGCATAAGCAAGGATCTGGCTAGAATCCTCTGTGAGGAAAAGTCGGCTTGATGGATGTTGTAAAGTGTAAACCTTCAGGATCAGGTTATGGTTGCAATGACGGGCTCAGAGAGTAGTTGGTTGTCTAGAATCAAGCTACAATTGTAGGCAGTATGGGCAGGAGTCAATATACTTGCACTACTCTCTGCGGTGGTGGAAAAGAGAATTTGACAAAGGACAGGTCAGTCTTGTTGAAATTGGTTTTAGAGTGGTAGGCAAAAGAAAAGATGCCCACTTCAACTGAGCATCAGGTGATGGGAAAGAGAGGTAGAATGTGTTACTGGCAAAGTGATGGTCGTATGATAGAATAAACCTGTCCCTCTGTCAGTGTGGAATATATATCTTAGACTGTGTGCATTAAGCTGCTATATTAGATATTTATGAAGCTCTTTCCTGCATGCAAACTGTCTATATACACGCAAACTCTCTGTAACTGTCTATATATATATATACTGTCTATATGTTTTTAGGAGCATGCCTCTAGAGATAGCAATGGTGGTCTGATGGTTGGCCACTTATTGATCAAGATTATTTGATGAGCTGTTATGAATTGCTGTCCAGACATTTCTGTTCCCCAGAGGATGACTCTTAATAACGTTTGTGATCCCCTGGTTTTTCCTTCAGCGCCACCACATTTGTAGTTTTGAGTTGTGTCTCAACAACTATTATCATTGTTTAGCTGTCAGGTCCAGGACTACTGGTTTGGTTCACTCTCATCATGCTTGTAGTGTCATTTTAGCAAAAAAAAAAAAAGCCTACGGTACACTACCTGGTCAGCACTAAAAAGCAGACAGACACAGTTAGCAACAAGCTGGTGATCATAGCAGAGCATTTAGCAGCTAATGAGCCAGATTATTCCCTCAAGAGTTGGTAGAGACCAAAAATTAAGCTAAAAGAGTGAATATTGATTGTAAATGAATGCTTATATTGCTCTGTAACTGCTGGATGTGTAAATTAGGGCTGTTCCTGACTAAAGATTTTCCTAGTCGATTAGTTGAACATTTATGATATTATTTTAATTATTTACATAGATATATTTTAACAGCCTGTTAAAGACTGGAAAAAGTAGTGCGGATTCTGAATGTGTCATAACAACCATTAAGGACAACAAATTAACCTGCTACAAACTCGCTCCTCTTCCTCAGTTTCACCACTCTCCTGAACCCACCGTGTCTTCATCTCCAGAATAGTCCTGATCGGAGCCGCTGTAAATCAACTGGCTGTGTTTAAACCCTGTTCCCAGTCCGGGTATAGTCAGCCAGTCGGCTAATAGGACACTAACTAGCTGGTGGCAGCGGTTTGTACAGTTAGCAAATGCAACAGTGCACCAGTATGTGACTCCCTGTGTTAGAAGAGAAACGGTCCATGTTATGCCAATCCCCTTTCACTTTCATTTTAGCTCTGATTTTGGTCTAAATATCTCGTTCTTCAGCTGCTAACTTTGTTTTTTTTTTTTTGCTGTTTGGTCCTTTTTGCTCATAACAGCTGCCTTCTTTAAAATGAAACACTAAAATTTCAACTGATCGTGACACAGTTTTGCCACTACTTTTTCAAACTTTGCTGGCCACTTAAGTTTAAATTTAACTTGTGAATATTGACATGTTGGTGAGGCACTTTTGGATGCACCATTAGTTTGGTTCCTGTGAGTAAGTATATTATGGAGCAGAGGCACAGAATCATGCTACATCAGAGGATCCAGCCCTTGAACTGGGACACTGCTTGTGTCTTTCTGTCCCCTTCAATACTTCTATGCCTCTCTCTGGTGTCTGCGCACTAGTAATGAGCTTCCCCTTAGCACCAAGAGCCCTGGCTAAAGAAGCTTGTTGGTTCCCTTTCTGAAATGCACTGGAGCTTGGGGGACAGAGACTGTCATTAAGTGCTCCTCTCTGGAGAAGTTCTCCACAGATCTCATTACCCTTCTCAGGTAAACGCACAGATGCACTTCACTATGTGCTCTATATCATTCCCCCTGTCTCTCTCTGCCTCTCTCTGTCACAAATACATGCTCACATGTGCAAACATGTCAAGAATTGGTGCAAATCTGAGCTTTCACACGAACACATTAATCCATGTTGCCATCTGGAAGTGTGATTTGCAACAATCCAAAGTAACATTTGCCTAAAAATATAATCATGTTTTCAAAATGGGAATATCCGTGTTTCGCTAAAGGCCTGTGAGAGCATAAATAAACATGAGTAAAAACACACACTCCACATCTCTCACGGCTGACAGCATCTGCATTCTGGTAAATATGTTAACCCTTCAAGTGGCCATGTGTTCCCATCTGGTGTAAAGATCATTTTGAGATCAGATGAAGGAAGAAATATATAGAAGCGCTGGGATTAGAGCAGAGGGGATTGATGAAAGGAGGACTGGCTTATATAAGGTAGCATCCACTCTTCTCTCTGATGTTCCCTCTATTCACTTTCTGTTCCCTTGAATCAGTAGGCGGGGACGTTTTATTGGCTTGTGTGTAGCTGCATGTATATGTCTGCAGCATGTAAGCATAATGTTTATGCCACAGGGAACCCTTCGGATGCTCAGCTACTTTTTACAATCGTCTGATAAACATTTTACATACAGTTACTCATTGGTGATCAGCTGTTCACTTTTGATTGCCAAAAGAAGTGTTTTAGGGAATTGCTCATATGAATGCCTTTAAAAGGTGTGAGCCAATTTGCAGCAGTCAGCAGAGTGCTAGTAGTAGTGCAGGCATGTGGTCCATCTGGCAGCTCATTTCTGTCATGTTTTGAAAATTCACTGACTTTGATCATATATCAGGGTCAGCTGAATATATTGAACAGACTTTGCTGCCAAAAGGGAAAAAAAAATCAGTAAATCAAGAAGAAACATGGGATGTGCCTGGGTAAACTTATGAATTATTTGTGATTTATTAACCCTTACAGTTCTTCACCAAAAACACTGTTCTTGTGCTACTTGCATGCACCATTTTCAGGATAACCAGGGCTCATTGAAAATGAACAAATATTTGATGTGAATAACTGCATTCCACATGTGAATCAGTGTCAAATGTGAAAGCTCATTTCAGAACAGTAATTAAAATCATTCAACTAATCCCTAAAATTTGTAAGGTTTTGGTATAACTGTTAGATATTGTGGGCTTACAACAGACTCGAAACCAATAAATAAAATAGGCAAGAAAGCTTTAATCAAAGAACTCTTTTTTAAGTTTTAGTGAGCCATGTCACTAATCTTTCTGGCGTGCACGCTCATCAAATAGTGTAACAACTTGTAAAAAGGGGTTACATCCAAGCATGACAGCTCATTTTGCTTATAAGTACCAGAGCCATTGATAAATGGACCAATGGCAAGATACACCAGTCTGTTCATGGGAAACACCGGCATCCATACTTTTGAGTGAACCCATAGACAATGTAATTAAAATGTGCTTTTTCAAAAGCAGACTGGCACAACTAGAATATGCGATTCGAATATGCTAATAATGTGCCCCTATACATGTTTTATTTGTGTAACTCATTTGTATTTTTCAACTTCATAGTCACTTACATGCTAACTTATCTTCCCAGTACCTTACCATGTCTCTGTTTTTCTTTCTCCCTCACACTGCATCTTGCTCTCTTGCTCACCTTTTATCTCTATCTTTCTTCTCTCTCTAAGAGTACTACTGTGTGTGTGTGTGTGTGTGTGTGTGTGTTGTGGGTCCAGTATTCTTTTGGGCTTTTCTCTCCTGATGATCTCCTCTCGTCCTCAGTGGAGCAGGCTTAATTACAGTGTGGCTCTCCGCGCTCTGCTTGGTGCTGATTAAAAGGGACACTGACGCTCCATAGGGAAAGCCTGACTGGGAGTTTGTTCACTTTCATGCACACTCTGCTTATCGCTGTCTGACCAGCTCCATTACCATGGCTTTGAGGCCCAGTTTGTAATTGCCTCTCTTTATTACTGTGCCTACATGTCAAGCCAGGGAACAAGGACCCGCCGCATCAATGGAGAGTCTGTGTGGCAAGCCAGGAATGCACACACACACACACACACTTGCTCTCATGTGCACAGTGTAAATGTGAATGCGAAGACAGCGGCCATGCGCAAACTAAAGCATTTTGAAAGCAAGCTAGTGTCGGGCCAAGAACAGTTGACCTAATAAAATAGAGGCCATCGAACACTCACACATGAAAAGCCTGACTTAGGCGGATACGGTCAACAAACTAAAGGTTTTGCACTTCTTTTATGAGTCTTGCCTATAATTATAAGGTTCATGTATTATAATTGGGTGCCACTTTCAAAAAGGTGCCCTTTATAAGTGTGGTTTATAACTTGTAACAAATGCCTTTATTAATAGTTAAACAGGGCTAAGAGTCTACAGCCATGTTAGCAGCTCTATGAGGCTTACTTAATGGGCCAGTATACCCTGTCAGAACTGCTTGTCGGATGGTCAAATATCTGCGGAATCCCCCTTCCCCCACACCTTTTAGATTGAGGGAGGCTATGTCCTACCATTTTTGTAACCTCCCCGAACCGACAATCCGACATTCACACTCATTTCACGCTGATTGGCCAGCTGAATGGTGGTGAAAAAAGAGCCAGGGTCTGAACTTCTGTTTCCAACTATTTTTCACTTGAAAAGTTGTTCACTTTTCATGTGAAGAACTCGTGCCCCATATCCTGGCCCTTAGGCACAGCAGTGCTTGGAGCTAAATATGGTAACATCAGAATGCCAACAAACATGCTTCCAGTGGTAGTGCTTGCATACTGATGGTTCGCAGGGAGTTTCCCACGTTAATTGTCTTAGTTTAGCATGTTAGCATGCTAACATTAGCTTTAAACACAGATTACAGCTGAAGCTGTCTAGTTTTGCAGGTATTTGGTCATAAGCCAAAGGACAAATACATATTTGTCTTGATGATTTTGGCAGGTGAAAAGGTAAGGCATCAGCAAAGTTAATACAATTCCTTGAGTGGAACATGATTGTCTGTACCAAATTTCCCAATAGGCTATTTAACCCTGACCCCCTGGAAACAATGTATTAAACATCTTATTAACAGTTGTAACAGCAGCTAAAGGCTTACAAGGCAATGCGAAACATATTAATTATGAGTAGTTATTAATTATTAGCTATCACATATTATAAAGTGTTACCAGTAATTGTGTACCTGTACCTTCTTTTGTCGCCTCTGGGACCTTCACATGATCCTGGGAGTAAATTGCGTAACACAACATTGCCTGTGTGGAGCTGACGCAGCAACCCTCATCAAGATGGAAAGAGTGCATGATACCTGGAGTAAAACAGACAGATGTCAGCTGTGCAGCCGGGCTTTGCAGAACATCCTTCAGCAGATGGCAAAGCTCAACGATCAAGAACCTGAATATGTGTTGAAGTCAGCACATTTACATTTTCTTTGCGCTGTGTGTGTGTGTGTGTGTGTGTGTCTGCTGGTAGTGTGCTGTAGATAGCCTGCCATAAAAAGTCAAGCTGTAACAGGACTTATGTTCCTAGTTGTGGGAAGTAATTAAATTGCAATAAAAAAACACTCCAGTTGTTCATAAATCAGCCACACAAACACATTTACTCCACCTATGTCTTTGTACCTGCAAGATGTGACGTTTTTTGGTGTTTAATCATTGTTTGTTGGCATTTGAATGCACTGCATGAACATACTGTAAATGATGTGATTTCTGTCTCCTTATTTCACAGGCTTCATGAAAACGAGATGAGATATAAACCTGCACTGTCTGCCTTTGATTTCCAACATCTCCTTTACAACCTGACAGATCTCAGAATCAGCAATGCTGGAGGACACAACTGTAAGTGTGTGTTTTCGTGTGTATTAGTGTGTGTAAAGACTCTAAATTGCCATTAATGTCTGTAACACAATTACTTTAGGCTCTATTTTGCTTGTTATTTTAAGGATGTTTGTCTTTAAACTTCTCTAACGCACCATCTATATATTGCTCTGCACATACCTACATACTACATTCTTGTTGACCTGTCACAGTGTGACATACCTTAGAAGCAAAGTTGTGTGTATATGTAAATCTGTGAGAGCATTCAGACATAATAATGTCTGAATGGATGACATTTTACAAATAATACCAGCAACATTTTAAGTGCCATAGAAAACCCTCTCATTTTATTAATACATTTTTTTTTTTTTACATTTTTATCACACAATAGCACAAATTATTAAAGCTGCGCCAAAGATAGTTACTAAAACAATGTCAGGGTTTGTATTCAGGGAATAGTTCAACTGTTCCAAATCTGGTTCAGCAAAAAAAACGGGACATTTATTCCCAGATGTTAGGAACTAGTTCTTGAAATCCTCCCCTTATTTTCATCATGTCCTTCCTCCCTTTCTATCTGATAGTCTGTATTGTAAAGTACAGGCAGGATCTGAGAGGCATTAAGGCGGATTAGAGCTCCAAGAAGACAGAACAGCTGGCCAAAATCACCAGCTCTCTCACACTTACTTACACCATTTTAATTAGTTGCTCAGTGCAGGAGTTGTGACACACACTCTTGTGTAGTTCCACATGCACTTGTACATTCAAAAGACCGGTTTGTGCACGCAGAAACAGAAGCACAGTCATGCATATTCCGTCAAACTGTTTCCTGTAACCACCCACCCACATGAACGTGCAAACAAAGTCAAGCACACACTGTAAAGTTCACACTGCATCTATCGCACATCACAGGGGAGAAACTCTGTTAATGATTTGTGTTAGGTCCCAAACTCATTCGCAAACAGTGTTAGAAGTGCCTTATCGCTGCAGGCTGCGCGGCAAACTTTAATTTCAAAATCCTATAAAGTTGTCCTCTCATCTTTCTCCTATCCCTCTCATATTCTCCTTTACTCTTAACATTTCTCTCCGCACCACAGAGATTCTCTTATAACTGCATTACATTAATGACAGTATTGTCTTTTGACTATAAAGGCAGGCTGACACCGTAAAGGCCTTCCATTTCTGCTGCCACAAAAATGGGGTTTTGAACAGAGAGCATAGGCATATTGGAGTTTCTGAGAAGTCAATGGCTTAATGGCTTTATGTACAGGTACCCAAGGAGACCTAAATTGTCATCGTTCGCAGGGCTGCAGTGAGCCATGGGAATTAAAATCTAAACTGGTCTGACAAGGTTTCTCGGACAAAGGATTGATGGAGAGAACCTGCACAGCGTGACTTAAAATTAAATGTTTTTAATTAACTGAAATATAGGGTACAGTGTCTGAAAGTGGTTTTAATTGCACATTTCCCCCTCGTTGAATGAGCTAATAGAATTCAGGAGGTAGAGGAGAGTACAGGGTAGAGGCTAAGGCAAGTCATGGAGAGGGAAGAGGACAGGCTTGCCTACTGATTATCCCTCTGAGGTGCAAATGAACTTGGTTTCATCAGCGCTGAAGGAATGGCTGGATCATGACTCGTTACAAGTCAAGGTCCTTCCTCTCCTCTGGTTCTTCCACTTTCTCAGCCCTCTCTGTTTCTTCCAGTCAGATTTTCCTCATTCACACTAGGTTTATTTCCTAAATGATAAAGCTGCATAGTCATACATGCTCCGCATATTCTATCTATCTATCTATCTATCTATCTATCTATCTATCTATCTATCTATCTATCTATCTATCTATCTATCTATCTATCTATCTATCTATCTATCTATCTATCTATCTATCCATCTTCATCGAGAGCAGAATCAGCAACGGACCAGGAACAAAAGTAATTTTGTGTTCTGTGACTGTGGTTTAGAGAGCAGAGGGTGAAAGGGATTCGGTTCAGGATGGCCTGCCCCCATCACTATTCATGAGAGTAGAGAGGGATCTTGAAACCCCACAGGAACTGCACGTCTGACATACCTCCACCGAGTCTCCTGTCTCCTTTTCTTCTCGTCTTGCTCTGCTGCAGTGATTTATTCATTTGCTATATCAAAGATTCCCTGGGTGATGAGTGTACGTGTGTGGGCGCATGCAAGCGCACGTGCGTGTGCAAGTGAGCATTAAGTGTGGCATTTATGAGGCCTGTGGGTGGATGAATCTGTTATGTGTGTGTGTGTGTGTGTGTGTGTGTGTGTGTGTGTGTGTGTGTGTGTGTGTGTGTGTGTGTGTGTGTGTCAGACTGTAAACTGTAAACACAGGCCAGAACCTGTAATGAGACAGGGAGGAAGAGACAGCACTGCAACAAATGCTAATAACCAACTGCTTAACGAGATACAGAGACCCGCAAACATGCACGGGCACAAATACACGCAGACATGCCTCCAAAATCCAGAGAAAAGCAGGTGCCCCAAACACTTCAACAGCCCTCTGAGGAAACAATTATCAGTTTACTACTGACCTTTGAAAGCATCAGGTTTATGACATAGCGCTCTTCCTGTCTTTTCTCTTCCTTCCACTCTAGACACATCGCAGCTGGCGGGGGTAACCCTGACCTCAGCTTTCATCTCCTCTGGTCCAGCTAGTCCTCCAGCCCCATGGGTGGAATCTTGCTCCTGTCCCCCGGGTTTTGCAGGCCAGTTTTGTGAGAGGTGCGCCCCAGGATTCACCCGGGAAGACCCCGGCAGAGGGCCTCTCTCAACATGTGTGCCATGCAACTGCCACAAGCATGGAACCTGTCACCCGGAGACAGGTAATAAGTCAAGCATTTACCGTATATTTGGCATTTACACAACTGTGTTCTAGAAAATGTCAGGAAGGCATGATGCCTTTGGTGCCACTTCGCTGACGAACAATAAACAATGTATCTGTTTCAGTGACTGCACATGCAGAAAAGCCTATAAAATGAATTCACAAATCAAGTGCAGAATATTTGATATTTTAACTCCACCACTTTTACTTGCCAATGTCAATTTTCTAGTCACAGGGAGTGCTCGACAGCCCCTGAAACCAGCTGTACAGTGTCTTCTATGTCTGTGGTTTAAGTTTAAGAAAATGTATCAATAAACCTAAGAAAGTATATTGACTTAAGCTTGAGACAACAAATCAACTCAACAGAAAGTTGAGTTTGTAATACATACACTCAGTCCACAATGATTCCCTATGTACTATATAGTATATTATATTTACTCCATGGCATGTACAGCACTTTGTACTAACAATCCCACAATGCAACTGTCCGAATATTCTTACTTCTGAGTGTCTACCCTCAGTGTCTATTATACACTGTAGAGTCGTGAATGAGTGAACGAGGGAGTGGTTTCGGACACAGGCACTGGCATTAACCAATCAGGAAGGGTCTAATGCTGCGTTTATGTCACATTGGAATTTAATGGATATACTATAGTGCGATACTGTCAGTTCACAGTATTTGTAACCCTCACACGACCAACTCGTTAAGGCTTGTAAGTCGTAAACGGGGGAATCATTTCCAATCTCTACCATCCGTACCACATGATATGAACACGGCCATGAAAGATGGCTATCAAGTTGCCTTATGGGAAGTGTATCCAGCATTTTTGCAGCTTAAACCATATTAGGAAATAAAAGTCAGGATATCTGCATCAACTTCGACCATTTGCTTGTGTAATATCTCATCTCAAGTCCCCCAACTTCATTAAGGTATAATAATACATCCCAGGAGTACTCTTTTGAGAAGGAAAGTACATCAGATCTATCCTCATGTTTCATTATCTTTGTTGCATTTAAAGTCGTAGCATCAAACAGGTAGTAAAAAAAACTGTTTAATCATATTAAACTGATTCAAAAGTCCACTACTTCCCAAGTCAGTGCTCAAAACTATTACCACTATTAGTACTGGTCATGGCACTAACATTTGCTGAATTTTTAAGACAACAGTATGCTGAAGTATTATTATAAAATATTAAACTGATCCAAGTTGCTAGTTAGGCAATGAAGCCATTCTTCTAAAGCGTTCAGCCACAGTTACGTGAGATGAAGGATCATCAGAGGTTGTTGAGACAATATTTTCTGTCACTGTGTCTCTGAGAGAGCAGAGGGAACAGAAAGAGATGCAGGCTGTTCGACTGAAGCATTTTTCTGTGTCTTTCCAGAACTGACATTCAGTCATCATCGCTTCAAGGAAATGTAACTCAGTCATCCCTCAGGAGCATTGGCAAGCTATCACTCAAACTGAGAACTGGATGGCTGGTACTAATACAGCAATATCCTCATTTCACACAAATAATTTTTACAATAACAGCTAAACTAGAAGGGTGCATTTAATGCACCTGTCATTTTATGGGAGATAATAACAGGAGCTGCACAGTATTCTTTTAGATTCATATCCTAAACTCAACGTCCCGTAAATGACAGAAGTAAAACAGCAGCTGTTGGGTGTGTAAACAAGTCAACCTCTTTGCAGTTATTTATATGTGCATGGCTGTGAGTGTGTACTATATGCACTCTCTTTCTTTCTCTCCTTGAGCCTTTGCCACACTATCTCACTCTCACAGCTTTAAACAAGTCTCTCAATCTCACCAAGAGCAGACAACTCTCCCATCCAAGGTCCCACCCTCCATCTTTTATCTTTCCTCAATCTCTTTTTTCCTCTCTATCATTCCCTCCTATCCTCAGCCTTAAAGTATCAGAGATCTGACCTAGTTGGGAGATGCCTGAAGCTTTGGCTGTGAGTGTGAGTTATGTGACTGTGTGTATTTATATGACTGTGTGTATTTATATGACTGTGTGTGTGTGTGTGTGTGTGTGTGTGTGTGTGTGTGTGTGTGTGTGTGTGTGTGTGTGTGAGTCTGAGGTCCGGAAGCAAGTCTGGTATCACTGCCTGCCTGCCTCCCCCCTAATTAGACTTGTTAACCGCCTCTTGGCTAATGATGTCTAATTTGCTTGCAGATTTTCTGTGTCTCTTATGTCTCTTCTCAATCTGGATGTCTCTCTCGCTCTCTCTCTCTCACACACACACACACACACACACTTGTTCTCTCTGCCTCTTCTTGTTCCCCAGACTCCCTAGTCAGCCTCTTGCCGTCTTCTGCTTCCTTCTTCCTCTCAGCTAGGATTGCACCTGCTCTCCCCAGCCACCTTGACTTTGTTTTTAGTGTCCTTGACTCCCTTATGTGCAGAATCCTCTCAAGTTTCCACTCACCGTATACCTTCCTGTCTTTCATAGATATATTTTCCACGTATTAATATAGTATCCAACAATATGTTCTTTCATGCAATGTGCAAAGTGTTTTTTATGTAAAACAGGATTTAGTGCCAACAATAAAATGAGAGAGCAGATGTGTGAGAAAAACTGAAAAGTCTGTTCATTTTTCCCTGTTCTTTAAAAAGATTGAAAGTGTCATAAGATAGGAGAGAGTTTTCAAGGTGGTCTGAACACAAAGGCCTGTGTTGTGATTTGTTGGAAATCACACACCCCCCCCCATTATTCAACTGTTTAGCATCAAAGTAGGTTTGTTTTACGCTCAGCAGGTAGCACTTAGCAGCATTTAGCATCTTCATAGAGTTCACCCCTGACAAGTCCACACAGACTGTGAAGATCTTTTCATAAAACACACACAAACACACGCTTCTCAGAGTGCTTTAAAAATATATGATGACACAAGTGCCATGCAAATGATGAATTTGTGTTAAATATGGAACACGATGTGTCCTCTGAGTCATGGATCAAAAATCCCCCGTGTTGTGTCCTTTGGCATGAATCTCTTGGGTTGAATAGCATTAGCTGACTATCAGTAAAGGAAGCTAGTTAAAATTAGCTTTTCTTTTTCAAATGGATGATGATGGCACATCATCTTCTGAAGGCCTGCTGGCTTCTCTTTAATAAAAAAGGAGGAAAGCAAACAAACAGCAGAAGCTCTCCATAAATCTATAAGTTCAGGTCAAGGGGAACTATCAAAGTAAGTCGATTAGAGACACCCTGTTCATCATTTGTCACCACGAGGGCGGACCAACCTGCTGTTTCTCCTATCAGAATCTTAATTGCTGTATAATTACCTAACGACTTGTATCATCATGCAGGGTGTGCCCACAGACAGAATTGGGATGAAGTTTATTCACTGGCTGCCGAGGGAAGCTGCAGCCAATGGTGCATCATAATCATGATTTATTAACACTCTCTAAGTTGTGTCGGTTCTATTTGCTGTAGCGCAACACAACAGATTGGAAATGTTAATATTTGTGGTGGAACGAGCAAACGACAATTTCTGCCGAGTGCTGGTGCTGCAGGGCTGATGAAGTCAAGCATATGTCCTTCAGATACAAAAAACTGTGTGCAGTGCACGCATTACCACAGTTTTAGACATTTCCGCCTACCACGACTGGACATGCTTCCATACCAAATTGGGCAGAGGCCAAAAACGGATGAGATTGAGGGAGAGGAGAGGAGAAGGAGAGAGATGATTGTAATGTATAGATAAAATGGAGACACTCAATTTTCTCCACAGCCCACACTGTTGGGGAGTGCTCATTAATCACCTAAACAAATGAAACACATGATGCTTTCGACACTGTAGTCACTGCTGGGTATTGAGCATTAGGGTGCTGTATTAAAGCTGCTCTGTTAGCCCTGCTCCCTAATAGACCTGTGTTAGTCCTCCATGGTGAACCACACTTATACTTATATCATCTGAAGATGTTTTCTGTGTCTGAAGACAATTGAGTCTAAATGTAAAGGGGCCGAAAATTAATATATATGAATTTAAAAGACAAAAACTGCCAAATAAGTACCTCCAAACCTGTAACAGTTGTCTTGTTGTGGATCTAGAGACAGCTTTCTTAAGTGTGAGACATTCACTCAAGTGAGAGGGGACTACACATTTTGAACAGGAAATATGTGTTACAAACTGAGGGCATTGGGTGTGAAAGACCAGACCAAAAGGGTCTAGTAGCATTATGTGAAGGGTATGACCCAGTGTTTTCTGAGCTAAAAGTCAGGATATCTCAGCCGCTTTAATAGGCTGATCATTTTTAGCCATGCTACCTAGCAGTGTGGCTTTAGGGAATGCAATGTCAGTCTGTCCATTGGTCACTCCACCAGTTTGGTCCAGACTGCAGTACCCAAGCAACAATTGCGTGATCCTCTGCCTTTTCCTCTTGCACCACCATGAGTCTGTTGTTCTAAATTAAATATCTTCACAAATATAGGATGGATTGCCCTGAAATATGGTACAGACGATGTATTTCCCCAACCGGGTGAATTGTAAGAACTTTGCTTTAACTTTTCAGGCAGCACAAACCATCAGGACAGAATTTGAATTTATCCAATAATTTGGTTTATAATGAAATACCTGCAAAATGGATGACCCATCAGCCTCAACTGTATTTTGTGTTTAGATATAATTAGCTAATCTTAGCATAACAGCTAACATTCTTATATTTTCTTAAATTAGTGCATACTATGTAAGTCATCAAAAAAATAATCTAATTTTGGTCTAATCATGTACTGTAGATACAAAACTTTACGATCATCACTCTCATCTATCTCAATGCCTTTTTCCCATTGCCCTCAGCCATAAGCATATTACATATAATTAGCATTAAAACGCAATAGTAATTGCCACAAAACTGAAATTTAATATTTTCAAAAGCCACACACAATCAAAGGCGACACTGGTGTTTTAGTGAAGCAATCGTTTGGGGGAATGGTTTAATCATTAATGAGAAATCCCATATTAATTAGGTTATTAGCCCATTAACCACAGTTCCCATTGTTTTCAATATATCTCATGAACACAAATCTTCTTTGCATTCTTATGTGATGCACATAAAAGCATTAAAGATTTGAAGACGTCGATCGCTGTGGTTCTAAATGATTTGTGTCTGTGTATCCATACTGTGCATTCACTGCTGTGGGATCATTTGCCCAATGCGCAGACTTCAAATTAAACCACGTTTTCAACACTTACTTTGAATCTATAGCTTTAATTTTGCGGTGATTAAGAAGGCCAGCTATAGTTAGCTGCATTCTGCTGAACACAAGTAACTGGATGCAGCATCTGCTCTACAAGTAAATAAGGTCTTTCTGTTCCTTGTTCTGTTTCATAACAGCATATGCTTGTTTCTCTCTTTGACATTTGTGCGGGGCCAAATTTTTGAATAATGCACAGTGGTTTTGCATAGCTAAATGTCACGCCCACTGCAGTCTGGCGGAGGAGGTCGGGCAACGGAAGCTTTTTTTGGTCTTGGTCTGTGAAGGGGAACGGACCACCAGGGGCTCCTGCAGCGAAATACGTTGAAGTCAGCCTAATAAAGGCCATCACCCAGAGTACCTGTCTCATTGCATCAATTATGGTACGTATGAAAAAATTACCAAACATGATGCTCATTGCAATTCTCATTAGAATGCTAGGTTAAAATGGGGGATACTATGAGTCAGTGTTTACCAACAAAGAGCCGCTTTAGAATGAGACAGCATTTCCCAAATGCCTGCTTAAATGCCATCTTCAGCTCTCTAAGGTCATTAGTTAGAAAAATCTATTGGAGAAAGTTGAGGCAGACAAACTGATAGAGAGTGAAGCTGGCTCTAGCGCTGGCTTATTCAGTCCCCTAATCTCTCTGGTGGGCTGTATTTGTTGCAGGCTAAGCCCTGAGATGCCTGGCCTGTATCAGTGTGATGGAATATGAGGAGCGACAGTGAGGGGAAAATGAACTCAGAAAGAGCAAAAAAGACAGATGTAGTCAGTTAGAATAAATCTTACCATGTAATTTCTCCTGCTGATCCTATTCAGCACGCTTTACTTATCTTCTCACAACCAGCGCATTTATTTTACACAAAAATAAATAGAAAGATAAACAATGTGCACACTCTGTCTGCATGCCTTGGTTTCCAGTCACACTGTCAGATATCGTCGGTCTGAAAAGGTTTCAACCTTTACCCTGATGAAATTATTTTAGACAAGGAAAACACAAGCACAACCAACTTGGTGGATCACTAAAATTTATGAAAATGAGGAAACTTCCTTTGCCTAAGAACAGCATGAAAAAATAACCTCTAGTAAAGAACTAAACCACATACTGTATCTTACAGAGAGCTACTAAGTCTTTCACTTTGTTGCAGCTGGTTATATAAAATGTAAATAGAAGTAAATAGAGATATCACACAATTTGTGGGACATGCAAGTCTACAGCCATGCTTGCAGCTCTGCGAGGTTGTGCTTAGGCGCCTATTAAACATGCTGGTGTTGACTGGAATGTCATTCATTTGCAGGTGTTTTGTCATAAACCAATAGCACTGGACTCATTAAAATTACCTCATAATGGCGTTACATGAAAAGTCAGGAGACCACCAAAGTTGGTTGAATTCACTGTGAGGGTAATATGAGTGTGTCATGGCCATCCACCTGTTGAAACATTTCACTAAATCCTCATGGTGGCACTAGAGGAAAAGTCAGGGGATCACCAAATTCATAAAGATGCATCATCCGCAGACTATGAATGTCTGCCCAAACTTCTGTGCCAATCCCTCCAGTAGTAGGAGTAAAATACTTCACAGGATAAGTGACAACTTTGAATTGCTGGTGGCATTAGATGAAAAGTCAGGGGATCACCAAAGGATTCATCATCAGGGGAACATGAATGAAAAATTCATGCAATCCAACTAATAAATGTTGGGTTACTTGAGGACCAAAGTGGTGGACTGACGAGTCAAGTCAGGTCAAATTATATTTATGTAGCCCAAAATCACATTTTGCCTCTGGGGGGGGGCTTCACAGTTTGAACAAGTTTCAAAGCATGGACATTGAAAAACTTCAGGTGTCACCCAATAGGACCTGAGTCATATGACCTCCTGTCCATCCTGAAGACCTGGAAGAGGACAGGCCACACAAACACAGATACTTGTCTCTACCTAATGCAATATGTCACAAGTACTTGTTTACATTCCAAAGGAAATCTCTCCCTTGCTAGATAAATTAAATAAGGCTGCAACATAAGGACAATCATTTAGTAGCTTATTGCATCAGTTTCATGGGTGAATTGAGATTTGATCAGAGAGAATACAGAGTATTGTCCAACTCCTCTTTGACAACTTTGTGACCGACAACATGAGTTATACACACTGCCTTTAGTGTTCCCATCCCTGATGTCCTAGGGCCTTGGCCATAGCAATTTGGCTGACAGCTTCTGTACACAAAAAAGGAATTGATGCATTTATTTTCCACAGTCACAGTCTGACAAAACATATTTTCCCAGTCATCTGTATTGTGCACATTATGTATGGGGGTGGACAGAATAAACAGCTCCTCCTCCTTTACTTCATCCTCCCTCTCTCCTCTGCAGCAGTCCACTCATTCAGACCCCACTGACAAGTCACATCTGCAGCAGCAGTAGGCACTAGCAGCATATCTGTGTTAAATTAGAGAGCAACATCACCATCAAACAGTCCCGTAGCAAATTTACCCCAACATTTACCCTCAAGGCCTCCGAGCTGCAGACAATATTTTCTCTCCCTCTCTCCCTCTCTCTTTGTGTTTTGTTTCCTCCTCTCCTTCATTAAAACAGGGTGTTCACATGCATTAGTAAATAGATTTCCTTAGCCCGAAGCTTCTTAATGTTCCATTGGGCTAAGTAGACAAACCTCTTGGAAAATGTGGAGGTCTTGAAAAGCTCAAGTCATTAACATCACATCCATGTGGTGCTTATCTAAAGCAGCAAAATGTATGTTTTAGTTTAGAATGATTTAGTTGCAATTTTTTTATAGTCGCTTGAAAGGCATTGACGGCATAAAGAAGCATAAACAGTCACATAACTCAAGCAGCCACATGTTGCTTTGAACCCATGTGACTTTTTCTACTTGTGTTTCTGGGCTCACACATTGTCAAAGACCTCACACATTGCCCTTGTCCTTCATGAAGACCTCCCAAGGTGGTGCAGAACGATATGCAATGATCTTAAGCAACTCAATTTGGTCAGTAAATAAATGAGATTTTGAGGGCAAGAATGTAATAACAGAAGAGAGGCCCATGCTGATCTTCTCTTCCAAACAAAAACATACTTATTTTAAATCTATTTCTCTCTGAATTTTCTCTCCCACTTTTCTATCTCCATCTGGCGTTAAAGCTATTACAAGCTCCTGCAAACAACGATAACCACTATCTTTGAAGGAGCTACTCATCGTGCTTTGTTTGAGAGGAACACTGAATAACGCACAAGTATAAACACACGGAGTGAGAGAAATGTGGAAAAAGGTAAAGCCACCAGTCTTTCATTCGTTCTGTAGTGCCTGTCCGTGTCCCTGCAGCTATCATACAGTGATGTATTCCAGTGTATTCCTATTCTCCACAAGTGGCTTCCTTAATGAAGTGCATTAGTACTGGATGTGTGTGTATTTCTGGAGAGAGCACAATGAGGAGCAGAGTGGAGGGATGAGGTACAGGTAATGAGCAGTGGTGGAAAAGAGCTCTTTGGAGTCTGATGTGTATATGATGGAGGGCATCTCTTAAAAAAAAAAAGGAATAAATAAACCCTCCCCACTTCTTGTTTCCCATACAAAAATATTGCTTTGCCATCACAGAACAGACAAGCAGAGTTCAGGCGGAAAGCGCTGCACTGAAGTGCAGTGCTCCATAGCTGAAAAGGGGAGGAGTATGAGAGGGCGAGAGCAGAATAGCGGGATTGTGTGGATTTGTCAAAGGATTCAAAGTGTGTAGCTCCGCAGGGAACGTCACAGAAATCCCAATTCATTACATCTGAATGAACGCTCATTGATTCATTGACAAAATTATTCTGCAGGGATGTTATGAAGTAATGACGATTAGCATGATGATGAGGAACATCATGTGACGAGCGGTCCTGCCGTTCAGCCACAGTTTCTGATGCATGGCGTTAGCTTTTCTGAGGAGCCGATGGAATGATAATAGTGTCGAGGAGGCCCTCAGTGGCTCTACCGCCTCATATCGCACTCAGTCATCTTCACACTCAGTAAAGTCAGCACATTTCTGCTGCCATTAAATTTACTATGGCTCATTGGGGATTGACACTGCACGCCATCAGTGTCATTGTAATGCCTTGTGAAATTCAAGAAAGATTCACTTCTTTATGCTAGGAACAATCATTATTACTAAATACTCTGTTTAAATGACTGGCATTACGTGCTTGGAAATCATGTATTATTCACCTCACCTCACCGATGAACTAATGATTTTTACCCAGAAGTCTACACTTCATCAGGCAACGGGATAATTGTTCCCTCTAATGGCTGTGTGATCAATTTAGCTTTGCAGCCGTTATCTCATATACTTGACTTACAGGTCTTAAGTTAACAGGGCTTTATTTAGTGATGGGATACATTGGTTGCAGTGACCCCATAACTAGAGGCAAGAATTTCTTTACTCTGATATTCAGTGGCGTGAGCTGATTTAAAAATGCACAGCAAAGAGCTTCTCACTGAATCACACCGTAGGCTATGAGGGAGTGATGGGAAATTTTAATGAGGACTCTAAAATCGCATGCCCGTGGATTATTTGCTATGCATCAAGATCTTATTGGTGTTCTCTAGAAAATCAGTGCAATTATTGTTATCAACCCATGCTGAAGTCATTTGAGAAACTTTGAAATTTTTAAAATGATACAAATTATTGTAACTTCTCTGATATCCAGACACTCGGTGAATACTAAAAGCCAAACAGTGCAGTGCAGCAAGAATGCTAAATATCTTCTTGCAGTTGCACATGGCAGAATAAAAGCAGCTATTATTTTGTTACATTTTAAAATGCATAAGTGGTGATTAAAATTTAATGAATGTCTGCTCATTATGATCTTATGATAAATTTAACTTTGTAAGCATCTTAGCAGTTGCTTTTTTCTTTGTGGTTTTCCAAGAATGTTAACACTTATTACTTTGTGGCCCCTCTGTAAGCTTTAGTCAGTCAGTTATTAAATTAGAATGCCACATTGTGTTATGTCAAATTTTCAGTTTCATTTCAGAAGTTGCTCTTGCACAAATTCCGCAAGCACAGAGGGGGCTTTGAGGGTGTATGCGGGTCCTATCATCTCAGTCTGTGATGTTAGAGCCACTGCAGGTCACTGAGCTGCAGCAAGAGACAGGGTTGTTTTACTCTGAATTGTTTTGCCATTTTACAGTCATATAATCTGCCCAGATGTGATGTCAATTTCTTCGCTACTGTGGATTTTGTCTCTGATTATCACTGTCATTCAGTGCTGCCTATAGTTTACTGGATTTGAAATACGCCATAATGAGGGATGAAAATCTGCTCAATAAGAGGACAGAATAAATCAGAGATCCGGTGTATATACACGTGTATATCAATACATGCTGCACATGAACAATCCTTTAAAGTGTTTTTAAGGCTGTGAGTTGTTTTTCTAAGGCTTTCGAAACAACATGTTTGTTTTTAGGACATCATAGAATTGGTAACTCTCCCACTTGGTGGGGGAATTGCTTTACTTCTTGAAGGTCTTTCGGACTGCATTTGGCTCTTATATTTCCCAAAGCAATTATAGTCGGGGTGAATTTAGTTGTCTTCTCTCCACGGTGGGCTGTGGAGAATGTTTTCTTAGCGTTTTGTGCTGTGGAGTTGCTGCAGTTATGGTCAGAGACACAGCACACTCTGCTGGTGATGGGGGAAACATCACCCTCTGTGGTCTATCTGTGTCAAACTCAAAGTGTGGAAAAACAATGACGAATACAAGCAGGTGTGCATGTGTGTAGTAGGAGCACGTAGTTGTTATACTCCTCTCTCTGTTTCAGGTGTTTGTAAGTGCTCAGACTTCACCACCGGGATGACCTGTGAGCACTGCCTGGATGGTTATTATGGCAACGCTTTGATTGGCATGCCTGGTGATTGTCAGCCTTGCCCTTGCCCGGACCGCACCAGCTGTGCCCAAATTGCAGAGACAGGACAGGTGGTCTGTACCAACTGCCCTACAGGACAGACAGGTGAGATGAACCACCGACAATGTAAAATCATTTTAACGGCACCACACTGTAAGTAATGGGCTTCACGTCAAGAACAAAATGATAAGCACATTTCCACAAGACAGCTTGATGCTGAAAAGACTGTGGCTTTAAAGCTGCTCATTTGCAGGGATTGCAGGGATTCTACAATGCTACATGTAACTCAGATACATCTGATAGGAGTTTTTAATTCAATTATAACATACTTTGAAGTGACATGACCTCCAACTGTGTTCTAGCTCAGTCATCCATCTAATTCCTGCCCACTTCATTCACCTTTCCCCCTGTGTAGGGATGCGCTGTCAGATGTGTGAAGACGGTTACTATGGTGACCCCCTGGGACAATCTGGGCCAGCTCGTCTGTGTGTGAGATGCGACTGCAACGGCAATGTGGACTTCAACGCGGTTGGAATATGTGACCACATCACTGGCCGATGTGTGAAATGCCTGGGACACACAGAGGGGGACCACTGCCAACGCTGCCGGCGGGGTTTCTACGGCGATGCCCTGAACCAGACAGTTGGCCAGAAGTGCAAGCGTGAGTAACTTAGAGGGGCCTGCAATGGAACAATGGTCAATTAAAGGGCCAGTGGGTAACATTTAGGTGGAATGTAATATGCATAGGTATGCATTCATTACTGTATAATCACCTGAAAATAAGAATCATTATGTTTTTGTTACCTTAGAATGAGCCGTTTTTATCTGCAGAACGAGCTGGTCCTCTTCTACGGAGTCCGCCATGTTGAACCACAATGTTTCTACAGTAGCTCAGGCCAGACAAACCAAGCACTGGCTCTGGATAGGGGCTTTTTGTGGCCACTGTAGTTTCTCCTACATGCTCGGTTGAGGCAAGCAGTTTCCCAATGCCATAAACTCCTACACACCAGACCTTGAATTTACTATCTTTATGATTTATTGAGAGAGTTTATTTCTGTAAGAAGTCCCCTTAACAAACGCTTCCTCTTACTTCACCTGTTTGACCTTCATTCTGTAGAATGATGTACAGTTTGACACTAGAAGGCGGTTTTCACATTCATCTGCTAAAGGGGAAAGTTTCTCTAAGCTCCCCTTGAATCTACATAAAGCATGACTTTTGACATCACAACTAACGTAGGTGTGATGTGAAAGCCTTAAGCACATTACACTTATTCATAGATCAATATTTTATAATAAGGGAGAAGGAGCAGATTAAGAAGTTTGACTGAGCAATTTTGGAAAAAAGTAATTCTATGTATCTTAAAACATGGATCTTTACAAATTATTGAGTCCTCACCCAAGACATACTTGAAATGCCACAATATAACTGTTAGGATTCAAGTTTTTCTGTTCACTACAAGTAAGGTAGAGTCAAGTCATAGTCTGAACAATATTCAGAACAAATTCCATTAAGGACTACATGGCCTTGGGTTCAGGTTTTAAAGGAACAAAGAAAATAGTGCATTCAAATGGACTTAATCAGCTCAGGAGTTTCAATTCAACAGGTGTAGCACTCTTAAGTCATGAAAGGCGAAAGCTGAAAATGGGGTGGACAAATGGCTGCTGTGAGTCTGACAAAAAAGAGAGTCTGTGGGTTGGGAGAATTAAAAAAGCTCTGACTGAATGAAACAAGGCAGAAAGAGACCCAAAGAGTAATAGCTGTGATGTGTTCATCCTCTTTAAGCCCCAGGTTGAACTTCTGTACAGAACAATGTCAGAAAGAGATCCACGAGTCTCCCTGGAACCGTCTGTCATTCCCCTCTATTTTTTCCTTCAGGCAGTCTGAGATCAAATAAAATAAAATGTCCTCCTGCATTGCCACGATTTGAGCTGTTAACAAAGTAATATTGTCATTGTTTTGATAACGAAATTATTGTATTTGTTTCCACTAGCATGCAGCTGCAATCCTGCCGGAACCTCTGGGCATGTAAATGAATGCCACCCTCAGACAGGAAATTGTCAGTGCCTCAGTCATGTGACCGGAAGGGATTGCAGTTTTTGTGAAGTTGGCTTCTTCAACCTCCAACCCGATGTAGGGTGTGAGAGGTATGGAAATCACATACAAAATACTGAGCAGATTTGTTGAATAGATATCATCACTGAGCTTACAAACTGAATCCATTATTAAAATATTTTCCTGTATTCCTTAGGTGCAAGTGTAATCCAATTGGCTCAGCGTCAGTCGTGTGTCATCCAATCACAGGGCAGTGTGTGTGTCGTGCAGGAGTGGAGGGGAGACTCTGTGATTCTTGCCGTGCGGGCTTCTTTGGATTCTCGTCACGAGGTTGCAGAGGTACAGGACTTTACTTCAGGCATCGCAACTGCACTATACCATCCTCTAATCCCTTAATACAGATTGAACATAAAGGCATTGCTAACTGTTCAAATGTTTACATATGCTCTTCCGCTGTTCTCCTGTCTTTCCTGTGATCCCATCCTGCTGTCCTGTACCCTCTCCCAGCCTGTAACTGTGACCCAATGGGCTCCATTTCCATGCAGTGTCACAGTAACGGTACCTGCCACTGTCGCCAGGGCTTCGTGGGTTATAAGTGTGACAAATGCGAGTTAAACTATTTCCACGCCAGAGACACACACCAGTGTGAGGAATGCCCAGTTTGCTATGGCCTTGTCAAGGAACAGGTGAGTTTAGTTGTTTTATTGCTGTTTGTGTGTGTTTGTGTGAGGAACCACCATTCAGGGGCACCAAAATATGAAGTGTTTCAAATTCTACACATACAGTAGTGGCTTTAAACAAACATGATGTCAACACAAAAACTGAAATATCCCCATTTAGGTTAATTTGACAAACAATTGCTTATTCACACATCCAGCAGCTACAGACAGCCGCGGGCAAGCTGAAAAAGCCATTACATTACTTTACTCATTACTCAACAGCAAACATAATTACATTACAAAAAGAATTAATTAATCGTCATAGGTGCCTTTAAACAACTTCAAAGCCTCCACACCCACACGTCACAACTTCTGTAATAAACATGTCGAATTTTCAAAAGGAGACATTAGTTTGGAGGTATTTACTGACCAGCGACAACTAGTTTAGCATTAGTCTGCACACAGCTTCACTCCAAAAGTCCTGTACTGAAACTGCAGCCTTCAACTCTGAATGAAACCAAGTCAGATAAGAAGACACAACATAAATGCAACAGTTATCAGTAGTCACATGTCTCTTTTCTTGGTAGAGGCTAACTGCCACTGCTGGAACTCCTGAGGAAAATATCTGGTTATTCAGCTGCTAAATGCTTCACTAGCTGGTGCTACAATATAAAGCAAGGGTTTAAGAGCTTTTTTGCAGGAAACAGCCGTAATGTTGTGGGCCAGAAAACCAAAATCGTAAACTAAAAGAGGCTGAAAGTGCTGTACAGCTGAGGAGAATTGCAAAGTCTGTCATAATTGTCTGTAGGTTCATCACTACATGCAGGCACAGAAAAGAGTGAGATGACAAGCTCTGCCCCTAAATGGGGAAAAGACTTTAAGTAAGTCATCAATACGAGTGACCCGTTTCACAAACAAGTAGTGATCCATAAAAAAAACGCTTTAAGGTTTAAGTAAATGGTGTTACAGGTGGTCCTGGCTAACTCAGTTTAAGCTTAAGTTTCAAGCTAACAATTATTCATTATTCTGTAGATTCTTTAAATCAAATAAAAAATATAGCCATAAATGCCATAATCTGCTGAAAAATGCCATCACAAATTTGCAGCAGTTTGCAAGATATTCAATTTAAATTGATATCAACCAGGAAAAAACTGCTGCAAATCCTCACATTTGAGAATTTTTGGTATTTTTTCTTGTGAAATGAATTAAACGATTAGCAAAATTGTCAGATCATCTTCTGTTCATCAACTAATTGATTTATTAGTCTCGGCACGAATGTTTTTACTTTCACTTTAACTACAGCTGTCGGATAAATGTGGTGTAAAAGCATAGCAATTCCCTCGTAATGGGATGTAATGGGAGGAAAGTGCAGCATTTTACAAAAATCTACATTCGTTAGGTTTCAGCATCTCAGACTTTTTAGTACACTGCCTGAGTAAACATACTTGCTTTGAATCTTTATCCTATTCGCTCTCTTTTCACATTTATTAATGTATGTTTGCTACACATATTCATATAAATTCTTTGCACACAGATCGTGTCTTGGCTCTTGCTATTACGAGGTACAATTTGTTCTTGAAATAGCACAGTCCCCCTAGCACATCTTGCCTTTGCAGACCCTCATGACAGCCATATGGCTCTTTTGTATTTGTAGATTGCAAGTAAACAGTAGATGTGCAGTGAAACAGAAAGAGACATTTTGCCCTAATGATCTCCTGTGCTGCTTCTTTCTGTCCCTTTAGATTTGTTGCAACCCACGTCTGTATGCTAAGGTGCTGCGTCCCTGGATTTGGCTTCCAATACCACCGACATGTTCTGTCTTCTCTCTGTACATATTCTTGTTCCAGCTAAAGTGGCTCTGTGTTCTCTCCGGACTGGCTTGTACCTGTGTGAATGCATGCTGTGATTTCCACGGTGTTAGCAATTCAGTGAACATCCCAAGCCTTGTCTGCTCTGAACACCTGCAATTACTCTCACTATCCTCAGTCTCCCAGAGCTCTCCCTTTCTGCCTCTCCCACTCTCTATCTTTCTGCTCACATTTTCCTCTGGCTTACACACAGGAAGGAAAAGACTAACAAGCACAAAGAAAGGCAGAAAAAGACAGAGATGTGTGATTGATGATCAAGAGAGATATTAAAAAGAAGCTGGAAAACAGTGGAATAAATGGAATAAAATAATAAGAAAGATATATGGTATGTATTCAAAGGCACAAATTATTCACTGCAGAGGAGCACTGTAAAGCATATGTTGTACCTGGTGTTAAAATGGCCCAACCGAAGATGTGAGCTCATTAACACCTCGGGTGCTTACTAAATACAATCAACAGCCACGTAGAACACGCCTGTCGATCACATGTGTGTGACACGTGTAACATGCTCCTTTGTGAAAAGGAGGTGTGATCACAGTGAGATAACAGGCTCTTTTTATAGATCTGGACCATTTCACTTCCAGGGTCAACAAATTGGTGCCAATCACAGCACCTTTATTCCATTTTCAGACTTGGACTTCCATTTTCTAAGAAGTCTAATCTAGTTATCTCTTGAAATGCTTTCTTCGGCCACATGCTATGCAGAGAATAGTGTGAGTGGATGCGGATATGAAAAGCGTATTTTATCCTTATCCTGTTGTTGATATTCATTTATTCATTGCTTTTGTTGAAATACTACATTTTGATGTTAGGGTGTACCAAGAATCAGAGTCCTATCTCAATCCCTGTGTCTGAATAAATAAATACAGATCTGGATGGATAGATATTTTTGCTGTAGTATTTGTTGTTGCAGCCCTGTGTTTTTTTTTTTTTTTTTGGTGTCGCAAAATCTGTATTCTCATTGACACAGTCAGTGATAAATCTCTGTGCTATTACAGGCAGAAAAGCTGAGGACTCGCCTGCAGGATTTGGAGAAGCTCTTAGCTCACTTTGATTGCCGAGGTAGATTTGGGAAGCAGCACCACCTGCTGAAGTATCACATGGCCAGGCTTTATGAGCATGAGCACCAGAGGGAGGATACTCTACCCAATGCTCTGGAGGATTTTCTGGCCTTCCAAGGTAACAGCAGCCAGAAGCCAAGATAATTCCACTTGGCCTGTCACTCTTTCTAATGTTTCCTATGTGGCCATGTAAGAAGACACTTGGCAGTCGTTGCTTTGTGAAATGTGAAGCTCGATTATGTGCCATTGTAACTATTGTGTCACATTTTGGCTGTGAGATGATAACGTGCCATATCAGAACATACAAGACCAGCAAGCATGGCTAAGATATTTGACATGAAACCGCCCCCAGCGTTCTACAAATGGGCTGTTGCTCTGTCTGTGTCTCCTCAGTGTGACAGATACAACACAACAAAGCGATTAAATCAGGAAGCAGGCAACAATACAAACCTCTCCCAATTACTTTAACACAATGCTGATATATCCTCATTATCTTTGGGGGGGGAAAGGGCTTACAGGCTCAGCTGCGCAGGCCAAATGGAGACAAATCATAACAATATAGAACAAGGCGCTGTGTGACCAACTTAATCCCTATTTATATGACAGGCGGTGCATCTCTAATCCCTGGTTTATTATGATTATAGTTGCAATCACGATAACAGTTGTCTAACAACCCCCCACCCAACACCCACATACTTATACACACATACACACACGTAGTCATCAGCCATGCACTTTAAGACACTGTGTGGCCCAATAATAATTTAATGAGCATGTGGGAGCAACGGGATCAACACGGTGGCTAAAACAGCACACACTCGGGCACACACACACGTGTTACGTCTCATTTTATAAGACACAAAGTATGTCACAAAATGAAGCAACAAACATGCAGATATACTGTACTAATTGTGTTCCAGACTGACTCGAAACCTCATTGAATACAAAGTGAGACTCTGACAAAAGTGTTAACAGAATTGCATATAGGAATTGTTTTGTTTTTTTTACTACAAACAGATAAACAGGAAGGACGAGAGTCTGGATTCACACAGTAAATGAGAGTAATGTGTTAAAATACAGCTACGTTCTAGCTACACAGAGTTGGAAGAATAATATTCTTGGTGAAATAATCCATGAAGGACTTACCGTGGGTTTTATTTGCTTTGTGCTCTTTGTTCTTTCAGAAGCACGGGAGGCCTTCATAAAACAATTTTCCTTGCTGGAAGCTTCTACAGGCACACTCTTAGCCCAGCTTCATGGCATTACATCTACTTTGAACTGCAGCATCAGCATGACACAGGAAGAGAGGAAGGAGAGCAGGAAGGATGAAGGGAGCAGGGGTGTTTGTCAAACCTTCACAGGGACGATTGTCATGATCAGAGCGTCTCAGCAACAGCTAAAGAGGGCAACAATGGACCTGGACAACATGGTAGGCGAACATATCAGCATTTCCACATATTTAGCATATACTACAGGTATTTCATTGCATAAAATGCTCTGGATAGTTCAACCACTCCACAAGCATGCTTATATTGTATGTAACGCAATTGATTTCTTGTCCTTAATATCGGGGTGCTGTAGTTTACTACTCTTGGTGGAGCTCCTCTGTATAGATCCACAAAGATCCCCCAAAGCAAAGCAATATTTCTTAGCCCCCCCTCACACCTCAACCTCCCTCCTTCCTCTGAGTTGAAATTCGTGCCTCCTAAGGAAAATCCAAAGGATGTTTGATGGACGCTAAAATTAACAACTTGTTCTTCACCCACCGCAAGGCTTTCCACCGTCTCTCCACAACGCTTGCAGGAATCTATTATGGATACTGCTGCCGTGTTATTTAGGTTCGGGGAGATGAGAGAGCTAGTTTTGCCAATATATAGGTCTCTATTTCTGATTGTGTGCCTGTGTGTGTGCGTGCAGACACACTGTACCTCCGTAGCCCTTATCACTTGGGTAAGCCTGTAGCTGCAGCAATTTAATTTCATATTAATAATCAGAGCAGCCACCCAAAATGAAGGAAAAAATGCTAGAGTGTCAATTGTTGATTCAGTTTTCCCATTTTTATTTGCATTTTCTCAAATTAAATGTCACTCTGGGAAGGATTCTGCATTTGACGGTATACACATTACATTTATCAGGACAAAACTTCAGGGGATTTATTTTGAGGGAGGTTTTTTCCTTGCTTTGAACCGTTTTGAATACATAGTGGGGAGGATCATTTGAGGAGTTTCATTATTTGCAAAATTAAAGTAAATCCCAGACCACCATTTTGAGGCAGGCAAATGACCTGTTCCTAGATATTTATAACAGATTTCACACATATCCAAACACACATATTCACAGAGAAAACAGTGCTGGGTATAAAAAAAAAACCTTCACAGTCAGCTGTAGTGTGAAAAATCCTGCAATTATTAGATTCACATGATTTAATTAAACATGTCAAAACAGTGTGAAGTCTCTTCAAGGCCAGAACCTATACTTTTTCATTTCTCAGACCTGCTTTCTCTCTCTTTTTCATAGATAATTCCTTTTGAGGTGGTGTCAGGACCTAACAAATGGAACATTATGGTCAATGACTCACAGGTCCTGATGAAAAGGTAAGGTGAATGGACTTTTAAAGGCCAATTATAAGAAACGACCACTGTAGTAATCTGGGGAACTTCATTTCTCCTTGCTTCCTACTTTTAGCTTGTCACTTACATTGTTGTTAGGCCACTGTGAATCGATGCCCTCGGCTGCTCAGAGTATGCAGCACTATTATGTGGTAGTTACAGATATCTGGACGGGAGAGCCAGTGAGGGGAAGTCATCGATGCTCAAATCCATTTCATCTCTCCTCAGGCAGTTGTAATGTTCTGTTATTCTATGTTACTCACTTTCTCCTTTTTCCTCCTGCGTTCACTTTGTCTTCTTTTTTTTCCTGCCTCGCAGTCACAGAGAAACGGCAGACCACATTGAGGCCGTAGCCAGCAGGGCGGTAAGAGCCTCAAAGCAGACCTTCGGTTTCCTGATGGATCTACTGCAGGACAACTCCACAGAGGAGTACATCAGGAACCTAACTGAGCAGTGAGCACAACAATGGATCCAAACACACACACACACACACACACACACAGACAAGCACAAGTAGAAAAAGAATGTCTCCCATTCACATGAAGCATCTTGTATTGCAAAATCCCAACAAGCTGCATGACTCCCTGGATTACTGCGCTTTTGCAGTATATTTCTAACAAAGTGCACCTATCCCTGTATTACAGAAGGTCCTCTTCTTTGCAGGGGCCTTTTAAAGCACATTGGAGTTTAGAAGTAAGACATTTAGCCACAGGGGGACAGCTTCTCTCCACTGTAAGCCTATTGCTTTCTTGGATTTGCCGCACGCTCACTGCATCTCCTAGCGTGTGATTGCTCTGAGGATTATCCTGAATGCTAGACAGAATGATGCAAAAAGCCCTCCGGTGGCCATGATGAGAGCAAGAAGCGAGCAACTCAAAATTGATTACCCCCTTCTAACAGTAGTCAGCTTGGTTCAGGAGAGTTCTGTTAATCTTTGGAGCACTGCTATACGACTGTGTGTGTCTGTGCTTATGGATGTGTGTGTGTGTGTGTGTGTCACTTAAGAGGATGTGAAATGAGCAGTTTATGCACAGATGGGCAGCATAAAATTGCATTTCCCACACATTTTTCCCCATGTGTTGGTAACTTAAGCAGGTCAGATGCATTTTATTGGCAGGGCAGTTATTCAGTCAGAGGGATGACAAAAGTATTCAGCCTGTCACTAACAATAGGCCTGTATTAAGTCAAGTCAAGTGAATTTTATTTATATAGCCCAACATCACAAATGTGCCTCTGGTGGCTTTACAATCTGTACAGCATACACCACCCTCTATCTTTAGACCCTCAATTAAAGTCCCCAAAAACTCTTTAAACATGGAAAAAAGCTGTAGTAATAGTGTAGTTGAGACTCTTCTCAAGATTAACTTATGCTCATTAGTTCAAACACTTTTTACTGAAAATAAATCTCTATATTAATATTCAGTACTAGCAGCAAACGCAAAAATAGTGTGACAATTTATACCACCACGAAAGTGTGCATTTACTCACAAACTGTTCGTTAATACAGTTCTGAGGTACTTTATACTACTACATTTATTTAACAGCTATAATCACTAGCTACTTTTCACATTAAGATCTTGCATAACAAATATATAATGAGCTTATGGAAAACAATCTATTGTCAAAGAGTAACTTCAATGTTTTACTCCCTTCTCTGGCTGAGAGTTTCAAGCCTGTTTCAATGGGTATGGTTCAGTAGTGTGTTCTGTCGCACCTGTAACCACACCCAGTAGTGATGTCACAAGGTTGTACACCTGTACATCACTGCAAAAAAGTGAGAAGTTAAACTGCTGGAGGTCAGCAAAAGCCAGATTGTAGTCTAAACCAGGGGTTCCCTGACCCCTTATAAAGAAGCAGTGTCTAGCTTAGGTTTCTTATCACGTTTGTGATGTCTGTGATTTTCCCTCTGAATTTTGCAAAAGGTTTCCGTTTGAGGCGTAAAGATGTTTTTTTATTTTATTCTCCCCTTTTCCCCCATTAATCATCTCATAACCCTCCACATTTATCTGGTGACCCTTTAATGGTGGCTGAACCCTTGGTTAGAGAACTTCTTTACTAAACTTGTACATTGATGCATCAGTCTTAACAATCACGTAATTTATAATAATATATTGATAAATAATCAGTCACAGGGCCCATTTTTTTGGTAGAACAAGTACTTTTGATACTTAAAGTGCTTTACTTGTTACAGAATATTTGTACATTGCTGTATTGACACTTTTGAACGCAAGCATAAGATGTGAGTGCTTCTTCTACTGCTGACAGTTTGCATCCCGTCTACCCACATACAGTGAATTTGGTTCCTTTTAACCTTGTGGGCAGTCTTTCCCTAAACTAAACCAAGCTGTTTTTGTTGCATTTACTTAACCAGACCATATGGGCTGTTATTAAAGGCACTTACAACAACCTCCAGCTTTCCAGTGTTCTGCAATACATGTGAAATGTAATATTGCCAAAAGGAATTATTTTTAGCAAGAACACAGGAATGACACACACTCTGTGATTTTTATGTTTCTGTTGACGCAAAACAGATTGGATATCATTACAGCTGTGGAGGTGATGAAAATGGCACTCTAACTTCCATTGCACTGTGTCTAACACCTCTACTGAATTCATCATGCTTTCTTTGCGCTATGCCGCATTCTCTTTACTCCTCTTTACTCACTCTTAACAACCTGCATTGTCTTGTTTACAGATTTATATAGATTTAAATATGGCATGTCAAGAACTTGAAAATTGATTGCACTGAATGATGTGAATTATATGTGAGGCTCTGAAGCTTATTTTCACTTTATCATATTAACACTAACACACATCCTGGTATAAATAGAAACATTATTTTTTAAGTATTAACAAATAATGTTTATAAATGGGTATTACAGTAAATTATATGTTCCTAAATTTCTCTGCTTTTTTTTCTCTACTTTTATCTCAGAATAGCACAAATGCAGCAGCAGAAGGAGAACCTGACAGCACAGGTGAATGATACTGTAGCCAAACAGCTGGCCCTGGAGGAGGAAGCTGCTGGTTTAAAGCTTGCCCTGGGTAACATCACATCATCCTTACATCAGCTGGCTCTGACAGATGTCAGCCCATCATCAGAGCTTGACCAAACACAGCTCAACCAAACACATCCAACCAACCGCACAACAGAGGTCAGTTTGGACAGCACCTGCAGGGTACAAATGGAATTTGAAGCATTATTATGTCACATTATAGACCCATAGTGAATCATTTAGTAGCTTGTTTGATAACTGCACATATTCAAGAAACCATTTCAGTTCATTTAACTAGGCTCATATAGGAATAAGTATCTCTCATATTTTGAAGAGTGGGCAGTTAACTCCACTTCATTTTTTTTTCTTAATTTAACATTTGGCAAGCAGTGGGGGACACTGAGTAGGCACAGGAGAGAAGATGCTGGCAGGATTTGCTGCTCATGGGGGTACATGTTGTTCCAGAGGAGGGTGATTAACCACTGCAGCATCTCTGAGCAGACAAAACACTGTAAAATGACAGAGAAATAGGCTAATGTGCCCTCTGTAAGTGGCTGAATGATGGTAGAATTTTCTGCAAAAGTGACAGAGAAAGCAAAATGGGATTGTTTTAATGAAAGCATTGAATTTCTGTATTCTATATTTCTGCTCCCTGTTTAGTGGGGCGAGGACCTGATAGAACAGACAGAAGAGATGGACCGGCAAATTCAGACTAAAGACAATCTCATCACTAAGATCAGAGCGGAGACTGAGTCTGTAAAACAGAACACCAACAAGAAACTGGAGATGGTGGATGATGTCAGCGAGGTGACGACATTTACTGCAGCATGTGGTGTTATGTCTAGATATTTTTGAATGTTTATTCATTTTCCTTTTTAATGCTAATGTCAATGTTTTTATTATCCATACTAGCAGTTTGTCTGAAATATCTCAACAACGATTAGATGGATAGAAATTTTGTACAGACATTCCTGGTACCCAGAGGATGAATCCTGACTTGTTCTAGTGCCACCATGAGGTTGAGATTTGTGGTTTTAAATGAAATGTCTCGACAACTACTGGAAGGATGATATGCCACTTGGTACAGACAATCATGTTCCCTTCAGGATGAATTGTAATAACTTTTGATCCCTTCAATTTTTGCAATACTTTGGTTTATGACCATGCAAAAATAACAGCATTCCCATCAGCCTTTGCTGTTCTTTGTGCTTATTGCTAGTTGGCGAAGGCTAGCACGCTAACACAATAAACACTAAGATGGTGAATATTGTAAACAATGCACCTGCTAAACATCAACATGTTGGCATTAACATTGTGCACATGTTAGCATTTAGCTCAGAATGCAGCTGTGCCTAGGTAAATACCCACGGTACACTGTCCTCCCTCCAGTTTACACCACAGTAAAGCCTTTGATACCTGTTGTTGCAAGCCTTTAATACACTCGGATCAACTGAGGTAATGTGTCTCTTTCTCAAGCTGCAAGTTCGCGCTCAAGGGGCAAAGGTCAAGGCTTTGTCGTCTGTGGTGACAGGGAAAGAGGTGGAATCAGACGTCATCACACTGCACAAAGAACTAGAAAGTGAGTTTATATCCGTCTATCTTACTTGTTTCTCCTTTTCACTCTCTTCACTGTCTGTCATACATTGTTGTTTTTGTTGAACGTCGAACTGAATTATTCTACTCAAATTGAAATGTCAAGTACTGACACTGAAAACAAACATAAGAGCTACAGACTATTATTACAGACTAGTATTACTATAATAAATATGTCATCACCATTGTAATGTTTTCATCTACTTGGCATGTATTGAATGCAGCATTGGCTTAGGTAAAACATTTAATGAAGTGGGATGTTTTGAGGAGTTTTACGGCATCAACTATATTAATGAAATTCTGGCTGTTTATGATACATGAAGAGAATCCTAAGTGTTTTTTGTGATTTTCTTAGACTTTCATTGTAATAGTAAAGTAGCACAAAATAAGCAGAGGATGAATAATGAAAATAAAATCTGTGTTTTTGTCTGAGCTCGCTGGTTTGAAGTGGTCGGGACATTTGTGATGTCCCATAAATCCATGCACCAATCAGATTTAGCAACATTTGACCCAGTATCTGGTGACAGTTGGTGGGTTGATGGTCTCTCAATCAAATCTGTTAAAACAACATCCACACAGCCCTGATAATGTGGAATTAGTTAAGTTTTGTAATGTTAAACTCTTAATAAAAAATACCTCTGAATGTCTTTATGTCTCATAACCTTAACATTATAGGAAAATACTTTTATAGGATTTTAAACCAAGTTTTTAGGTCTTTTACCTGCCTTCTTCACAATCTCCATTCAGACATGGTGAGGGAGTGGCCCCGTCGGCAGGCCCAGACCCACACTGCAATAAAGAAGGAAAAACCCCTGGAGGAGAAGGTTCTAGCTGATGTCAGGAGAAGAGTTTCACAAATTGAGAAGATCCTAGAACCAGCTCTGGAGAACTCCAGCCTCTCCAGCAACACAACGAAGGAGGTGGAACAAACAGCACATGCTGTGGCAAAGGTATGTGTCCAGTCGGGATGAACTGTAATAACTCTGTTGATCCCTTAAAAGTCCAGTGTGCAACATTTAGGAGGACCTATTGGCAGAAATGGAAGATAATATTCTTAGGTATGTTTTCATTAGTGTATAAAGACCTGAATATAGGAATTGTTGTGTTTTCATACCTTAGAATGAGCTGTTTTTATCTACAGATGCAACAGGTTGCCCTCCGTGGAGGCTGCCATGTTGAACCGCTATGTTTCTACCATAGCCCAGAACCTACAAACCAAACACTGGCTGTAGATAGGGCTGTTTTTAATATGTTCTTACGACCACCATAATTTGTCATACAGGCCTGGAAAGGGGAGGGTGAAGCCACAGAGTTAACTATGACATTCCCATCAGCCTCAGCTGTACTTTGTATTTATTGCTAATTAGCAGATTTTAAGACGCTAACACACTAAAATTAAATGGTGAAAATGGTAAAAATGTAAAATGTCATTCTGAGCGTATTCTTATGCAAACATTTTAGCTCAAAAAGTGAGAATACGTACACTCACATTCTGCTAGAATGGCTGTGAATTCTTATTATTGTTCTGCAAATATTTTTATATATATTTTGTGTGCAGGAATCCAAAGCCATTCTGACCCAGGCCAAGCATACAAGGACTGCGTCTGCTCACCTTCACTCCCATGTAGACTCAGCTTTACAAAAGTTAGCTGAGCAGGAGACGCTAACTGACACAGCCAACTCCCAGATCACCTCGGAGGTACCTAACAAAGATATATACACACTTGGACAGCAGAATCTATGCATATTGATCTGTACTTCCTGTGCATAGCTTGAAAGACTGTTTGAAGAGTATGTCTTCTTATTTCCAGCCTGAGGTGTCCCTGACCAGCGTAAAGGAGGACATGGAAGCAGCCAAGCTTCAGTTAAAGGCTTATTCTGTTACTCTAACTGAGTTAATCAGCAAAATTGGTAAGTCTCTCTCCTACAGATGATTTTCACTGTGGTTACTTTTTAGTCTTCCATATCTATAAAACTCATAAATCTTCATTACACCTTAAATGTCAGATCACTAAAGAGCTCTGTGCCTTTGAATGCCTCATTTAACATGGAAATATTTCCCAGACTTTTATCCCCATGGTAAAGCAAGAATAACTGCTGTTCTTAGGGCCCTGTCGTATTTTCTTTGTGGATAGATTTCAGTGAGTTAAAATAATTCAGCTGTGTATTTGTGATCCTATTAATGCAAACCAATTTCTTGTATAAAGTATTGCACAATTTGTAGAATTAACTAGAAAGGCAGGGATCTAGCACTTAGTGCTCAATATGTTAACATGCTTGAGAGGATAATGACCAAATCACTGTAATTAGGTCAGTGTTCAGGCTGATCCAACATTTGAATCACTGATGTATGACTGCCATTTACAAACCATGATCTACAAAACAAAAACTTCTGATGCCTCTGTCTGGGGCTTCCTCTTCCTCCATCTGTTCTCTCTCTTGCATGTCTGGACCAGATGGGAACGTGCCGCTGGAGAGATTTGACCGGATCTTGAACGAGACAGCACGCCGCCTGAGCATGCTTCGAGGGAGCGTTGAGAGCCCGACACTGGGCTTGAAAATCCAGAAGCTGCAGTCGGCTGCTAAGGAACAACAGAGCCGGATGTCCCTCATTGAACAGGACTTACAGGAGATCAGGGAAGAAAGAGACAGTCTCAGGGACATTGCCTTAAACCTGCCTCAGTCTTGCCCCCAGGCCACAGGAACAGGCAAAGGCTAGACACAGTAGATGACAGTCATTTGGTCATTGATTAGACAGCTGAACATCAGGAAAGCCTGCGAGGATTTTGTCAATAAAAGGGGCTGTGGTCATTTTTTATTCTGCTTCAGAAAAAGTCAGTGACATCCTTTCATATTCTTCCCTCTTTCCACCTTTTGCCCCAAGGTACAATTTATTGTACACCTCGATACAGTGACACACACATTTCCAAAAGCCACAGACTTAAACACTGTCAGCTATGATTTATACCTTTTTCTTCCTCATTCTTCTTTTTGTTTTTTTTCCTTCATTTTTTTTCCCTCCCTCTCTCATTTTTACCAACAACATCAGAACTTTAATTTCACCATGAATAATAACCAGCCGCTCTGAACTGCTGGAGTGCACTGTCAAGTTTAAAATAATGCTGATTTTCCTTTGTGGGGGTAAAAGGTGTATCTGAGTGCTCCTCCAGACTGACACATTCATTTACACTTGAGCTCTTTTTCATCAGCCTGGCTTAATTAACAATTAGTCCCTGTGGCCTCAGTGGGGTTCAGGTCAGGCTTCAACAGCACATAACCTGTGTTTGGGATTCTTACAGTGCCTACCTCTCTGTTTTTGTGGTTTCTCCATTTTTCTTTCTCTCTGTGTCACTATCAAATGGTCAGACATCCCTTGTCTTAGGGTCAAATGTAAAAGTTAATGATCTTTGTATTACGAATATTGTATTGACTCGTGAAGTGATGGTATACCAAAATTCTGTAAGAGACACATTTCTCTGTTCTTTTTTTAATGCTGAATAACCAATCAGGTATCAGACTTAGTCAATTTGACTCATCCATGTGTCCTAGTAACACATCCACATCTACTTAACGTATTTGTAACCATGTCTTAAGTATGTAAGGCCTTCACATAGAAACCATTACATAGTAAAGTATACTTGAAAGGGTCATTTTGCATACTAAAATGTCCCTAATTTTTAGTGGACACTATTGTAAAATAGTGCAGTGCACATGGAAATGGAGGAGCTACTCCCAGTTGATAAAGGGCTTATATTTGTTGATGGTTCAAGAAATTATCAGAAAACAAAAACAATAAAAATAAGTATTCATCCTTGAAAAATATTCTTGCGGTTTGTGAATTTTTCAAAATTGAATATAGCAATGCATCCATCAGAGTTTGATTAACATCTATTAGTACATATTTTGTATAATTTCAAGATTTAGTACAAAATGGAAAGAAAGTGCATTCATCACTTCGCTAAATTCAATCCCCCAGGAAGAGAGCTGCGTTCTGAAGCCAGTTTAACACAGTGGGCAAACCGTGTAATGCCAACGTCACATGAAGCACAGACTTTTCCCCATGTGCTTATATTGTGAAAGGAGCAGCTGAAAACTTGCAAAATGACTAATTTCACTCTTAGAACTCAATCCATTTGGTCTAATAACATTTGGAAAGTCTAGAAGAGCTGCATGATTAAATCATTTTATTCCCATTAAAGTTAGTGGAATGGAAGTTAGCCTGCTTGCAGGTTGAAGTGCAGGTAATTTTATGCCTGAAAGTCAAACCTTTTTGGCTCCCTGCACCACTGAGCAGCATAGGAATGAACAGAGCTCTGCCTCCAACAAACCAACAGTTCTCCTTAATACAGCAATGGCTAAAATAGTGCCCTATCAACATTTGTACATGAAAGAGAATATAGTTTGTTTGTTTGTTAGAAATAGCTTGACATGTTGGGAAATACAATTATTATATTTCTTGGTCAGGTGCAGTGATTCCCTAGATCATCCCTCCAGTGGTTTCCTGGCTATCTTGGGGTATTTTTTGTTTAATGTTATATCGCCAGCTGTTTCCTCTATTCCCAGTCTTTATGCTAAGCTAAGCTAACCACCTGCTGACTGTAGCCTCACGGTTAACAGAGAGATAGGAGAGTTTTATCAATCGTCCCATCTAACTCAACAAGAAAGTGTAATTCTCCAAATGTGAAACGATCCATCGAATGTAGAATATTTTATAATATTTGCAGTGAGCTTTTAACTTTTTATAGGCACATCCTGTATATGTGATTTCTTTATTTTTGTATTTGCTGCATCTAATGCTGATGTGATATACACTTTACAAGGTCAGAGAATCACTGTGTCTCTTTGGATCTCTCTACCAAGATAATCAATTTTACAATTTTAATATCAGCAAAACTCCGGTAAAATACCAAAACTAAAAATGTAGCCAAATATCCAAATTTTGATGTGGAGCAATGCAGCTCTAACTTTTAGGAATTAAGAGTAGCTAATCACTTTCAGTCAGTTAAGTGGCTAAGTAGAGATGAGTGTCATTACCATGTGAAAATGAAATCCAAATTTATGAGGCAGCATGGAGACAGAGAAAAGAGCTGACTCCTTAAAGTCATCATTTTATTACAATATTCATGATTCATATTGTAGTGAATATTAAAGCATTCTTGCTGATGGGATCTACACCATTAAAGCCACGATAATACGAGTGTATCAGTGCATATCAGCTGATATTATCAGATACTGACTGAATTTTTTGGTAATTTCATGTCCACAGGCACTGGTCCAACAGAGGTGGCCCGAAAAACAGTTCACATAGAAGTAATAAGTCACCAGCTGCTCTCATTCACATTAACAGCAGCTGGTGACACCTAGTGAAAATGTTTTCTGCATGTAGTAATGTGCACCAACAGTTTTATGTTGGCCATCAATGGCATATTCAGGATGGGTGTCATTTCACAGTTAGTTCCTTCGCTCAGAAATCATCGTTCCTTTATATAACTGATAGGACGCACCACCAGCTGGACTGCTATGGATCTTTGGTTTCAGTTTTTTAGAGTTGTTCAGTATAGTGAGCAACACTATCACCAACGGTGTTCGTGCTCCCAGACATTCAAATATATTTAGCACAAAAACACATTATGGACAGCTTTTAGCATTGCTTTGCTAAGAAATAGCAAAACAACATTATGAAAATACTCCACTACAAAAGCCCTGTATTCAAAACCTTACTTTAGTAAAAGTATATAAAGTATATAAATCACTTATCAAAAGCAAAAGTAGTAATTTAGCAGAAAAATGATGATGATGTTTTCGGATTAATATACTGCTGCATTGATGTGATTGTTGCAATTTGCTGCTGTAGTTGAGCTAACTGTAACTACGTAATATACTGTTGGGTAGTTTAATCTACAGCAATGCATTATATTTCATAAGATCATCATATGTTTGTAGTGTTGATGTCCTATGAGAACAAGTATCAGCATAAAACTGCCCTGCTTTCAGGTCTGAGACAATGCAGCTAATCCAAGAAGGGTTTAAATTGTTTATTTAGTTTGAGAAGTATAAATCAGTTTATCAGAAGAATCCACATTCAGAATCACTAGATTTGGGGAGACATGGTTTTCACAAAACAGAAATTGTACAAAAAACTGCAATCTGAAAAGTATTTCTTTCATACAAATGTAATGGAGTAAAAAGTATGATATGTGCCTCTGAGATGTAGTGGAGAAGTATAAGTTCTTGGATACAGTACATGAGTAAATTTGTTAAATCCCACAACTGATTGTTGTACAGGGAAAATGTTTCATTCAATTAATTTGAACAATTACATGAACATAAACAACTGGAAAAGAAAGAGGGTTTTGCTCTCTCAAGCAAAATATATTCACATTCTGTACACCACTCTCTGTTCTTAATAAATTAGTTAAAAAGGGTGGAAAAGACATAAAACCAACCAAATAACTCTCTGAAGAGCATGTGTTTTTACATAAACTCACGCTGATTTGACAAGAGAGTTTGTTGCTCTTAAGTGAAGAAGAGAAATTAGAGCTTTAGAGGAACACTCTCAGTATCTCACTTTTTTTCAGCAGCTACCAAAGAGCTTGATGCCCACAAACCTTCATTTTATAGCAGCAGAGCCACACCTATTGCTCATGCCGCAGCTGTCAGTAGTTCCTCCACCAAGGACGTCGATTGGTCTGAAACACTGTGGTTAGGACACAAGTGGCACTCAATTTCTGAGCAATCAATGTCGTTGGAGCTGCTACAGCCATTGCTCTGTCAATTAGCAGACAGTAAGCCAGCTGCTAGCTGGGACATCCCAGGTAAAATTGGTCAGTTCAGCATTCATCATATGAATTTGTATTAACTTAAGCAGATGAAATTAAAGGCAGAAAGAGCTTACATTGGCAATGTTAACATGATGTTACTGTTAGCTTCCTATTGCGCTTTAAGCTGAAAGTATAATTTGGAAAATAAGATTAGGCTGTTATATTGCTCTAAGTATGTGGCTGCTTAGCATACATACTCCATACTTCCTATTTTCACACAGTATGTTTTCACATTTTTGCAACTTTTCTCAAATCAATCCTTGTGAACAGTACTCCAAGTTAAAGTTTTCACAAATATAACTCTTGTCTGAAGTATGGTTCTGCCAAAAAAAAGTTTCTCCCACGGAGAAAACCAATGTCCATAAAAGGGAATCACAAAAGTAACAGGCTGTGGGCAAATAATGTTAAATTAGCTGGGGAGGATATAATGCATTTCGTTAAGAAGTTCTTCCAATCCAAGAAGAACTGTTGCCCAATGTTGGAGTTGGTTCAGTGATAATAAGCCAAGAGCCAAACAGAAACTGGCAGTGAACCACATGCTATTTGGCTACTGGTGAGGGGGTAATTACCAGCTGCTCTTTGACATCTATGGGATGCATTTACCTTCACATTCCTCTCTTTGTGTGTGTCAGGGTGCACACTGGCAGTCACGCACGCAGCAACCATGTCCTGAGGATATATTACTAGAACATTAGTACCTTATTAATTCCTCCCCGAAAAAAAACATATCAGTGTCAAATTAGCTGTTTTTAAAATCCACAAAAGCAGACGCCTGACATGGTCTGAGCAGGCAACACAAGTGCAAATCCTTAACATCAAAGATAGCTGCTGACACACCCCCTACCGTGCCTCTCGTCCCACTTCACAGCTAGTCATCAATGAGTTCAGTAAAGGAAACTAAAAATGTTGGTGCCGTACCAAAATATCTTCACTTTTCTACCCCAAACCCTGCCATGCCCTAAGCACTGTCGGGAAAAGAAATGGAAACCCAAGAGCTGCTGTCTTCCACGTCGCTTTTATTTACTTTGGTATCAAGCAATCACACAGTGGATGTGAATGTGAATGTGAGCATGCTTTAAGTACGGTGCATAGATTAAACAGGCTCAAAAGAAGGGGGAAAATAAATGTCAGATGACTCTTAAATATGTCAGAGACCGCAGGTTCAAAACCCTGCGCAAATAACTAAAGAGGGATTTGTGTTTTATCTGTGACTCACCTTTTGAAATCATGTGCAAATAGATGCTTTTCACTTGTCGTCAATACACTGATTTTTATATACAGAAATATATATGAAACATTGTTTTGGAGCAAATTTCTTTTTCTTGCATCACCTTTTCTACCACATATGACTGTTTTATTGTTGTGATATCAAATCTGCAATATGCTTCATTTTCTGTTCTACTGCAAAACATCTGTTCTCAACACATGCTACAGTAGATCACCCACGTTTGATTATCATCTGCTGCACAAAATCTATTCCAGACTGTTTCTATACATGTGCTCTTCACACCGAAGCAAAGAGACATGGAAACAGATTGTCAAAAAAACAACTATAGTTCCTTCAAATAGGATAATTAAGTGAATTTGAGTTTTTCTAATAATGATTGTGTGAATCAAGCAGAAGTCATACAGCGACGTGACAAGACTGAAAACAGATCTGCGTCCTGCATTGCAACAAGTGGAATCATTCAAGTTAAAACTATAAAGAAAAGGGTTTTGCATGATGAAATAATTGTAACCTCATTTACAGTCACACCTCGTGCCTCCAGTCCTCTTGCATTTCCCATTAAAGACGAACATACTGTGGGTTCTGTTGGGAATTGCTAAGCTTTAACAGAGCCTAAATGAACTAAAGCTGATGTTGTTGAAAGCTGATGTGTGTGTTTCTTCAGTGGAGAGCGAACATGTTAAAAGGGACAGGCAGATGAAAGAGGACAGTTATTAGCATATTAAAAACAAAAACAAAATCTTTTGTGGTAAACAAGTTACATATGGTGCCACAATGATTCCACAGGGAAGTCTGAAAAACAGAACCTACCCAAATTACACATGGATGATTAATGTGAAAGCTGACCAATAATTCAACTTGTTTGACATTGAAAACATGTTTTTTTCCTCTGCTTTTGCACTACACTTAAACCTGCATGAATTGATTTTTTTTTTTTTTTGGCCAACGTGAGGGCAGTGCAGCAATGTGTAAACACTGACACACAGTCACCTAATAAAATTGACATGGCAATATTGTTAACACATAGTTTCCTTACCCATCCGGAAGGCACATTATCAGTCATTTGGAGTTGTTTTTCTGGCCACCTGGCAAATGTTGGTTCAATATTCCCTCCTCTTCTCGGCCTGTTTTTGTCTCCACCTACTCCTGAGGGAAATATCTGTCTCTTTAGCTGTTAAATGCCCCACCAACGGGTAGGAGGCTGGTAGCATACAGGAATATATCAGAGCTGTTTTGCCTGAAAACATCTGCCTTCTACATCTGGAAACAGGGGTGCATGAGAGCAGTCACCTAAAACAGTGATCGCAGGTTGTAAAACCAAAACAATGAGCTGAAAGATGCTAAAATGGCACGTAAAACTGGGCAACCTGTAAAATCTGTGGTTTGTTACTATGAGGAACACTATTCACTTTACACATAATCCATTGTTAGTGTAAAAATATCAAAAGGTTCAACTTTAAAATGAGCTATTCAGAACAAAGCAACAAAATGTAACAAGAAATGAAAAGTTCTTTCAAGGCAAGCATTAACAATTATTTGGTAGAAAGAAAAAATATTTTCTAATTACCTTTCCAGCTATAATATAAGTGTTTTAAATAGATTTTCTCTTTTCATCAAAAAATAGAATATGAAACATTTCAAAGTCTTCAAAATATAAAATGGGAAAGAGGAACATTTTAATGAATGAATGATGCACTTACATAAGGCAATTACATTAAATTTTCTCCACCTGTTATGGCCTGAGACCATTTTTAGGTCCCAGAATTCTCTTAGAGAGCTCTCAAGTTGTCATGTGAAGCTGATTCTGGCATGCCTTTGTATTATTCTTGGCTGAAGCTCATTTAGAAAATAGATATGCTTTTAAATTAAAGTCTGAAGAAAAAGGCTTAGGTTGACTGATGTGAAGTAATTACCTCCTAATACAGGCAGGCAGATGATAAAGTGAAGGTATAGACACTGTCCTTGCTGTTTACATCTGTATTACAAATTTATCACTGCACTTTGCCATTAATCACATATTTTGATTTTTTTTATCAATTTAAATTGATTTTATTATTTTCACGAAATGCAAGGGATATCATGGATGTCACAAAAGAAAATAATTTTTTCCTCTTTTGTAAAAGCAGTCATGCAAATATAATTGTACTTGGAAGAGATTCACTTGCATGAGAGTGACTTGAAGTTGGGGAAATCTCAGAGGTGGCACAGCTTTTTTTAGTCATGGTTCAGCCCTCTCTGTTGGAGTTTCTGTGCTCTAGAATAAATTTAAAGTTGTCTTAGAAACACCGGCACCTGCTGCAGAATGATGACTCATAGTTGTAGGCTAATTACAAGATTATACAGTATGTAGACATGTTCATTCCTTAAGTCCTTCCTTTTTGGGTTGAAAGGTACTGAAGCGTATCGCATTCAATTGAAGAAAAAAAAACTGAGTAATTTATTTTCCCTGTTTTTCTGAGTAATTATTTTCCTTTTTTACGGAGTAATTTTTTTCTGTTTTTCTGAGTAAGTTTTTCTGTTATTCGTGGTAATTTCTTTCCTCCTATTTTTCAGAGTTATTTTTTTTCTGAATTATCGAGATACTTCGAACTCCCGCGAGAACCTCCAACCTGCAAGTGACTCCCATGGACCTATGGTGACTCCTGCCCGCACATACATGCCCCATCTTCAACTATCTACCGTACCGGGTCAATTTTGGCATGTATATATTGCTATGTCTAGCAGATCTGAATGGGCTTTCCTTCTGAACAACAGCAAAGTCCTCAGGTGCCTGCGTATAGTCGACAAACTAATGATAATACCATCTATATGACTTAAAGACAGGACTATCTCCCAGTGTCTTAAACCCAAATCAAAGTATAACTTGATTGAACTAAACAAGCCGGTTCTGTTTGTTTCCATTAAATCGAGCTCTCAATAAAGGAATGAATGCATCTATTGTTTCAAATGCTCTCTAAACTAAAAAAAAATGATTCAGAAAATCAGAAAAGAAATTACTCCGAAAAACAAACCAAAAAAAAACTACTCATAAAAACAGAAATACACAACATATTTATTCATATATTTGTAACATATTGCAAACATTTAATTGGATAACTTGGTGTGAGTGTGAAGTATGTCTTTATATTGACACGTTTTTTATGTACCAATATTGCTATGTAAAGTTTTGATAACCTGTATTAATAAATGTTGCCAAAAGAAAGTGGATGTATTTGTGTTACACAGGACTATGATCTGTTTAAAGGGTTATGATCACTGTAGTTAGAATTGATGATTGAAAATGTGTGACTCTGCACTACCAAATAATGAATAAAAACTGTGTTTGATGATATTCTATCAGTTTATTTACTATTTGTGTGTTTATAGATGTCAGTCTTAAATTACTCTTTTGTGGTTTTGTTCTACCTGTTTAGCTCACCCCATGTTTACCTTGAGTAAATGGTATGATCCAGTTTGAGAGCTGTTATGGTAAGATGCCAGTCAATGGTGTGTAGTTTAGGAGAAAGGCATGTTTGAAGTGGAGTGTTTTTACCTTTTATGTTGTTTCAGTTGAACTTTCTGGGGGTTTGTCTGTTTCTTCATCATTTCTGTTCATAAAACACTTTTTTTTGCATGGAATATTGCCTACTGTTGTGTTTCCCATCATCCCTTTCCAAGTTTTCTGGTGCCAAATGACACCTTTTATTTAGGATGTCAGCACTAAAAAAATGAGGAAAAGCTCTGTTTTAGTAAAATATGTCTTTAAGAATGATAACGGTGGCATGGAGGAAAATCAAATGAAGAGAATAGATAATGGTGGTAGAATATGAACTGATGAGGTCAGGGATGTAACCAAACCACAAAGTGATCTAAAAAGAAACAAGAATCATATATGTATCACAGTGAAGTGAGGCCAGTATCAGAGATCTGTTCCCCCTTCTCACTGCCAGTCAGTTGCCCGGAGGTTATTAAATTGGACTTCAGGAGAGAAATTATTTTAATTTTCTGATAGATCTGAGATAAAAACATCCAATAGTGTTCATTGTTTGTCAAATTTTACATTGAGATTAGATCAAAGATGACACCAAAATTTCTGCCAAGGGGTATGAGGACAGAGGCCCAGCAGTACAGTGGCGTCTTAAGGGCCACGGGTAGTATCTCTCTATCGATTTGTAGCTATTGCCAGAGGAACTTTTTTCCATTCAAAGCTGAACATCTTAAAAGTGTTGTCGTATTTAACTGCAGCTGTGCATTGTCAGTGATAATGAATGTTTTGTAGGAACACACACTATACTCTGTCCTAAAATGAAGCAGTGTGCTGCTGGAGGCAAACCATGACACATGCTTGTGGCACTGCATGAGACAACTATATTGCAATGTGTCAAAAGCAAAGAGGTCAAACACTATAAAGTGGCACAATTACCAGAATCCACAGACATCAGGTCATTAGACAACCGGAGGAGAGCTGACTCACTGCTATACTGAAGGCTGGACCATGACTGGAATCTGTCCACAATCTAATTTTTTGTTTAAAGCTTCATTCCCCCAAATATTTCCTCAGGGGCAGAAAGTGATATCTAGTTATGTAGATGATTTTGGTCTAAGAAAACCAAGGAGATCAAAGGAATGACCATTTTCAGTGCTCAAAATTGTTCAATTACTACTGAGAAACTGATCAAAGACCTCACTATGGACAGATTTTACAGCAACTGTTTATTTAGGAGAATAAATTGTGTGATTTCTATGTTAAGCTGAATTTATTTTCCTGGATTGTAAAATTCACACCTTTAGAAAGGCTCAGAAAACCATCCCATGGAAAGGTGTGTAATGCAAAATATGATGGAGCAGAACTCAGTTTTGAGTCCCCAAACATACCTTGCAAATTGGCAATGACAGACTCAGGTTATAAACAACAATAGGCTTTGGAATTTTTGTTAAAAGAGGAAGAAACCTGAGAGAGACAGAAGGAATGAAAACTGAAGCCAAGCTGTTTTTCTCTTGGACAGGTAAGTGCAGTTTACGTTATCTAGCGTTTATTAGCTGGACTATAGCTGTCAGGGGAACTTGTATAGCCTCAATAACTCCACTTCTCAGAAACACAGCCCATGCAGAGTTTTGAAGGTCTGAGCCTTAAAAAGACAAAAGCCCAAGTGGTGTTTTACACAGCTTACAGCTTCATTGTGATTGACGTCTTTATGTGGGTTGACTTCTTTATTTCATTCTGTAAAGACTGTACATATCTATATCTTATAATTATTATTTAGTACATGGGAAGAAATAATCTTCCATCAGTTCTATTTATGATTATCCTGAGGCTGCAATGGACTTTAATCATTCAAATATATAGGAACAAATATGTTATTATTCTGTTATTCTGAGAAATTTACGTGTTAAAGGGACAATTAGGCTACTGTAATTTCTGTAAATTAAAGCTGCTAAATAATAATACTTTAATTACAAGTAGTTGGACGTGTGATTATGTGTAATGTGAAAGAGGTCACTCCCACAGATAATAGTTTGTCTCATCTACGATGTTTTCTTAGGAATTGGTGGAGACCAAAACAAAGCAAAAAAGACTTGACATGACTCAAATTGACGCCAATGTTACTCTATATCTGCTGGATGTTAACATCAATTTTTCTATATTATAACTATCTATTTATTTTTAGTTTTAAAAAGGTGAGAATATGTCAGCCTTGTGATTACAGCTTGTTTCTGCCGCCCCCAAGAGGCAGCTCCAAGTTAATGCAGGTTAAATTAAAACATAAAATATAATGCCAGACAGAAGCAAATAAATAAAAGTAATGTACATGACAAATGACAGAGTTTAAATTAAAAGCGTAACATGCACCTGCACAAACACTACAAAGGATATTTTTAATCTGATGACAAGTGTGATATCCCTCTTGCATAGTACATATAAAACACAACAAATGTGCTAACAATATGGGAATTGAATTTCATTATACAGTTGAAATAAGGTACAAGAATGAATAGCTTACACCTGGCCTTCTCTCTTCCTCTCGGCTGTGCCCTGACATGCCACTTTCTCCAGCTGCTTGAGCATGCCAGGCAAATAAAGAAAAGATACACATGAGGTGAATAAAAAGGGTAATACCCACTTCAAACACCACTTCCCACTAATCCCTACATGCACTCAACCTTCACACAGTGAAAGTATACCGCTGACACTTGGACATCGACACTACCCACTCAGCCAGGCTTTCCGGAACTGACTTCACTACTGAGGAGTATCAAGAGACTGGTAAGGGAGGAGATTATTCACTCAGGGAAAAAAAGAGACAAGACCGTGCATCTGTCTGCACTTTCACCCAGCATATGTCCGTTTCCTCAGATACAAGTGCTTTATAAATACCAGTCTACCGTCCAATCAGGTAGCATTTTTGCCTGCTGTCATCAACTCAGCAGTTGACGATAGCAAAGGAAATATGGTACAAAGAAGGATCCTCGCTCATCCTCTCCTTGGTGGTCTATAGATGCGCACTCATATGGGAGATGACATGTCACTGTAACTGAAATCTTCAAAATAATGCCAACTAATTTGATCAAATCAAAAAAGCGTCTTCAGGCTTGAAAATAGCATATTTGTGTATGTCATGAATTCTGAAAGGCTTCTATGAGCCTCAGATCTGCCAACATGTAGAGGCATTGTGTGGAAACATGCACACTAAGTATCCACACTGTATCCACACTTGCTAATTGTATTGTCATATGTCACGTAAATGATTACCACAAATGATAATGTGTTGTGACTGAAGGTGTTGAAACAGAATTTACATTTATATGTTGTGCTTTGAGTCTATGTGAATATGTATCTGGGCAGTGCTTGATGCATGGGACCACAGACATGCCCATGTGCAGTTGAGATTTGCTTCTATAAGTCACGTCTACCAAAATATTCTTCTCTGAATCCATTGAAAAGATATTTACTTCTAAATGAACAGAGGATTTGTCTTTTCAATCCTGCTGGACCCACCAATGGATGCATTATTATAACCTCATGGATCACATATCTCCCTTAGGTAACCTGTGGAATATCCTTGGGTTGAAATATCTGTTCATAAATTCTGCCTGCAAACTTAAGGCTCCGGTTTTATCTTCTGATCTCACGCCATGTTATTTTTATTTGTTTTTCTGATTTAATCATAAGTGAGGTGGTTGAATAGGAATTTCTGTGGAATCGTGATGTTTTAACTTGTAGACCAGTATCTGTTTGGAAGAAATGGCAATCTGAGCCCTGACTCCTAGTTACTGTTGCTATGCCTGTCAAACTGTCTGTTTTTGCACATATGCAGTTTACAGTAATGATGGTGGCAAATTTACCACTCAAATTCTTTGTAATCTTATGAAACAATGGGTTCTTGATTGCAGACAAAAGTGGATACAAATTTTCTCCTATCTAGCCAGCAACCATCAATTTTGCTGACTGAAATGACACCTGTTGCTTGCAGATTCTATCATCTTAATTTAGCTAACGTTAGCACCACAAGTTTCTGTGACTGACTTTTTAAGGTTTCCAGCTGACATTTTAAAAAGATAATCTTTTTCCCTAAATATAGGCTACACTATAGCTACATAAATTATATCATGCTAAAACTGCATGTCTAAGGCAAAAAGTTGCTGATCCATAATAGAAGACATGTAAATAATGAGAAATCATATAGCCATAGTCCTATCATTGTATGACTGAGAAAATTACACTGTTATTTTATTAGACCATAGGTATGTGACTGCTTAGCTTATATACATGTTAATTTTTACACCATGTTTTAACTTACAAGACATTATAAGAAAAATACGTTTTTAGTATGAGGCCTTTCAGCCATAACATTATGACCACGTGGGCACCCTCGTGGTACCCTTGAGATGCTCTGACCCAGTTGTCTAGCCATCACAATTTGGCCCTTGTCAAAGTCACTCAAATCCTCACGCTGCCCATTTTTCCTGCTTCTAACACATCAACTTTGAGGACAAAATGTTCACTTGCTGCCTAATATATCCTACCCACTGACAGGTGCCACGATAACCAGATAATCAGTGTTGCACTTCACCTGTCAGTGCTCAGAATGTTATGTCTGATCGGTGCACGATGTGTTTGACTCGCATAAAACTCTACCTCAGGTAATGTTACCTTAGGGTTGCTGGAGTGTTTACTCATCCAATTCCAATGACATAGATCCTGTTTCCCACAGAAATACTATACATTTGATGTGGTAGTTGAGAACAGAGCCTTTTTTTTTTACATAACCTGTAACCAAAATAATATGAAGATACTTTTGGATAAAGTCTTCCTTTAGGACAGCAAACAGGTGGCAGATGTTTGGAGGACCTTGTCTCAGGGGAAGCATTTTTCTTTCTTTAATGGAAACTAATTATTTCGATATTTGTATGGCAGGAGAAGGACAGGCTCAAAATGTTCCGTACAAACTTAATTGAAACCAAAATTTCCATTTAGAATAAATAAATACAGGAGACAGGAAAGCAGCTGCAATTCTAGCTGAAGTTCTTATTCTGCTTTTTAATAACTATGCTTGTTGATCTTGGTACAATGACATTTAAAATTGCACTATTATTACAGAGCACAAACGTGCACGGAGACATCTTCAAGAGAACTGCAATAAAAACAAGCCTTAGGGCTTTACTGTTATCACAGAGTTTTTTGTTTTTAATCCACCGGACAGTCATTGTAGTCTTTGCTTTACAGGCTGTACTTTTCAAGAGAATTGTTGAATACATTTGTAGAAGCACAAATAAGGTCAACTTAGCTGTTGTACTCCTGTCGATTACGCCAGCCTACTTTTGGATAGCACATTACAATGGCAACATTAGCGAAGAATAATAAAGGTCACAAATACTTTAATCTGATCAAATTCAAGAACAACAGTAATACAGAAAAATGTTTTTAATTTTTGTGCCACATTATGGTAGAAATTTAGCCCGCGCCCTGTCAAGCTACAGGGGTCACGGATCTTAGCCATGGCACCACAAATGGTGTGTTTATTCTGGGCACGATTCTCTATACTGACTCTTCATCTGATACCAGTTTGCCTCAGGTGTCCCTAACAGGAGCTCATGTTCCTGAAAACATTGCTCCCAGGGTCACTGAGGCACAAACACCCGCTCCACCATGATAAGGTTGCAATTCAAGAAGCGCCTGAACAAAAAAGGTGGTTTATTTACAAGCCATGGTAAGAAGGATCACAAAAATGACCTTAGTGAAAGGCACCGGCTGCAGTAATACAGATTTTGTATGGGACTGTGGTGGTGCAAAGGGAGCTGGGGCACAAAGTGAAACTCAATTTACAGGTCAATCTTAAGTCTGACGCTCACCCAAAGTCACAAGCTTTGGGATCACCAAAAGATTGCGCACACATTCAGATAAAATGAGATTCTTCCAAAGGGTGGCTGATTTCACTCTGCTTGATAGGGTGAAGGTTTCAGTCATACAAGAAGTCCTCAGGGTCAAGCTGCAGCTTCTTCACATTGGTCCTCATTTATCAATTTGTTCATAAATGTGTGTGTGAGTGTAATCTGATAAGGTAACACAATTGCCTTGTATTTATCAAAAATTTGGTGTTGCTTCCATCGTACCCATGTGTTTAGAAGACCCATAAAAACATTTCCCATATGGGAAATCCTGTCAAAAAGGCAGAAAAAATTAGTTCTCTGAGGCAGAGATGGAGACATAACAAATGATGTTGAACGGGAATAAACAATTATTATTTAGTAGCTGACATAATGGGGTTTTCAGGGCTGCTCTGCTGTTGCCATTGTTGATTTTACCTGGACAAGGAGCAAGAAAATGGATAGATGAATGGATATTTTAGAATTGTGAGGTTATGCCAACAATACTACAAAATAAGAATTTCACCTAACAATGGCACTAGATGAAATGCGAAGGCACCAGGTATTCCAATTCATCGTGACAGGGACAAGAATGTCTACACCAAATTTCATGCCAGTCTATCAAATAGTTCATGCAAAACACCAAATGCCATCTTCATAGTGGTGCTAGAGGACAAGTCAGAGAATTATCTGTCATAAGAATATATTGTGAGGAACAATGAATTGTATTAATTTCATGCAATCATTCCAATAGTTTTTTGATATCTGATATCTGATATTTCAGTCAGGACCTAAGTAGTGGACCGACAATCAGCCAACCAACCAACCAACCAAAAGGCTGACATTGCCATTCCTAGAGCCTAAAAAGTGATGGCATATTTGTGAGCTCAGTCTGATAAGTGGTACCAACATCATTAATTAGATTATCATTATTTCATGCTGTAAAATGATTACATGATCCAATCAAAAATCAAGTTAATGAAAACTGGTAACACTAATAATCTTAATTTTAAGCAGTGCATTATTCATTGTTTAGCAGTTAATTGTCATCTAATTAAACAGCAAGGCCTATTTGTATAACTGATGGTTTAATGGAAATTATGAAGTTAATTATCAATGACGTGATATTAAGAAAATTAACCTAATTATCTGTTTTGTATTCACCCAACATCTGTCGAGAAATTAGACCTGTCATTTTAACAATGTGACAGCCATGTCTAAAGATCAAATATCTAAGTAAGTAGTGATAAGTAGTACTTATAATCAAAGTATAAATATGTGACCCACAAACAGTCAAGTTTCAACGTCTTACTTCAACACCTTAAATGCACTTTAAACAGCTTTACAATTTATGTTTCACAGAGTTGTGAAACATAAATAGGACTATCTTATCATAGAAGTCCTTGAAGTAAAGTTGAAACTAATCTGTTTAATACACAGCTTCCGTGAGGGAAGAGTATATCTGAAAGGTTTTTTCTTTTTCCTCTGTTCAGTCTTTTCATATTATGATAGACTTGATGTGGATTTTCAGTTGTGATTTAGGAAAGAATTAAGCCATATTTTCTGACATTCATCTTTGTAAGCTCAGTAGCTCAACATGAAATTAAGTCCCTTACTCTATCAAGAATATATGCTCAGGAGCATATGTTAGCTGACTACTGCAGCATTAGCTGGCCTTTATACTCCTTATGATTAACTCTAGTTTTGTGATGCCAATATCACTGACTTATATATGAACGTTTACCTCCTTGGTATATTCAGAATTCATCATATATAGCAACACATTAATATACCAGGGTACCACCAGTGACCAATACCAGGGATGAAGTTTAAATCATTGCATGTTTATTTCAGTATTGATCATGTTATCTCTTGTCCATGTCCTGCGTTCTTCATAATTTCTATTTTACTGACTTTCTGTCGTTGGGTTTTGAAATGATGTACTGCATGCAGTATAAATATATGGCCCCTCTGCCAGACAGGCAACAGCAGTGTGAATCAATGCTGCCCTCATGTGGTGTATCTAACTCTCAATTTATTTTTATTTTGTTATTTTTTTATTGTTTCAAATTGTTTCCATCTGCCTGCGGGTCACTTAAGATTTGATATGCATGGTTGCCGTGTTTTGTTTACGTATGCTCTCATCATGGTATAATTGCCAAAAAATTGCAACAGATTCACATTTTGGTTCTGTATTTGGTTTAATGATGAAACTTTTGTCTTATCTAAATTGTGCCTTGTTTTGTTATCAGTCAATCAACTTGTTTTGTTCTTAAGGATATACTGTATAGCATCTGCAGCCCTTTCCTTATTCCCCTCTTTCCTACCCTGCCTCACAACCTAACACATACACACCTGGGCGCCCAGTTAGCTCAGTCGGTAGAGCTGGTGACCCATATACAGAGTTACTGCAGTGGCCCGGGTTTGAATCTAACCTGTGGCCCCTTGCTGCGTGTCATCCCCTCGCTCTCCACCCACCTTTCCTGTCTATCTACAGCTGTCTCTATCAAAAAGGCCAAAAAAATATCACATACACAGCTTCCCCTTCCATTCACTACTCATTTTCTCCAACAGATTCCTTCCTCACTCGTTCTAGATCCTGATAAAAAACCTTTTCTTACCTCAGTTCCCTGGAGGCGTATCCACCGAGGACTGTTGTTTGACACCTTCTAAGGATGCAATTACCCTTTAACCCTTGACCTAATTCACTTACAACCTCCTTTTTCATCCAGTGATTCTGAATTAACATCCCCTTCTGTAAAGGTGCCAAAAAGCTCATTTCCAATGTTACACCTGCAGCCTGCCCTCCTAACCTCCTCCCATCCACCCTCTGTCAAGTCTGATGGTCCAACAACCTGCATGAGATCAATCTGCACACAGGAACTTCACTTTCAATTTCTTTTTAAACATTTGAATGTACCTGAGTATCTCACATAAATGCCTGTCGAACCCTGTTTTTGAATCACCAGACTCTGCTGCCCGTTCACACGGTTATATCTCTCTCCTTCTCCTCACCCTCTACTCACCTTTGACACTTTGAACTCCCAGATGTTCTTTGTTGAGCTGGGGATCCCAGGGGACTTTCCAATAACAACAAGGGCCATGTGAATCTCACTAGTTGTGAAAGTTGTCTTGAGCTGTGAACTGTGGCAGGCAAAGTTTTTAAGATTAAAGGAGAAGGCTGCTGTTCATCTATAATTTTCTTATTGTCAATAAAAGAAAGACCAAAAACAACAGTTAATCTAGGCTAAACTTAATTTCATACTTTGTCTGTAGCAGTCACACATCCCAAGTACAATTGTTCCAAATGAAGACGTACATCTCAAAAAAATCTCAATAAAATATAAAATGTAATTTTAGAGAAATTAAAATAAATAATTAAATTAATTTAAATTAAATAATTAGTTGAATATGTTGTTTTTAGAGCTACTTTTCAAATTCTAGCATGCTAAGACACTAACCTAAGCAGGTAAACATGGTAAATATTATACCTGCTGTAAATCAGCATAGCTTTGTCGTGGTAGCATACTGATGTTAGCGTTAGCCATTGGTGTTAGCTAAGAACAGCCTCACAGAGCTGCTATGGTAATTCAGCATTACACTTATTTACAGTTGTGAGGAGCTCCATTTCCATTTTCTATTTACCATATTTCATCTGCATACTGACTGGTTTGACTTCACTTTTTCAGGGTGAACACACTAAACTTGTAATGTTTATTGCAATGATAAAGAAGTTGTCAAACCTCTTGCTAGTGTGATACTACTTGTGTGATACCAGATTTACAAGAACTCGATGAGGACCATCATTGCTATCTACTATTATTAATTGTTTAAATCAATTAAGCCCATTCATATTTTCCCCAAGACAAACAAAAGACAATAACACTCTCAGAATCTATCGCCAAATGTTTTCTGCTGTCTTTATAAATTACTGTGTGAAATCATAGGGCCACACTTTCCTTCCATTTTTATTACCTGTTGACATGTTGTGCTCTAGTGACGAGTCTTTACAAACACAATTATCCTTTTAGATACTGTTACATATTTTTATTAGTGTCACTTCTGTTTTGACATGACATTGATGTGAAAATGGAAAATGAATTCTAAGCAGCATATTAATTCCATATTTGCTCATTTTAAAGATTACATGTTTAATGGCCTGCATGGTAGATCAGGGGTTAGTACTGCCTCAAGGCAAGAATGTCTAGTGCTTGAACCTGACTGACTGGTCGACTTTTCCAAAATTGTAGTGGTATATCTCAAACTGCCTTAAAAACTTTTTTCATTACTTGGAATATCTCTTTGAATTGTGTCCAGTTGAAGCCTTTTTGATCTGTTTTTCATCTGAGCTAGAATGAGAAAAAATTAAACTGTGAGTGAGAATAACTGATAAGTGAGAACATTTAATTTATAAGTTAGAGCATTTAATTTTCAACCATAGGTTATTATTTCTAAATCAGCTAATATTTCTAATTTTCTAACAGCAGAGAAAGTTCAGCCTTTGCACAATTACATATACGGACCATAATGATACTTTGACTCTAACTTCAGTTAGATCATTCTTGCTTCCACTTCCTTGGACAAAGCTGATCGATCATCTTAGATCAATATTCCTTTTTCAGTTGAGAAAATAATAATAATAGCCAAAATATCAGCTACATGCACAACAAAACATCCGAAGAGAAAACATGTGTGGGCCACCTATTTCTGAACATCAACAGAAATATGAGACAGCATGAAAATCACTGGGAGGGCAACATATTACATTTTGAAAGTGCCTTGCAGTCTGTCCAATTTAGTACCGGACTGTGGTCTTGCCAAGGTCATAATTTATTTAAAAACCAAGCAGCCCTATGATCTAGCACTGAATTAATGAGTGTAAAAAACAGTAGATGTAAGCTCCAAGAGTAGCTTCAGCTGAGTCTCATATATTAATATGATGGAGTCTAGTTTCTCTAGCTGTTATAAAGGAAGAGCAGTAGACCTTTTCATGTAAATCAGATTGGTGAGTGTAAAGAAATGTCTCCTGTAATAAACGAAAAGGCACTGTGGTAAACTGAATAAACTGGCTTTCAAATATACTCCTATAAAACACTCAAAGCACGTTTTGCCATTTATGTAAATGTTGCTTTTTGTTGTGCAGCCTTGGTGACAAAAGATATGACTCTGTGCCTGTTTTCTTACAGAGTATAAAATGTAGCATGTGAATAAAAATGCCATCATAATCACATACAGGCATGACTACTGATTGTACAATATGTTTCTGCTTTCTAAAGGCAGGTCTGTTGTGTTTCTGTATAGTCTTATTTGAAGTGAAGAAATAAATTCTGAAATGTGCTGAATCCTGATAAAGGCCTTGCCCTCAGCTAGCTTATTATTCAGTGTGTGTATTCACAGAAGCAAAACCATTTACAGAAATTCCTTTTCTCTAGATTTGAAGCTGCTAAATGTTAATAGTGATGTTGGGATGTGCGGGCCTTATTCCTGAATTATCATCTGTAAATTACTGCCATCTAATTAATCAGGTGAGACTCTGCCACTTCAGTGTTTCGCCTTAAAATATAACACGTATGCCCCTAAAATGTCAATTAGCAGTGGCAAGTCAAGCTTATCTGAAAAGGGTTTATAGGACAGAATGGCCCACAGTTACACTCTAAAAGGCTTTCACAATGCCTACATTATTAAACAATTAATGAACACGACATCCCCAAAGACAATGTCGCTAAGAGCCCTATTAGGGGGGAAAAAAATCCAATAAACCCAAAAAAGGCTCATCAAGTATGTGCAGTGGTTTCTTAATGTGCTCTGGAAAGAAGCTCAAAGATACACTTGGACAGGTCTAAATGTATCTTTGAGCTTCTTTCCAGACAGACAGGTGGCATACTGTATATGATAATTAATGGTGGAATGTAATAAGTACATTTGCTCGAGTACTGTACTTGAGTTTTTTCATGCCACTTTACACTTCTACTCCACTACATGTAAGAGGGAAATATTGTCCATTTTACTCCTCTACATTTATCTGACAGCTTTACTGTTACTTTGCAATTAAGATTTTTGCAAAAAAAAAAAAAAAACATAAAAATGCACAAACACCACCTCTTAATTGTTTTGATAACTTTAATTTATTTTAAGGATTGGACAAAACAAGTATTGTGATGGTGCCATGTTGGGCTATGGGGAATTCTGTTCAAATCAATTTTAAACAAACCAAACAATCAACGGATTAATGGAAAAAAATAGTCAGCAGATTAATCCATAATGAAAATAATCATTAGTTACAGTCCTATACAAAATAGCTCCACTTCAATCAACTACAACAGTAAAATCCTGCTTTTATATTCATGCTTGAGTAATAATAATCTAATATATATATATATATATATATATATATATATATATATAGTATAACAGTCACAGGAGACATTCTTTTGCATGTATACTAGTACAGTACAATTACATTTGATTATATTTACTTAAATGACATTTTCAATGCTTGCCTTTTACTTGTGACATTTATTTGTACAGTTTGGTTGTAGTATTTTTACTTAAATTTCCATTACTGTATAATCTAAAATTAAAAAAACTGAATTGTCCGGTTTTTGTTAACTTTCAATGAGACATTTTTATCTACAGGGTCCTCATACACAGAGGCTGCCATGTTGTACCACCATGTTTCTACAGTAGCCCAGAA